>NC_077227.1:576202334-576866501 GCF_027887165.1 Monodelphis domestica | reverse complement strand
TAAAATTGCCATGCACTGCTTATAAAGAATATTGATGAACTCCCTGAAGAGAAAAGACTCTTAGATACTCATAGTTAAATCTCAATGAATTTTCTCTGTATTTCCAGTGTTAGCTTTATTCTCATCACTTTGCATAATACATAGTTTATGTTGTTTTGTTGTTCATTCATTTTCAGTTAAATCTGCCTATTTGTGACACGATTTGGGGTTTTCTTGGCAAAGATTATGGCATGTTTTGTCATTTCCTTCTCCAGCTCCTTTTACAGAGAAGAAAATTGAGGAAAACAGGGTTAAGTGACTTGCCCAGGGTTACAGAGCTAGTATCTGAGGCCAGATTTGAAATTAGGAAGATTAGTGTTCCTGACTGCAGGCCTAGTATTCTGTTCATTGTATTATCTAGCTGCCTGGCTAGGCAGCACAAAGTAAGAGCTTAATAAATGTTTATCAATTTATTTATTGATCAATCTATCATTTAATTCAATTCAACCCATAGTTATTAAGTAACTTTTATATAGCATACATTATGCTAGGCTCCTGGGGCTACAAAAGACCCAACCAAAAGAGTTTCTGACCTCAAGGAGTTCTCATTGTACTGGATGGCTCATTGGGGAAGCATATGTACACAGAAAACTGAATGCCAAATTAAAAAATGCATTCAGAGTAGATTTCATTGATGATAGGACAGAGAACACTATTGGGGAAATCAGAAAATGTCTGATATAGGAAGGTTTTGGTGAAAAAAGTAAAATTAAAAAATGTAGAAATGTAGATTATTATAGCATCCAGAAAAGTCAACATACCCTACCTTCTCAAGTCACCCTACTCATCTTCTCAAATACAGTGTTATGAAGCCTTATTAACCTAAAGCATAGAAGGAGAAGATACATAAGGACAAAATAACCCAGACAGAAATTATTTTTAATACATGTTGATTCAAAGTCATAAAAATGTGAGCTTTGCCATGGAGAAAATCTTTAGATGGAGGGAAGTGGGTCAGAAAGTCCCAGCTGTATTTAACAAAAATGTCAGGAAGAAAATAAGTTATCATTTAAATTATTTTTTTCTTCCTCTGTAACATCTCTGTCAATAAAAGTACTTATCAAATCATATTTTTGAGAAGTTAAGTTTAATCAAATAGATGTATTTTCTTTCCCTCAGTCCTTGTGGTCAGATTTGTATAGGCTTTATATATATATATATATATATATATATATATATATATATATATATATATATATGCCGGGTTGATTCCCTTTAAGGAACAAGAAAGATTATTGCTGGTATATTCAATGGGTAGGCTTCCTTACCACCAGAAGAATCAAAGGTCTGGTCTACTGGGAGAAAATATTTTAGGATTTGAAGGTATTTTATCCCCTTGGTCAGTGTTGGTGAACCTTTTAGAGATCACATGACCAAACTGCACCTTTAAGCTTCCTGTGAGCCCATGATATTACCCCAGTCATGGGAGGAAAGAAGTGCTTACATTTGGCTGCTGGGAAGAGGGGCTGGGTATGTAAACATTGCTCCCAGATGTAGTGGAGAGGGGGAATGGAGTAGCCCCCTTTGGCATATGTGCCACGTTATTGCCAACATGACCCTGATGCTTCTGGAATTGAGCAACATGAATACCTAATCTGTATTTTATTCTTTTTAATCTTAGCAGAGTAGAATATATTTTATTGCATGTTTAAGACTCAAGTCTCTCCTTGCATTCTAATTCCAGGCCTCTATTACTGGACTGGCATGGGTTAAGTTGGGTCCAAAAGTGTCCTCATGAGCAAACTTGTCCAAAACTTCTTAAAGGCTAGATGAGTAAATTCTTTAAAAGACTTCACTAACTGAATAGCAAACCAAATTCTAGTTAAGGACATTCCAATTTCCCTTTTCTTATATTAAAGTCTGCTTGAAGAAATTGAACATATTTACTATGAAGAAGAGAAAATATTGAATAGACATAGTTTTCTTCTAGTATTTGATGAGTCATCATAAAGAGGAGGCATTGGATTTATCCAGATTCCTATTTTTAAAAAAAGGAGCCGGTGTACTGAGTAAGTCATTGAAAGGATAATTTTTAATTCATGCAAAGAAAACCTTCTCCCAAATGAAATTATCCATAATTCAATTAGCTGCCTTGAGAAGAATGAAATACTAGTTGATCATTCAATAATGGTTCATGTTTATATAGCATTTTATATGTGCCAGGCACTATACTAAGTGCTTTGCAATAGCTATCACATTTGATACTCACAACAGTCCTTGGAGGTGGTGGAGAGGTACAATTGTGAACCTTAAAAATTCTCAGACCCTACTTCAGAACACTTGGTTTAGACCATCCCCCACTTTAGACAATGGAGCGACTTAGTCAGGAATGTGAGAACTCTACTCCACCCCTACTTAAGGATACTTTAGGGGAAGAAACTCCTTGCTGAACAATGAAAAGTACTTAAACCCATACTTATAGTAAGGCAAAAGTTCTTAAGCTGTGCCTATTTTTAGATCTAATTGCTAAGTACCTGTGAGTTTACAAGGCGCAAACAGGTGAGAACTTACTCAGAGGTTTTTTCAGGTGTGAACTTAATCAAAAGTTTAGCCTAATTAGGTGTGAATGAAGAATGGTCTGTCTTTTGGAAAACGTCTACTGTGATTGGTAGATGTGAGAACTTAGGGGAGATGACATAGGAGAAAATTCCCTTTAAAAGGAGATGAAAAGCTGAAAGAAGGGACTGTCTCAGAAGGACTCTCTATGAGAGATTCAGCTGTGAAAAGCTGAATTGGAGGAGGCAGCTGGTGTCTCTCTGAACACTAGAATCTTGCTTGGATAAATCTTGTGGTGAATGGATAAAAGACTGACTGATCTCTCTCTTAGGGTTTTCAGCCTAGGCTGGCTCATGCTGGCCTAGGCTGGTCTAGCCCTTTTTTTCTCATTATTTCCTTTCTCTCTCTCTGTCTCTCTGTCTCTCTCTCTGTCTCTCTCTCTCTCTGTCTCTGTCTCTCTCTCTCTCTCTCTCTCTCTCTCTCTCTCTCTCTCTCTCTCTCTCTTTCATTAATTCCTCATTTGTATTAATTAAAATCTCTATAAAACCCAGATGACATGGGTATATTTAATATTTGGGAATTTTTCCCTGGCGACTACCTTATATTTGATTTAAAACAAGACACTGTCTTGAAACCATATTTTCTGCGGTCACAATTTAAGCCAACCACTCTTTTATCTGTAACAGTTTATGACTGCCATTATTTTAATCATCACACAATGTTCATCCCCATTTTATAGTTGACGAAATTAAGACATATAGAGCTTAAGTGATTTCCCTAGTGTCACACAGCTAATAAATGTCTGAAGATGGATTTGAACTCAGGTTTTCCTAACTCCAGGACCAGTGTTCTATTTACTGTGTCACCTAGCTACTTTTATTCAAATACGTCGTAGGATCCCAAATTTATGTAGAATGTATCTTCAGGCAGGGGTTGAACTAGGGGAACTCTAAGATCTCTTACAAATCTAAGTGGAAGAACTCAGATAGACCATGCATCAAAATATCTTTGATTATAGGAGATGGAGAAGGAAATGTGTAGAGAACACAAAGAGTTAAGTCCTCTTTGCCTTGTTCCCCTCCCCTCTAGCATTCTTGAGTGAGGTCAGGTTGGTAGTACTATCTCAGAGAAAAGAGCAAGTTTTGAGACAGAAGTCTGAAACCAACCAAGGGCATTTTCCCAGGCATCTGTCTAGTTACAGCAAGAAGAAAGACAAAGAGTTTCCAGAGTTCTAAGAAGATAATATTTTCCAGAATCTATTTTGGTAACTCTCTAGTTTCTTATGCTAGGTGGGCTTGACTTCCCCTCTGGTAAAAACTATATCTTAACTTCTGTAACTATTGTTGTTGGTCAGTTGATTAGTGTGTGCATGTGTGTGTGCGTGTGTGTGTGTATTAAAGATAGACTACTGAACATCAGATATGTGAGTGCTTTCATCCCATCATCAAGAGCTCCTGCATCACTCCAAGCTCCCTCCATTTCCTGGTGCCCAATGAGGGGCAGGTAAAGCGGGAGGTTTAAGACCCATTCCCTGCAACCCTCCTGGCATCCACAAAAGAAATGAATACTTAGAAAGTACCTACTATGCTCCCAACACTATGCTATGTGTGTTACAAACATTATTCCCTTTAAGACAACTTCAAATTACAGCAATGCCCAGTCTCAAGCCCCATATAATTTTTCATGTGGTTGGTAGTAGTTTGTTGGCTTATAACCAAGTGTTTTCTGTAGCACGTGGTACTTAATGGATAGAACAGAATTCAGAGAGCCATAGAATCTTTTATATAGAAGAGACACTGCACTTACAGTATTTGTCTCCAGAGGACAATCAATCTATCAAGATTTATTAAATGCTGACTATGTACCAAGCACTATGCTAAATGCTAGGATTATAAAAAGTGGCAAAATATGCTTCCTGCCCTCAAAGAGCTTACAATCTAATAGGGGAAAAACATGCAACAAATATAAACAAAGTACTCTAAGTACAAGATAAATAAGAAGCAATGGGTAGAAATTGCAATGGCACTATTTTTAGCTCTGTATAAAGGAAAACATCCAAACAATTAAAACCATCCAAAAGTTGATTGGTCTCTCTTTAGAATAAAAGAGTTTCCCTTTCTTATGCTTGTACTTCTTGTATTCCTTCCCCCCAGACCCCCTTAGTTGTAACCTGTTGGATAAGAGAGAATTCATGATCCCAATGGATCTAGATGCTCTTTGCTCTCAGAGTTGATTTCACTTAGTAAGGTTTAAGTAATACCAATTAGCACTCTTTTCCTCTCCTTCTTATAAGAGACTTCCTTCCTCCCCTCCCCTTCCTGTGTGTATCTTTGTGTGACAAAGATTGTTCTGTTTAATTTATTTTTATTTCTTCAAGTATATATTAATACCATCATTGATTCCCCCCACCTTTTTCTTTCTTTTTGTTTTTCCCACTCCAAATCATGTCAATGCCCCGATATTTCCCTATGAGTGATTCTTCTGATTACTCTATTAATGCATACAATTTTTGAAAGTTACACATGACATTCCCCCCATGTGTTATTATATATAATTTTATCTAATTGTGGCCCTTATATTTATTTATTTTTTTATTTTTTTATTTTTTTTAATATATTTTATTTGATCATTTCCAAGCATTATTCGTTAAAGACATAGATCATTTTCTTTTCCTCCCCCTCCCCACCCCCCATAGCCGACGCGTAAGTTAATTGTGGCTCTTATAGAAGAGAGTTTGAATAAAAGAAAAAAAAACACTTTTCTCCTTTCCCCTTTCTTTCAGATTTACCTTTTCATGTTTCGCTTGCTCTTTGTGTTTGGATGTCAAACTTTCCACTGAGTTCTGGTCTTTTCTTTACAAATATTTGGAAATCTTCTATATTGTTGAATGCCCACACTTTCCCCTGGAAGTATATAGTCAGTTTTGATGGGTAGCTGATTCTTGGTTGAAGACCCAGTTCTCTTGCCTTTCTGAATATTGTGTTCCAGGCTTTGCGGTCTCTTAGCGTGGCCACTGCTAGGTCTTATGTGATCATTATTGGGGCTCCTCTGTATCTGAAGTTTATCTTATTAGCTTCTTGTGAGGTTTTCTCCTTATCTTGGAAGCTCTTGAATTTAGCGATTACATTCCTGGGGGTTGTCTTTTGGGGATTTAGTATAGAGGGTGTTCTATGAACTCTTTTGATTTCTATTTTGCCCCTTTGTTTGAGAATATCAAGGTAATTCTCTTCAATGATTTCTTGTAGTATGGCATGGAAATTTTTGTTAATCTCTGGCTTTTCAGGTAGACCAATGAATCTCAGATTTTCTCTCCTTCCTGTTTTTCTGGTCTGTCACCTTGCAAGCGAGATATTTTATGTTTTCTTCTAATTCATTAATTTTTTTACTTTACTTTATTAATTCTTGCTGTTTTGCAAGATCAATGTCTTCCAGTTGCTTAATTCTGGTCTTTCAGGACTGGTTTTGCTTTTCAGTTTGGTCTGCCCTTCTATTTGAGGCTTCCAGTTATTTCTCTGATTAGGAGTTTTTGTCTGTCAGGCTGCTGACCTCTTTCTGAATTTTTTCCCCATTTTTCTTGCCAGAAGGTTTCCATCTTTTGGATAAGCTCCATTTTGAGCTCTTCCAGAGCTTGTGGATAATTTCCATTTTGGGGGCATGTTTTGATTTTCTTTGAATTTCATCCTTTTTTTCCTTTATAGCCTGGGTTTTCCCTCTGTAAAAGTTTTCAATAATCACTTTCTTCCCTTTCTTCTTCGAGGGTTGATCTTAGGCAGTACGAGCCATCCTTTTGATGGTTTCTCCTTTCCTTTTTAGTCAGAGGTCTGAGTGAGATGGGCGGGTTTTCTGTGGATTTAAATGGTGGTGCTTTTGCCTCAGGCTGGTTCTTCCCAGGCTCCACAGTTTTAGTGCACCTGCCCACATGGTCTGTGGTCTCTTCTCTCCCGTGTGCAGGCTTCTCCTGTGAGACCGTTTGGAGGGGTAGTTCCCTGGTTGACCTTGTCAGTTCCCAAGGACCCTGGCGTGCCCCCTCCTTACTACAGTGAGGAGCTGAGCTTTGGCCTCAGGCAGTTTCTAGAGTCTCCACATTGTTCCCAGTTTGCAAGAGCCCCTGTGGTCTGCACACTCTCCAGTGTGCAGGAGTTTCCTGTGAAATCACTCTGAGGGGTAGTTCCCTGGCAGTCCTCGTTAGATCCCAAGGACCCTGGTGTTCCCCCCAAACAGAGACGTTCCTCACTCACTCGCTGTCTCTGGTGAGCACACTGGTCCCTATCTGGTTCCATAGGTGAGGTGGCGGAGGTAGTTCATCACACATTTGAGTGCAAGCTTTCTCTCCCTCTTATAGTGTGGAAATGCTCAAACCCCATGTACCTTCATTGCTGTGGCCTACTGGAGAGTCCCTTTGTTCTTCCAATGATGATTTTTATGTTCTTTTGAGGTAGTATATTTCGTTTGGTGCCAGGGAAAAGGAAGCAGTTCACGTCTAGATTGCAGGCATATTTACACGGAAGTCTTATGCCTGTCCTTTTAGGTCTAAGAAATTATGTTTCTGAATGAGGAATCTAGTTTCTAGAAACATTTATATATTCAGTCTTTAGGAAATCTATAAAGATTGAAACACGTATTTAGGGCAACTTGCAATTCTAGATCCCAGGCTTTAATATTATCGGCTATATTCACAAACATCTGAATCACAAATAAGCCCTACTCTGTTTACTACTGTATGACTCATGATGGTAATTACTTTTTCGCTGGGGAAACTCTTTCCCTGTATTTAAGCAGAACCTTTATAAACTCTTTCAATTAACTATTAGAAGTGTTAGTTTTTAAGGTGAGTAACAGTTCTCTTTAAGCCAGGAAACTGTTAAGCTCATCCAATTTCCTGTCTTTGAACTCTACAAAACAATCCAGAAAACTATTCATTCTCCTGAAGGCTGCATTGTCCAGTCCTAAAAGAGTGGCAAGCATTATTAATGGAATAAAAAGCTCCATCCATCCAGATTTTTTTTCTCAATCTAGAGATGGCCACAGAGAATGAAAGAGGAACCCTTACAGAAACTTAATCTTTCTCCAGCTCTAGGTGGAGCTGAAGGGCAAGAGCTGCCATTGGAGTTCTTGTTCAATAATGACTATTCTCTCCTATCATTCAGGATTCACTGATGTTTCTTTTTTTCATCTTAATGGCTATAATTTTTACAGTGGCAAAGAAGCAATTTTTTTTCTAAAAATAGCCTTCTGCTCCCTATCCATCACCATGTTTTCACTTCTCTGTAGCTTCTTCTTTTGCTGATCCCTTTTCTCGGCCTAACTGTCTTTTTATCTGTAATAGTAGCAGTTCAATAGCTTAAACAAAACCCTCTGATACTGGACAAGTATTTATATTTTTACCATATTTAAGTTGTCCCATCTATTAAAAATCTTCTTCCCAAACTGATTTACATTGTAAATATATCAATTCATACATTAATAAAAATTGGAAGATCATATAGTTCAATTTTCCCTCTCTTGTGGGCCAGAAAATTTTGTAACTTGGGCTATACAGCTGTTGGCAGGGTGATAGTAGAATCCTGTCTTCTTGACCTCCAAGGGCATATTCTTCTCTCTGTGACTTACTGAGATTTTCAGTGTATCCTAGACATAGAAGGGATCCATGAGGTTTTATAATCCATTCTATTGTCTTCACATAGGATCATACCTAAAAAAGCACCATCATTAAAACTTATTTCCCAAATCCTTCTCTGTACATGGTGCTGGGCCAAAAACATTAAAATAGGGAAAATGACACTTCTAATTATCTCAGGGGTTCATGATCTAAATCTAATATTGGTACAAGTGGACAAATAGAGAACATAAAGTTGATATAGCATAAACATAGATAAAAATGATTTTTAAAAAAATTAAAGTCCACTTTCTTGAAAAAATGACATGCGTTAATGTTGCTCAGAGATTTATAAGGCTTTCACCTTCTCTTGACAAGAACCAGGCCTTAAAATCACTTCCTGGGCATTTTTACCACATGCTGTTCAGTATGTCCTCCCACACCCAAATGTTATTCAGTTCTTCAGTAATGTCCAACTATTTGTGACCCCATGGATTAGAGCATACCATGTCCACCTAACCATTCAGTATTTCTTTAATTCTGCCCAATTTCATATTGTTGTTTCCATGGTACTATCTGTCTATCTCATCCACTGCAATTCCCTTATCCTTTTGCCTTCAATATTTATAAATATCAGTGTCTTTTGTTATGAGTTTCACATCTACAGCTTCCCTTTATGTGAGAGCTGGAGAGGAACCCTGGCCCAGCAAGGGCACTTTCACCAGGAATGTCAGGCTCCAATAATTAGCTTAAAATAGAGAGATTTATTAAGTTGATGCAAGTTGAATTATTGAGTTGAACACCTGGGAGACAGGTGCAGGCAGAGTCACTACCTCCTAGAGAAGATGAGGTCTGGGATTTTTATACCCCCTTGACAATAGGGCCTACATGACTTAGAGATAGGGTGATGGTGGGGTAATGTTTTACTCTGTGACCACAGATGGAATGATGGAGGTTGGGCTATGCCCAAAGACAAGAGGGGGTGACGTATGTAGTTCAGGGAATGATTATATCTAAGGTGCAAACAGAAGCAAACTGGGAGGTGCCTATCTATGTTCATCCAAAAGCTGGGAGAGGCCAAAGGGAGTGCCTCTCTCTGAATCCTTTGTCATCATATTGGCTTCTGTTGCTCAGTCACTTTCCTTTAGCACTACAGGGATGCAAGGGAAAAAGGAATTCATTATGTTTTTTGACCTGGGATACCTTTGGGGTTTGGGGATGTCTAGGGGAAGACTGTACCCCAATATCATTCACTAATTTGAATTCAGTCTTCCTCGTGATGACTATCTTATTTACTTGTACTTTTATCCCTAGTACTTCTCTGTCTGAATTTGTCTATTAAGGAAGGAAGGAAGGAAGGAAGGAAGCAAGGAAGGAAGAAAGGAAGGAAGGAAGGGAGGAAGGAAGGAAGAAAGGAAGGAAGGAAGGAAGGATGGAAGGAAGGAAGGAAGGAAGGAAGGAAGGAAGGAAGGAGGGAAGGAAGGAAGGAGGGAAGGAAGCAAGGAAGGAGGGAAGGAAGGAAGGAAGGAAGGAAGGAAGGAAGGAAGGAAGGAAGGAAGGAAGGAAGGAAGGAAGGAAGGAAGGAAGGAAGGAAGGAAGGAAGGAAGGAAGGAAGGAAGGAAGGAAGGAAGGAAGGAAGGAAGGAAGGAAGGAGAAAACATTTATTTTTGCTTACTATGTAAGGAAGTATTCTAGGAACTACAATTTTAAAGCAGGTCTAAAGTGGGAAAGAAACATTAAGGATAGAGGCCAATTGAGGAGGAGCAAGAGGAGATAGCATCCTTACTTTTTAAAAACATGTTACTGAGTCAGAGGTTTTTCCTTAAGCTAGTGAACAGCAACTATTACAGATAAAAAGAAGTATGATAGAAGGTCAAGAGAAGAAATCAGAACCAGAAGAAGAAGCTGCAGAGATGTGAAAACATGGGATAAAATACGATGGTTAGGAAAAAAAATACTTCTTCAGAACTGCAGAAGTTAGATAGTCAGATGAAAAAAGATTACAGATAAGTGAATCTTGACTAGTAGGAGAGAACTGTCATCACTGAACAAGAATTCCAATGATAGCTCTTGCCAATTCAGCTCAACCTACAACTAGAAAAAGGGGAAACTTTTTATAAGAATTTCTTGTTCATTCTCTGGGTCCACCTCTGGATTGAGAAGGAAAATCTGAGTGAAGTGGATAAGTAGATGAATAGGTTCTTCAGTAGTTATAGGTGTGGAGAGTGTAGCCTCCAGGTGAGTGAATAGTTGACTACTTTGGTTTATGTATCCCAGAAACAGGAAATTGCATGAGTTTAGCAGTTTTCTGGCAAGAAGAGAACATGTATTCACCTTAAGAGCTAACACTTCTAGTAGTTAATTGAAAGAGTTTATAAAGGCTCTGTTTAAATAGAGGAAAAAGGATTTCCCCAGGGGAAGAGTGGTAAGAATCAAGAGGCAAACTGTGAGCAAAGTAGTACTTTTGTGTGATTCAGATGTTGCTGAATGGACCAGTAACATTGAAGCCTGTGATGTAGAGTTGTGAGTTGCCCCATGTACTTGTGTTTCCTCTCTCATGTATTTCTTTGCTACGTTCCTATAAATGTTCTCCACACATTACTCATCAAAGTTATCAAGTGCATTGATGGAAGAGTGAAATCTCTGTTTATGTGGGTATTGGGTTTTATTTTTAATGTATTTACTTAACATATTAGTTAAAATTATAAATATATTGTATCTCATTGTTAATTAAATGGTAAAGATTAAAATCTAAAAGAGTCTATTGTGAGTGACTGGTTGTAAAGATAGAAAAATATATAGTGTCAGGTGACTCAAGAGTTAGAGTATTTATAGTGGGAAAGTGTATTTCCCCTCAACAGAACTATTCCTAGGACCATAAGAAAAAGAGTAATGTAATGAGGTAATCATAGCATTCAACCTCTGGAAAATTAGATTTGCTAGCATAAAGAGAAGACTGAAGGAAACCCAGAGAAATAATATGCAATATCATCCCCATTTTTGTGTCTATACGCCACTGTAGCACCTAATTTAACAGGTTACTTTGTAGATGCTTTAAAATAGGCCACAGATCACCCTCTTAGTGTCATTACATGTTCTAAACTATTAATTCTCCTTTCCATGCTTCTCTAGCTCTCATAATTATTCAACATTATATTCTGTAACCTTAATTTCCCATATTCCATGAATTCTAACATATTTGGCTGGGTTATTCTTTTTTTTCTGAAACTGCACTTTGCACTTCTGGATTAACTTGATTCTTCTTGGTTATATCTTAGACATTTGAATTTAAATGATTACTTACTTCAATGTGTTTGACATCCCCCCCCTTTATTTATAATTTCAATCTCAGTTTCTAGATAAGGACTTTTTGTTTGGGCTAGGTTTCATTTCCAACCAACTCTTGGATAGTGTGGATATGGGCTATTTGGCTTTGGATAGAGTGATTTCACATACTTCGCAGTTAGCAGGAATTTCTATAAAGCTCAATAAAAATATATATATTCATGCATATATAGATATACATATGATCTATATCTATCACATATATCTTCAAATATAGGTTATATATGTGTATGTATATTTTATATCTATATTCATTCATATACACACACACATATATATGTAAATATATATATATATATATATATATATATATAGTATAGATAAAATAAATACAATCCCTAGATGGCTAAGCTTTTGGTGATGTTCTTCTTTGAAAATTCCTAGGTTGACTCTCCATAAGACAAGTAGTCAAAGGATATGAACAAGCAGTTTTCAGATGAAGAAATGAAAGCTATCAATAATCATATGAAAAGTTTTTTTTCCTAAATTACTCTTGATTAGTGAAATGAAAATTATAACAACTCCAAGGTTCTACCCCATATCTAACATATTGAACAATATGACAGTAAAGGAAAGTGATGAATGTTGGAGGGGATATAGCAAGATTCGGAGACTAATGCATTGTTGGTGAAGTTGTGAATTGATTCAAGCATTCCAGAGGGCAATTTGAAACTATTCCCCAAAGTTTACAAAACTGTGCAAAACTTTTGAATCTATAATGCCACTACTAGGTCTGTATTCCAAAGAGATAATAAAAAATAGGGAAAGGACCTACATGTATAAAAATATGTATAGCAGCTCCTTTTGTAGTGGCAAATAATTCAATAGGGGAATGACTAAACAAATTATGGTATTTGTTGAAGATGGAATACTATTGTGCTATAAGGAATGATAAGCAAGATGATTTCAGAAAAAGCTGATAAGACCTGCATGAAATGATAAGAGTAAAATAAGCAGAACCAGAAGAATATTGTATACAGTAATAGCAATAGTGTAAGATGGTCAACTGTGAAAACTTGGCTACTCTTAGCAATGAAATTAACTGGAACAATGCTGAAAGACTAATGATGGGGAATGCTATCCACTCCAGAGAAAGGACTGTTGGACTTGGATGGATGTCGATCAAAATGTCCTATCTTTTGCATCAGTGTATGTATGGGTTTATTTTGAAGTTTTGGTTTTGTATAAGTGTGCTCTTAAAAGGACCAATATGAAAGTGTTTTTATATAAAAATATAAATTACATTAAAATATACTAAGACTAAAGATCTATTTTAATAAATATCTATTTTCAAATAAAAATATTTGCTAGGCTGATCTTATACAATAGTCATTTTGTTCAGCACTGGGTTTAAACTCAAAGCCTGTTCAGACTGGTAGAATCTATTTAGTTTATGCTATTCTTAATCTTTGGTGATGAATAATATGATACATTCTACATCATAAGGGAGAATGAAAATCAGATTTTAGTAAAGAAAGAATTGCATGACCTCCCGAAATTCTTTTCCTTCTATGATGTTGAAGTAGAAATACCTAAGTATTTACTTAATCACCAATTGATCTCCATCTTGTTCTTTCACATGTGCTGTTCTCCTCTTTAGGAGGAAAAGTAATAGAGCTAATTATATAATCAAATGTATTTAAGAATCTTAAAGATCCAAGAAAGATGTATATAACTCCAATTATAATGTATCCTTTATAGGTGCATTTGAGGAAGGTAAGATGTTTATGTTTATGTTTATGTTATGTTTAACAGATGCTATTACTACTCTTTTAACATCAATATCATTCTTGCCCTCAGATGAACTTTTTGTTCCATGAATACTAGAATAGATAGATAAATAAATAATCTGGCCTTCCTCTGGCTAGTTGTTTTTTTTTTTTTGTCAAATGTTTAATTCTATAAATCTGATCAAGATACCATGGGTTCATTGATGGGTAGCTTAAAGTGAACTTTAATTATCTCTAATCAATCACACTCATTTTAGAGCTGCAAAAACTGAAACCTATGTTGGTAAAGTGAATTGTCATACTTAGTAAAAATAAGAGGTGAGTTTTGAATTCAAGTCTTTTGACTAAAAAAATAGTGCTTTTTCCCATTATTCTTACTTGTTAGGCAGTGCAATAGCAATTATTTAAAAGTTTTATGTTTGATATTTATGTGATACTATTTGATCTTTATTTTTGTCTTATAGCCCAATTGTCATCCATCTACTTTGCCAATGCATGTCATAATGGAGATTAGTTGAAAATACAGATGGGTCCACTTTTGTAATCTCCCTGGTATATTTTCTTTCCTCTCCATTTCCACTGCCATCATCTTAGTAAAGAAACTCATCATGACTCATATGATCTAATGCAATATTCTCACTTCAACTAAATTAAATAACTATTTTAGGAGATAGCCTAGCGAGACCAAGAAGATATAGGCTTAAGTCACCTGCTGCTTATACATGCTAACTGATCTTAAGCAAGTTTCTTTTTGTTGTCCTTCATGTAGTGACCTAAGTCTAAGTTTCAGAATAATTACCCATTTATATTAATAAAGGGAGGTCCTTATATTGATGAATTTGTACATCTAGATCAAAAATATTAAATATTTATTAAATACCTATGAGGTATTTTCATGGCTATTGAGCAAATGTCAAGTTTGGATAATATGAGCATATGTGTTTGTTCCTCATAGAGGTTACCTAGGTGCTAAGTAAGACATACAGTTAATTCTAAAACTTCAAAATTTAATTAAAGCAGTTGCTCTCATTCTACTCCTTTCCATATAAAAATGAATTATTCATTGTTCCATGTTTGAATCCTAAATCTTCCTTTCTCATGTTTTTGTTCACATAAAAGATAAATAATTCTAGGCTATTTGAATCATATACCTTAAAGACTGATGAAGCTATGAAGTGAATTCAGATCCTGACTCAGGCATACTTCCTTGCCTCATTGACCCTTTACAGGTCATTTAATTTCTGATTCACAAATTCTATCTGTAAGATAGAGATAATATCTAACAATGTTGTAATAAGAATAAAATGATATAATTTTCATGAAGAAAGATAAAAATGTTATAATGCTGATAATAAGGATGATGCTGGTAGTGTTGGTACTGATAATGACGATGAAAGCAATGGTGATTCCAAAGAGCAAGAAATATTTCAAAGCAGACAGAATCATATTCTATACTTAGAATTACCTCTTTCTTCCTTTCCCATTTGCTGAAAACCTGCCCTTGTGTACAAGCCCTAAAGTTACCTTATTCCTGAAGTTTTCCTTGATTCATCTAACACATGTTTTTCCTTCACTGCTAAGACCTCCCTTCTTTTATATACAGCATATATTATTTTGTATTATAATTATTTGTATAGATATATGGTAGACCAAGATCCTCCATGGAAAATTGATAGAAGGATATAATAAAAAATGTCCCATTACTGAAAAAAATAGCATGAACATATTTATGAAAGATCTGTAGGAGTGTACACAAAAGTGGCATGGCTCTAATCCAATCCAATAAATTATTATTATTATTATCTTATCAAATGAAAAGCTTTGCATATGGCAATGAGGTTCTAAAGATAAATAGAAATTTTTAATTGAGTTACTAAAAGATAACTTATTTGTGTGTATATATCATGCTAAAATATAGAAGTTACATTATAAACTGGATGAGGACAGGAACTATATCTTTTCTGTGTTTATATTCTTATTTTAAAGAATATTGCATAGTGTTTATCTAGTCCCATTATAAAGAAAAAATAGATCCAAGACCATGGCTTCCTGGGAGTGGTTCTGTTGTATGTTCTACTAGCCCAAGAACATTATGTAATAATAAGATCATTGGACTTGGAGTCAGAAGACATGTGGTTAAATCCCTGCCTTTATATTTACTAGCTGTGTCCACAACTTACCATTTAAGTAATACCTATGTTATGATCAGTGCCTGTGGAAGGAGATCCCACATTGTTATCTTTTCATGTTGACAAAAATTTCAGTTCATAGGCTCATAGATTCCAAGCTAAGAATGACCTCAGAAGCTATGTAATCTAACATCTTAATTATGTAGAAGATGAACCAGGTACTTGAAGGTAAGTGACTTTCCTAAAAATACACAGTATATACAAAAGATAGTATTACAATCTTAGGTATTGCTTCCAAACCCAGTCCCCCCCCCCATAGTACCATAGTATCTACTGTGTAAATATTTGCATATTATCATCATATTGTGTCACATGCTTGAGCAGCATTTAGCTCATCAGGATTTCCTGGAACTAAACAATGTGAACACAATAGAACAAATTTTTTATATAAAGTATTTGGACTGTTAAACTATTTATATGCATGTATGTCTATACACAACATACAGATACATATATTGATATGCATATAAACATATGTAAATGGATTTGTGTATGTATATAATGTTTAAATATATGTATATTTGTATGTAAACAATTATACACATATTTGAACATACATAACAATCAATCCAAATATAACAGTGAGAACATTTCTAATGGCATCCTATCTGTAAGATAGAGATAATATCTAACAATATTGTAATAATATAAATATATCTTAAAATATCTTAAAAATAAAAATGTAACAAATTTATTTATATCATGTATTCAATTAGTCCATCAAAGATTATCACAATAATCAAGGAGAATTTGCCACTAGAATACACAATAGTCATCTTGGGACAAGAGCAAAAATCTGGGTTATTCCAAACATCAGAAAACATGTAATTCTTCCCAGAGAAATGGCAATCAAGAAACATTTTCTCATTTTGTTATACCTGGGAGATTTATTTAGGACTTCACCTCTGATGTCAGGAAGAGCACAGTCAGTCAGTGGAATAGCAGACCTAGAAAACTACAATGTATTTTAAGTTAATCACAAAGATGAAAACCCAAAGATAGGTGAAGGCCAAAATTAGAAAAGTTTAATAGCAGCAGGGAGTTCTTGGAAAGCTTCCTAGAAGAGGTTGTTGTGTGAGACGGATCTCAAGAGAGGGATAAAAATTTACCTAGCACACAGGAGATAGAGAGCATTCTAAACAGAATAGATAGTCTAAGCAAAAACTCAGAAAGAGAAAAGGAAGCATATTTGTGGGACAAAGATTAGTGTAGTATGTCTGGAGCTCAGATTGCAGAAGAAGTGGGCTCAATGGGAGAAAATAGAAGGATGTAAGCCAGGAAGTCTGGCCTGTACAGTTTGATAAAATATATCTTAAAGAAGTTGTTTGGTTGCCTGCTGTATCAAAACAAAATGTATGCATATATGTATGCATGTCTCTATGCATGTATGCATGTGTTTATGTATGCATCTACTATATAAAGTGGGTTATGCAGAAATGATCACTTCAGGATAACAAATTCTTTGAGAGAAAGAATGTTGTAGATGGATTTGAATTTGCCTAGCTCCACTCAAAGGCCATCCAGCCTAGAGTATCAGTGAATGCTTCTGGAGGATGTTAAGCAGTATCTGGATAAAAATATATATGACTTACCTCCTCACTAGTGCCAGGGAACTCTGTGTGCATCCAGTGCATTATTATTACTGCTGTTTTCGTGAAAAGTTCAGACAGGGCCCCTTAAGATTCTGGTTTCCATTATACACCACTTAAGACAGTCTCTTCCAGCTTTGCCATTTGCTATTATGGATTTCCTATATTTTCAATTATGTTCTTTTTCTAGGAAGTTAAATTGGCTTTGAGGGCAATAAAGGGTTAATTAAGTGATTGGAGCATAATTACTCATTAGAAAATAGCTCACTTTTAGTCATGGCATATGATTTTTGTTTTGTTTTGTTTGAAACAGGGTGACAGTGACAGTAAGCTGAGAACTCGAGCAAGTTCTGTCTGTTCTCCAGCAATTTTGATCCCACGTTGAAATGCATGTTACTTGTCAAAGGCACTATTATGAAATTCACTACAAGATGAAATGTGGAACTTAGAAAAAAGAAGGCAACAAAAAACAACAGCCACCTGCCTTGCTTTTCTCATTGCTCAAGAATGTTTGTACATGTGCGTCTCCAAAGATAGCTTGAGACGTAAGACAGAGAATGCCTAGGTGCTTTTTGCATTTATTTGTTGCTCTATTTCCACTGCATACTGGTAACAACAACAACAATATAATCAGGAACCCACCTTATAATATGATTATAACCAGAAGAATGCAGTCATAGGGCTGCCAAGGCCATAGGAGTCAACAGTAAAACATGAAAGTCAAAAATATCAATATAAATATAGACTGCATGAATAGAGCCATAAGGTTCAAAATTCCTAAAGAAGTTCTAGCCTTGTGTCTTTTGTTCCAGTCAGACAGTATATTGCATATTGTGTTCTCTTCCAGGTGCCTTATTTTAGGAAGGAGATTGAAAGGTTAGAGGAGACCAAGATGGTAAAAAGACTGAATGAAAAGGACAACAAACATAACATCTGTCAACTGGTTCATATCCTCAACATGTTGATCATAAAATCATATCCTTAGGGATAATTTAGTTTATTATAATGGAATTTCTAAGTTGGAAGAAAGCCCCAATGTGATTTAATCCAAGCCACACCTAAATGAGAAAACTACTCCCTGTCATATCGAACAAATGGTCATCCAGCCCTTCCTTAATGACATCTTATGCAACTTCAGAAAGTAAGATCTGTATCAATTAATGAAAAAAAAAAATAATCCTTTATGATCTTACCTAGCATGCCATTTCTATAAATGTCCATTCAGTTTACACAAAACTACCCATTTGCTTATGTGCTTTACTACTCAGTAGATTTCTTCATGCTGTAGAAAAATCTTCTGAAATACTAAACTCCTAACCACATTTCATTCTCTTGTGCATAAACAGTGGAAATTAGCTTCATCCACTTCAATCATGAGATTCAGCCACAGTGGTACAGCTAATATCAGTGAGAGGAGGCAGGGAGTGACAAATAAATGTAAAAAATAAAAACAATAACAAAACAATAAAGTATTTCCAGAGGAGGAATATTTAGTTTAAAGCTTCTAGCACAAGCAGATAAATCAAGAAAATAGATACTAAAATTAGAAAGGACGATACTAAAACATAAAAAAGACAGAAGACATTGAACCTGCAAATTCTGAAGCACAAGACCTAGAAGATACAAAAAGAGTAAGAAGCCACAATAGAATATCACAGAATCACTGAAAAGAGAAATAAGAAACTTAAGAGAAAAAGGCAGATGCAACTAAATGTCAAAATGTATCATCTGCATAACAGAAATAACTAGCAAGGGGGAAAAATGAATTGCTGGTAGCAAATATTTCCACAGAAGCAAAAGAAAGAACAAATTTAGAATACAAAAATACAAACATAAAGGATACTCTGGCAAAAAGAGAAGCAAAAGAAAAAAAAGAACATAAAGTTTGTAAAAAAGAAAAACTCAGATTGAAGACAGCATAAGTAATGTGCACATAAGGATTATAGCTCACCCCAAAGAATCTTCAAAAATATGAACAATTTAATGCAGGAAATAATACAGGGAAGCCCCACAACATTTCTGAATATAGATGCATGATAATCTCTAAGCAGCCAGGAAATAGCTTAAAATGGAAAGGAAACGAAATACAAATAAAATAAGATTATTGTGTACCTATGAGAAACTTTAGAAAAAAATAGAATAATATATATGAACAGCAAAGGAGCTCAAGTTGCTAACTAAAATGACATAGCCTGCTTACTCAATTACCAATTTAAAAAAATATGGACATTCAATGAAAGAGAAATTATCTGAGATGTTCTGGCCAAAAAAAGGGGAGGAGGGGGAAGACATGAGAAGATTATTTGACTTATAGACTAGCTAAATAATAGAAACATAAAGATAGTATATAAATAAAGCTATCAAGTAAAAAATAAATAATGCAAAAACTGTTTAAAAAAAGAGAAAGAAATAACTATGAGGACAAAGAACCAAATTTAAAGAGTAAAGTTAACAGAAAAAGTCCAAATTGAAATAACCAGTACTAGTCACAACTGGGGGAAAAAAAAAAAACCTATCATATTTTACTGAAGTTTATTTAATTAATTAATTTAGAATATTTTCCATGGTTACATAATTCATATTCTTTCCTTCCCCTCCACTCAAACCCCTTTTATAGCCAACGAGCAAAATCACTGGGTTTTACACATGCCATTGATCAAGATCTATTTCCATATTATTAATATTTGCACTAGTGATCATTTAGAATCTACATTCCCAATCAAACCCCTATCAAACCATGTGATCAAACAAATGTTTTTCTTCAGTGTTTCTACTCCCACATTCTTTCTCTGAATGTGGATAGTGTTCTTTCTCATAAGTCCCTCAGAATTGTCCTTGATCATTGCATTGTTGCTACCAGAGAAGTTCATCACATTTGATTGAGTCACAGTGTAACCTTCTCTGTGTACAAGGTTCTCCTGGTTCTGCTCCTTTCATTTTGCATCAATTCCTGGAGGTCTTTCCAGTTTACATGGGATTCCTCCAGTTCATTATTCTTTTTAGCACAACAGATACCACATTTTGTTCAGATATTACCCAATCGAAGGATATCCTCTCATTTTCCAATTTTTTGCCACTACAAAGACCGCACCTATAAATATTTTTTGTACAGGTCTTTTTCCTTAGTATTTCTTTGAGATATAAACAGAGCAGTGGTATGGCTGGAACAAAAGGTGGATAGTCTTTTAAAACTCTTTGGGTATAGTTCCAAATTGCCTTCCAGAATGGATGCATCAATTCACAACTCTACCCAGCAATGCATTAGTGTCCCAATTTTGCCAAATCCTCTCTAACATTTATTTCTTCCCTTTGCTGTCATTTTAGCCAATCTGCTGGGTGTGAGGTGGTACCTCAGAATTGCTTTGATTTGCATTTCTCTAATTATCAGAGATTTAAAACACTTTTTCATGTGCTTATTGATAGTTTTGATTAATCATTAAACCTTTGTCAGAGAATTTTGTTATATTTTCCCCCAGTTTGTTGCTTTCCTTTTAATTTTGGTTGCATTGGTTTTGTTTATACAAAACTTTTTTTTAATTTAATATAATTAATATTATATTTATATATATAATAAATATTATTATATAAAAATCATTCAGTTTACATTTTGTAATATTCTCTATCTCTTGCTTGGTCTTAAAATCTTTCCTTTCCCATAGATCTGGCAGGTTTACTATGCCATGTTCACCCAATTTATTAATTGTTTCCTTCTTTACATCTATCATATTTTAAATGTGAATGGATTAAATAATTAAAAAAAACAAATGAGCAACATAGTGGAGAATAAATCAAAAACCTATAATTAATTGCTTACAAGGTGTGAAAAAGTTTTTAAAAATAGTATGAGTATGCTCATACAGAGCAAAACTGAAAATTAAAGATGAATAAAGAAATTACAGTAGAGATCATCCACAACAGAACCATAACAATATTATTCATATATTTTCCAAATGACAAAAAATTAAATTATCAAAGAAATTGCTAAATTGATGACAAAAAAGACAATAATAATAATAATGGACTTTAAAATTCCTCTCTTAGATATGGATAAATGTAAAAAGGTAAACAAAAGGAAAATATAGAAAAGAATTTTTTTAGAGAAATTAAAATTTAAAGAAAGGGTTAACTGAAAGACTCAAAGTAGATATATTTCTCAGTCAAGTTTAAAAGCATTGAATAAACACCTACCATGTACTAGGTACTGTGCTCAACTTTGAAGATAAAAGAGGCAAAAAAATCCAAAATAAACAAAAATGACCATAAGGATTTAATAGTCTTTTATGACAGACAACATTCACATAACTACTTTCAAATAAGATATATAATAGATAAATGAGATTATGAAATGATACTCTTAGATGAAGGCATTAAAGTCAAAGAGGAACAAGAAAATTTTTGTATGAGGTGAATCTTTTTTTTGCTTTTTATTTTTTTATTTTTTAACATTATTTTATTTGATCATTTTCAAAAGTTATTCATTAGAAACAAAGGTCACGTTTTTTTTTTTCCTCCCCCTTCCCCCAACCCCTCCCATTGGGAATGCGTGATTCCTCTGGGTGTCACATGCGTCCTCAACTTGAATCCATTTCCATGCTATTGGTTTCCTTAGTAGGGTGTTCATTCAGAGTCTCTCCTGGATCACATCCCCTCCACCCCTGTAGTCAAGCTATTGTCCTTCCTCGGTGTTTTGACTCCCGCCATTTGTCCTCTGCTTGTGAGCAGTGTTTTTGTTTTTTTTTTCTCCTTGGTCCCACCAGGTTGTCCAGGGACATTGCATTGAGATTAATGGAGAAGTCCATTATGTTCTATTGTACCACAGTGTATCAGTCTCTGTGTACAATGTTCTCCTAGTTCTGCTCCTCCCACTCTGCATCACTTCCTGGAGGTTGTTCCAGTCTCCATGGAATTCCTCCACTTCCTTATTCCTTTTAGCACAATAGTATTCCATCACCAACATATACCACAATTTGTTCAGCTGTTCTCCAATTGAAGGGCATCCGCTCATTTTCCAATTTTTGGCCACCACAAACAGCGCAGCTATGAATATTCTTGTACAAGTCTTTTTCCTTATGATCTCTTTGGGGTACAAATCCAGCTATGGCTGGATCAAAGGGCGGACAGTCTTTTATCACCCATTGGGCATAGTTCCAAATTGCCCTCCAGAATGGTTGGATCAATTCACACCACCACCAACAATGAATGAATGTCCTGACTTTGCCACATCCCCTCCAGCATTCATTTCCTTCACTGTCATGTTATCCAGTCTGCTAGGTGTGAGGTGAAACTTCAGAGTTGTTTTGATTTACTTCTCTCTGATTATCATGGATTTAGAACACTTTTTCATGTGCTTATTAATAGTTTTGATTTCTTTGTCTGAAAACACTCTATTCATGTCCCTTACCCATTTATCAATTGGAGAATGGCTTGATTATTTGTACAATTGCCTTAGCTCTTTATAAATTTGAGTAATTAGACTGTTATATGAGGTTTTTGGATTGGAGGAAACAAGTGATGGTTTTCCTAATCTTGCTGGAGTCTTTTTGCTAGTATCCTATTTAAGATTTTTGCATCAATGTTCATTAGGGAGATTGGTCTAAAATTTTCTTTCTCTGTTTTTGGCCTGCCTGTCTTTGGAATTAGTGCCATGTTTGTGCCATGAAAGGAATTTGGTAGAACTCCCTCTTTGCTTATTATGTCAAAGAGTTTGTATAGTATTGGGGTTAGTTGTTCTTTGAATGTTTGATAGAATTCACTGGTGAATCCATCAGGCCCTGGGGATTTTTTCTTAGGAAGTTCTTTGATGGCCTCTTGGATTTCTGTTTCTGATATGGGATTATTTAAGAAATCTATTTCTTCTTCTGTTAGTCTAGGCAATTTATATTTTTGTAAATATCCATCCATATCACCTAGGTTGGTATATTTATTGCCATATAGTTGGGCAAAGTAGTTTTTAATGATTGCCTTAATTTCCTCTTCTTTGGAGGTGAGATCCCCCTTTTCATTCTTGATGCTGTTAATTTGCCTTTCTTCTTTCCTTTTTTTAATTAGATTGACCAGTACTTTGTCTATTTTGTCTGTTTTTTCAAAGTACCAGCTTCTAGTCTTGTTTATTAGCTCAATAGTTCTATCACTTTCGATTTTATTAATTTCTCCTTTAATTTTTAGGATCTCTAGTTTGGTTTTCTTCTGGGGGTTTTAATTTGTTTGTTCTCAAGTTTTTTGATTTGCATTTCCAATTCATTGATCTCTACTCTCCCTAATTTGTTAATATATGCACTCATGGATATGAATTTTCCTCTAAGTACTGCTTTGGCTGCATCCCATAAAGTTTGAAAATATGTCTCACCATTGTCATTTTCATCAATGAAATTATTAATTGTTTCTATGATTTCTTCTCTAACCGATTTTGGAGTATCATATTATTTAATTTCCAATTAATTTTTGATTTGGCTCTCCATGTACCCTTACCAATCAATATTTTTATTACTTTATGATCTGAAAAGGTTGCATTTGTTATTTCTGCTTTTCTGCATTTGAGTGCCATGTTCCTGTGACCTATTGTATGATCTATTTTTATGAATGTGCAATGTGGTGCTGAGAAGGTGTATTCCTATTTGTCCCTATTTATTTTTCTCCATATGTCTATTAACTCTAATTTTTTTATTTCTATTTTGCCTCCTTGCTCCAGAACATGTGGGCAATTTTCTTCTATAATCTCCTGTAGAATAGCATCGAGGTTTTTGTTTATCTCTGGTTTTTGGGGGAGACCAATAATTCTGAGGTTGTCACTTCTTCTGTTTTCCAAGTCTGTGACCTTTTCAGTGAGATATTTTATGTTTTCTTCTAATTCATTAATTTTTTGGCTTTGCTTTATTGATTCTTGCTGTTTTGTAATCTCGCTGTCTTCCATTTGCTTAATTCTTGTCATTAGGGACTTTTTTGCTTTTCAGCTTTGTCTGCCCTTCTATTAGATGCTTCCTCCTCCTTCTCCAATTGTGAAGTCTTGTCTATCAGACTGCCAATCTCTTTCTCCCATTTTTTTTCCCAAAAGTTTTCCATCTTTTTGGTAAGCTCCAGTTTGAGATCTTCCAGAGCTTGTGGATAGTTTCCATTTTGGGAGGCATGTTCTGATTTTGTTTGGATTTCATCCTCATTCTCTTCTTTTCCTTTGGTACTCCCTCCATAAAAGTTTTCAATAGTCACTTTCCCACCCCCCTTTTCTTCTTGGAGGCTTGATTTTGGGCCATGTGAGCCATCACTTTGGTGGTTTTATTCCACTTTCTTTTTTGGTCTGGGGTGTGAGTGATATGGACCGGTTTTCTGTGAATTTAGGTTGCCTCAGACTAGTTCTTCCTAGCCTCCGAGGTTTCTTAGAGAGCAGGCCCCTGTGTTCAGCCCAACCGCCCAGGTGATCAGCGTGGCCCACCCAGGTGTTCAGCTCCACCCAGGTGCTCAGCTCAACCACCCCAGAGTTCAGCTCCACAGCCTCCTGTGCTCAGTACAGGATTCTCCCGTGAAACCAACTTGAGAGGTCATTTCCTTGCAGTCTTTAGATGCCAAGGACCCTGGTGTCCCCCCCCTCCCCCAGACAGAGATGCTCCTCACTCTCTCACTGTCCCAGTGAGCTCTCTGATAGCTTACTCTGGTTTGGTGGAGGGGTGGGGGAGGGGCGGATCAGTTCACGTTTTTGTGTGGGCTTTTTCTCTTCCTTATAGTGTGGAAATGTTCAAACCCCACGTACCTTCGTTTCTGTGGGGTACTAGAGAGTCCCTCCTTTATTCCAAATGTGATTTTTATGCTCTTTTGAGGGAGTCGCGTCTAGATTGCAGCCATGTTTACCCGGAAGAGTCCCGTAATTTTTTAAATAATTAGTGGCATAATTTTTATAGTCTCTAGCTTTTTGGGCATGCATTGACAAGTGTATTTTAAACTTATAGTACTGAAAAGTCAAAAAGTTAAAGAAAATCTTAATGCTAATGACATGTGCTTCAAATATAAAAAGGAGAGAAAAAACTGAAAACATATATTGCACATGCAAGAAAAATATAATAAAAGTCTTTTAAAAATTCAAAAATATAGCTTATAATCATTGACACACTGTGTCAGCTAAGAAAATACAGAAAACAAGGCTTTCTCACCAAAAATGAGATCTATTTCCTCTTCATATCTGACCATGATCCACTGTAAGTATGAGCAAATGAATTGAACAAGGTAACATTTTTCATTTTTCAAGAACAGTATTACAAATATATATATATATATATATATATATATATCAATATCCCCAAAATTCTTAATAGCCCAATTAATTACAATAGAAAATAAACACACTATCATATTTCACATAAGTTGTTGTAGGACATTGTAGAGCATGATGGATACTTGTCACAATTTTTTACAAATGTAGCAAATCTTTCAACCTTGGTAATAAACACTTTTAAACAAAGTAAAACTCATCTTGGGTTAAGAACATAATCAAGAAATCTAGATATCATTCTGGTGGAAGTAAAGTAATGAGATGAATAGAATAAATGAGTGGTGCTCCTTTTTTGGAGGCTTTTTAGGGATTCAAATGCCCTGAGATTAATTGTCCCCAACTTCCATTCACATATTTGGAAATGCAGGAAGGTTGGGGTTATAAAATGTATTTAACTTCAGCTACTAGAATGGGCCTTACCTTGTGGTAGGGGCAGGCAAAAATGACCAGAGATTGTTAAGAAAAAAAATAAAATTCATGTTTAAAAAAACCCTTAAAGTCAGTTGAGATATTTAGCACATTAAATTTTCCAAAGATTGTTATAGCAATTGTAACCAGTTCTGATGTCCATCTATCCTCTATGTGACAATTTACAAAAGCAAAAATAGAAAAGCTGTATATATATATATATATATATGTAGGCTTTATTACAATGATATTTGTTCAATATGGTTATAGGGGAAAAGCAACAGAATATAACAGTTAAACTCAGTACATTAAAGTGATTCAGTGTAACAGAATAGTAGTGAATGCAGTAATATATGAATTTAAAATCACAAAGTTAAACCTTAAAGAAAGCAAACAATAAAATACAATAGAATACAGAGATTTTTATAAACCATTGGAGTCTGAAATGCCTTAAAATATGTTACCTCCAGTTTTAAAAGTTCCTTAGGTTTTTTTTTTTCAAAATTATTCATTTGGATGTCTATTGTCCGAAGGCAAAGAGTTAAGGGGTAGGCATTGGGGGTTAAGGAACCCATCCCGGGCCACACAGCTGGGAAGTATCTGAGTCCAGATTTGAACCCAGGACCTTCGGTCCCTAGGCCTGGCTCTCAAACCACTGAGACACCCAGCTGCCTCCCCAAAGTTAGCTAAATGGTTGTAGGGAGCTGAATCTCCTTCCTGACACACAGGTGGTGAAGTCAATAAAAGGATCAATGCAATTGAAAGATATCCTTGGAAAATAACCATGTTTTTAAGATCCTGTTCTTAAGTCTCTTCTCTCCTTTTTTCTCTCTTCCCTCCTCTGATAACTCCTCCTGCCCCCATCCATGTGGCTAATCTTGGCCTAAGGGAAAATTACTCCATTTTTACCAACTGGTAGAAATGAGCTCCAGTGATATGGGTTGAAGTGAGAGAGAGCACTGGGGTGGGCAGGTGAGCTGGAATCTTGGTCAAACAGTAAACCGGTCTGGAGTGGATGGCTGCAGGCAGGCAGGGAGAAGCCGCTGAGCTGGGTGGGGTTAGCTCTCTAATGGCTGGAATAAGCAGCACTTTTGAGATGGTTAAAAAAACCTTGACCAGAGAAACGTGGCTTAAAAAAAATTCTAGGCTAAAAAATTTGAGAAGTTCTCATCCAATCTAGTGGTCGCCATAACTGTAACAATTAAAATTTAGGGAAACTGAGGCAGGTAGAAATTAGTTTCTCTCTGCAAGGAATATTATATTTTTAGAGGTTTATTAAAGGTTAAGGATTAAAGAAAATACAGAATAAGAAAGCACGTGTCTAGGCCCAGAGAAGCCTAGACAACCTCACCTACATTATGAAAAGTGAAGCATCTGCTTGGAAGTGGCAAGGGGTAAAAGAAAAGAGAGGCCAAGAAGCCTTTCCAAACAGCTTAAATACCCCATCTCCATGTTGGCCCAGGTGAGAATTCAGTGATATTACAAAGCATTCTGGGGAAGTGGATCAAGGACTTCTGGGGGTTGAAGTTCTGGATTCAAGTCTCCATTTTTACACTCCTGCCTTCTTTCTGTCAATTGAGGCCCAATAGGTCTTACTCCAACCTCTAATTCTGACCTTGTGAGTTTCTACCCGCCTCATGTGTGTTTCCTGAAGACAACATATGCTAGGGTTTTGGATTCTAATCTACTCTGATATTCATCTACATTTTATGGGTGAGTTCATCCCATTCACGTTCAATGTTATGATTGTCATCTGTGAGTTCCCCAACATTTTGATAATTCTGACCATTTTTCTTTTGCTATTACCTTTTAAAGCCATGGTTTATTTTAAATCAGTCCCCCTAGTCCCCTCCCTTGTTATGCTTCCCTTTCTATCCCCTCCATTTTTGTTCCCTTCCCCACCCCCCACTCCTTCCCTCCATTTTTGTGTTCTCTTCCCCCATACTCCCTTGCTTTTCCCTTCTCCCTTACCCTGTTGTATAAGATAGAATTCAAGATCCCAATGGATCTAGATACTCTTCCCTCTCAGAATTGGTTTCACTGAGAGTAAGGTTTTAGTATTACCAATTGGCACTTTTTTCCTCTCCTTCTTATAAGAGAATTCTTCCCCTCCCCTTCCTGTGTATATCTTTGTGTGACAAAGATTGTTCTATTTAATTTATTTCTATTTCTTCAAGTATATCTTAGTACCTTCATTGATTCCCCCTTTCCTTTTTCTTTCTTTTTTTTCCTCCCTCCCCTCCAAATCATATTAATACCCCAATATTTCCCTATGACTGATTCTTCTGATTACTTTATAAATGCATACAATTTTTGAAAGTATCACATAACATTTCCCCCATATGTTATGACTTTATTATAAGACTTTGCTTTATTAATTCTTAATTAATTCTTGCTGATTTGAAAAATCACTGTCTTCCAGTTGCTTAATTCTGGTCTTTTAGGACTGGTTTTGCTTTTCAGTTTGGTCTGCTGTAAAGATTAAAATTTAGGGGAGACTGAGGCAGGTAGAAATTAGTTTCTCTCTGCAAGGAGTATTATATTTTATGAGGTTTATTAAAGGTTGAGAATTTAAGAATATACAAGTAAGAAAAAACATGTGCCTAGGCCAGAGGCCTAGACAAGACCTCACCTACATTATGGAAAGAGCCACATCTGCCCCAAAACGGAAGTCCAAAAAAGACCCAAAAACCTTTGCAATCAGGTTAAATACCTTCTCGATCTCAGCCCAGGTGAGATTACAAAGAATTCTGGGGAAGTGGAGCAAAGGCTTGTGGGGATTGAAGTCCTGGATTCCAGTCCAGGATTTTTACACTGCCCTTCTGTTAGAGGCTTCTGGCTCTTTCTCCAATTGTGAGATTTTGTCTGTCAGGCTGAAGACCTCTTTCTGGATTTTTCCCATTTTTCTATTCAGAAGGTTTCCATCTTTTGGATAAGCTCCATTTTGAGTTCTTCTAGAGCTTGTGGATAGTTTCATTTTTGGGGGAGTGTTTTGATTTTGTTTGCCTTTCGTCCTCTTTTTCATCTGTAGCCTGGGCTTTCTCCCCATAAAAGTTTTCAATATTCACTTTTTTTCCTTTCTTCTTGGAGTGTTCATCTTGGGCACTCTGAGCCATCCCTTTGGTGGTTTTCCCTTTCCTTTTCAGTCAGAAATCAGAGATGTTTCTCACTCACTTGCTGTCTCCGGTGAGTGTGCTGGTCCCTACTCTGGGGTGGGAAAGGGCAACTCAGCTCAGCTCACGTTTTCTCTCCCTCTTATAGTGTGGAAGTGTTCAAACCCCACATACCTTTGTTGCTGTGGGCTGCCGAAGAGTCCCTCCAATCTTCTAAAGATGATTTTTATGCTCTTTTGAGGTAGTCTATTTCGTTCAGTTCGGGGGAGAGGAAGCAGTTTGTGTCTAGATTACCACCATGTTTACCCGGAAGTCTCTGCACAAGGTGAATCTTGAAATGAGACGAAAGTTACCACAGAATCAAGGAAGCAGAAACGAGTAGGAAAGGGATATAATGATAGGTGACAGGCAGTGAACGTGTTTAGATGGAAGATGGAATATCATTCATGAAGAATAGTAAGGATACCTTTGTGACTAGGTCACGGAATATGGAGGGTGCCCAAATTGTCAAAAGCCTAGAAATGTAAGAAGGGTTCAAATTATGGAGGACTTTGAATGTCAAACAGAAGAAGTTAATGTTTGATCTGGCAGATAATTGGGAGCTACTTGAACTAATTGAAATGAAAAAAAAGCATTCCATTATCTTATCTTTGCAAAGAAAATACCAAATGAGGTCATGAATACTTGGGAATTACTGAAAAATAAGTGAACAACAACAGGAGTTAATTGAGTAGAAAAAAACCCTGCACTTTACTTAGATCATTTTACAATGATACAAGACAGTTCTGAAGAAGTTATGACAAAGAATGCTATCCACCTCCAGAGAAAGAATTGTTGGAGTTGGAATGCAGATCAAATATTATTTTTTCACTTTATTGTATTTGTGTTTTTATATTGGGATTTTGGTTTCATATTAGTATTCTCTTACATTAATGATCTATGAGGAAATAAGTTTTGCATGATAATACATGTATAAAACAGATAAAATTGCTTGCCATCTCCTAGAAGGGGGAGGGAAAATGGGACAGAAAACAATTTTGATCTTTTAATTTTAGAAAACCTGTTGAAAATTATTGCATGTAATTGAGAAAATAAAATATTTTTAAAAATGGACTGAATGAAGAATAAACTGGAGAGGGGAGACAAAAATTAAAAAGCGGCTTTTTTAATAGTCTAATAATGAAGTTGTGAGTACTTGGACCAGGTAGCATTGTCAGAAGAAAAAAAGGATATATGTATAGATATATGTATATGTATAGAAATTATATGCAAACGTGTTTTAAAGGTAGAAACTACAAGATTTGGTAATTATTTGGATATGGTGTGAGATGAGAGAAGTTGAAGAGTTTAAGATGACAGTGAGGTTAAAACAATGAGTCATTAGGAGGACAGTAAGATGATAATAAATTAGGGTACAAAAAATTCAAATAAATGTAAAAATACAGTTATGCTACCCAGATCTTTTATAGATAACACAACAAGATTAGTGATCACAATGAAAGAAACAACCAAAATAAAACTTAAATAGACTGTAAATAAAATTGTTGGTAAGAAATGAGTCAAAGAAAAGAATTTTGAAAGAACAATGTACAATGATGATAATTTTGATGTAAGACAGTAAAATTGATGGAACTAAATCAATTCCTATCTGAGGCTGGGGAAAGACAGACATATGCAGAGTGTTCAAAAGTCTTAGGGAACTTTAACATTTTTTAAAGGTTAAAGCAATTTCTCAGTTACATAACTAAGGCAATGGAGAACTTACTGATTTTTCTAACCCAGCCTCTTAAACCTCTCCAAAATAAGAGATCTGGTGGGGTGGAGCCAATATGGCAGAATAAAACATAGAAGCTTAAAATTAGCATGAGAATCCCCTCCAACAAATATTAAAATAACACCACAAAACAAAATCAGGAGTGAAATAACCAACAAGCATATGAGGTAAAACAACTTTCAAGAAAGGAACATCTAAAAGGTAGGCAGAGAACAAATGGGGCATTGGGGTGAGAGGGGAGCACAGCTGAGGCTACAGCATGGAGTGAAGAGCAAACCAAGAGCAAGCCACACACCCTGACCCCACAGCTGCTGTTCCAATTTCAGAATATAAGTCTAACCCAACATTCAAATCTTGAGATCTTGTCTGGCCAAAATAGAGAAATTCTAAACCTATGGTAAAGTCCAAATTCCCAGCCCAGAGCAGTCTGTGCTACACTGGACTGATCTGTGTGGGCCAAGAGCAAGGTCATGAATCCCAATATGAGCCTGTGGTGAAGATATAGATCATAATTTGGGGTAGATGGTAGAATCAAAGGTAGTCTTTTTGACCAAACTTTAGGGAAGAGTTCTAGGACAGGGCAATCAAACAGTGTGCTCAATTAAATCAAGTATACATTAAGACCAAAAACTTATACCTAAGCCTAAGACTAGAATTTGAGTAGACCCTGAACTGATCAAGCCCATAGTAAGGCCAAAAGCATACACCCAAGTCTGAGGCAAGTCTTGAAGCAATCAGCATGTAAAGGGTTAATTGAATAAGCAGAAGGAGGTGGCCCTCAGAGTTTCCAGCCCTCATGCCATCATACCATATTGGAAAAACTAAAAATGGCCAAGACCCAGAAAATAAAACTAAACAAAACAAAGAAAAAAACAGACAAAAAACTAAGCATAGCATCAAGGAAAGTTTAAGAGAATTCCCTAATCTCCCAGAAAATAAAACCTTCCTGAAAAAAAGTTTGGAAAAATGAGCAGAAAACAAATAAAACACCTAACTAAAGAATTTTTATGGAGACAAAGATCAGGGTATAGACACAGATGGGAACAATGAAAGCACAATAATCACACACAGAGTCCAAAAGAAAAATATGGACTGAAAAGCTCAAAGGAGATTTAGAGGCAGAGAAACAGTGGTAAGAACAAATGAAATTAGTGGAAGAAGAAATGAGCCAAATGAAAAATGAGGCCCAAAAGCCAATGGAGGAGAATTAGATCTTAAAAATCAGAATTGAGCAACTTGAAACTAATGATATCATGAGAAATCAAGAAACAATAAAACAAAATAATAATAATAATAATAATAGAAGAAAAAATGAAGTATCTTATTGAAAAAGCAACTGGCCTGGAAAATAGATCTAGAAGAGACAATTTAAGAATTATTAGACTACCTGATAATCATGATAAAAAAAAAAGAAAGAAAAGTTTGGACATAATAGTACAATATATTATCAAATAAAACTGCCCGGAGATTCCCAAAATAAGAAAATTAAATTGAAATTGATAGAATTCACAGAGCATCACAGAAAGAAATCCTCAAATGAAAACTTCCAGGAATATAATAGCTAAATTCAAGAGACCCCAAGTCAAGGATAAAATACTGCAAGCAGCAATAAAGAAACAATTCAAAAACCATGGGGTTACGATTACACTCAATAGGTCATATTGATTCCTACATTAAAGGATCAGAAGACATAGAATATGAAATTCAAGAAGGCAAAAATATCTAGGTTTACAACCTAAAGTCACCTTTCCAGCAAAACTAAGCATATTCTTTCAGGGGGGAAACTGACATTCAAGTAAGGTAGATTTCCAATCATTCCTGAGGAATAAACCAGACCTAAATAGGAAATTTGAAGTCTAAACAAAAGACCCAGGAGAAGCCTAAAAAGGAAAATAAGAAAGAAAAAAATTATGGAACTCATTAAGGTCAAATTGTACATGGAAAGAGGATATCTGTAATTCTCATAAATTACTCTGAGTAGTAGAGAATATAGATGGAATATACTTAGAAAGAGGTTGAAGAAGTAATCTAATTATGATTTGATATGTATATAAATGTGATGATAAGAAATTATATATATGTATGATATTATATGTATGCTTCTGATATGATATATTAAAAAATCAAGGGGTGAAAAAGAGCATTGCACTAAGAGAAAAGGGAAGGGAAGGATATCATTGGGTAAAATATATAACATAAAGAATTATAAAAATCATTATGAGGGGAAGATAAGGGTGGGGATGGGCAATGCCTAAACATAATTTTCATTGTAACTGGCTCAGAAAGAAAAATATATATATATACTTATTGGTGTATAGAATCATATCTTATCCTACAGAAAAGAAGAAGAGGAATAAGACAAGGGAAGGGGGAGGTAATTGAAGGGAGGAGTTAGTGGAGGTTATGATGAAAAGCAAAACTCAGGTGAGGAGAAATAGAGTGGAAGAAAGCAGAGTAAGATCAAAAGTGGGAAATAAGATGGAGGGCAATGCATTGTTAGTAATTCTAACTCTGAATGTGAATGGGATGAAATCATTCATATAACCGAAGTGGATAGCAGAGTGGATTAAAAACCAGAATCCTACTATATGTTCTTACAAGAAACACATTGGAAGCAGGGTGACACACTCAGATAAAAGGTAAAAGGCTGGCACAGAATTTATTAGGCATCATCCAAAATAAAAAAGCAGGAGTAGCAATCATGATCAGACAAATTTAAAATAAAAATTGATCTGATTAAAAGAGATAAGGAAAGAAATTAAATCTTGCTAAAAGGTACTATAAATAATGAAGTAATATTGATACTAAACATGTATGCACCAAATGGTATAGCATCCATTTTTTAAAGGATAAACTAAAGGAGTTTAAGTAGGAAATAGATAGAAAAACCATACTAGTTGGGGATCTTAAACTTTCCCTATCAGAATGTGATAAATAGAACTGAAAAATAAATTAGAAAAAAGACAGAGAAGTGAATGAAATGTTAGAGAAATTAAGAGTTAACAGATATCTGGAGAAAACTGAAGAGGGGTAAAAAGGAATATACCTTCTTCTCAGCAGTACATGGTACAAATACAAGTTTGAATCAACCAAGTGCTAGGGCATAAAAATGTTGCAAACAAATGGAGAAAAGCATAAATAATAAATGCAACTTTTTTCAGAACATAATGTAGTAAAATTATAATTAATACATGTTCATGGACAGATAAATTTAAAATTAATTAGAAATGAAACAATAAAATTCTTCAAAACTTATGGCTTAAAAGTAAGCCATTGAAACAATTTATTTATTTCATTGAAGAGAATGACAATGAGAAGATAACATATCAAAATCTATGGGATATAGGCAAAGCAGTACCCAGGAGAAAATGTTTATCACTGAGTGCCTATGACAACAAAATAGAGAGGGAATTGACCAATGAATTTGGCTTGCAACTTAAAAAAATGGAAAAAAGAACAAATTAAAAATCCCCAGGCAAAATCTAAATTGGCAATTTTAAAAATCAAAGGAGAAATTAATAAAATTGAATGTAAAAGAACTTTTGAACTAACAAATAAGATTAGTAGCTGATAATTTGATAAAAACAAATAAAATTGATAAAGTACTGGCAAATCTATTTTAAAAAGAAAGAAGAGATTCAAATTAACAGTAATAAAATGAAAAGGGAAGTCTCATCTCTAATGATGAAGAAATTAAAACAATTTTAAGAGCTACTTTGCCCAATTATATGTCAATAAATATAGCAATCTATGTGAAATGGGTTAATATTTACAAAAATACAAAATGCATAGATTAGCAAAAGAAGAATTATTTAATTAATCCCACCTCAGAAAAAGAAAGTGAACAAACCATTAAAGAACTTCTTAGGAAAAAATTCCCAGAGCTAGATGGTTTTACAAGTGAATTCTATCAAATATTTAATGAACAACTAATCCCAATATTACACAAACTATTTGACAAAATAAACAAAGAAAGAGTCTTACCAAATTCTTTGTATGACACAGATATGGTACTGATTCCCAAGCCAGGGAGACCAAAAAGGGAAATAAAACTATAAACTAATCTCCTTAATGAATATAGATATTGTTGCATTGAAGAAACTAAACTATCACTCTTTATAGATAATATGACAGTATACTTAGAGAATCCTAGAAAATCAACTAAAAAGTTAGTAGAAATAATCAATAATTTAGCAAAGTTGCAGGATACAAAATAAATAAACATAAATCATAAGCATTTCTATATATTTCCAAAGAAACAGCAGCAAGTTAGAAAGAGAAACTCCATTAAAAATTACTCTAGACAATATAAAATATTTGGGAATTTATCTGCCAAGACAAACACAGGAATTATATGAACACAACTACAAAACACTTTTCACACAAATAAAACTGAATCTAAACAATTAGTAAAACATTAATTGTTCCTGGGTAGGATGAGTTAATATAATAAAAATAACAATTCTACCTAAAGTAACTTACTTATTCAGTGCCATACCTATCAAACTACAAAAAAAAACAAAACATTTTTTTTATAAAATTAGAAAAAGATTATAACAAAATTCATCTGGAAGAACAAAAGATCAAGAATATCAAGGGAATAATAAAAAAATGTAAAAGGATGGAGGCCTAGCAATACCAGATGTTAAACTATACTACAAAGCAGTGATCATACATACAATATGGTACTGGCTAAGAGAAGGGTGAATCAGTGGAATGGACTAGCGTTAAATGACTAAGTGTTTGATAAAGCCAGCTTTGGACGAGAACTTACTATTTGACAAAAACTGCTGGAAAAATTAGAAAACAGTATGGGAAAAATTAGGTTTAGATCTATATCTTACACCCTATACCAAAATAAATTCAAAATTGGGAAATGGCTTAAATATAAAGGGTGAAATCATGAATAAATTAGGTGAACATAAAATAGATTACCTGTCAGATCTATGGGAAAAGAAGGAATTTAAGACCAATCAAGAGGTAGAGAATATCACAAAATGTAAAATGAACAATTTTGATTATGTTAAATTTAAAAGGTTTGTATGAAGAAAACTAATGCAACCAAAATTAAAAGGAAGCAACAAACTGGTGAAAAACCATAACACAATTCATTGACAAAGGTTTAATGTCCCAAATATATAAGTAACTAAATGAAATATACAAAAATATCTAGTCTTCCAACTGACAAATGGTAAAGATATGAATAGGCAATTTTCAGATGAAGGAATCAAAACTATCAATAAGCACATGAAAAAGTGTTCTAAATCTCTTATAATTAGAGAAATGCAAATTAAAACAACTCTGATGTACCACCTTATACTTAGCAGATTGGCTAATATGACAGCAAAGGAAAGTAATAAATGTTAGAGAGGATTTGGCAAAATTGGGGCACTAATGCATTGCTGGTAGAGTTGTGAATTGATGCAACCATTCTGGAAGGCAATTTGGAACTATGCCCAGAGGGCTTTAAAAGACTCTGTGCCCTTTGATCCAACCATACTACTGCTGGATCTGTACCCCAAAGAATTAATAAGAAAAAATGTTTGTACATAAATATTCATAGCCACACTCTTTGTGGTGGCAAAATATCAGAAGAGAGGTACCACAATTTGGGAATGTCTGAACAAACTATGGTATGTGATTGTGATAGAGTACTATTATGCAATAAGGAATGATAAAAAATCTGATTTCCTAACGAGCTGGAAACACTTCCATGAACTGATGTGGAGCAAAATATGAAGAACCAGGAGAAGATTGCACACAGAAACTGAAACACTTTTGAATAATCATATGTAATTGACTTTTCTACTAATAGCAAAATAATGATCCAAGACAATCCCATGGTACTAATGAGAATGAATGCTATCTACATCAAAAGTAAGAACTGTGGGAGTAGAAACGCAGAAGGAAACCATTTGATTCATCACTTGTTTATATAGGTGTTGAATGTAGGGATTTTGGTTTTTAAAAGATTATTACAAAAATAAATAATATGAAAATAAGTATTGACTAATAATGCATGTGTAACCCATTGGAACTGATGGTCAGTTCTGGGAATGAGGAGGGAAAAGGGGAGGGAAAGAACATAAATCAAGTAACCATGGAAAAATACTTAAATTTTAAAAAAAATCAAGAATTCTGAGTAAAATATAAAACAATGTTGATCATTTCCATGGTGTGGGATACCAAGATTACAGCTAAAGTAAAATGGGATAAACTAATAGCAAAGAACTCTAATCCCTAATCCCTAATAAATTAATTTTAAACTCCAATGTTTGGTGTTATATGTCTGCTCAGTCTTGCAAAAAAACTAAACTTTAAACTCTTCCATTTCACCTATTCTCATGCATACCAAGGGAAATAAAAAAACAGAAATTTGATTTGCTCAGGCTAAAATGGCAGTGAAGAAAAGAGTAATAAAGAATGGTCAAATTCTGTGTAACAATAAAATTTAGCCAAAAGGTGGAGGAATAGAAGAAATGAAGGAAATATGTGAGTAAAGCTCCACTAAGACTGAGAAAAAATGTCCATCTCAACTAGGGTTATTTCAATTCTCTCAGAAGTCACCTGAAGCATTGACCTAGGCAATGAGCCACAGTGAATTTTGCTTAGTGAGAGGAAGCTGAGATTCATCCCTGGAAAATTTATCAAAAGGGAGGGACTCAGAAAATGAGCAAAAGGGGAAAAGAATGAAATAAAAAACAAATTTAAAAATTAATTAGGAAGAAGAAAAATCAGTTAAAGACCTTGAGCATAAGGAAATAAACAAAAGAAATTTAATAGAAGAAAATATGAATAAATACTTAATAAAAGAGGCACTCCTGTGGATTCCAGAGATGAGACCATAGCAGGATGTTCTTGTGTTGTTTAAAAGAGACATGATTGTGAATGCTGAATTTGTGACATGCACAGTAGAAATAATGATCTGAATTTAAAAAAAAAAAAAAACTTATATAAATGGTAGTCAGAGGTGAGTGGGTTTGCTGGTGCCAAAGCTGCTTCTCTAACTTTCTTCCCAGGCTTGGCCCTCGCTCCCGGAGCCAACGGGGACACTTGGTCTCTTCCCTTGGCTCCCGGTGCTGTCCTTCTCTTCCCCCCCCTCCCCTCCCCCCATCCTATGGCCGCCCCCAGCCCACGCCATGCGGCCTCCCCCTCCTCCCCCCCTTGCGTAGGCCGATCTCGTCCTTTTCGCCCTGCCCCGTGGCTTCCCCTGCCTTCCTCCCGAGTTACAAATCGAGACCCCACCCTTACTGCCATGAGGGCCCCAGTTTGGCGGGAGCAGGGCTTCCTGGCGTGGAGGTAAGGCTGGAAAAATATATCGAGGCCCGACCTGGGGAAGGCCGTAATTGATCCGACTAAGGAGTTTAGAGTTTATCTATCCTACGCAATCCCGATGCGTGCTTTCGGGGGAACTTGGGGTCCAGTCTTTTGAACGGCAAAGACTCATCCAATAGATCTTTTTGTGCAGCCATAGTCCATCATACATTGCTATACTACAATTTATTCATCTGTTTCCTGGTCGTTGGACATATGACAGGACTGAGACTGAGAGAATGGAGTCTGTTCCGAAGTGGGAAATTTCTGAAGAAGTCCTATCACAGGGCATATTATCATCAGGATTCCCAAGCAACATTCTCACGGGTCCCAGCTGTGGACAAGCCTCTGGCAGTGATTGTAGGTAGAGACACAGCCTAAAACGCCACTGCAACAGTCTTTCGCGATCATTCTCAGGAAAAAGGTTTCAGTCATGTAACGTTTAGCACAAGAGTGTCCTCACTGGGGAAAGAGGCTGTGTATGTTATCGAATGTGAGACAATTTACATAAAGAGAGAGCCTATAGGAGGGAGAGCCCAGGAATGGTTTCTATGACCCCAGCTTCAAGTAGAATGCAGAACTTTTAAGATGACAGAAAGAAACTTTGTGAAACGAATGTGGGGAGAAAACCCCCCAACAACCTTCTCCAAAGATAAATCAGAATTTCTTATTCATCATCAGGAATTGCATAGTACAGAGAAACCTTTTGAGTGTTATGAATGTGAGAAAGGCATCAGGATTGACTCAAACAGTTATCTGAACCCCAGAAAATTCATTCCAGAAAGAGACTACCTTTTGACTATAAAGACTATAGAAGAGTCCAGCAGGAGCTCAGATGACATTAAACATCAGAGAATCTACATTGAAATTAAATCCTAGACTTGAGTGTGGAGAAGCCTTTTAACAGTAGGTTTTTGAATGAATACCAGAGAATTGACAGCGGAAAGGAACTCTGTGAAGATCATGGATATGGGAAAGCCTCCTATCATTTCAAACCTCATTAGATATCAGAATTTGCAATGGAGCCCCGTGAATGTAAGTAATGTGGGAAGCTTTTCAAACTGAGTTCAGCATGCCTTGATCAGGAAATTCACACTAGATTGACTTTCTAAGTAACAAATATGAGAAAGCCTTCATGGAGCACATCTTTATTACATTTAAGATAAATCATATTTGAGAAATATCCCATGAATGGAAAGAATGTTGGAAAGTCTTCCCGTAGATCTTTGATGCTATTAAATGTCTGAGTGAAAAATAACCCTATGAATGTACATAACAGTGTTAAAGTTCTCATCTAGAGCTTGGACTTCATTCAGCATCAGAAAAATTCAAATCTGATACTTGAACCTTTGATGAAAGTAATATAGGAATGAGACTTACGATGTGTTGCAATTCAAAGTATCCAGACTAGCCCTAGATTTTATAAAGCTTTTGATATTTAAGACCCTGACATTCCCAGGGTAAAAGACTAGAATAGAACCTGCGAGTTTCTTTCTTGACGCAACTGCTCTCCCTAAGCACTCTTACTACAGTGAGCCCTGTAGACGCTGCCTTCCCTGCATATTATCAAGTTGATGACCTCGAAAGTATGAAACAACCCTTTCAAGCCTCTCGAAGAAGTCATACCCCCATCAGCTTAGCTTTTACCTGTTGACCACCTCTCTTTTTAGTCTGACCTGCTTTGTTCTTTTTCCCAACAACAACAACAACAACAACAACAACAACGACAAAAACACCAGGTTTGGTTCTGTGCTCCACCCACATCCACAGAGGCTCCTCCTAGCTCATGCCAAGGAATTTTGCCTCAACTACTTGACAGGATGGGGAGGGTGCCATGATGTTTGGGAAAACTTTTGATTGAGTATCTTCGATTATCAACTTTGTGCTATTGCTGTCCTGGGTTTGGGGTAGTGCCTATCTATGTGTGCTTTCTGGGATGTTTGGGAAATGGGCAAGTTTTATAAGATTGTTTAGATATCTGTTACCACAGTTTTGTGTTTTGGCAAAGGTTTGTGCTGACCTTCTTTAAGGTAGAACTAAGCCCTCACCTTTTCCCAAGAAAAGATATACTTTACTTTCTTGGGATCTTTTCTTTATGATCAGAAACCAGAGGGCAGAGATCAAGGAGGGAGGGGAGTTTTGGATTTGGAAGGTTTACTGACAATGGAATGACAATGTGGATGTATTTAATGCTAGAAGTTCAGGACAATCAGGGCTGAACCCCTGTGCCCTGTCAAGGTGGGGCATACCCTAGGTTGAGAACCCTAGATTGAGTTAGTAGCTATCTGAGAGATATATATCCACATATACATGTGTATGTGGATATAGATAGGTAGATAGATCTGTATATGTGTGTGTGTGTGTGTGTGTGTATATATATATATCCTCAATCTCCGAATTTTTTCATTTTTGACTTCTGGGACTAAATAAATTGTAAGAGCCTGGAGGTACCTGTCTGTATTATAAAGTCATGTGTAAGGATCCTGCAGGCTGGTTAGTGGAAAACACCTCTGCAGGACCAACTTTACTGTCTGGGCAATGCACCACCTTGAAATCACAGCTCCGAGACGCATGGACCCATCTCACATGTTCTCGAGGATCGAATGTTGAATCACTGATCTCTCAAAATTTGACTCTTCCTTAAATGTGTCATCTGGATTTTTAGCCCTGAACAAACTCTTCATCAAGCTGTATCTATCCAGTCATCTTTTGAATAGATCTTCTCTGGGTGTGCTGTTGAAACTCTGATATAAGACTTTCTAATTTTTTCTTTTGGGCTACAGCCCAGGATTGGACTTCTAAGTAGCTTTTCCTCAGAGAAGTCAAATGAACTTACAAAGACCTACAATAGAAGGAGGCTGCTAACTGCTGGGTTTAGTACCCACAGTAAGGCCATAAAACTGTTTTAGATCTTCAAGTCTCTTCAAGTTATGGATCCAAGATCTGAATTATAAGAAGTTAAGATAGTCCACCAAGTAGGGGTCTCAAAGACCTGAATGAGAATAACCTGCTTCAGGTTCAGGTTTCAGAGAATAGTAAACCATTTCTCCAAGTTGAAAGGCAAATATGCTCTTAGGTAGAGTTCTCTCCCTACATTGTATTGGCCCATTTCTCTTAGCTTTTGTTGTGTCTAGACAGGGCCAGGCTCATGTAGCTGGGCTTGACCAGCCTCCCACCTTACTTAAGCAGAGAAGAAACCCGTGACCCATGGCTGGTCATTTTGTGTCTGTATTGTGACAGCATTTGCCATTATATATAAACCTTTCTGTAAAGATACCCCTTTCCCTAACTAAGCAAGGCAGTCTAAGCTAGCTGAGTCCTCTAAGTAAAGATCCCATATACTACTTGGAGTTATTAGAAAGATATCATGTGCAAGGCCACTAGTCCTGCTTTTGAGTGCTACTCAAAGTTGAAGATTGGCAATATATGCCTCTTTCCCTCAAATGGGGACAAGAAATTCTAAAGTTCTATTTTTGAAATCATGGTATCTGACCGTGGGCTCCAGGCCAGGTTGGGAGGGAAGTGACTGGGGAAGGTTGAATGGACCAGAAGTCAAAGTGAAGGTGAAAATCAGGTTTAGAGTCAGCAAGTGGGAATGTTAGAAGTTAGGAAGTTGTAAATGGGAATTTTTCAAAGCAATAATAGGATGCTAGGCAGTAATAGAAATGAAATGGAGATAAATTGAAGAGTTGAAGAGATTCAGGAACTTAGAGGTCAGAGTATTAAGAGGGCCATCATGTGGATTCTGCAATCAATGAGGATGATAAAGGGACAGGATGAAGAGGAAGACTGAGCCATTTGTTGATAGCATTGAGCAGGATTGACAAATATCCTGGAAATCAATAGATCATATTTTCATAGTGTGAACTTGAAAAGAGAGGTTGATGAGTGTAGTTTTCTTTGACTAAAGTATTTGTGTTTACTTTTAATTGCCCCTTTGATATTTCTGAAATTTATTTTAGGATGGTACAAAATGTTTTTCTGAACTTTTCTCTGAACTTAGATATTTTTCATTATATTAAATGTAGGTTTTGGCATCTCAGATCTGTTACATGTCTTGTTTATTATATTGTGGTTTATGTTCCTAATATTATAAAAATATATAGTTTATTAAACTGTGCATTTAAAGATGGTAAAAAAAAATAAATGGTAGTCAGTCTCATCAAAGAAACCAATAAGAAGGTATTGGTTTAGAATGTGAATGCATAAAAGGAAAGAACAATCTAGAAGAAGAGAAGCACAAAGCAGTACCGTTAAATGGAAACATGATCTCCACAAAAATAAAACATTTATCTTGAATGCCAGATGGAGTCAAATTAGGAATTAGAGATCTCGCAGAGAAACCTAAGAAATCAAAAAATCTGAACATCATAATGTAAGTAATAATCCAACCCTACTTCCAACTTCTCAGAAATTCTAAACATATGAAAGTAAGTACCAATCAAAACAACATCTAGAACATCCCTTAAAAAAATAAACATTTTCATTCTCACTTTTGTTTCTTAGAATCCCTGGCTTTCTTCAAGATTCAAGTTACATTATGGTACATCCGGCTTTTCCTAGTTCCCCTAGTTATTTTTATGTTTCCCTTTGAAAATATCTTTCATATGTTCTGTAGATATCTTGCATATATCTACTTCTTTACATATTCTGACTCCTATTAGAATGTAAACTTCTTGAGGAGAGGGAAAAATTTCTCTTATATCAGTATTTAACACAGAGCCATTTACATAGAATTTTTAAAATAAATATTTGTTGTCTGACAATTGGATTTTTTAAAGGCATTCATTAAATGCCTTTTTTCATCTTAATAACTGTGCTAGGCACCAGGGACATGAAAACAAAATGAAATTATATATCTTCTCAAGGTATTTATGTTTTGTGTAGTAGGGGACAAAATAGTCATTTAGTTAGCACAGTAGACACAGGGTTTGGCCTGGAGTCAGGAAGACTTGGGTTCAAATATGACCTCAGACACTGTGTGATCAGGGATAAATCATTAACTCTGTTTGTCTCAGTTTACTCATCTATGAAATAATATGGAGAAGGATATGGCAAACCACATTTTATCTTTGTCAAGAAAACCCCAAATAGGGCCACAGAGTGTCAGATACAATTGAAAAATAATTCAACAACAATAAGACAAAATACACACATATATTTATATGTTAAAACTATATACAGAACAAATACATAATTCTATAAATACAAGGTAGTTAAATGCCAAGTAGTTAGGGAGAGAGAAAAGGCATTAGAAACTGAGGAGATCTGGAAAGACTTTATGTAGAAAGTGATGTTTGAGTTGAGTCTTTAAGGGAATGAGGTATGGGTTTTATGGGGTGAAAGTAGAGAGGAAGTATATTTCAGGCATGGAGACAAGAGACAGAACATGCATAAAGTAAAGAGGACAATTTGGATGGACTAGAGTCTAATTCAGATCAGGTCGAAAAGAACTTTACATATGAAAAAAGATAATTATATAGTTTATACTAAAGATGATAATGGCCCAGTATAGAGTTACTGAGAAAAGGAATGGCATGTTCATATCTGAGAGGTAGGAAAATGTAATATTTATATTGAAAGGAAATGGGGGGATTGGAAAAATGGAGGATAAAATTATTTGGAAGATGAATAGGTGTGAGGAGAAATGTGAATTAGGGAAACCAATTAGGAGCCTATTGATGCAAACCAGGAGAAAGGTAAACAATTCCTGACACAAGTTTTTGACTTTTTGAGTAGCTAGAAGGCCTGGGATGTAAAAGATATAGAGGTAGATAAAACAAGATTTAGAAACTGGTTGGATATGTGTAGTAAATGATGGAGAGGAAATGAGGATAATGTTGAGATTATGAGTTAAGGAGGAAAAGAAAGAATCCAGACAAGGATCATTATAACATTTTGAAAAGAAAGACATTCATTTCTGTTGAGAAGGGTAGGATGAGAATGAAAGAAAACTACTGAGGAGATATTACCTGAGATGGGTCTTGGAATAAAAATATGTTTCTGAAAGCTAGTGAATGATTTGTAGAGTGATTATTTATTTCCCCTATCACTCAGAAAAGGTTTCAGTGATAGCAGTTAAATGGAAGTCACAATGATAATTTGAAATATCCTTTTCATTGTTGATTCTTCTTTGATTCCCAGTGGACTGTGACAAGTGTTGGAAGCTTATTTGTGGTATTACAGCACTTGTCTACATTCTCACTAAAGATAGATATTCTAAAATATTGAGATTATTTTCAATTGAATCTCCGCTGCCATTGTTAAATGAGGACACTGTTTAAAATAAGAATAAACATCATTTAAGACAAGAAAAAAACTTGCAGTATGATGACAGAAGGATGGTAAAATTGTATAAGCTGTATTATTTTTCAATGAGTTATATATATATATATATACATATATATATAATCTATAGAAAATTATTTTTTTCTTTATCTGTTGAGAAAGAACTACCATTATTGGTGAAAGTCAAAATATGAAAAAGGCATTTCCCTCCAAACTTTCCACTTACAGAATATAATGTTCATGGTATTTAGATACTAAACTGGAGGCAGTGGGTATTTAGAGGCAGAGGACCTGTGTGATATCTCTCTAAATTTATTTGTCTCAAGGATAAGTAGATTTGATAATCTTGAAGATCTCTTCCAAGTCTAAATCTATGATCCATGAAAGCTTGTGTCCTGTTGGACTTGCATAACTGAACAAAATTATATAAAATTATTCAGTAAATTAATATTATGTTACTATGCACAGATCACTGAATAAGATAAAAGGTTTAAATATTACATGAAATTATTACATGATAGGGAATATATATATGTTATATATATATATATATATGCTTTAAATAAGACATAAGACTTCCCTACTTAATAGATATTGTAGTGGAGGTGTATACTAAGAGATGGGGAATGAATAGATGTTGCCCCAGGAAGCAGGTTGAGGTAAGGGGAATGAATTCAAAGGCACACCTTCCTTCTTGTTCTCCCTGCTAGGCAGCCTAATGGAGTCTTTGCTTAACAGATGGTGAGTCACCCCTCCCTAACCTTCTTCTCTGAATATTTTAAACTCTCCCTCCTACTACAAATGTTGAAAGATAATTTCTTATAGTTGAAAGTCTAATTCATTCTCTTTTGGGAAAGAAGGGATAGGGAAATTAAAAAGAGAGAGGGAAAGGAATTTCCCTAATTTATAATCTCCTATCTCTGATAGAAGGCTTCAATTCAAAGTCCCTTCAGAAGAAATAAAATTGACCTCCCCTAAGGGAAAACAGTGTTATATCCAGCTGAGATCTTCCCTGGGCCAGACTCTTTCAATTCATCCAGGTCAAGGAAGGTAAAAGCCAAGCACTTCTTCAGCCTTCCTCTTTCAGAGAGGTTGGCCAGAGAGAAGTGAAATCCAAGTGGTGAAGTGACCAGACCACTGAAGAAGTGTCCAAAAGGCAGCTTTGGCCAACTGCCCTTCCTTTCCAACCTTCTATAGAATCCTCTCCCCTCCCCCACTGGGTCTGGGTCTGGAGGATTCTATCTGCTCTTTTGAGCTCTTCTCTTTCATTTCATTCATTTCATCTCTTCAGCCCATTTCTCTCGATCACAGTATTTAATAAATGTTTGTTAATTAGCATTCATTCAATCCTCAAAGACTTACAAACATATAAGGATAAGACACAAATACTGAAAACTGTAATATCCAATGTCACATGATGTGCAGCATAGATAATTAAAATGTATAATTTATGGATTTAGGAAAAAGAACATTATTACTTGAATTGGAGAGGAAATGATGAATTAGAAGCAGAAAAAATGGATGATATGAAGTCCTATCTTACCATTTCGCAGATGAAGAAACTAAGGCCAAGAAATTTCATAAAAGGTGAATTGGTTTTACCAGTGTCATATAAGTATTAAGTGTCTGGAATCACTTTTGAACCCAGGGATTCTGGGCATTTGAAAATACAGTTTGGTATCAGCTATATCATGATAAAGCATTTGCATTTTGTTCAGGCTTTAATGGGTAAAAATGAAAAACAGAATGAAGGACATTTTAGTCATAGAGGAAAATATGATCATAAGAGAAAAATTTATACTGAAATGTATATTGTATGAAGAAAAGTATCAAGAGATGACTTAGGAAAGATGGAAAGTTCAAAATCTGAAGATCTTGAACTTTACTCAATAAAGCAAAACAAACACCTTTTTCTCCTTAGGAAGCATTCAGGAATTACTCATGATATTTAAGGAAAAGAATGGCTAAAATCATTTGAGCAGTGATATAAATGATTATTTAGTGTAAACAGAAAATAGAATAAGCAAGACAGGTAAGAAGAGTGGTAATTAAAACTTTAACTAGGGGAGTGGTCATAAGGACAGAGAAAAAGTGGAACATAATCAACTGAATCAGACAGTTGTTCATTATATACTACTCAATGTCTTCTAAGTAAAGTCTCCATTTTCAATCCTGTGTGTCTTTGCTCATGTTGTGCCCAGTGACAGAGAAGCTATAGAGAAAGAAGAAAAAATGTGAACTAAAAAGAACTAAAAGCAGAGAAGCACTTTTCAACTTATATAGCACTTTAAATATTCAACATTTATTAATTGTTTACAAAGTAATTTTGGGGGAGAGGGAGAAAGAATTAATTCTATCCCTTTTCTCTATTTCCCTCACTTTCTTTCTAACCTACACAACTGAATGTCTTACTGTTGTAAATTACTTTAATGTTGGCATATAATTTCATATAGGAATTCTATAAATCTAAGCCTCGTTTTTGGACATATTCTTGAAAAAACTCACAAAAAAACTCACAAAAGCTACATGGAAGATTTGTCTAATAAGCATCCTATGGTCCTGATATAATCTTTGAGAAAATGATTATGTCACAGGAGAATGAGTTCAAGGAAAGTGGGATATTAAGCCTGGAGAAAACAAAAATGGGGGAATACATGAGTGTTACAAGGCAGAACAAGGATCAATTGGCACATGTTGTAGGGAATCAGATTTTAGCTCTTGATAAAGAAAAAAATAATCAGTTTTGACAATTAGAATTACAAGCTACCTAGTGTGGCTATGAATACCTGAAGCAAAATTTCTTCAGGTAGAGTCCAAATAATCATTGTTTTCATAGCTAGTGAAGAAATTATCCTATATAGAATAGGAAGCCCATATTATAAATTTATAAAAGGTTATAAAATTTTTGTAGTCTGAATATTCAGGGCTTTGAAGACAATGCAATAAATTTTAGGTCAGTTGTCCACAAAAGTCTTTATTCAAAGTAGTAGCATGATTTTAGCAACATTAAAATAGAATGGTTTTGGTGGCAGGAAGTAAGGTAGATTGAAAAGAACTTGTAGTAAGGAGATCAGTCATGAGGTCACACCAGTGAATAGGTGTGTGGTTACAACAACTTTTAGTAGGATAATAACAATAGAAAAAGAACTAATGGACATGAAAACATTAAAAAAAAAAACTATGAGACAAGACTCAATTACTGATTGGATGTCGTGAAATGAAATAGAGAGATGAGAAAATGACTATTTTCAACTCTGGGGAATTAGGAGAATAGAAGTTCCATTGATAAGAGGTAAGGGAAATTGTGGAGTGGGAATTGATTTGTGAGCAAAGTTAATGGTTTTGTTTTGAAAAAAATTCCATCTCAGGTGACAGATGAATAACAGGTAAAAAGGTCCAATAGAAAGACAGATACCTGTAGTACAGGAGAGGATAAAATGAGATTTAGGGATCAACTCAAAGATATTTTTCCTATTGAAACATTTACAATAAATTAAAAAAAAATAATAAACATTAACAAAATCATCTAAGCTTGTTTTATAATTCTTTGCTTTCCTTATGTATTAATCATTTAACACTTTGTTTTTTATTCAGTTCTTCTGAGCCTCCACCAACTTTGTCCATTCACTCTTTTCCTGTCACATGGTTATAGTTAATAGGTACTTTGTTTACTTAGTTCTACTTTTTTTCTACTTTGAATCTTTTCATGAAAGGATATAAGAGTTCTTTACATTCCTAAACTAATTTCTTAATTGTATTATCCTATTTCATTTTATCAATAAGATATGATTTACTTAGTCACTCCCTAATTTTAGGATATTTAGGTATCTTATAACTAAAAATATATCTGTAATCACATTCTCAAAATGTCTTTGAACGTATTACCCACTTTTTGTTCTTTTATATAACAATTTCCAAGTATCACCAATTTTCTTTATTGGAAACAAAGTAAAGAGTGCAGTAGAGAGGGCTACAAAATGTATTTTGATGAATCCCTGAAATTAGGTAGCACTAGGAGAAAGATTTGCCAAAGAGAGTGAAAGAGAAAGCATCACTCAAAAAGAATGGTAAAAATCTGAGGTAGTATATTTTAATGGAAGACAAAAGATACAGATTGTTTATTTTAGAAGGCAGGGTGCACCAATAATGCTAATAGCAAAGAGATGAGGATGAAGAAAAAATAATTGGATTTATCGATACTGAAATCGTTGATGAGTTTGTTAATGAGCTCTTATGGATCCTTATGCTTATAAGAATGTTGATGTATTTAAGATTATTTAAAATTAATGTTTAACTATTTAAATGAAGGACAGTGAGTGAGCAGAATATAGATAGCAGATGTTGCGAATCAGGAAGATGAGGAGCAGGCTAAGATAGTCTCCTGTCTTTTTTTTCCCCATTGATTTGAGGAAAGTGGACAAACATGAAGTGTCCATGAAAAAGATCACAAGTTTGTCATCTTTGGCAATCAAGAAAGCCCTTCTTTGAACCCTGGTAATCTTTTCTAACTGTCTGGGTCTCCAACTCTTCCTAACAAGTAATTGAGATTACCTTATATTTGACTCCATAGTTTTTATTTTTCATTGACTTCCCAAACTTAAGCTCTAATAAAAATACAATAATTAATATTTATATAATACTTTGCAGCAACTGCCTCATTTGTTCCTTATAAATGTGATACAAAGATGCAATTATCCCTCTTTTATAGGTAATAGAGAAAAGGGTTAAAGAAATTGATTTGCAGAATGTTTTTATAATAATAATTACCTAAGACAGTATTTGAACTCAGGTTTGGTTTCAAAACTGGTCTAGTGTGAATACATACTATACCACTCAATTACTCAAGCCTCCAACTCTAAAAGAACTTCTAATTACTCCAGCGTGCTTAATTACCTTTCTTTGAAGATTTGCTATTCCTGGCCCCAACTTACCTTCCTCCCCTCTTCTGTTACTACCATATAGTTGAATATTCAATCCTTGTATTTTCTTTCTGTCTCTGTCTGCCTATTTGTCTTCCAATATGTATATTTTTAGACTTTGTGTACAAGAGCCAAGAAAGACAATATACAAATTCAGATATAATTATTATTTATTACTGATCAAAGATAATTAGGACTGAATATGAAGGAAAATTACTCAGTTCTAGCCTTGATGGTACTCACATTCTAAGTTATTTACATAATTACTCTTCTCTTGAATGATCCATTACATGACTGACTCTCGAGGTCCCACAGAGCAACTGAAATCTTTTCATTCAACCAACTATCATGGAAATTTCAGGTATGCCTACCTCGGTGTGCTAGACAATATCCATTCATTCATTACACAAACTCAGCCTCATTTTCATTCAATTTGAAAGCCACTTGCTTACATTGAATTTAGGAATGGTGGTGAAATGTTTGATACAAATTTCTACCTGATTAATGGATTTAATTCTCTTCTTATTCTAGTCAATAATACTTATCCTTGACCCCTATAATTTTATTCTTTTTCTTGAGCCTATAAACTTTCTTTAGCCTACACCTAAAAAACTTCAAATTACTTATATACCATTTTAATTTTTCATGCTTATCCTTTGTAGTCTTCTTTAGTAACTAAGATCTTCTCCACCCCCCAATTGTCTGTTTACTCATCTGTAAAATGGGAACAATACCTACCTCAAAGGGTGGTTTTGAGGATCAAATGAGGTGATTATGTAAAAACTATTTCAAATGACATTCTATGTACATTTTAATTCTAGTAGAATGGAACCTGTTAGAGGAGAAGGAAATGATTTATTTTTATTATTGCATATTCAATATCTAACAGGACTTTGCACATGGTATATGCTTAATAAATGTTTTTTTTGAAGCAGATCTAATTTCATCTAATGTATCTTTAACAAAATTGTTCCCATGTTATTCATGTCAAAGCCTACTAAACAGATCAAAATAAATAAATAATTCAGAGTAAAAAGCCTGGGAATTGTTTAATAAGGGAGATTTATGCATGCTATGTCTAGCTTTTCAATAAATACTTGCTGACTAACACATTAACATATGTGGTAGAGAACATGTACCCTCCACATGTTTGCCAGTGATTGTCCTTTGCCACTTTGCATCATCCAATAAATATTAAATAACTACAATATCTAATCTCCTACCTAATATGTTTAAGTGCATCTTTATTCTCTATGAAATGATAAAAGAAAACAAGTGGTTACAATTCTCCATTTTGGAGAGATAAAAAACAAATGGTATATCCTTAAAATTGATTTGTGGCCATTATCTTCTCTATTCCTTTAGTCTGTTCTCAAAAATACCTTTTTCAAACAGTTGTTCTCTTTCCTCTCCTTTCCATGGCAGCTGTTTATTGTTATTTATCAGATCTTAACTATGTTAAGTGGAAAGTAGTTGGACCAGGGGTATATGGAATTTCTCTTACTGTTCTGTGAGTTTTCTGACTTTTAGCTATAGCCCCATTTGGGATCCCTTCCCTTGAGGTTGCAAACCTAATATCCTACAATAAGCTATTGCCTTGGAATATATTTTTGGATGAAAGCAAGCTGGTATTAAATCTTTTGTCCCATTCCCTTCAATACTCCCATCGTTGTCCATCTGTCTAATTGCTATTGAACATAGAATGTAGTTTTTGACTGAGGTGAGATGTAAAGTGATATTGATTACAGTAAATGAACTTTTCTGCAGTCTCTGAGTCAATTAGGCAAAAAAAAAACCAGAAAGAAAGAAAAGTTGTGCCTCATGTAGTAAAGTCCAATTCCCAGTACACTGTTTTATGGCCCTTATTCCTGAGTCTTTGAAAAAAATACCTTCCTTGGTTTTCCACTGTCCTTAGCAAAAGGGCAGGAAAAAATAGTCCTTCCCTGCTCCTGTGTTCTACACATATGTAGATGACATAATGGTATATGTGGAAAATGCTAGAAAGTCAACTACAAAGTTACTCAAAACTGTCAATATTTTAGCAAAGTATTGGGATATGAAGTAAATTCACATAAATCAACATTATGTTTTTATAATACTGACAAACTCAGGATATGCCCATCAAGTGGGGAATGGCTGAACAAATTGTGGGAAATTATACACAATCACAAAATTAAAGCTGGAACAATAAACTGGGAATGTTTCCTCCAGAAAGTGAATAGAAAAGTAAAACAAGAAAGATTTAATTGTATGTACGTGTTTGATTCTCTGTGTGATGCAATGAGGGTGGGGAGGAGGTGGGACACATATGGATGGAATTTATTAAATTTATATGAAGAAAAGTAAGCTAAATATATGAGACTTGTAATTTCATTTGTATACCATCTTTCTCTTTGTATATGAAAATGTTTGTTTTGTTAAGATAGAATAATAGGAATGAGATTGTAAGACGGAGAAGATTGTCAGTCATGGTGGCATCTCAAAAAACATTTCTGATTCCACTTTACTCGACAAAATTTTATTGCCTATCACAATAATAACTAAAATTTAGAATTTTAAAGATTGAAATTTCTTTACATATATAATTTGGGTTCACGTAAAATTTTTGGTGAGAGATAATCCTGTAAGGAGTCATGTAGCCATCAAGAAGCAGGCCTTTGTCCATGGACTTCATGTGTATTGTTGTTGTTTTTCTTTATAGTTCAAGGCAGTGGAACGAACCTCTTCAATCTTATGAGTTTCTAAATGTCAGGAGGGTGTTTGGGAAACTTAATTTCAGAATCAGCACTCCAAAGTCAGTGAAGCATTATTATCGAGAAGAAACAACCTTTAATACCTCAAGCCAATGGAAGCTGAGATAAAGAGTCATCTAGATATCAAATTGCATTTGGACATGAATTTGGTAAGACCAATGCTATGAAGACCTTAGGAACGTTTTGAGTCTTTTTCCCATAAAAAAGGAGGTTGTACAGTGTAGTGTGTGCACTAAAGATTTTGGAGTGTGCATGTATGTTGGGGGATTTGTTATTTGTACATTTATTCTTGTCATATCTTTGAAGCGAATTACTTCTTTGTAAAGACTATTAAAAGGGAAATGGTTGAATAGAACTCATAGTGTGGGAACTGAAGTGTTCAGGGAGTCTTTTTTCCCCCTTTTTTAGATGAAAACAGGTTAACAGGGTCTCCTGTAAAGGGGAGATGGTCCCCCAAGAAAGGAAATTACTTTTTCTGGAATATAAGAACTCCAAAAATTGTTGAAAGAGAAATATTTTTGTTATTGTTCAATTATGTTTCAGTTATGTATGACTCTTCATAACCCCATTTGTGAATTTCTTGGCAAAGATATTAGAGTGGTTTACCACTTCCTTCTCCAGTTCTCTTTCCAGATCAGGAACTCAGGCAAACAGGAAAAGGAACCTACCCAGGGTCACAAATTTAATAAATGTCAGAGAGCAGATTAGAACTCATGAACATGAGTTTTCCTGACTCCAAACCCAGAACTCTATCCACCATGCCACCTAGATGTCCCAAACAATTTTAAATTAGTTGAAATTGTCCTATAATGGGGAACAGCCACCTGAATGTAGGACTAATCTCTGCTAAGAAAGTAAATAAGAGGCATGAGCTCCCAGGAAAAACAATATCAGTGCAATAGCTGGTGTAGGTATGGAATGGAATAATGTTACAGTGGGGTAATGCCAAATGTCCCATGCTGGAAACTACTCAGCATAAATCTTTAGGTAACTGAGACTCTATAAGTCTCAAGAGTGAAGTTTGTATTTGAATTCTGATATGTACTACAGTTTCCTCATCTTTAAAGTGCATATAATAATAACATTTAACCCTAAAGGTTGTTTTGAGGATAAAAGTAGGTGGTACTTGTAAAATTCTTTGCAAAACTTAAATATATATATATATATGTATATGGAAAAAATATATATATGAGAGCTATTATAATTGGCTAGTATTATTGCAAATGAAACTTTAAGGTGAGATTTGGGAGTAATCTTTATATTCATCGAATGATCATAATTATGGAAAAAATTAAATCAATAAGTGAGTAAAAGTTTAGAAGAAAAAAATGAGGAGAATAAACAGTAGGAGAAAGTATTAGGAGAAAGAAAGAAGATGGTAAATCATCAAGAGATCAAAAAAGAGCAACCAGAAAGCTGGTTGATCAACCATCATTAATTAAGGTTTTAGTATGTATGAAGAACTGTGCTAAACTCTGGGATTCAAAGATAGGCAAAGAATAGTCCCTGCTATGAAATACTTAACTAGGAAGAGAACCAGGAAAGAGCAGCATCAAAGAATCCAAAAAAGAGATAATATCATAATAAACATGCTAAGAAATTAGAGCTAGGACACTGGATTTGGAATGAGGACACCTAAACCCTTAAGGAAGGAGAGCTCTGACACCTTTGTTACCTAGCTCGGCCCAAGAAGAGTTCATATGAACTCTGCCACCTCTCTGACCTTAAACAAGCTGTCTTCTCTCTCCAGACCTTGTCAGTTCCTTCTTGAGGTAAGAAATAGCCTCATTTTGGTCTTTATTTCTCCAATGACTAGGCCAGTGCCATGCTCAGGTTAAACACATAAGAAATGCCTGTTGATGGTTTGATTGATTGATAAAATAGAGAAGTTAGACAAGATAACCTCAGGATGAAAATGGATTTAGTCAGGAACTTTTGTGTTAAAAGATCCCTGACAGCTGAGAATCATATAATCCTATGAACTACTCATTTCAGTTTCTAAATATTTAAAAATTGACTCTTTTGTTCTTTCCAAGACACTCTGGATCCTCCTTCCTTTTTCATTCTGGCATTCAGACTCTGGATCTGAGGCCTTGTTATTGGTAAGAGTACACTCTATCTTGGCTTTCCCAGACCCAAAACAATAACTATTGTCTTTTCACCATTGTGTCACTATATTTTGAAAGGATATGTCAAAATTAAACTCTCTTTGATTCTACTCACTATGTTTGTGATTTCCTAAGCTATCTCCTGTTGATCAATACTTCATGTCTCTCCTGAGTGTAAAAATGGACTTGAATCCAGGACTTCAATACCCAGAATTCCTTGCTCCACTTCCCCAGAAGGCTTTATAATATCACTGAATTCTCACCTGGGCTGAGATTGAGAAGGGGTATTTAACCTGATTGGAAAGGCTCTTGGCTCTTTCCTGTTTTCCCTTGCAAGCAGACGCGGTTCTTTTGATAATGTAGTTGAGACACATGTTTTCTTATTCTGTATTTTCTTTAATCCTCAACCTTTAATAAACCTCTAAAAATATAATACTCCTTGCAGAGAGAAACTAATTTCAACCTGCCTCAGCTTCCCTAAATTTTAATCTTTACAGTTTTGGCAACCACTTTGGAAAAGTGAAATATCTCAATCTTCTGATTCTTTTCTCTACTAAACTTTAATAGCTAGTGCCTAGAAAAAAAAAAAATTTAAGCCACGTTTCTCCAAGCTGCTTTTTTTAGAAAACCATCTTGATCAGCTCCTGCTGGCAGCCATCTGCTTCAGACTTCTTGAGCCCTTCCCTCCCACCGGCTCGTCCACTTCTCCCTGCCTGCGTGCGTTCCTGCCTACAGACCCCGATCCTGGCCTCTCTTCATCCTCACCCGGTGCTCCAGCTCCCGGCCCTGCTTGACTGCGTTCCTGTCATTTCTGGCCTACCCCTGTGCTCTCTCTTGCTCAACCTGTCCTTGTTCAACCCAGATCCTTGGAGCAGATTGCTCAGGACTCATTTCTACCAGCTGGTAACAAATGGGGATATTGGCTCCACGTGGGCAGATCAGAGTGTAGGAGAGGAGAGAGAAAAGGGAGAGGAGAAGAAACAGACTTTTTCAAACAGGGACTTAAAAGCAATGGGCTATTTAAAAGGATACTTTTTGACTGTTCTGGTAATTTCATTGATTTCACCTGCATGCCAGAAGAAAGATTCAGTCCAAAGATTCAACTTTGAAGGGGCAAATGGGTGGCTCAGTGAACTGAGAACCAGGCCTAAAGACATGCAGTTCTGGGTTAAAATCTGGCCTCAGATATTTCCCAGCTGTGGGGCCTTGATCGGTCCCTAAACCCCCATTGCCTAGCCCTTACCACTCTGCCTTCAAACAATAGGCATCTAAATGGATAATTAAAAACAAAAACAAAAACAAAAAACCCCAAAAGAACTTTAAAGAGACTAAAGACTATATTTTAAGATTTATAAAATGGTTCATAAAAAAAATCTCTGTATTCTATTGCATTTTACTGTTTGCTTTGTTTAAGATATAACTTTGTGATTTTAAGTTCATATATTACTGGATTCAATATTATTCTGTTATACTGTTCATTTAATGTACTGAGTTTTAAAATTCTGTTGCTTTTCCCTATAAACAGCCCTTCTATTTTGACTTTGTAAATTGTCACATAGAGTACAGATGGACTTCAGAACTGGTCACAATTGCTATAACAACCTTTGGAAAATTTAATGTGCTAAATATCTCAACTGATTTAAGGGTTTTTTAAATATGATTTTTGTTATTTTTTTTAACAATCTCTGGTCATTTTTGCCTGCCCCTAACACAAGGTGTAAGGCCAATTCTAGCTGAAGTGAAATACATTTTATAACCCCCAATCTTCCCGCATTTCTAAATATGTGAATGGATCTTGGGGCATTTGTACCCCTAAAAAAGCCTCCAAAAAAGGAGCACCTCTCATTTATACTCTTCAGCTCATTGCTTTACTTCCACCAGAATGATATTTCTTGATGATGTCCTAAACCTGAAATGAGTTTTACTTTGTTTAAAAATATGTTTAAATACCAAGGTTGAAAGAATTGCTACATTTGTAAAAACTTGTGACAAATATCCATCAATTAATATGCTTTTTAAAATGCCATACAGCAACTTATGTGAAATATGATAGTGTATTTGTTTGCTATTGTAATTAATTGGGCTATTGAGAATTTTGGGGATATTGATATCTACATATTTGTACTACTGTTCCTTAAAAGTGAAAAGTGTTACCTTGCTCAATTCATTTGCCTTATACTCACAATGGAGCATGTCCAGACATGGAGAGGAAATGGATCTCATTTTTGGTGAGAAAGCCTTGTATTCTATATTTTCTTAGCTGACATAGAGTGTCAATGATTATAAGCTATATTTTTGAATTTTAAAAGACTTATTATTATATTTTTCTTGCATGTGCAATATACTTTTTCAGGTTTTTTATATATTTTCTCTCCTTTTTTATATTTGAAGCACGTCACCAGCATTAAGATTTTCTTTAACTTTTTGACTTTGCAGTAATATAAGTTTAAGATACATTTGCTAATTCATGCACCCAAAAGCTTGAGACTATAAAAATGATGCCACTAATTGTTTAAAATAAGTTATGGGACTTTACTTAATGATTCTGTCTGATTCCAGGACAAGATATACACAAAAGAGCCACTGCATAGTGCCAATTGAGCACAAGGTCAAAGAGACCAACCAATCCTGGTGGGATTGATGTAATTTTAAGCCTAGACAAAGAGGACTTGAACATGTTTGGGTTTCGAGGTTGCAGCTGTTTAACATGTGTTAAAGGCAGGTCTTCCCTGTTACATATTCTACGAATTATCTCAACCTTGGCTCCTATAATCTGGTCCCTTTTCTGTCTTTCATAGTGTGGTACCTTTCTGTAGTCCTGGCTACTGACTGGGTAAATGCATCATTGCTTATATCATTTTAATTGGGCCCTGATTCAAGGACCTGTTATAGGTTTATTTTTCTTTTTACTTGGAATTTTACACATAAGACTTTGAGAGTCTATATTTTCATCCAGAAATTTTTCTTTTTTATTTGGATTTTTCTGATATCTTTTTAATTTCTCTTATCAATTGATTCATATATCTCATACCTTGGCCATGCATCCCTAAATGATCCTGTGTTTTTCGATCACCCTCTTAATGGGGGAATGTAAAAAATATTATTATTTTAAATTGCAAAGTTTAAATTCCTTTTTAGAAGAATTTTAGGTAAAGAAAGATGATACCTCTCTGAATTCATAAACTGAACTGTTGGAGAAGACACCATGAAGAAGCCTCCAGATCACAAGCTACACAAAAATGAACTTTGGGGGTGGTTGATTGACCATTTATTTGTATGTATACTTTCATGCCAAAGGGGACTGTCACCTAATTGATTTTTTGTCAATGCATCCAGCAGTTATTGGTTTTGTTCTTTATTTTTCTCTTATCTGCAAATTATTGTAATCTTTAAATTGATTATGTTTCTATGATCCTTTTTGGGGAAACCTTTCCCAATAAGAATAAAACGAGGGAATATAAAAATGGCCTTGAATCCAGGACTTCAATCCCCAGAATTCCTTGCTCCACTTCCCCAGAAGGCTTTGTAATATCACTGAATTCTCACCTGGGCCGAGATCGAGAAGGGGTATTTAACCTGATTGGAAAGGTTCTTGGCTCTTTCCTGTTTCCTCTTGCAAGCAGACGTGACTCTTTTGATAATATAAGTGAGACACGTGTTTTCTCATTCTGTATTTTCTTTAATCCTCAACCTTTAATAAACCTCTAAAATATAATACTCCTTGCAGAGAGAAACTAATTTCTACCTGCCTCAGCTTCCCTAAATTTTAATCTTTACATGAGTCAATTGAAAGCTCCTTTAACACAGAGAGTGTATCACTTTGATCACTATTTTCAGAAATTTGGACAATGCCTATTACATTATAAACACTTAACCTGTTCATTCATTCATCTTTACTCATCTCTTTATTCTCCTTTGTACACAAAATACCTATTATAGTGTTTTGTAGTTTACAATAGATTGTACATTGTCCTTGAAACTAAAACTCAAAAGTATTATGTCAGTAATCTCCTGTTTAGACTCCTGATCTTATAAGGATATTTTAAATTCTGAAAGAAATAGCACACAGTCCTAGCCTTTCCCTTAGTGTGTCTATCCTTACATGAGGACAGCAAAGGCTACACACTTGGGGTGAAATGACTTGTCCAATATGACACATTAGGAAGTGTCTGAGACTATATTTGAATCCATATCTTCTCTATACACTATGCTACCTTGACACCTATAAAATAAATTATTTTATAATTATTTTATAATTTATTTTATAGGTAAGTGTCAAGTCTTTTTGGTGGGACCCTGGGCCATTTCCACTGTGCCATATGGGCTGAAAGACTTTTTACTTTGACATGATGAAAGAGTCTTAATATTAACCACTAAACAGCCCCTATCAAAGGAATTTGAGGAAGAAAATGTCATGATATATGTTCCAGAGGGAGGAAGAACACACGAAGAACAATAGTTATCGCTACCTTTAAAGTTGACTTATTGAGCAGCTTTTTCTGGATGAAATTCCAGAAATCAAAGGTCTATTTATCACAATGATATATTGGAAGTGTATCTTTCATATATATTACAGAGACACACATACACACATACATACACACACATTATATATATATATATATATATATATATATATATATATATATATACATATATATATCAGATACTAGATGTAATGCATACAACACTGGTCTTAGAATTATGAAGACTAATCTTCATGAACTCAAATCCTGCCTCAGGCCCTTACTAACTGAGTGACCCTGGGTAAGTCACTGACTCCTGTTTGCCTCAATTTCTCATCTATAAAATGAGCTGGAGAAGGAAATGGCAAACCACTCTGACATCTTGGCCAAGAAAAACCTAAAATTGAATCACAAAGAGTCAAGACGAGACTGATGCTACTCAAGAAAAAGAGTATCTATATATCATATCATATCTGTATGCATTATATATGTAATTAGAGTATATATTCATGTATATGTGAATGAACAGTCTCAACTAAAAGAATGAAAATTCCTTGAGGATATGGACTATTTTTACACTTCTTTCTTTATATCCCTAGCATAAATTCCAAGATATAGTGGATACTTAATAAATGCTTGTTGATTGATTTATTGATTATGGTATAAAACAAAGAACATGGGATTTGTGTTCAAGTCTCAGCTCTATTACTTATGACCTGATTTGTAGTGGACATTGTAATAATTAAAATTGAATTATGAAGCTATTAGTAGCTTTAGTAACTTTATTAAGTCAAAGTAGAGATAGTAACAAGAGGAAAATGTAGGAAAGAGGTAGAGTGTTACCTAGCCTACTATCCTTCATGCCGTTCTGCTGAAATCAAAGCTTGCCACCAAAAGTGGTCTTATCTACAGCTAGAAGTCCATGAAAGTCTCTTCAGCAAGTCACCAGAGAAAAAAAAATGTCTCTTCAGTCAGGGTCACCAGTGACAGAGCCAGAGAGAGAATGTCTTCCAGACCCATGGGAGCCAATTTCTTCACTCATTAGCTCTTCTATGTCACTTCTCAGGAACCAATCATAGTTCCTTAATTTGCCTGGCATGACCCAGGGGGGCAGCTCTTGTGGGATCAATATCCTGTCTCCTTGGTTTCAACTTCCTTTCACTGTTGGTATGTATATCTTTGCACATCTCAATGACAAAGGACCTCCAGGTCCCTGATTGATTAAATTAAAAGGGAGGGGAATTCCAAGTCCCTGACTGATTTAAATTAAAACAAAAGGAGATGAATTCCTTTCTCACAACATCATCTCTAAATGCCCCACTTTCCTTGTCTGTTAAATGGTGCTCATAATACTTTCATTTCCTAACTTCACAGGGTTGTTATATTATCATAAAAACGATTGTGTTGTAGAAAAGTGACCTTTTCCCATATGATCTTTGCCCAGATCCAACTGTTTAAAAATCCTCCTCCATATGTAATATCTGTTCAGCTCCAAATTTTGGGTTTGAATATATTTGTGGCAGATTAGAGGAAAGAAATTATCTTATTTGATCTTACATGCATGCAGCCAGAGCCTCTTGAATGCAATATGCAGATTGATGTAAAAATATGCAAATCAGCCAGTCACCAGATTAACTGAATAAAAAATCTTTTAGTTTTATACCAGATCTAGCTCTTCCATTTCCATAATTTCTACTAGATGTTAAAGCAAAACTGGAGAATCATAATGCCAGCCCTATACTCCTCCTATAATAGTTGTAAGGATCAAATAATAATAATTCCCACTGCTATTGCATTTCATTCTCCCCAACAAGCCTTTGAAGTTGGTTGTGCATTTTTTTTAATGAGGAAAGCAAGGCTCAGAGAAGATTAGAGAAGTCCACAAACATACAGCTAATAACTGACAGAGACAGGTTTGCGACCTAGGTCCAAACTCTGTTGGAAGTCCAAACAGCAAATTTTCCACTACCCTATTAAAAAAACAAAAAAAGGATTATATTTAAAGGTTCTGGATATTTTCCCCATAATAATCTTTTAGAGAGAAAATATTCTACTATAAATACTATTGTCCCCATTTTACAGATGAGAAAAGTAAGGTTCAGAAAGTCATTTGAAACATTTAAAACACAGGGAATGAGTTGTCTGTGAAAGAAATGTGAGATTCAAATACTGGCTCTGGCACTGTACAGAGTAACTCTACTATATACATCCAGTCAAATAGTGAAAAAACATCAGAAGACTCAAACTGGAGCCAATCTCTGCTATTTTTAGCTGTGTAATTTCTAATCTCCAGCCTCAGTTTTCTCATATGTAAATGAAGAAAGAAGTGGCACTAAATAGATTTAAAGGGTCCCTTCTGACTCTAATAAGCTCTAGGGCAAGATTTACAGGGGGAAGGGGAAAGTGTTACTATACTATACAGTGAGGGAAACTAGATATTCAGGAACCAGGTCAGGGACACAGGTAGAGATGGGGAAAGAACAGCCTTTGCCTTCCTCACTCAGTCAGCCAGTGGGCTGACAATCTCTCTGGTACTGATTAGAAAGTGCTGAGGTGACAGTCTAACTCTGACCTCCCTTTCTTTCCCCACCTCACCTCAGAAACTGGGTGGAAAGTTCAAAAACATTTTTCCCCTTGAATATCTGAAATGTAAACTCCCTGGGCAGTGTCTTCAAGGAAGGGATGATTTCTCTGCAATTCACACTTATCTCTGGATCTGTGGACAGAATTTCTCTGCAGATTACAATGGACTTTGATGTCCTTTTTTTTTTTTAAACATTGCAAAGGCAGTCCATATGCATGAATAAACTCTTAATTACAATTTTTAAATACCTTTATTATTCTGTCAGTGCTATTGAGAGGAAGAGTGAATGCTTTCTCACCAGTGAAAAGCTTGCCTAGGAGCCTTACTTGTCTCCTTTAGTGCACTTACCTACTTTCCTTCTTTTATGCTTTCAATAGTTCTCTCACCCCTTCTGTACACTGTATTAATATCTGTCACGTACTCACTTCTTTTATCCTTTTTATCTCCATCTTCTTGGTTCCCCTGTGGGCTGAACTTTAAATTATTTCTCCTCTTTTATTTTACTCACTCTGTGGTTTCTCTCTGATGTTTTCTTCACTGCACTTTTATAATTTGAAATGTATTTATTGTTCTTTGCAGAATTCTTCTCCATGCCATGTTCATTTACCTTCCAATAATCTTTATTAGATCTTTTACTTTGTAATTTTTTCAGTTCCTTTTAATCCCCTTTTTTATGCAAATGTTATTTTTATTTAATTCTCATTTCTGCTTCTCCGCTCTTCTTTTGACAATTTTATTACAGTTTTCTCTCATCACCTTCCCTTCCTTTTCTTTATTTTCTGTGAGAAGACATCTCTACTTATAACTGTTGTGATTTTTTTCATTCCCTACCCCCACATTTCACAATCCATTACTGGTCCTTTGCACTCAACTCCCTCTGTCTCTGCTTCTCCTTGATTCTTCCCATTAGTTTCATTGTAATAAGAGACTGTTCCAGGGTGGTGTTGCCCAAAGCCTGAAGATTGAAAGGAGCTTGACTTAAGAGACAGAATCAAGATAATAAGCAAGAAGGTGGGAAGGCATCCTGAAGAACAGAAACACCTTCCTAGAGAGACACCCACTCAGGATTGTTCTTTGACGGATTTCATGCTGCCTGAGCACGAATGTGTCTCCCTTTCTGTCAAAATGACACTGTTGCTTGGCGTCTTTAAGATTTTTAATTTTCCCTGAGTTACTATGAGTATGGAACTATTTCATAGTACAATAGAAAAAGTACTGGCCCTAAAATTGAAGTATGTGAATTCATCAATCTTTTGCTTACTCCTTGGCACTTGAGTATATCATTTGACTTACAGGTGGTGTCTATTTCTTTATGCTTAAACAAAGGGGCACCTGACATCCTCTGAAGTCTCTTTGAACTTTAAACCAATGATTCCACAGTCTTTAACAGGGAAAAAATGGTGCTGATACTAATCAGATACAGACAGATAGAGATAGAGGGAAAAAAATAGCATGCATTTTTAATATAGTTTGTGCCATACTGTGTGGTAAGCACTTTAAAAATATTTGATCCTTATAACAAGCTAATTAGGTAAGGGCTATTGTTATCTCTATTTTAAAATTGAGGAAACTAGGGCAGAAAAAATTTAAGTGACTTATTTAGAGTCACATAGCTAGTAAGTGTGACCAAATCAGAACTCAGGCCATCTTACCTCCAGGCCTTGCGCTCTATTCACTACACCACTTCAATATTGATAGATGAATGATTGTTAACCTTTGTACTAGAAGAATATGAAAATGACATCATTTGTGATGCTTCCCTTCCTGTATAAATTGCATTTAAGTGGGACAGTGTTGTACAGTGTCTTCAACCTCATTTTCTATTAAAGTTCAGTGTCAAGACAAAATTTGAAAAACCTGGTGATAGCTCAGGATGCAATGGATGACCTTGGCTTCTCTGATGTTTAACCAAGCTCTAAGACCTCCACAATGCCTGCTTGTACCACCTTCTTGGTTATGGGAACAGATTTTTTTTCATCCACCCCTTCTGCTAGAGGAATTCTTCACATATCTGGGATAGATATTCCTCTAATTTAGCAATGGGCTTGAGGCCTTTCAGTTTCCTCAAACTGGTTTAGCATGGCAGCATAGATTTATTAGGACTGACTGTTCTGCATGCTACAGCTTCTTGGAGGCAAAAGGGGAGAGCTAGATGGCAGGTCACTCTTAATGGATGATGGATTAAGAGCCAAGAATTAGTGGAAACTAATTTAGAAGATCCTCTAAGAAATGCAAACAGGATAGGCCCTAGAGGCATGAGGTTGTCAAAAGAGCAATAAGGAGCTAAAGAAGAAATAAGGTGCCTAGTAATATCATAAATATCTATAGATGTAGAGATTTATGAAGCATTTTCCTCACAACAGCTCCATGTGTTAGGAAAAGTATTTTACAGAAGAGAAAACTGAGGCTCAGAGAGAAGTATATACTTATTTTGTATATAATTTTGTGTGTACATTGGATAGACTTAGAATTAGAAGGGACATCTGGGGCAATCTTATCCAACCTCTTCATTTTTCTTCCCCTGGAGAATCTATGTTCTTTGAGGGCAATGACTAGTCCATTGTTGTCTGTATCCCCAGAGTCTAGCACAGTGACTGATATGTAGCAGAAGCTTAAGAAACATTTGCTAGATTTTTGGTACATAAAGTGTCACCATGAAAGTTAATCTACCATTAAGTGCCAAAGTTAGCACTCAAGTCTATTTTTTCTAATTCCCAAATGGGGGTTTTCCTTTATGCCTTTCATAACATTTCATATACATTATTTCATAAACTTCCACCATTGTAACCCTTCTAATTGGTAGTACTATTGTATTAGGAAGTCAAAGAGAAAAGAACAAAGAGAAAAGTCAGATATAGGGAGAGGAAGGCATTTGGTCAGGGTCACACAAGTAAACTTAAGAGAAAGAAATTGATCCCAGATTTCTATTGGCTTATACAGTTAAGTCTTGGCCTACTGTGAGACATTGCCTAAGATAAACCCTACGTACCTTTCTATCTGAGGACTCTAGGGCTTCATAGAAAGAAGAGAAATAGTGGCTTTCAGGGACATGGGTGGGGGGTAGAAAAATAAATTTAGAAAGAAATACTTTAATTAGGTTCTTTAAAAATACTCCTTGAATAAATAAATTAAATCCATTGAATATATTCTGGGCACTTTGTATAGAAAAGATCCAATAGTGGGCAATAAATGGTAACAGGTTAACCCCAAACTCTTCTTGTTTGCTGTAGATGACTAGTAATTCCTTTTCCTTTTTCACTGTCTAATCTGCATAATCACAATGATAATAACACCCTAAAGGTGCTATTAATGAGTAAATTGTTTTAAGGCCTTTAATACACTTATGCTAGAAAAGTGAAAAATTCTTCCATTACTACCCTCCTATAATTTTTCATTAACTATATATGTCATTAAAGCCTGTTCAAGATTAAGAACTCCTATGGAAGATAAAGTAAAGTTTATCCTCCATGACTTGTTAATATGAACTCTAATAACTAAGAAACAAAAGGGCTCTTCCTGATATGTTGACCTCCAAAATACCTGTTAATATATATTCCAGACTCACTACTTTCTTATTTGTTACCTGTGTGACTTTAAGCAAGTCATTTAATTTCTCTGGGCCTTAAAGTCCTTACCAACAAAATTGAAGAGATCAAACTAGGTGATCTCTAGGGTCATATTTGGTCCTGGCATATTGTGATTCTCACTGAATTTTCTTCAGCCAACTATTAAAATGTAAATATCCTGAGAAGAAGACACACTTTAATCCCTAATAAGCAAACTCCTAATGTGACATGTGACATTATCATGTGACAAAGTATTTAGAGAAGGAAAGGGCTTTAGAGATCATTTAAGGCAACCCCTTCCTTTAAAGATGAAAAACTGTTACCTTAGAGAAATTCAATGACTTGTCCCAAGTTCTTAAGTAGCAGGTTCAAGCTTCAGACACAAGTGTTTGGTTTCCAAATCCAGTGGGTTTTTTTTTGTCTACGTCATATTTCCTTTCATGCCATCCTTCCTCCCTTGAAAAGGGTTTGTTGAAATGTGACCAGAAAAAATGCTGGTGCTGGAGAAGGCAGATCTCACAATCTTTAAATTTAGAAATAGATGAAATGAATGAAACGAGAAGTAATAGATTAGTTGGAAAAGGACCACATATAAAACATAATTTTGCTTAGGTCTGGCCTTAAACTCCAGACTATAAGACCTTGTGAACAATAATCTGGGATCTTCTGGAAGTTCTCAGTATTAAAAATGACAGCTGAAAAGACTTTCTAGCTAACCACTTGGCCGACTGATATCAACCAAGTGGTTTACATTCTATCAGCAAATGGAAATCTATATTATAGATGGCCCTGGGAAATATTTTGAGAAATATTCATAACAGTTATCCATTCCATTCTATACATATACAATTTGTTAGTCATTCTTCAATTAATGGGCATCTGTTTTGTTTCTAATTCTTTGCTACTAGAAAAAAGAGATCCTATAAATATTTTTGTATGTGTGCGAACTTTCTTTTCTGTCTTTGTCATCTTTAGTGCCTTGACTGGGAGGGAAAAGTTAGCAATAATTTAATGGTGGCACATATTAATTATAGTCATCTAGGTGGAAGAGAAGATAGAGCCTGGAATCAGGAAGATTCATCTTTATCGGTTCAAATCTGGCCTCGCACTTACCAGCTGTACAAGCCTGTCACTTAACCCTGTTTGCTCCAGTTACTCATCAGTAAAATGAGCTAGAGAAGGGAATGACAAACCAATCTAGTGTCTTTGTCAAGAAGACTCCAAATGAGATCACAGAGAGTCAGATATGACTGAAAAAAAACAACTTATGACAACTTTTTAAAATAACTTTTACCTTCTGTTTTAGAATCAATGTTGAGTGTTAGTTCAAAGGCAGAAGAGTAATAAGGTCTGGGTAATGGAAGTTAAGTGCCTTGCCTAGCAACCCACAGCTATGAAGTGTCTGAGGTTAGATTTGAATCCAGGGCTTTCCATCCCTAGGCCTGGCTCTCAATCCACTGAGTCACTTAAATACTCCCAAGACTGATGAGTTGTTAATGAATGTTGTTATATATATATACTTGGAGTCAAAGAATAGAATTTTAAGTCAAAGCTCCAACAACTGCTACCTACTTCAAAGTATCTCATGGGAACTCAAAGTATCACAGATTTAGATATGCAAGACAACTTTCAGCTCATTTAATTCAACCCATCACTTTTTGTTATATTAATATATTTTGTTTTTATATCACATTCACTTTCAAATATGTTTAGTTTGTTCAATGGATAAAACACAGGGTTGGGAGTCAGGAAGACGTGGGTTTAAATCTGGCATCAAACACTCACTAGTTGTGTAATACTGGACAAATGACCTACCTGCTGTTTGTTTCATTTTCCTTATATAAAGGAGTACAGAATAAGTACTATTGAAGTGTTAGCTACCATTTTTAGTGAGCTTTCCTTTGTAACAAAGATTTTTAATTTTTAAAATATTTTAATTCAAATATATCCTATTTCCAATTTCATGCAATAATAATTTTCAACATACATTTAAAAGTATTATAACTTATAAATTATAAGATCCCAACCATTTTCCTCCTTCCCTTTACTCTCCCCACTTGGTGACAGCAAGCAATCTGATCTAGGCCTTTCATGTATTATCATGAAAAATGCACTTCCATATTGGATACTGTTGTAAGAGCACACTCACCCAAAACCAAAGCCCCAAAATAAATACATACATAAATACCAAAAATACCATAGAGAAACACCATACATACACTAATGTGAAAGACGGGATGCTTTGATTCCTATCCATTTGACTCTTAACATTTCTTTCTCTGGAGGTGGATAGCATTCCCTTTCATAAATCTTTCAGAATTGTTCCAGATTATTGCATTGCTGAGAGTAGTCAAATTTTCACAGTTAATCTGATGATATTGCTGTTACTGTGTATAGCATTCTCTTGGTTCTGCTTATTTCACTCCTCATCAGTTCATGCAGATGTTTCCATTTTTTTTCTGCAATCATTCTACTTATCATTTCTTATTGGATAATAGAAATCGATTACCAGCATAGACCATGTTTTGTTCAGCCATTCCCCTATTGATGGACAACCCCTCAATTTCCAGTTCTTTGCTTGCCACCATAAAAGGACTGTTATAAATATTTTTGTGCAAGTAGGTCTTTTCCCCTTTGTTATTATGTTTTTATATCTTAGACTGAATAGTGTTATTATAGTATCTAAGGGTTTTGATACTTCAGCATTGTTTTAATTTTAATTTCTCTAATCAAAGCTGATTTAGAACATTTTTATATGATTATAGATAGTTTTGATTTCTTTATCTAAAAATTGCCTATTCATTTCCTTTGACCATTTGTCAATTCTGGGATGGCTTGTAAATTTGACGTAATTTGATTTGAGAATTTAGGTCTATCAGAGAAATTAGTTATAAACACCACCCCTCTGTTTATTGTTTGCATTTTAATCCCTTCTAATCATTTGTTTTTGTTTGTACAAAAACTTTTTAACTTAATAAAATCAAAAAAAATTATTTCATATCATGTAATGCTTCCTGTCTCTTGTTTGGGTAAAAATTCTTCCCTTTTCCATAGATATGCTAGGCAAAATATTCTATGTTCCCCTAATTTACTTACAGTATCATTCTTAATGTCTAAACCATTTTTACCTTAGCTTGGTAGAGGGTATAAGATACTGGTCTATACCTAGTCGGTGCCACAATGTGTTCCAATTTTCCAAGCAGTTTTATTAAATGGTTCTTATCCCAAAATTTGGGATCTTTGGGTTCATGAAACACTAATTTGCCAAGATAATTTAACCCTATATATCATGTATCTAATCTATTCCATTGATCTGCCATTCTATTTCTTAGTTCCAGATTGTTGTGCTGGCTAATGTTTTTAATATAATTTAAAATCTGGTATTGCTAAGCCATTTTCTTTCACCTTTTTTTCACTAATTCCCTTGATATTCTTAGCCTTTTGTTCTTCCAGATGAATTTTATTATCATTTTTTCTAGTTCTATAAAATAGCTTTTGATAGTTTGATTGATTTGGTATTAGTATGGTAAATTAATTTAGGTAGAATTGTCATTTTTATTATATTAGTTCAGCCTAGTCATCAACAATTAATACTTTTCCAATTGTTAAATCTGACTTTATTTTTGTGAAAAGGTATTTTAGAATTGTGTTCATACAATTCCTGAGTTTGTCTTGGCAATTAGCTTCTCAGATGCTTTATGTTGTCTAGTTATTTTAAGTGGAATTTCTCTTTCTATCTCTTTCTATTATTATCCCTACTTTTAGATAATGAAATTAGAGAAATTGTTTAGGTGTATCCAAATCACTCAATCAGTAAGATACTTAGAAATTAGAAATCAGATCATTTTTATCTCGAGTCTACCAAGCTACTTATAAAATTTAGACTCTCAATAGATACTAAATACTGCTAAAATTTTCTTAAAGTGCTTGCCTGGTTGTCCTCTACTCTGTTTAGACACCATCAAAACCAACACAGTCTATATGAAGTGCCAAATTGGAGAAAGAAGAACTGGAGAACTTTCAGAGTCAAGAGTGAATGGAATGATGATGGACTTGAAACTTTGCCATACTAGGAAATGTTAGAAATTAGTTAACTAGAAATTGTTATATATACATCCCTAGAGAAAAGGTGAGGGTGGGGAGTGCTGATAAGTGACTTTATTGTCTGTCATATGGAAGTGGAATTATATTTTCTCTGCACAAGATTCAGAGGGAAGAACTAGAAGCAATAAGTGATCTCTTCAGAGTTGGGGTTGGGTTCAATATGATGGTATTAGAGTTTATCTAAAAGTTAAATTGGCTGTTTTAGTAGTGAATCTTCTGTCTTTGGAATTGGGCAGCTGAGGAGCAAAGTGCATCAAGTGCTGGGCCTGAAGTTAGGAAGCCTGGTCATGCAGAGATCAAATTTGGCCTCAGATATTTGCCAGCAGTGTGACCCTGGTCTAGCCACTTAATCCCATTTACCCCAGATCTTCACATGTAAAATGAACTGGAGAAATAAGTATCAAACCACTCCAGTATGTTTGTCAAGAAAACTACAAATAGGATCACAGAGTGTCATACACAACTGAAAACCCTACCTAACAAAATTCCTAGAGGTCTTAAGTACAAAAGCAATGAATATTATGTCACAGAAAAGAATAGATGGCACAAATTTAGTTGTGGGTTGGGTGAGAATGATGATCCTTGGCATTCTTTGTAACTCTAAGCTTCTGTCTTTCTAGAGATATATCTAACACACTTGAATTTCAGTCCAAAGTCATAGTCTCAAAGTTACAAAATCCTCTTCACAAATGATCATTCTGAATAGTCCAGGGGCTATTTCCAAGAGCCTATTTCCTGTTTCACTTCAATGGTGCTGAGAACAGCTAAATGCCAGAGTAGTGTGTGTCGGTGACAGAATGGCTGGTGAGAGAGAAGAGACAAGACTGAATATGGGGAGGAAGAGGAGCTAGGTTCCATAGCAGTGAATTTAATTACTTTTTTTTTTCTGTCAAAACAAAGTAGTGTGGAAGGACAATTAAGAAAATTATAGAACAGAGAATTATGTACTAAGAACTAAGTATTCATGAAAATTTACAGCAGAGTCATTAATAATGGAATATTTCAGGTTTTGAATTATTTCAAATTTTTTCTATGAACCCTCTTAATTTTCACTTTTAGTTGTATAATTTTTTACTGAGTTTTTTCTCATGATAAAGACTTATACTTATATTATGCCCCTACCAGCAACAGCTCTTTAAGCATTACCAGAACCATCTATAAACAAATATATAAAGTAAATAGAATTAACTCTACCACTATAATTTGATCTAGAGAAGGAATAAACATTTCAATAAATATTCCAGCTTTAAGATAGTAAGCAGGAGGAAATAGATAACTAGAGAACTATTGTACTGTTTTTAAGAGCTCACATTTATATAATAACTCTTTTCTGTCTACCAAGTACTTTCTTCACAATTGCCTATGACATAGGTCAGAAATCTTAGATATGGTACAGGACTTACTCCAGAGGTTGGAACCAGATTAAAATGTAAGAGGGAAATATTTGCAAAATACACTAAAATATAATAGAATATACAATGTAAATATGTTTTTTCTAAGTCTAAATAATATGTAACTCATAGGCTTCTTTATGATTGGTTTAATCATCTCATTTTTATTTCAGTTGGACACAATTTGTATAAATAATCTCATGTGAGGAGGCATGTAAGAATCAATACAGTGGAGTTGATGAAGGCTGGGGATGGAAGATGTAGGTCTTAAATTTATGGTTGAACTAAATATAAGAGAAATGTGGTCGCTGATTTATAACTCAAACCAAAATGAAATTTTAGCAGTTTATTTACCAAAAGGTGTAAAGAGTGAAAGAAGAGAAATGAGAAAGGGGGTAGAGAGGATATCAATCCTATCACAATAGATATTTGCTCTGCCCTTGCTCAAACCAGACAGGGCTCACAAACCCTCCACCACAGGACCCTCAGCCAAAGGATCTGGTGGTGAATAAAGCAAGAAAGAGAGTCAGCTTTTCATTCACTCAATCAGTGGCTCCAAAGGGAGAATCCAAGAGTAGTCTTCCTAGAAGCAGTCTAAGAGTCAGAATCCCAGACTAATCTGAGGTCCCAAGTTGGAGCTCCTCCAAGGCCATGTTTGAAGGAGAAAGTCTGTTTGGAGAGGAAGTTCAGGGGTTTTATAGTGCCTTTTCCATGTCACTTCCTGTCCCTTCCTCCACTTTTTAGGAACCTTTAAATTTGCAGTCTTTAAATTTGCTTAGCACTGCCCACTGTCAGTTGCTTCTCGAGGTGTAAATCACTTTAGTAAACAGTTTGTGAACTTGTCTTCATTTTGGTTGATTAAATTTAAAAGTAGGCAGGGGAAAGTTAATCCTATATTCACAGAGGGAATTCTTGAACCAGTCAATAATACAATCAAAATACATTAAATAAAAGTTATTACAAGCATAGATTGAAAATTAATTGGAAACTAAATAATCTAATTCTAAAGAATGAACAGGTTAACCCACAAGTCACAGAAACAACAAAATAGAAAATAAAAAGGTGAAATAATACCTAAACAAGAAAACAATTATTATCATAGCCTAATATGTCTAATTACTTGCTTCTCAAACTGAGAACATATAAGAAGCTGTGCAATACACCTAAAAGCTTGAAATATCTAAATAATATTAGTAGCCATTTGAGATTGTATTAAATAATCCAATATCTGAAAGGAAATGAAATTAGATGAAACGGAGTTATAAAAAATAGAGACATCACCTTCTCCTGATGAATTCACAGGAAAATTTTATGAAACTGTTAGGGAAGAATTGATACCATTACTACACAAATCATTCTCAAATTTCTTAAGAAGGAAAGCATGCTACTTGATTTTTTAAATTAGATAAACATCCAAATATTTAAACTAGGGAAGGATAAAGCATGGAAGGATAATTATAGACAATAACATTAATGATTATCTATTCATATTGTTCCTGATGGATTTGCAGTAGAATTCAATAACATTTTAAAAGAACAATTATTATTAATACCATCAAATATTTTTAAAATGGCAAAGATATATATTTCTTATATATATATATATAATATAAATATATATTATATATATATATGAAAGATATATATTTCTTTTATCTAAACTATGGAAGAATAAAGCAAAAGAGGATTTTAAACCAATATCGTTACTGAATATTGATTGAAAAGTGTTAAATAAAATATCTTTAGATTATAGTAATTCATTCATTATGGTCATGTTAGATTTATACTAGGAATGCAAATGTAGTTAAATTAGGAGTATAGTCACAATAATTAATCATATTTAAAAATTTATGTGGATTTGAGCACAATGCTTTTTCCCTGACAAGAATAAGATACCAATTAAAGCTGACAACTAGTTATACCTCCATTCATATATCATTTCAAGCAATTTAATATGGTTTCTACACTCCTACTTGAGTATGCTTATCTCAAAATGAGTGCTTTGTGATATATTAATAGTTCTATCAGTCAGCTACTTTCCTGAGATTCATGTATAGAATGCCTTCCCTTTATTTTAGAGCAAACAAAATATTCCTCCCTAAACAGAAAGATAAGACACTCCTGGAAGTCTATGATGCTCAAACCCATGCCATCATATAATCCATTAAAACACTAATTTAAATATTAGCAAGATATTTGAAAAATATATAGGATTCTTCTATATTCCACAAGTAACTAAAATATGGGATATATTGCCTTATCATTTGTAAATACCCACTGTACTCATTTAGAAATGTATTTTGCTTTAATGAAGTAAAAAAGAAGAGCTTTTATACATGATCAATGAGATGTCCTGAAACATTTATGTAACTCTTATATGTTCCATGTCAATGTTTTATATACTAAAATCAAACTATAGATTTAGATTTTTATAGAGACAAGGGTACTTTAATTAAGATATGTTATCTTTACCAATATTCTGTCATCTGTACAGTAGATTAATTCTTTGTATTTTATGGAAGAAAGGTTTGTTTTTCCTTTCTTTGGAACTTAACTTTCCCCACTCTTATCAATGTCTAATTGTATATGATGGTATTATTGTTGTGACTGAAACTCCAACATGCTTCATGGTGGATGGATCAGCGTGTTATAGTTGTCATATCTAAAGAGCACCCAAGGATGTCTCAGAAAGGCCTTATCAACACAGACTAGGGTATATAGAAAGGCTTATCCCCAGCCACTTTGGAGGCACCTAGCATAGCGATAGTACACAAAGCATTCCAGGGGGAGATGGGTAAGGAGGATATTGCAGACAAATATAAAGCTCCTTCTGTTAGAAGAGAATACTGACAAAGGCATTGAGAACATTTCAAGATCAAATTAGTCATCTAGGGAGCAGAAACAATACAACCATGCCATTTTCAGCTATTGGAAACTTATCTAGACCTGAATCTCTCTCCACAAATGAATGTGTATGTGTGCCTATATAATCAACCACCCATGAAAAGACCTGATCTTCCTCTTACTTAAAAGTTTCCATTAAGTATCATTCTTCAAGATAAATAATGGCTTATAATGGGGCCCAGGTATGACCAGTTTGTCATATCCTTTCTGTAATTCTTTTTTTTTCAATAAACATTTATTAAATGCCTACTAAATGTGGAAGACTCAGGGACCTTAAATTCTAAGGTAAAAAAAAAACCAATATAAATAGAGATGAGGAAATTCAGAATATATACAAAATAAATTTAAAGGAATTTTCAGGGAGTGGCAATAGGAATAGCTTAGCACTGAATAAGCTATTTCCTATTGATCACATAAATGATACTAATTGTGGTACTGACAATGACAGAAACCCACTTATCATTTTAAAAGAAATATTTAGACTTTAGTCCATAATTCTAACTAGATCTGATGAGTTGTCATAGTATATTGGCCAAGCATCATATCAAAGATTAGTATTTATAAAGTCATTGGCTAAAAGTTATATGGTGATGTGGAATTTAATTAGATATTGAAAAAACTATGAGTATGGTACATGTTAAGTAAATTAGCAAAAGTAGCACAGGACAAGTTATTTTTCACAACTTGGGAAAGACACCTAACTTCTCTAAGGGGTTAACAAGTCATCTTAGTTATGAATCTCTATGGCTTCTAGAGCTTAATTTCAATGTAAATATGTCTTGATTCTGTTAGATTCCATTACAAAATGTTTTAAAATATAACTAACTCATCACAAATTTCTACATCAATTATAACAACAAAGTATTTTTTCATCTAATTTCAGACACTCTGGTTATGGAATTTGTATCAATTAGGGGCCACCATAAAAGTCTTGATCCAATGCCTCAAGTGACATCAAAGTGAATAAAAAAGGGGTTAACTGTACTGAATTAATAAATAGGATGATTCTCCAGATTTACCTCTGTTGTCTCTATTCAGACAACTGAATATTTATAGTACAAAAGATCATATTATATCTGAATTTTGTCTGTACTAATATCTCATTTATTATTATCACAAAGGAGTATTTTTTAACAACTATGAACTAGACCCAAGTGTGTTGTTGCCATTTCAGAAGAGTTGATCAGACATTTGTTTTAAGTTCAAAAGAGTTCTGATAAGTTGGTGTAGATGCACATATTAGCAAATTAAAAACAAATCAAATCAAGACAAACAATAAAATATATTTTTCTTAACGTCCCTTAACAAGAGCAGAACAATTAAAAGCATAACCTCTAGAGCTAACTAGAATATATATTCTGGGGACTCACCAGAAACACAATTAAAGGAAAGAGATCTCTGAGAAACTAATGACTTTCTTCATTGCCAGAACTCTTTTGGAAACTTATGATTAAGGAACGACAGTTATCAATGGTTTTCATTCATTCTTTTATTTACCTATTTTTTATCTACTTACTTATCTATTTATCACTCAATTATTTATCTTATTTTATTTATGCATTCATTCATGTTTATATTGTGCTTACTAATTTATTAAATTATTATTGATAAGGAAAAAGAAAATAGGAAAATAGGATCAATAGTAATTAGAGTTAAGGTTTTTCCCCATCAGTTCCATTACCTTTCTCCTTTGTTTTTTGAAAAGGACCAATTACGTAACAGGGTGATGTCAATTTCTGCAAGAACCAGATTTAATTGAAAAAGCACAAAGTCACCAGCCTCATTCTCTTTTCCAGATTTATAGAAGTCCAGTGGCAATACAACTGATAGGACAACTGGTCTTCACCTGAGATGCATTTGCATCTTTTATGCCTATTCAAGCTCAAAGCACTCCACAGCACCTGTTTAAGCTACCTTCATGGCTGTTGGAACAAATTGTCTTCATCTACCCATTCCCATGGGAGAAGTCTTCACATACTTAAGTTAGTTATTCCTCTTTAATACATGGATGGATTTGAGGCCTTTTGGTTATCCTCAACTTTGTTTAGTCGATCAGCTGAAGTGTTTTGTATTAGGGTATACAAGATGCACATACTACAGCTTCTTGGAGCCACAGGTTTGGTGAAAGGTATTCTAATGAGCAACCTTGAAGTCACAAAGTAGTTAATTCAGGGTGGAATTCAACAAAAAACATGTGAGGAAAATTGTGAATATTGTAGAGAGTTTCATAGAACTTACATTAAAAACATGTACATTTGTTAATTTCCAGAGAGTGGCCCTACTAACTTCTTCTAGTTTCACAGCATGAATGTCAGCATGATTTTAGGGTTAGAACAGAGACAAACTAGCTTTTTGAGACATATTAGTATAATACTGAAAAAGTTTCTGAGATCAGTTTACATAAATTTTGGTTAAAAGATAATCTTAACTAAGAGTCAAGAACTTTTACATCTATTGGTTAACTGATAAGGCTTGAACCATTAGTGATTTTATTCTTTTTGCTTTCTTGTCAGTATTTTCTTCATTTTGAGTTCCTATAATTGTAAGTTTATTTGATTTCTCCTACAAGTTCAATGAGGTTATTGTGCAGCTGATCATTTCTGTCATGTTGAAGACAAGCTCATTTCCAGACTCATTTATGTTTACTAATGAAATTAAAGCTTTCCCTTGTTTTTTCATATCCTAAGGAGGGAGTAGAATATGGAAAAGTAAGGTGTAAGGTAGAGTGACAAAATAAGCAGAAAAACTAGTGAGCTGGTGACAAAGAGAATAATAAGGAAGAAAGTAAGGAATTAGGGGAAGACAGGGGAAAGGAAACATAGGGAACTTTGTAAATTTTCCCCCATATATGGGATATATTATTTCCTCACCTCCACTTTGGAGAATCCCTAGTTTCCTTCAAAGTAAAACATTCATGCTACCTTCTATATGAGACCTTTCCTCTCAGTATTAAAGCTCACATAAAATGAATTCATTTTACTATTTTTATATACTATTTAACTGTAGATTCATTTGCTTCTGTATAGGTTATATGCCAGCAGAAGAAATTATACTCCTGAAAGTCAAAAATGGATTCATATTTGTTGTCACTAAGAACTCAAACGTATATGAACCAGACTATCATTAATAAATACTGATTATTCAGGTTTCTGTGCCTGTGTAAGATGTAGAGTTGTCAAAATCTTGGTAGAGGAGAGATACTTTTGTTTTTGATTTTTAGTGGCAAGAGAAGAGATATCCATTCCAGATTCCATTTAAGGAGAAGTCCCTGAAAGGAGATAAAACAATGGTAGAAGTAAATAAACAGAGGATCTGGTTCCTCGATCATGCTCCATATCCCATTTCTGTCTTGAGAAAGACTTTGGGGTATTTCTGTTTGGGTGAGAGCTTTCTCTCTCTTATGATTAAGCTGAGATATCTTGCTTCCCGTGGGAGTACTCTGTTTGCTGTCTGGTTATTTTCTAATTTATATAACTCCTATGATTTCAGTTTCCTAAAAGCTTAGATAAATTCATTTGCTCCTCACTCTATGTGATGCTCTTTGTGGAACTGGTATTTAGTAGGAAGAGGAAAAAAACTTTGGTTGTATTACATGGAGACTTTCTTCCTTCTTAAATGGATCAGAGGGACATATTGAAACTAAGAAAAAATTTATTTCTGCTAAGCTATAATATTCACTAGGGATGGGGAGAGAGTCAGATTTCATTCTAGACTGGAATGTTCTCTCTGGAGGCAACTGGGTGGTTCAGTAGATAGAGCACTGGACCTGGAATCAGGAAAATCTGAGTTCAAATACTCATTAGCTATATAACCCTGGGTAATTCACTTAACCTCTAGTTGCCTAGTCTTTTCAAGAAGGAAATGGCTAACCATTTTAGTATCTTTGCCAAGCCCTATATGAAGTCATGAACAGTCAGACACAATCCATCAATAACATTCTTCCCAAGGAAAGGAGAAAGACTAGCCTCTTGGCTCTAATCTCCCACTCCCTTCCTAGGATGGCAGAGGAGAATTTAGTGATATCTTTCCATTCTTTCTTGTTAGACAGGGACACATAAACCCATTTGGACACATATAACCTACATGAGCAATGCACACATTCTACTTTGTATTCACCTCAAAATTTAAGCATTTTATACACAGTACTGTGCACATAGTAGAGCCTTAATATTGAATTGAAGTGAATATTAGAGGGAAAAAGATGAAAAAGAAGCAAGTACAGTATAGGGTAGCTCTGGCAAAGCATTGACACATGTGCTGATCCTGGCATGGGAAAGCTGCTCCATTCCCCCTCTTCCCAGTGCCTGAGGACATTTTTTTGCATCAGCCACACAAAGCAAGCATTTCCTCTCTCAGTTCTCTTAGGTATTGGGGTCGGGGAGGCCACATAGACAACTTGAATTTGCCCTCTGGGCACTTGTACTGGAAAACCTTCATCAATGCTAGTATAGGGAAAGAGAAGAGCTCCAAGATAATGAAGGGAAATATTAACAAATCATTTAGTGGGTTCCATGTACATAGAGGAATGGAAGCAGAACTTTTGCTGTCATGCATTGTCCTGGTAATGGGTTCAAGGTCATGGACCTTTCCAAAGAGTTATTGCTATTTTTAATTTGTTTCCTTTCTTATTTGTTTCTTTGTTACATTAAAATATTCAATTAACTCCCTTCCTCTCCTATCCCCACTAAAGAAGACATCATTTGATAAAAAGATATATGTGGAGGGCAGCTAAATGACTCAGTGGATTTAGAGTCAGACCTAGAGAAGGGTGGTCCTAAGTTCAGTGGTCTCAAACACTTCTTAGCTGTGTGACCCTGGTCAAATCACTACACCCCTATTGCCAGCCCTTACAACATTTCTACCTTAGAACCAATATAGTATTGATTCTAAGACAGAAGGTAAGGGTTAAAAAATAAAAGATATATGTGTATATAAAACTATATCTTTTGTATTTCTAATTTATCAATATTTTCACTGGAAGTGGACATACCAAGTCATCTTTTCAAGTAATATTTCAGGTGATGTAATAATATTCTCTTAGTTCTGCTCATTTCATCCTTCATAATTTCATATGGGTCTTTCCATTTTTTTCTCCAAAATTAATCTCCTCATTATTTCTTTGTTGCAGTAGTGTTTGATCTCAACCATATCCCATGACTTTAATCCATTCCCCAATTGATGGACATCCCTTTAGTTTCCAGTTCTTTGCCCCCACAAAGGGAGCTATTATAAATATTTTAGAGTATATGATTTCTTTTGTCCCTGATCATTTTAGGATAAAAACTTAATAGTGGTATTGCTGAGTTGACTCATATATTAAAATAAATAGTATTACAAGGAAAATGAATTATTTAGATAAATAGTTCTCTCTATGTATAATTATATATGCACAAATATTTGTGAATCCTTTAGTATGATATATTTATAAGTATACATTTATGTTAAATGATCTGTGCATATATTTGTATATGCATGTATGTAGTACATATAAGCATGCATGTATACACACACATACACACACACACACACACACACACACGCACACACTTTCATTCCAGGTAAAGGACTCCTGTCCTAAATCTTCTCTTCTTTAGTCTAAGCATTCCATCTTCATTGAATGAATCAAATTACCAAATAAATCAAATAGTTTCTACTATCAGTTTTGGATTCTAAGAGACCTTAGTCACTCCAGCAATATACTTTCTAAAAGTAATATTCAAAAATGAACACAATCCTCCAGTTATTGTTAGACCTTGGCAGAATGTGGTGGAATTATCACCTTCCTTGTCCTAGTCTTTTTGCCATGGCTCTTAATTTAAATATAACTTCATTTAAATCTCAGTTTAAAAATCTTACCTTTTGCAAATTGTCTTTTCTGGTATTCCTTAATGTTAGCATCATTAAACTCTAGTATTTTCCCTCTGTAATTGTGTTCTATGTATCCTATAGATATAATATATGTATGTAGTTTTTCAAATTGTCTTGACCAATAGAATGTGAGTTCCATTACAAGTACTGGGTTTTGCCTTTATTTCTCCAATTCTAAACTCAATTTCAATCACTAAGGAATTAAATAAAAACACATTGGCTTACTTAAAATATAATTAGCTTTTTTGATTGTGATATCATGCTGTTGGCTTAATAACATTCTTGCTGTATACATATTCCAAATATTTTTGCATAAGTAGGCATGTACTAATTCCTTACTTATCTTATATTATCTACAAGACAGGTAAGGGGAATATATATATATATATATATGATGTTATTGAATCCAAATTTAAAATCATCATCTTATTACACATACATGGACATTGAAATCTCTACAGTATGACTTCATCCTATGTCTTAACTATTATCTTGATTTTCAGTCATCTGCAAATTTGATAACTATGACATCTTTGGATTCATTCAATAATTAATAATTTTGATTGAGCAATTTGACAGAGGAAGAAGTTTAGTGAACCATATACTTGTCAAGCCCATCCTTTTCAATTTATATAACTGAAAATAAGAGGGAATGAACATCAGTGACATTTCAAGGTAAAATTAGTTAAATTTAATTTCTAAGATCTATGCTTTAGCTATTACCTAATATTTTATCTGCCAAGCAATTATCTTAATACTTTTCATATCAGAATCAGTCAGAATTAAAGGCATTGTTAGATCTCATATACTATGCTTTTCACACCCATCTTGTTTCAGGCTTGTGTATTTACAATGAATAATATATTCACCTTCTAGAAACCCTTTGGAGATTTTATGAAAACGTCAATAGTTTCCACCTCTCTCTGGACTCATTTACTCTGTTTACAAAATACTATCAAATGTCGGCAGCTCATCTGTGATTCATTTCCTGACATTTAATTAGTACTCACTAAATCATTTACCTAAGGAAAAGAGAATAGAATAAAAGGATTTTATAATCTTGTGGTAATATAATTATTTTATTGTAAGTAGCACAGTCTTTTAATGTAAAAAGAAAAACATCCTTCAGTAAATAGGTTGTTTGTAGAGGCTTAGAAACATTGGTCACTGTCTTCAAGTCATGATGACAATGATAATTTTGACAGGTTGTCAGTAAGATTGCCTTTGACTGCTAGCATCCTTTGACCTCAGAAGTAGACATACCTGAAAGAGTAGAAAATAAATCAAATGTGTTTTCAAGAATGCAGCTGTCATTGACCTTGTGATATTACCTTGAACTTTTGTTTAGATTATCAAACTCATAAATTATGGTGGCGGAGTCAGAATATTCATCACTCCCCATTGTCAAGTTCAGTCATTCACTCTACTAATTTTTCTCAATAATCTCACCTTCTATGAGATTCATACTATTCATATTTAACTAGATCCTGCTATCTTTTAGAAATTAATAATATGGAAATAGATATCATTTCTACAATATAGCAATATTTTAAAACCAAACCCCCAAATCATATACCCATAAAAACAAGTGATAAGTCATATGTTTTCCTTTTGCATTTCTACCCCCCACAGTCCTTTTGATAAGATAGTATTCTTTCTCATTACCTCCTCTGCATTATCCTGGATCATTGCATTGCTAATAGTAGTAAAGTTCATTCCATTGGATGGTTCCTCAATGTTTCACATTCTGTGAATGATGTTCTGCTCATTTCACTCTGCGTCAGATCATGGAGGTTCAAGTTCATGTAGAAATCCTCAAGTTGATCATTCCTTAAAGCACGATAGTATTCCATCACCATTATATACCACAATTTATTCAGCCATTACAATCAAAGGACACTTTCATTTTCCAATTTTTTGGCCAACAAAAAGAGTGTAGCTATGAATATTTTGGTACAACTCTTTTTTATTATCTCTTTGGGGTACAAGCATAGTAGTGGTGTTGCTAGATCAAAGGGCAGGCATGCTTTTAAAGCCCTTTGTACATGATTCCAAATTGCTTTCCTGAATGGTTGACCAATTGACAACTCCACCAGAAGTGTATTAGTGTCCCAATTTTGGCGCATCCCCTCCAACATTTATCACTTTCTTTTACTGTCATATTGGCCAAACTGCTAGGTGTGAGGTTCAGAGTTATTTTGATTTGCATTACTCTAATTAGGAGGGATTTAGAACACTTTTTCATGTGATTATTGAGAGTTTAATTTCTTCATCTGAAAATTGTTTATTCATGTCCCTTGATTATTTTTCAATTGTGGAATGGCTCAATTCCTTGTATATTTAAATTACTTTCTCATAAATTTGAGAAATCAGATCTTTGTCAGAGATTTTTATTATAATTTTTCCCCAGTTTGTTGCTTCCCTTCTAATTTTGGTTGCATTGGTTTTGTTTGTAATATTTCAATACAATTGAAGTTATTCATTTTACATTTTGTAACGTACTCTTGCTTGGTCTTAAATTCTTTCCTTTCCCACAAATCTGACTATTTTATGTTCATCTAAGTTGCTTATAATTTATCTCTTCAAATATGTCATTTATACAATTTGAATTTATCTTGTTACAGGGTGTGAGATGTTGAACTAAAGCTATATTTTCTCAGACTGCTGGCTACTTTTCCTAGCAGTTTTTGTCAAATGGCAGGTTCTTGCTCCTAATGCTGGAATCATTGAGTTTATCAAACACTAACTTGCTGATTTCATTTACCACAAGCCTATTCCATTGATCCATCCTTCTGTGTCCTTTGGTATTCTTGATCTTTTGTTTTTCCAGAGGTACTTTGCTATATATATTTTTTCTAATTTTATAAAAAAGATTTTTCATATTTTGGTAAGTATGGCACTGAATAAGTAGATTAATTTGGGTAGGATTATCATTTTTATTATGTTAGCTCATCCTACCCATCAGCAACTGATATTTTTCCAATTTTTTAGATTTAGTTTTATTTGTGTGAAAAACATTTTGCAGTTGTGTTCATATAACTCCTGTTTATCTTGCAAATAAAATTCCCAAATATTTTATATTATCTAGTGATTTTAAAAGGAATTTTTCTGAGTTTTGTTAGAAATATATAGAAATTCTGATTATTTGTGAGGATTTATTTTGTACCTGCAACTTTGCTAAAGTTATTAATAATTTCTACTAGCTTTACAACTGGTTTTCTTGGTACCTCTAACTATACCATCACATCATTTGCAAAGAGGGATAATTGTGTTTTCTTCTTGCCTGCTTTGATCCGTTCAATTTCTTTTTCTTCTCTAATTGCTATTGATAGAATTTTTAGTACAATATTAAAGAATAGTGGTGACAATGGACATCCCTATTTCACTGCTGAACTTACTGGGAAGGTTTCTAATTTATCTCCACTGGAGGTGATACTTGTTATTGTTTTTAAATATATACTGCTTATTATTTTGAGGAAAGGCCCTTTTATTTGTAAGTTTTAAAAGAGTGGGAGCCATAAACTATAATAGTTAAAATAGTTGGTTGCCATAAACTGTAGTGATTAAAATAGTGGAAGACTTAAATTGTAGTAGATAAAAGAGTGGATGAGTAAATTGTGACTGCAGAAAATATGTTTTCACTATATTGTCTTGTTTTTAAATCAAATATAAGGTGGTCACCAGGGAAATATTTCCAATTATTCAAATATACCCAAGTCAGCTAGGTTTTATAGAGATTTTAATTAATACAAACGAGGAATTAAAGAAAAGGAGAGAAAGAATAAGAAAGGAATAAGTATGAAGGGCCTTAAGCCAACATGGCCTAGACCTGAGTCTTAAGAGAGAGATCAGTCAGTCCTTAATCACTCACCACAAGATCTGTTCCAGCAAGTGTGAATTTTAAAAGTCTCCATCTTGGTCTAGCACCAAAAAATTGTGCACACCCACACTACACGGGCATGTGCTAGTCAATGACAAATCAGAAATAACTAACTGCCCACCTGGGCTGTCCTAAGCCAAGCTAGAGCCAACCATTGGCATTTGTAAGACACAGGAAGTGAGGTAGGGAACAGCCTCTGGAATTCGCTCACTTCCTGTGGAGAGAGCGAGAGAGGAGTGGGTGTTAGGAGCTTGGACAGGGAGGACACCCGCAGACAGCTTTCCTTCAGATCACTCACGTGAGTTAAGGACTGATTCTTTCCACCTTGGCCCTTTCGGCCTAAAACTCCCTCTGCCTTGGTCAGAGGTTGAGTAGCCCTTTCCCTTTTCTCTTCTCTCCTTCTCTCCCTCTCCTTTCCCTACTCCCAGTGTGATTAAACCTCCATAAACTTCATTCTGACTTGAGTGTTTCATTTTAGGAATTTCATAAGTAAATTCCTTGGCGGCCATTGTTCAATATTACATAAATCCTGTAGCCACATTTTTAACCATTACAGTGCTCATAACCTCTCCCAGAAGCCTAAAATTTCTACCATTACAGTTGGCGTAACCACTTCGGGAAAAGAACTATATCAGTCTTCTGATCTCCTTACTAATCACCTGGGAGAAGTCCCACCCCGGCTACCCCCTCTGGCTCTTGGCCCTGCTTTAGTGCTTCAAAGGTTTCTAGAACATCAATAAATTTCCTGAATTTTCTTGCCCTTTCACCCCACTTATTACTCACTCCGTCAGTCCTTTTACCAAATACCTTGGCTTAAAGACACAGCTGCCAGAACAGGTGAGTATAAAACACCTTTTCTCTCTTCCCTTTTCTCCTTAAGTTAAATTGGAGTCAACAGGATTTTTTTTCTTCTCCCTTTGTCTCTCATTTCCGTCTCCTTTTACTTTACTTTAAGGAGGTGGCTCAGTAGATTGAGAGGCAGGCCAGGCTTACCTAATCAACTGATTAGCAACGAGGAACCTCAGGAGAAGGAGCTCTTAGGCGCTCCTAGCCCGCAAAAAGCAAAAGACAAAAAAAAAAACAGCTGAATACAGCTAGGGAGCTAACTTAAAACCCATTTTTTTTTCTGTTTCCTGGCCTTTCTAGTCTTAAAAATTTAAGTGGGCTTTGCTCAAGGAAGATAGCACATGGTCCTAGCGGTTTTAGCCTGAGGGCTAAAGAAGATTGCTGGGACCCTCCCATATACACACTTTGTAAAAGAAGGAGGTTTAGCTCTAACTTTTGTTTATGGTCTATTCACTCCTAATCAGCCCTTTCATAGCTTCTACCTTCCTGCATGAGGGCTTTTATAACCCCTCCCAGAAGCTTGATAAGGAGAATTTACAACACAATAGGCCCTTAGCCTGTATAGGGTTGTAGACTAGGGAGCCACCTACTGTAAAAAAAAAGTAAAAAAAAACAAACAAACTACAGGTAACCTAGCAATTGACTCAAAGAAGAAAAAATGTGGCTACAACCAATGTCTGCTTTGCTTCGAAATTGGCTTATAAGTTCAATGACCAAGTACATTGGATTTTTAGTAGGTGTTCCTCTGGGATGGTATTTTTCAGACAATATAAACCTCTTCGTGACCCTTACATTCATCTTCCTTGGGATTGTAATTGTTGTACTTACAATAATATACCTAACCTCTAAGAGAGAATGCTCCCTTGTCCCTTCTATTACTAAACAAATTAAGGAATTACACACTTTTATTGATCTACAAATTAATGAGCAATATAATATCACTGATCAACGTATTAGGGAACTCCACACTTTTATTGAGGAGCAACTTAGGGAACAGAATAATATTACCCAAAGAATTAGGGAACAGAATATTATAACTGATCAGAGAATTACAGAACTGCACACATTTATTGATCAGCAACATAAAGAATTGAATACTGTCACTGATCAAAGAATTCGGGACCAAAATACTCTTATTGAACAAATTAAAAAAGAAAATACTCTTATTTATCAATAATTGGTGGAACGGGATGAAGTTAGGGAGAAAACATGGGGAGAGATAAAAACTTCCCTGGCTGAAATTAGGGAGGGAAGATGGGGAGAGGTAAAAACTTCCCTGGATGAAATTAGGGAGGAAAAATGGGGAGAGATAAGAACCTTCCTGCAAAACACTGATAGGGAGTTAAAAACATCCCACAATAGGAGTGATTTAACTCTCCATCCCCCATCATTATCAGATTCCCTGACCAACCCTGCCCAAAATGATTTGGCTCAAATAGAAGCCCCTTCACACCAACCAGCTCCTCCCCATCCTGACCACCCAGCCCCTCCCCCTGCCATTCTTGCCCCTCCCACCCTGGTTCCTCCTTCCATTCATGCCTCTTACCCTGCCTCCTCAGCCCCGGATCCTCCCCCTGCCCTTCCCCCCACCCATGCTCATGCTCTAGCCCCACCCCCTGTTCCTGCCCTGGCCCCTCTCCCTGCCCTTCCCCCCACCAATGCTCATGCTCCAGCCCCACCCCCTGTTCCTGTCCCAGCCCTTCCCCCTGCCCTCCCCTCCACTCATGCTCTAATCTCCAACCCCCATGCTCCAACAGCCAATAATCCTAACATTAAAAATGGAGCAAGTAGCCTAGAAACAGTAACACCAGATAGTTTAGACAGAAGTTTATTTCCATTGAGGGAAGTACCCACCTTTAATAAAGAAGGGAACTTGGTGTCTGTAAGACACTATACACCTTTTAAACCTGATGATTTAGAAAAATTCAAGCACAATGTTCAATCATTTGAGGCAGAACCAATGTTGGTTATAGAAAAATTAGAAAATATATTCAGAAACTTTGACCCTTCTTGGTTGGATGTGGAGAATTTGTTAGATACATTTCTGACAAAGAGAGAGAAAAATAATGTCATCTCTCTAGCTAATAAGAAAAGTGGTAAAGGAGCTCATCACTGGCCAACTGTAGATCCACACTGGAACCCCAATATTATACAGGATCACACAAAACTAGTCCTGGCCAGAGAAGCATTATTAAAAGCCATGAGAGACTGCTCTGATAGCCCTGATGCATGGGAAAAATTTGAACAATCCCGACAGGAAGTTGATGAGACCCCCTCCCACTTTATGGACAGACTTATTGACGTAGGAAGTACATATATGGACCTTGATTTGTCCAGAGAAAAAGACATTAAACATATACGCAGACAATTCGTTAGGAATTGTTGTTCAGCAGTAAAAGACTACTTTGAAACCAACTGTCCCAACTGGGAGTCTATGGACCTTGACGAACTGAGGAAAGTAGCAACATATGCCTATAAGAATCGTACAAAAAAACCTGAGACACACAATACATCAGTGGCAGACTTAAAAAAAGAAATTGAAATTTTAAAGGAACAATTGAAAAGTAAGGGAGAGACCATGGCTCCTTTGCAGGAATCCACAGATAGATCATTAACAAACCCCTTAATATGCCTCTTCTGTGGGAAGAGAGGCCATGCAATGATAGTCTGTAGGAGCAGGCTACGGAAAAAAAGAAATAATAACACCTTTAGGAATAATAACTATAGGAACCACAATGCCAATCAAAATGACAGTGCTCAAAATACAGAAAATGATACTACCCCAAAAAATGCCCAACAACAATATATAAGAAATGGAGCTCGACCACGCTATACTCGGGGTGAACAACCCCAACAGCGTGGAGGGTCCCAAAAAACTGCCCAAGCATCTTTATAAAGGTGTGAAGGGGGGGTGAGGGCCTTGGAATCAAAGAATGAGACCTTTGATTTTCCAGACCCTGATATTTTAATGCCAATAATCCCTATATATTCCCCCCTGAACAGTAAGGAACCTCATGTCACTTTAAAGGTAGGGAATTCATACTATGACTGTCTTTTAGACACTGGAGCATCTAGGTCAGTTCTAGTAAGCAAACCAGATGAGAAATGTGATTCTATTGGCTCTTTAAATGTAGTAGGTGTTTCAGGAAAACGATTAAAGGTCCCAAAACTTTCTCCTCACATGGTACGTGTGGGATCCCTAACTGTTGAACATTCTTTTCTTTTAATGCCTGGATCTCCCACAAATTTGCTGGGGAGAGATTTACTATGCAAATTACAAGCCACAATAATGTGTGCCCCAGATGGCTCCCTTTCTTTAGAAGTGCCCGAGGAAACCTTAAATTTACTCCCTGTATTTCTCTCAGAGAGCCAGGAGGCAAAGGAGCCTCCCACCTTTGAAATACCTACAGATATACCAGAGTCTCTTTGGGCCACATCTTCTACTGATGTAGGCTTACTTAAATCAGCTACTCCCGTGCAAATAAAAACTAAATCCAGCCCACCTCCTTGCATTCCTCAGTATCCTCTTTCCAAGGAGGCAATGGAGGGCATTACCCCAATAATAAATTCTTTAATTGACCAAGGAATAATTTTCCCTTGTAAATCTGAATACAACACGCCCATCCTCCCCGTTAAAAAACCAAAAAGGGGACCCGATGGCAAACACCTCTATAGATTCGTACAGGATTTGAGGGCTGTGAACAATCACGTTATAAAGAGACACTCCATAGTTCCCAATATCAATACTATTATTTCTTCTATTCCTAGCACAGCTACATACTTTACAGTAGTAGATTTGTGCTCAGCCTTCTTCTCTATACCCATACATGAGAACTCGAGGCATATTTTTGCTTTCACCTGGAATGGCATACAATATTCCTGGAGTCGTCTGCCCCAGGGTTATGTAGAAAGTCCGACCTTATTTGCACAAATTTTGGGACAAGATACAGATAATATAAAATTTAAAAACAGCAAATTAATAAAATATGTAGATGACCTACTCTTGGCTTCCGTGGATGCAGAAGCATGTCAGGAAGATAGTAAACACCTTCTTTTGGAATTGCACAAAAGAGGTCATAAGATCTCGAAGGATAAAGTTCAGTGGTGTCTCCCCAAAGTAGAATATTTGGGGTTCATTCTGACAGCTGGTGCCCGCTCTATTTCTCCCAAGCGAATTGAGAATATTCAAAAATTGAGTGCTCCTACTACTAAAAAACAGTTAAGAGCAATTCTGGGAGCAACAGGGTTTTGCAGACAATGGATTCCTTGCTATGGGGAAATTACTAAACCTCTTATAGCACTAACAAGGGATGCAGTCCCTGAACCCCTCAAATTAGAGCCTGAACACATGTCAGCTCTATCAGAGCTAAAAAAGGCTATCTTATCTGCCCCTGCTCTAGGCATCCCAAATTACAACAAGCCATTTACTTTGTATGTACATGAGCAAAGAGGAGTAGCCTCAGGTGTTTTAACTCAGACTCTGGGGCCTTCTCAGCGTCCAGTTGCTTATTATTCAGCCCAGCTGGACCCAATAGCTTCAGGAGCACCACCATGTCTTAGAGGAGTGGCTGCTACTGCTTTACTAGTGACAAAAACCGTTTATCTAGTAGTAGGATGCCCATTGACAATTATGTGTCCACATGAGGTAGAAGCATTATTGCTAAGACAGAGAACACAGGCATTTTCTGATCAGCGAATTACAAGGTATGAAATAACCTTGCTAAATAATGAAAACATTACTTTGAAACGCTGTTCAACGCTTAATCCTGCCACCTTGCTTCCAGACTTACCAACTTCAGGAGAACCATTACACAGTTGTGAAACACTAGTGTCCATGGCAGAAAAGCCTCGAGATGATCTCTTGGACACTCCCTTAAAGAACTCAGACCTGATCTTATTTACTGATGGTTCTCCTTTCATGAGGGATGGCATACGCTACAGTGGAGCTGCCGTAGCCTCAGAATTTGCCACTGAGTGGTCAGCCTCATTACCTTCTAACATTAGCGCTCAAGGAGCTGAGCTCATAGCTCTGAAACATGCCTGTATAATTGCCAAGGGTAAAAAGGCAACAATTTATACGGATTCTAGATATGCTTTTGGCATTTGTCACTCAGTCAGGATGCTATAGCTCCAGAGAGGATTTTTAACCTCAGCTGGAAAATCCATAGCTAATGCTGAAATTATTAATGAAGTCCTTTCTGCTCTTCAGCTGCCTGAAGCCCTAGCTGTAGTTCATTGCTCAGCCCATACAGGTGGCACTGACCCTGTCTCTAGGGGAAATGATCAAGCAGATGCTGCTGCAAAGCTAGCAGCCATAGAAGGGCCTGAATTACTTCTAACATTAACAACTACTGATGACTCAAATTTATCACTTTCCTATGATGAGAAGGAAGTGGAAAAATGGAAACAGAAATTCAAAGCAAAACAGATCAATGGAGTCTGGGTGTCACCTGAAGGAAAACCCCTGCTCCCTAGAAGTTTCTATCACCAAATTTGCCAATCTGTTCATAATAATGGCCACTTTGGTACCCAGGGCATCGTGGACTCTGTTAAGAGAGTATGGATAGCCCCTGGTATAACTACCATAGCCTCTAAAGTATGTTCATCCTGCTCTACCTGCCAGGCATATAACCAACATGCCTTTCGTGGTAAAGCCTTTGGTGGACGCCCTCTGGCTTACACACCTTTTGAGCACCTGCAGATAGATTTTATAACGATGCCAAAGGCTGGACAATATAAATTTTGTTTGGTCATAGTAGACCAACTGACCAGATGGCCGGAAGCATTTCCTATAGCCTGAGCCACAGCAGCTTTTGTTGCTAAGGTGCTTTTAGAAGAAATTATTCCTCGCTTTGGCCTACCAGCACGTATTGATTCCGATAGGGAGAGTCATTTTACTGATTCTATTCTAAACCAGATATATTCTTGCTTGGGGATAACTCCAAAATTCCATGTTCCATATCATCCCCAGAGTTCAGGCCAAGTTGAGAGGATGAACAAAGAACTTAAAACTATGATTGGAAAATTATGCACTGAGACCCATTTAAAATGGCCTGAAATTCTCCCTTTGGCCCTATTTTATCTTAGAAGCAGGCCTAGAGGAGACTTACATATTTCACCATTTGAGATGCTTTTTGGACATCCGCCTATACAGGCTAAGCCTTTCTCCCTGGCTTATACATCGCTATTAGGGGGAGATACTACTATTGCTTCCTATATACAGGAATTACAGCACAAACTGCGTGAGCTACATGAATCCAGAGCTGCAGTACAAGCTGGACCACTAGACTTTTCACTTCACGACCTGAACCCAGGAGACAACGTGTATACAAAGAACTTCCAGCGTACAGGAGCAACCCAGCCTTCCTGGGAAGGACCATTCCAAATACTGTTAACTACTCCAACATCTATAAAGGTTGGAGAAAAGGACTCTTGGATTCACTGTTCTCATGTAAAGAGAGCATCTTCTGTTGAGACTGATTGACTGTATCCTATACATTGACAAGTGGAACTGTTTTATTCTGCTTTTGACACATTGAATTCCTAAATTTAATTTTTTTTCCTTTTTTCCTTTTTTCTCTTTTCCTTATTTTATTATTATTATTATTATTTTTACATTATTTTATTTTTCCCTTTTTCTCATTTCTATGTATTTAAGGTACATATGATCAATATTAATTTTATTCTACAATATTAGTTTAAATATATATACTTGCTGTTATTATTAATACACACCCAAACAGCTTTAGACTATGGGAACCTGCCATTTATTGATAATTGTTGTGGGACTATGATTAATGTTTGTGTCTGATTCTAGGAACGAGATCAAAAAAGGAGCACAGAGATAACCTGGATAATACCAAAAGAGCTCACAGGTCTAAAAATCAAAGACCAATCCAGGTAGGATTAATGCATTTCTAAGCCAATACTAAGGACTTGAACCTAGTGTGAGACTCGGGGTTGCGACACTTGACAGACGTTAAGATGTAGGCCTTCCCTGTATCCACACTCTTCGTGAAAATACCTACAGACAAGTACCTCAGGTTGGCTTCCATCCTGGCTCCATCCATTCCTGAGAACGAAGGTAAAATCAGACGAGGGGATAACACTTCCCTAGATATAAAATAAAAATCTGGTCCTCTTTTTTCTCTCCTATAGTATGGCAACTTCCTGTAGCCTTGGCTGCAAATGGGGAAGTAAAATATGCTGCAGACTGTCCTACAGACTTGTGGGATTAGAAATTACTTAACTGGACCCTAATACAGGGGCCTGTGGAAAAAAAAAAATTTTTTTAATTCTTGCTTTCTCAAATTTTATATACATAGATTTTTTTTGATTTTTGATACTGATTTTGAATTCTTCTTTAATATAAATATGCATATATAAAGGGTTTATATTTTTCCCTTAATTTTTTTCCCTTTTTCTTCTTTTGATTTTGATTTTATTTTCATATTGTTTTGTTTTTCTTTTGGATTAACTCACACACCCCCACAACTAAAACTTGTATCCTCAGCTGGACTCAGTGTTTTTTCAACACTTTCTTCAGGGGGGATTGTATTTCATCAAATCCAAGATTTAAATTTTGTTCGAGAGAAATCTTCAGAGAAGAAGCTTGCTAACTAACTGAATCCAGAGAATGAACTGTTTGCAGAAAGATATCTAAACCTTTTCACTACAGGAAGATCCAGAATGAACCTTGGGGTGTGGTTGATTGAACATGTTTTAATGTACACTCTTATGCCAAAGGGGACTGCCCCCTAATTGGCTTTTGTCAATGCGCCCAGCAAAACATTGGTTTGCTGTCTTTCTCTCTCCTCTATTTCCCCATATTTACAACTATTATAATTTTCCTCTTAGTGGGTAAAACATTTTTGTATACACTTATAGTTAGAAATTTTTGGGGTGCAGTATGCTTATGTTTAGTGATCAATTGGGGAGACTAGTCTCCCAATCATCATCAGGGGGGATTGTGAATTTTAAAAGTCTCCATCTTGGTCTAGCACCAAAAAATTGTGCACACCCACACTACACGGGCATGTGCTAGTCAATGACAAATCAGAAATAACTAACTGCCCACCTGGGCTGTCCTAAGCCAAGCTAGAGCCAACCATTGGCATTTGTAAGACACAGGAAGTGAGGTAGGGAACAGCCTCTGGAATTCGCTCACTTCCTGTGGAGAGAGCGAGAGAGGAGTGGGTGTTAGGAGCTTGGACAGGGAGGACACCCGCAGACAGCTTTCCTTCAGATCACTCACGTGAGTTAAGGACTGATTCTTTCCACCTTGGCCCTTTCGGCCTAAAACTCCCTCTGCCTTGGTCAGAGGTTGAGTAGCCCTTTCCCTTTTCTCTTCTCTCCTTCTCTCCCTCTCCTTTCCCTACTCCCAGTGTGATTAAACCTCCATAAACTTCATTCTGACTTGAGTGTTTCATTTTAGGAATTTCATAAGTAAATTCCTTGGCGGCCATTGTTCAATATTACATAAATCCTGTAGCCACATTTTTAACCATTACAGTGCTCATAACCTCTCCCAGAAGCCTAAAATTTCTACCATTACACAAGAATATAGAAACCAGTTCAGCCAGCCATCCTTCTCCAGAGAGGGATTCTTCTGACTGTCCTGAGACTCAGCTTTTTCTCTCCTTATAAAGGGAATACATCTCCTATGTCACCTCCCCTAAGTTCTCTTATCTACCAATCACAGTAGATGTTTTTCAAAGGACAGATAATTCTTAGTTTACACCTAAGAAGACTAATCTTTTGAGTAATTCACTCCTGAGTAGACTAGACTCTCTAAGTTTTCACCTTTTTGCTCCTTGTAAGTTCACAAGTTGCCTGACCTTTATAAGTACTTAGCACCCCTTTGTATTATATCCAAAAATAGGCATGGCTTAAGAACTTTTTTGTCTTACTATAAGTACGGGTTTAAGTACTTTTCATTGTTCAGCAAAGAGTTTACAACTTTATCTTCCCCTAGGGCATGCTTAAGTATGGTGAAGTAGAGTTCTCACATTCCTGATCAAGTACCTTCACTGCCCAAATGGGGAATGGTCTTAACCCAGCCTTATGAAGTAGGGAATTTTTTAAGGTTCACATATTCCTATACTTTCTAGTGTTTTCAAAAGCAATGGGTGTTGTATTTTGTCAGAAGCTTTTTCTGTATCTATTGAGATAATCATGTGATTTCTTTTAATGTGATTGTTGATATGGTCAATTAGGTAGATAGTTTTCTGAATATTGAACCAGCCTTGCATTCCTAGTATAAATCCCAACTGGTAATAATGAGTAATACTTGTGATGACTTGCCGTAGTCTTTTTGTTGGGATTTTATTTAAGATTTTTGGGTCTATGCTTATTATGGGGATTAATCTATTTCTCTCTCTCTCTCTCTCTCTCTCTCTCTCTCTCTCTCTCTCTCTCTCTCCTCTCTCTCTCTCTCTCTCTTTCTCTCTCTCTTTCTTTCTCTTTTTGGTTTGCCTGGCTTGAGAATCAGTACCATATTTGTTTCATAGAAAGAATTTGGTAAGACTCCTTCTTTGCTTATTTTGTCAAATAGTTTGTAGATTAGTTGTTCTTTAGGTGTTTTATAGAATTCACTTGTGAATCCATCTGACCTTGGGGATTTTTCCTTAGAGAGTGCTGTGATAGCCTGTTCAATTTCTTTTTCTGGTATGGGATTATTTGTGTATTCTATTTCCTCTTTTGCTAATCTAGATAATTTATAATTTTGTGAATATTCATCCATTTTGCCTAGATTGCTATATTTATTTTCATATAATTGGATGTAAAAGCTCTTAATAATTGCTTTAATTTTCTTGTCATTAGAGGTGAGATTGTCCTTTTCACTGATGATACTGTTAATTTGATTCTCTTCTTTCTTTGCTTAAAAATTAGATTAATCAATACTTTTTACTTTATCAATTTAATTTGTATTTTTCAAAATACCAGCTCCTAGTCTTGTTTATTAGTTCAATAGATCTTTTTACTTTCAATTTTATTAAGTTCTCCTTTGATTTTGAGGCTTTCAAATTTGGTCTTGAACTGAGTCTTTTTAATTTTTTTTTAGATGCATGTCCAAATTGTTCATCACTTCTTTAGCATTTTTTGTTAACGTAAGCACTCAGGGATATAAATTTTCTCCTGAATACTGCTTTGGTTGTATATCATGAATTTTGATATGATGTCTCCTCATTGCCATTCTCTTCAATGAAATTATTAAATTTTTATATGATTTGTTCTTTAATGTACCAGTTTTAGAGAATTAGATTATTAAATTTCCAATGAATTTTAATGTGCCTCTCCATGAACACTTACTAATTATAATTTTTATTACATCATGATCTAAAAAAGTTACATTTATTATTTCTGCTTTTCTGCATTTGTTTGGATTGTTTTATGACCTATTACATAGTCAATCTTTGCATGTGTACCATGAGTTGCTGAAAAAAAAGGTATATTCTTTCCCTTTTCACTTTTCTCCAGATATATATTAACTTTAATTTTTCTAAATTTTATTCACTTCTCTTACTTCTTTCTTATTTATTTTTGGTTCAATTTATCCAGTTCTGATAGGGGAAAATTTAGTTCTCCCACTAGTGTAGTTTTACTATCTATTTCCTCCATAAGCTCCAATAATTTCTCCTTTAAAAATTTAGATGCTATACCCTTTGGTACATATATGTTAAGTACTGATATTTCTTTATTATCTATACTGCCTTTTGTCAGGTTGTAATTACTTTCCTTATCTCTTTTAATCAGATCTAGTTTTGCTTTAGATTTGTCAGAAATTATGATTGCTATTTGTCTTTTTTTACCTCAGTTGATTCCCAATAAATTCTGCTCCAGTCTCTTACTCTATATGTGTATATGTATATACTCTTTACTCTATATGTGTCTATCTATTTAATGTGTGTTTCTTGTAAACAACATATAGTTGAATTTTGGGTTTTAATCCACTCTTCTATCCACTTCCTTTTTATGGGTAAGTTTATTCCATCTGTGTATTCCCCTTCATTTTGATTTTCTCTTTTAATCTGGTCCTTTCTCCTTTCACCATTTCCCTCCACATTGATGTTTTATTTTTACACAATTTTCCCTTCCCCCACCCTTATTTTACTTCCTTTCTCATCCACCCCACTTCTTATTCCCCTCCTATTTCTCTTTAGGGTCTTTTAATTGCCCTCCTCAAATTTTCCCTCCCTTATATTACTCTAGTCCCCACAATCCCCTTCCTTATTCTCTTTTTATTTCTCTATAGGATAAGATGGGATTCTATTACCCAATAAACCTGCCTATTCTTCCTTCTCTGAACTAATTCCCCTGAGAGTAATATTTAAGTATTATCTGTCACCATATTCATTCTCCCCTTCTTTTAATAGTATTCTTCCCCATACCCATGTTCCTCTTTATGTGGTATAATTTACCCCATTTTACCTCTTCCTTTGAATTTCTCTTAATACAATCCTCTTTCTTCCCTAATTATTTTATAAATCATCCTAAATAGCTTAATATCACACCCTCTGCCTATACATATTTCTTCTATCTATTATGATAATGAAAATAATTTTAAGAGTTACAGATATCATTTTTCCATATTGGAGTATAATCAATTTGACCTCATTAAAGTCCTTAATTTTTTTGTCTTTCTTATTTATCTTTTTATGATTCTCTTGAATTTTGCATTTAAACATCAAATTTTCTGTTTAATTCTGGTATTTTCTTCTGGAATGCTTGGAAAACTTCCATTTTATTAAATGCCCATTCTTTTCCCTGAAAGTACATACTCAGTTTTTATGGGTAGGCAATTCATGGTTGTTGACTGTTCTCTTGCTTTCTGGAATATATTCTAAGCCTTGTGGTCCTTCATTGTGGAATCTTCCAAATTCACATGCTGGACCTCACCTCCAGGGCCTGGGATTTCCAGGTATAGTAGGTTTGTGACACTTTTTCTTTAGTGTAGCCATCTACCTAGAATATAGAAATTGCCCTGGTACTGGTTCTGAATGTGGTCCAGAAGGTGGCAGGGGAGGGGTGGTCAGTCTGCACTTTTCCTTGTGCAGTTTTGTCCACTTATAACATAGAAATTTCCTCACACTGATTACCTTTCATACAGGGTTCAGTAGAAGAATCTCTTTATTTGTCCTGCTTTGACTTCTGTCCTTTTGATATACTTTGTAATGATCAATTGGAAAGAAATTCAGAGCAGCTTAAGGATTTTCCTGCTACTATGCCACCATTTTGGCTCAGTCCCAAATTATACTCCTTAAATTAGTCCAATTCCTGATTAAAAGTCTTTCTTTTCTTCCCAAGTTGTATCTTCATATTATCAAGTGTGGATTTTAAATTTACTCCACCCTGTTTAGTCTTTAGAATTTTACCAATCAGGAATGTATACACCCCCACTTGAGGATTAAATGTGGGGGAGAAAGGTCTATGACCCATGTTTGCTAACAAGTGACAAATCAGAAAAGAACTGACTGACCCCCTGGGCTGTACAAAACCAAGTTTAATCCACCATTGGTATATGTAAGACACAGGAAGTGATGTGAAGAACAACCTTTATATTTTGAATCACTTCCTATGAGAGGGACGTGGTGGTGGAACTTGACTGTGGAGGAGCTCAAGCTTGAGACCTTAGACTGCTTCCCTTAGACTATCACATGGTGAGTGCAAGGCTTACTCCCCTTTCCTTGGCTTTTCTGGAGGCACAAGCCTTTGAGGAGGCCCATCTCTTGGGATTCCCTTTCTCTTGGCTTTCTGGAGGCACCAGTCTCTGAGGAGGTCCCTCATCTTGGAAGAGGTCTTGTGGCTGGAAGCCCTGCTAGATTTAATCCTCTGGCCTCCCCCCTACCTCCTTTGCCTTGGCTGGGGCCTATGAACTCCTGCCTGGTATCTCTCTTTCCTCTCTTTCTTTCTTCCTTAATATCTTCACTCTATTGTAAATAAACCACCATAAAATTCCATTCTGACTTGAGTTTTTCATTGGGATTTAGAATTTAAATCTCTGACAACCAACTAAAATATATTCAGTCCAACCATAAGTTTTATCCCTAACACAAGGAACTTCAACATGTATAATATTCTTTAAATATACTGAGTTCTTAATTCTTCAGTCTACTATAGTCTCATAAAATATTCCCACACTTCATTTCAACTCTACACAGAGATATTTATGCTCTTCAATACAGCCATCACCCAGAAGACTTCCACTTCCATATAATGAACTCTGAAATTCATGTATCTGATCATAAACTTCTGGGCTATATGTTCTCTTGTACCAATTGCATTAAACCCTGTACTTTGTTCTCACTATGAACCCATTTACCTCCACCAATAAGCAATAATAACTGTAACAAAATAATATTAACAATGATTCCAAAAGCATGAAAGAATAAAAATCATTGATTAAGTGCTTACTGGGAGACCAGTATTTTTATAACCAAATATACTAACACAAAGGTAGGATACTTTTTGTCTTTTAGGAATTTTTCTTAAAGGAGGAAAGGTAACTTATATAAAGGAGTATTGTTCAGGGAAGTACATTTAGACATAGAAAGTCAAAAGGATGGTGAGGAAAGCTTTAGAGTTGATGATATATTTTTCCAAAATAAAAGAACTATCAATTTTATATACATACAACTGCAGATTAGATGGCAAGAAGATAGCCAAGGTGGATATCAGGAAGTATTATATGGCAATTATAACACAGGGTAACCTACATCTAAAAATATTTTTTAAATGATACCTAAAAATTACAAGGCAGAGGCAGTCAGTTGCCTCCATGGAATGAAAGCTAGGCCTAGAGTTGGAAGGTATTGAGCTCAAATCTGGCATAAGACAGTTCCTAGTTACGTGACCCTGGGCAAGTCACTTAACTCCCATTGCCTAGCCCTTACCGCCATTGATTCTAAAATGGAAGGGTTAAAAAGAAAAAGAAAAGATATAAATTTGTCCTACATTTCTATCTCAAATACAATGCATTGAAATCTTATTAATTTGAGGACTGTTGTCTCTTATGTGTCTCTAATAAATATGATGAGATAAATATATTATTGTTAGGGAAGTTTCTAGCCCAATCCTTGATCATGTTTTATATTTTATATACTTAATTGCACATGAGCTGGCTGGATGATTATTATGTGTCAATGCTTATATCCCACAGTCAACAGTTGCAGTTATGTGTACTTATCTCCCTTACCCCAATTACACAAAGAGCTAGATTTATACCTCTATAGGGATAGAATAAGGTATCTAGGGCTATATAGCATCTAAGAGGCAAAGAACAATTTGAAATTCCTAGCTTATATATCTCTAGTCCAGAATATATTTTGACTCTCCAAGTATGTATTATGCTCTAAATTGTCACCCTGGTTAGAAATGACTCCAGTTTACATCTTTTCATTCTTATTTCAATGATAGTCAAGTGACTACAGTTTCCCAATAAAGCCTTGAATTATCTTCCCTCGTGTTTGAATTTCTCTATAAAACTCTAATAAACTGTACTCTCTCCTCTCTGGTTGTTTATACAATTACTCTGTAACTGAATTTGAACACTACTTCATATATCCCAGATGAAGATAATCTGGGAAGAAAGGTACACTCTATATTCTTTACATATTTAGATGGAGCTAGAATCTCACTAATACAGATCATAATCCTTCCATCCCTTCTCCTCCTCAGGTCTTCCTTTGTATCCTCTGAAAAGGACCCACTCTGGAAAACTTCCTTTTGTCCTTCAATATTCTGAGGTCACATTATGAGAATAGCAATATTGAATTATTATATGTAGATGATGCCAAGAAAGTCAGTGTGAACTGGTGTATAGAGAGCTGGCTATGAAGTCAGGAGGATTTAGGTCTTCTGATACAAATTAGCTATCTATTAATGACAAATTTCTTAACTATGTAGGGATAGAAGTAGCATGTAGAATATAAATTGCAAAGCAGTTACTCATCTATGTTTGTATAGGGAGTACCTTCTCTGGAAAGTCTTTATATACATTTACAGTATAGATCCAGAAACCATCACTCATCAGGCAGCTCTGTAGGGAGGAAAAGCATAAAAAGGCATTTTATATGTCCTTCCCCACAAAATTTCACCTGCTAGCAAATGTTTGTAGTAGTAGGTTTCTCTTAGCTAGCATCTAATGCCCAAGGAATTTTTGGAAGCTCCTATTGCTTTTCCTTTTGGTGAGTCTTCCACTCAATTAAACCTTCTCCAATAAAATGATCTATTGTCTTGGGATACATTCAGTCCTGGGCATTTGTTGACTTCTAGTTTAGAATTGACCTGTGGTTTCACTGGTATAAGGAACTCCTCCCTCTGATAACTAGCTATTTCTTAATGACAAGTCTCTTAATTACTAAGGCATGGAGATAACATGTAGGCTATAAGTTGCAGAGTAATTACCCATCTATATTGGTAAAGGGAGTGTCCTCTCTGGAAGCTGCTTCTTTTTTCTTCCCTTGGAAATCTCTTCTGCCAGTCAAAATTGAAACCTTTCTTCAATTTAGAGTTTCAAAGAATTGCTTAGGGGAATAAGAGGTGAAGTGACTTGCCCAAAGTCACACAATCAGTATTTGGATTACAGGAATATAAACCATATTGCCCTAACTCAGAGGCCACTTTTATGTCAAGTAAACTTGCCTCAGAAGTAGGCTCTTATTGCCCACAGAGCTGCAGTGAATCTGCTTTCACCTGAAACCAGCTGAAATCTCTTGTTTCCTGCTGAAAAATTAGGAAATGATTCCAGCATTTGAGAGTAGTGCTCCAAAAATTCAGAATGACAAATGCCGGAACTTTCCATTTCATTCTCATATATAAATATCTTCACAGTCACTATAATTACTACCCTGTCTTCCTGACATTGACCTTTGCTTATACTTCATTTCTCAGTTTGAACACTTATACCCTGAAGATGGAAGACAAAGATGTCACTTCAGAACATTAGAAAACAATTTCTGTCTTTTCAAAACCCATGGTTCTTTTCACCAAAGATGCTCATTATGGAGGGTGGTAATTATGTTTTGAAATCTAACAAGGGATGAAAAGGATGAAGCAAAAGAAACTTGCATTATATTAGGAATTCGTCCTTTTATCATATCCCATTAGTTTCTAAAAGTGCTCCCTAACATTTCTTGGGACAAATCAAGATCATGAAAGGAGGCCAATTTCTTAAAGTCTGATCACATCAGAAATACTTTCAAGAGGACAGCTGGGTGGCTCAGTGGATTGAGAGCTTGGCTTAGAGATAGGAGGTCTTGAGTTCAATTCTGGTCTCAGACAGTTCCTTGTAGTTTGACCCTAGGGAAGTGACTTAACCCCCATTGCCTAGCCCTTACCACTCTTCTTCCTTGGAACCAAGACACAGCACTGATTCCAAGATGAAAGTAAAACATATTTTAAAAATACTTTCAATTATGTCTAGTAGAAGTCTAATTTTAAAATGAAAATATTCAGAAAACTTAAATATCTTTGGTTAGTGTTTCACAGTCATTTACCAATGTTTCTCATTCCAAGTCATGTTCAGGCTGTGTTTCATTAGTCACCACTAGCTGTCTAATCACTCTCTCTAACACCTATTCCTTTCTTTTAATAGGTGACATTTATATGGTGCTTGAAGATTTACAAAGGAATTTACATTCATTATCTCATTTAATGATGGCCCTTTTAGGTAGGTAATTCAAGTGTTCATTTCATTAATTAATTAATTCTAAAAGCATTTTCTAAATGCCTACTATTCCCAGAGGACTGTGAAAGGTGATAGGAGAGATTAAAACAAATCACAGGTTTATATAAAATGGGATTCCTGACTTCATGGTCCTTACAGTCTATTAGGGGAGCTAAGTAAAATTAGATCAAATCCAGTCAAAACTATTTTATGGACATAATGAGTGACATGAATTGTGGGAGATTCAAATATGTGAGATGATATAGTCTCAGCTATTAAAGAAATTAGAGACGTGTAGGGTAATAAGACAAAAACAAAGACAGCTATGATATATTGTATTATGTAGGGACTTTGAATTAAGGAAGATATGTCTAAATCCTGGATAACACAGACTGTATATCATTTCACCACTGTGAGTTTACTCATTTATAAAAGGAGGATGATAATAGTTCAATACGTATTCATGTGAAGTTAATAAAGAAAAAAATTGTAAACCATAATGTTTTATAATAACTATTATAAATTTATATTTCTTTTCACTTTTACAAAATAGTTGCATACATTATGCAATTTATTGCTCTCAAAAACTCTCCCATTTTCCATGTTTTACATATGGGTAGATTTGAACATAGTCTTATTAAATGCCTTTCTTGGAGACACGCAGGTAATGTCTGAGAAAATATTGGAAATCAGCTCTTGCTGACTAATATATCTCTATCCACTTTGTTATACAACCTCTATGAATGTATAAACATGAGGTGCTGCTCTTTTTCATGCAAATTCTGTTAGAAAATTGCAATAATTAGACAATTGGGGGGAGAGGATCACATTGTTCCCATCTATTTGTGATTGAGTATGGCTTTATAGATACGATGGATGGGAGGCATGAAAGAGGAGGCAATCAAGTTGGGTGGCAAAGAATGAAGAAAAAGAGCCAAGAGAGAAGTGTATAAGAAACAAATCAGCTGACTTCTCCTAAGATTCCACTCCAAAAACTTAAAATTAAATTGAATTTTGGAGTGGTAGAGTCAACAAAAATGTCAGAGTGAGACATTTTTCCATCCAAAAAACAATCTAGAAGGTCTGCAGGGGAGGTCTGTGACACCATAATGGGATCCACTCAGAGAGTAGCACATCCCCCAGCAACACTGATAGCAGGTCTTCGGGGAGCTGAGTCAATGGCAATAGCAACTTTGGGTACCTGAACTAGAGATAGTAAGAGTGTCAGTAAAACTGGCCATAAAGATATTATAAGGGACCCTGTGCTATCACTGGGGGAAGGAACCTGTTGCATTGTCTATACACCATTCCAGGGCAAAAAGAAACATTAGGGTTTATGACCACCGGAGAACAGGACTCTAGCTATACTATTCAGGCCAAAAAATGTGATAACACTTATAATTACAAGAGAACATGGGATCTGGTCACAGTTCCTGGGTAAAGAAAGGTACCTGAAGTCTTTCACAAGGAAGCAAGGGTCCTGATCTCAGTTCCAAAACAGAAAAATGCACTAGAGCAGATGACTACAAAAGAGCAGGGAAAATGGTCACAGTTCCAGGGCCACAAGGAAAGCTTGCCTTCAAAGCTTCAGTATCACATGGTCCCTTCCTGGATAAAGACCAGTGCAGGATCCAGGAAAGCAGTAACCACACCTCTTTAATCATACCATCTTGGAGACACAGAAAACTTACCAACCCAAAGAACTAACTCTGGAAAAAATAGCAAAAATCCTTCTTGAAACTTGAGATAGTACCCTTTCTAACCCCAGTTGCTGTTCAGTGATTTCAATCATGTCAAACTCTTAATGACCACACGTTGAGTTTTTCTTCACAATGGTATGATAAATGTTTGGCATTTCTTTATCTAGTTCATTTTATAAATGAAGAAATTAAGGCAATCAAGGTTAAGTGACTTGTTCAGGACTACACAGCTGGTAAGTAGCTGAGGACAGATTTGAATTTAAGTCTTCTAGATTCCAGATGCAACACCCTTTCCCATTATTGTCCAACTTAGGAACAAAAGCCAAATTTAACAAAAAGTTAAGTCAAGAAATAGATTAGGGAAATGAGCAAACAAGCAACAACAACAATCAACAAAATAACTGGACCATAAAAATCTACCATCCTGACAAGGAAGATCATAAACATAGAAAAAAGTTATAAAGGTCAAAACAGATATAACCAAAATTTTAAAGGAAAAATAAAGTTGATTTGACACAAGTCCAAAAAGAACTCCTGAAAGAGTTCAAAAATATTTTGAAAACCATATAAGAAAGGAAGATGAAAAATCAGTAAAAGAAATGAGACTAATGCAAGAAATTTATCGAAAAAAGAATTATCAGTTTGGCAAAAAAGAGGCATAAAATACTAAAGAAAATAACATCTTAAAAACAGAATTGAAATAATTTGGAAGTTAAATTATTTTAAAGAATGCAAAAGATTTTTTTTCACATGAAATTGGGGAGAGAATAAAATATTTTTTAAAAGCAGAAATTTTAAAAAAATTGGCCAAATGACAAAAAATGCACAAAAATTCACTGAAGAAAAGAACTCTACAAAAGTAGAATTGGTTAAATTGGAAAAGAATTATAAAATGTCATTGAATAAAATAATTTCTTGAAAAATTAGAACTGAGAAATTTCAAGAATTTGACTCCATGAGACACTGAGAAACAATAGAAAGTTCAGAAGAATGAAAAAAAGAAATAAAACTAGAAAAGAAATCTGTCCTGGAAAAGAGATTGAGAAATAACTTAAAAATCATTGGACTGCCTGAAAACCATAATAAAAGTAGGCATATAAGAACTTACACATAATATTTCAATTAATTATCAAGGAAAACTGAGGACTAGAAGGTAAAATAGAAAGATTCTACCAATCACCTGCTGAAAGAGTACTAAAAATGAAAAATTCCCAGAAATATTATAGCCAAATTCCAGAGCTCTCAGGTCAAGGAGAAGATATTGGAAACAATCAGAAAGAAGAATAAAAAGTGAAATATCAAGAAGCCACAGTGAGAATCTCTCAAGATTTAATAGCTTCCATTTAAAAGGAGAGGAGGACTTGGGATAGTCTCTTCTGTAAGGTGAAAGATTTAGAACAACTAAAGTCAAGAATTCCTAAATAATTCTCAATTTCCCCACTAAACAATATGAAAATAATGCCTCAAAATAAAAGTTGGAGTGGCAAAACCAACAAAGTCATGGGGTGAGGCAATTTTCCTCCTCAAGACAATATGAAAGGTCTGAATAAAAAAATCCGTTTCACTAAGATAAGAAAAGAAATTAAGCAAAGCATATGCCACAGGCCCACCCAGCAAGTCTGCAGCCCAAGTGCACCCAAGGAGAGAACCCTGCTCTCCCATGCAAACCAATAACTAGTTGCTCCCAAACATCTCCCTGAAGACCCCAAGTTTTCCAGCACAAGCCATCAGTGAGGCACCAAGTCCTGAAGCCTGACACAAAGCTGGAAAACTTACCATAAGGAGTTTACAGGCAACCCTGACTAGTGTAAAAGTTAAAATTAAATACCAATAATAATATTATAATTTAAGAGATTTATCAATGATCATTAGAAATCAAGGAATAAAGAAGATAAAAAATAAAGACCATGTGCCATGACTGGTTAGCCATTTTTTTAGTCAACCCCACTCACCACCATCAATGCTGATTCTACATCAGAGAGAGGGAGCCTCCAAAGCCCATGCCCTTTATCCTCTGTCTACAGGAAGTCAGTAATGACAGGAAGTCAGTGGGCTTTTGGGATATGTAGTTCTTTTTTAGGGTAACAGATTTTCAATCATACACTAGCTTTTGTATTGCCCATATACAATTCTAGCTCAAAGTCCAAGGGAAAGAGAAAGGACTAGAAGGAGTAGACAAGGGAAATAATTAAAGAAAAGTGACTGAATAGGAATGAAGTTACAGAATTGAAATAAAGTTAACCATCATTATAGGGTGCTAGCTGTTTATATTTCCATCATGGAGTGGCGGGGAGAGTATTTTTTCATAAACCCCCTCCTTTGTTTTAGTGCAATGGGGAGTGACATAGGTTGATTCAATAATGAGTAAGTTCCTCATCACTGGAATTCTTCAAAAGGATTTAGGATGACCACTCACTGGTAATGTGGCATAGCATACTCTTGTTCAGGAAAAGGAATAATTAAATTGTTTTTAGGCAACCTTCCAGTTCTAAGATTCTGACATAATAGAATTTTACTCTCCATAAAAGGCAACACAAGCCAAAAAGAAACCAGCTAACAGCTGGGATAAATATAATGAGCATCTGTGGTTATGGCGAGAGGCTGAGGAAGGAGAAAACTGAAAAAAAAATATCTCTTTCCCTGATATTTATGGATGTTAGTCTGACTTTAGTGACTACAAAAAATTAGTCTTCCTCTTCAACCTAATTATCCACATTCCAATAGGTAAAGAAACACAGATATATTGGGAAAGATGGGAAGAAAAGGTATTTCTCTCTTCCAAAATCATATCAGTAGGAAAATGCCCAGCAGTCTAATCCCCTGTCTTATTCACTTGAAGTTCAAGAAGTCTGTTTCAAGTCTCTTTTGCCTTTGCTGTAAGGGGACTCATGCAGGATACTGTGAACTGCATACAGGCTTGTCATTCTGCTAAAACTTCTCTAATTTTTGGTTACCAATAATTTGGCAAAATACAATGCAATTATTACAACAAAATTGTAACTATAGTTTCTGGCCCCCGCTGCTTCAAGAAGCAAGGAAAATCCCTATGACAGATCCCAAACTACTCCCTAACTGACATCAGTTAAAGGAAAAGGGAAGAACGGGAGATCAGGACAACTTCCAGCGATATGTGAGATCTTTACTTTGAACAATATATAGCTTCGGCCAAATGCAACATGAAAGAACAGGCTTATTATCAATGCCTCATGAAGCAGCTTGGTCTTACAGCAAGAGTGTTGGCCTGTGATTGGATAGAAACAAGTTCTAGTTTCCACTCATTAAAGTGGCTTATTCATTGTATAGATTTGTGTAGGGGATGATCTTACCTTAGATAATCACATGAATAGAATCACACATTCTTAGAAAGTAACACCTGGAAGGTACCTTAGAGATCATCTAGTTCTACCTCTTCATTTTACAAAAGAGAAAGTAGCATCTAAAGAGGATAAATGGTTCACTATTTGGTCTGTGACAGAACCAAGAGTAAAACATAGTTTCTATCTCTGAGTCCATGGGTCTGAAAGATTAAAATTAATTTCTAATAACTGCAAGTGTTATATTTTATCAGATTTCTTAATAATCACTTAAGTAGAGGAAAGTAAAAACCATGCATAAAGAGCAATTTCCTGGCCCACAAAAATGGGAGAAGAGAGAGAGGGTGGATTTACAGAAATTTTTGTATACAAATCAAAAGGACATAATGTAGGAACAAAAGAGGAATTCAGGGAAATGGAGTCCTAGGGTGCAAAATTCTAATTACTCTGGTCTTATTAGTATTTTCCATGTTCTTGAGTTGTCACATTATCTGGAATTATTTAATGGAGTGAAAGAATATTTATATTACCTGAAAGATCTCTTCATGACCTAGAGCGTTAGTGGCCATTGAAGTTTCTATGGACTTTACCTTCCACCTGAAATTGATTTAGAAACCCAAGGACTTGGTCCATGTCCTTACACTACTTGTCAAACCCTTGATTCAAGATGCTAATCCTCTTGATCAGATCAGTTTCCTTACTGGCTTGACTCCATAAATGGAACCTGATCTCTAAATACTCTCCTCCTTAATGCATTGTTGTGGATTGTTGTGGTCTTATTCTACTGCTTAACACCCCTTAACAAGGGCAAGTGACGACTTGTGCTCAATAAGTAGCAACTGAACCTTTGCTCCTTAAATATGAAATGGAAGAAGGAGGCCAAAGAACATTAGGCCCTCAGTAAGGGAGGTTTATCAGTGAACAGGAGGACAACCCTATGTAAGTAAAAAGCAACTTTGCTAGATGATGCCTTCTTCCCTTTGATTTTTTCAAAATGTGGTTTGTGAATCTACTTTTTAAATAGTTTTAAATCAATAAAATGTTTATATGGAAAATACAAAAAGTTCATCACAAAACAAAAATATATTAGTGAATGAATAAAAGCAATTTATTAAATGTTTGCACACTGTTCACTTTTTCCCTATTTTATATATGATGACACAAAATGTAAACTGCCAGAGCAGATTGTTGATAAGATGTTTCCAAAAAAGGGGTATTGTATGAAGAAAAATGAAGACCAGCATATCTAGTAATTCAAAAACATTGCTGATTTATGAGATTTCTTTGGAACCACTTTCAATCTCCAAAATTTGTTATTAGAAATTCCTGGCTCTTTAGGTTATTGTCCTCTGCCTGTCTATGGTATTGACAATCAGAAAACATATATGCCCAAATGCTATTTACTAGAACACTTGGATTTCTTTCCCTTATTACCTAGTAGTTCAGTTGAATCAGACAATCCAGTTGTGTCCAAAACAAGCTGGGCTGAGGGGTATAATAAGGAAAGAAGAGAAATGGGTTACAACAAGTGAGAGAGGCATTTTGCAAGAAGAGAGTCAGCCACATGCTAGGAACCAAGTGACAAGGGGTTCTGGAACACAGAGAAGGGATAAAGAGTGAACATCAATGTTTACTCAAGGCTCTTGGACTTCCTGTTTCTTGAGCTGACTGGATTTCTAGGATTTCCTCTGGCTTGAGCTGAGGAGGTTTTGACTTCCTGTCCTCTGGAGATGAATAGGCTTACCTCTGTTGTACCGAACTTAAGAAACCCTTCCTTTGCTTCAAAATCAAACTGTTCTAGTAAGGTGATAGTGTTCCTGTCTACTAAGAAGATCTGTGACCAGCTAACATAAGCAAAACTACAGTGTTGGTGAGGCCTGACCCCAACTTCAGCCTGGCCCAGGTAGGGTGGATCCAACCATCCTGAGTTCATTCCTAGATATATCTGAAGACCGATTACATCATACAATCAATCTGGGAGTATTAAATAGTATCAGGTTTAGCTAGTCAGCCATTGGGATCTAGACAGGTTAGGGCCTAGGGAGCATCATGATAAAGAAGGCACCTCCATGTAGAGGTTTTAGAAGGTGTGAGGCTAGAGAGAAATCTCTTACAGGTAGGGAACACTTATTCCTTAATGCTCCCTTCATAATACCTTATTTTCTTAAGAATAAATCCCTGTTCCTGGTTTTCAACACCTTGACTTGGAGACTGAAAAGCACACTGTTTCCAGTGAGGGAAGCTCTCAGGCTTACTTCATTGTGGGGTACTGAGGAACCAAATTACCCTCAGTATCTCAATAATATCCCTATTAGACAATATTTCAGGGGAAAGAGTATGACATAATCTAAATATTCCATCTGGAGGGAGTTTCTCATATGATGACTAATCCTTTTCACCTCAAGGTAGAAATGCAAAATTCTTTCACTAAAATCTGTATTTTTTCTAATGTTTAAGCCAGATATATCATGACCTTGAAGAGATAAAATTATAATATTGATGCAAAATTAAAATTATTTCACTGCACCCTCCTCATGATCTATATGATCTCTCAAGTTAAATATGAGCTAAAATGCACCTGTAACAAATGTTTGCTGGTTTTAGCATGGTCTCTTCAATAGAAATAATTATCTCACAAAAGCTTCTTCAATGGAGTAGGAAAGGATTGATTTAAATTTTGCCAACAGCATTCTATCCAGCCTAGATAGGATGGCACTTGATCTTCTTAGGTAAGAACATTTAAAGTTTTTCAAAGCCTAGATTGTTCCCATACTTCTAACCGTGCTTGTTATGTTTCCCCTCTTCTGAACCTCAACCATCTAAATCATCTACTCATTTTGACCTTATTTTGGTATGGAAAGTGAGATATTGATCTGCACCTAATTTTTGCCATAGTTTTCCAATTTTACCAGTAGTTTTTATCAAATAGTGAGATCTTGAATCAAAAGCTAGGATTTGGGGGTTTATCAAACAGTAGGTTGCTGAGGTCATTTACCCTTTATCTATTCCATTTATCAATCCTTATATTTCTTAGCCAGGACCAGACAACTTTGATGATTACTGCTTTTTAGTATAGTTTAATTTCAGGTATTGCTAAACCACCATCCTTCACATTTTTTCATTAGTTCACTTGAAATTCTTTTGTGTGCTTTTCCAAATGAATTTTGTTACTGTTTTTTTTTTTAGTTATATTAAATAGTTTTTTGCTAGTTTGATTGGTATGGCACTGAATAAGTAAATTAACTTAGGCAGCATTTTTTCTTTTATTATAATAGCTCAGCCTACCCATGAGCCATTAATACTTTTCAAATTGTTTAGGTCCAAGTTTAATAGTGTGTAAAGTGTTTTGTAATTGTGTTCTTAGAATTTCTGTGTTTGTCTTAACAAATTGATTACTAAATATTTTATATTGTCTAGAGTGATTTTAAATAGAATTTCTCTTTCTAACTCTAGCTTCTGGACTTTGTTGGAAACATATAGAAATGCTGATGATGTACCTTTCAGAGCTATGGAGAAGGGAAGAATTTATGACCAAAAGAGAAAGAGAGATCATTATAAGATGTAAAATGAGTAATTTTGATTATGTTAAATTAAAAAGGTTTTGTACAAATAAAACCAATACAACCATGATCAGAAGGGAAACAGCAAACCAGGAAAAAGTTTTTTATGACAAATTTCACAGATAAATGCCTCATTTCCCAAATATATAAAGAACTAAGTAAAATTTATAAGAATACAAGTCATTTACCACTTGACAAATAGTCAAAAGATATGAAGAAGTAGTTTTCAGAGGAGGAAACCAAAGATACCAATAATCATATAAAAATGTTTGAAGCTATATTTGGTATCAGGTTTCATTTTATGTCTTTACATTGCCTAGTCATTATTCTTAGTATGGCTCTTGGAAACAAAATGGAACAATTTTAATTCCCCTTTCCCATGATAGCTCTTCAAATACTTGAGGATATTTAAGGTTTTTTTCATCTAGGCTAAATATATACAGTTCCTTCAGTTAATACTCATATGCCATATTGTCTAGGATTCTAATTATTCTGGTTGATGTCCTCCTGATATTCCCAGGTTGTCAATTTTTTAAACTATGTCACCTAGAAGCAAATATAATCCTTGTGAGACTAAACAGAATCCTAGTGGGTGCTTCACTTCCTTTTTCTTGTAATCTACCTATTTTTAAGGCAATATTTTGTTTTGGTTTTGTTGTCTCACAATACAATGGATTCACATTGAACATGCAGTCTACTAAAGCCACAAAGATCATTTTCAACAACTGCTACCTAACCAAGACAACTCCATATAACCTTGAGGAATTGATTTTTTTTTACCACAGTATTCTTAATGAATTTATTCTTACTAGATTCTACTTGAATTCTCTTGCCTATTAAGATCTGTTCAGATCCAGACTGACATCTACAGCGTTAGCTATCTCTCCCAATTTTATGGTATCTGAGAATTGGGTGAGCACACCATTTTTGTCTCTATCTAAATCACTGATAAAAAATGTTAAATAGCACAGGGCTCATCACAGAGTCCTGGGTCTCTACAGTAAAGACCTCCTGCCATGTTGGAGATCTACACCATTAATAACTATGCTTCTTGTCTGGCTGTCAATCAATTATAAATTCATCTGATTTTATTGCCATCTAATCTGCCTCTATCTATCTTCATCATAGGAATGGTATGAAATATTAATTTGAAAAACTTTACTAAAATCCAGGTAAACTTTATCCAAAACGTTCCCTTCATCTACAGCTTTAGTAATTAAAAAAAGAGAGAGAGAAAATGAGGTTAATCTAGCAAGATATGTTCTTGATGAAGCCATGTTGCCTCTTTTTGATCACTTGATCTTTTTGCATACTTGCCTGCCATCTTTTGATTTATCTATTCTAGAATTCACAGAATTCTAATATTTCTAGATAGCACTGTGTCTGGGGTCAGGAAGAGCTGAGTATAAATCTGGCCTCAGTCACTTACTGCCTGTATAACAGGGCAAATCTTTTAACATCTGTCTGCCTCACTTTGCTCAACCATAAAAAGGGAATAATAGCAATAAGACATATCTTGTAGGATTACTGAAGGAATAAAATAAGATAAGTAAAGCACTTAGCACAGTTCTTGGCATATTGCATGTACTTAATAAATACTTGTTGCTACCTCTACCTATAATTTGTAAATCCTATTCTCATATTTTTTTTAATCAGTACGTCATCTACTGTATTTTGTTGTAACTCTCCTACATATTTTTGATATCACCAAAAGTGGCTCCACAGTAACATTTACCAGTTCTTTCAGGATCTCAGGATATCATTCATCAATATCAACTTGAATTCAGCAGGGAGAGTGAACTAGTCTCTTACTGTCACCTTACATATCTAGAACATCAGCTTCTTGTTAATCATTTCTGTTCTGACACTTCCAGTGTTAAGCTCATTCTCCTATGCAAACAAAACAGAAACAAAGATTTTATCAGCCTTGACAGCTCTGTTTTAGGTGTCATCATCCCATCCTGGCCAAAAGCAAGACTTATTTCAATGAGCTTCATTTTTTTCTCTCATCACAAAGCACTCTAATTCTTTTTCCTTGTGTGTTGAATTCTTGCCAAATTCAAATACCAGTTCCCTCAGCAAGTTTTTCTAGTTATTCTTGCAGCAAAGAATAAGTAACAATCTCAAATGTCAAAAAACATTTTAATAATAGTCTAATTCTGTATGTAATGTTATATATTAGAGCTTTGCAATTGCATAAAATTTTTCTATGTACCAGTTACTGTTTTTCTTACTAGATACTAAAATCATTGAGAGCATGGATAATGTCACAGCGTAAATGTGAATTTTGATTCCTATCTCTGTACTTTACGCAAATCAAGTACCTACAAAATTCTAGTTGCACATTTATATACACATATATTATATTATATATATATATATGCACCAATTTATATCTAGTCAAACCTTATCTTACAGATGAGGAAATAGATTTATAGGGTCAAAGTTGGACCAAAGATTAGTATAGTTTCCTAAGTCATAGTTAATTAGATACATGATATATTGTTTATTGGATTACTGAAGTGACTTACTAAAAGTTAAATGGTTAGTTAGATATACCTGGAACTAGAAAACAACTCTCCTTGCTTCTAATTCCATTACCTCTATTATATTAGGCAGCCAGTTTAACAGTCTATCCCAGACATTGTTCTTGTTTTGAAGACTTATACTTGCTACCACTGGTAGTTATTCCCTAATGATTTCTTTCCTAGGAATACCATTCTCAGACTCTTATTTTTCCTTAAATTCCTTTATATCACTTCTCATCACTTCCTGTTTAAACCTCTTGAGACCTTAATTTTTTCATCTATTAAATGAGATGACTTGATTAGATAACCTCTAAAATACTTTCTGCCACTAAATAGATTTTTCTATAATTTTTAAACCCTTATTCTCTAGTATCAATTTTAAGACAACAAGGGCTAAGCGAACAGGGTTAAGTGACTTGCCCAAAGTCACATTTAGGAAGTTCCTGAGGCATGATTTGAACCCAGGTCTTCCAGATTTCCAAACCTAGTCTTCTATGCACTTTGCTACCAAGATGCTCATTATTCTATTGTGTTTTATAAAATAAAAACACTACTTCTTCCATGTTGTGATTTACATGTTTTAAATTGGGGAACACTTTTTAAATCATTACCCCTCATAAATACACATATACATTTTGGTAGGTTTCTTGAGTCTCTGAACTAGAGAAATGAGAGATCCTATACAAAGAACTCTACCCCTTATTGTCAAGAGGTTCTCTGAGATAAGAAAGAATTATTTGATTCCATTAAATAAAAGTATGCATTAATACATGAAATTTAAATTTTAAAAGTAAAAATAATAGTAAGAAATAGATTCGCAATGAGATCTCAACAATAAACAAAAATACACAATTGGTATATTAGATTTGTAAACAAGGTGCTATGTATGCTTTAACAGAGATGCTAGATTGATGTTTTTTAGCTCCTTCCCTACTCCTGTTTAACTTTTCTGCTTTTCACTGTAGTCTTAATATCTATCATTGTCCATTCATTAACCTGTCCTCCATTCCTTCAATATGATTTTCCTTATCAGGCTCAAATTATCTTCTTCTTGGCCATCAGCCCTTATAACTCTTTTCATTAGTCCAGTAGATCACACTGTGAATCAAAATTTAGAATTATTATTTGAAGTACATACTTCTAGCTAAATTCTCCCAAGCAGTTATTCTTTGGATGATTAAATTATCTTTTTCACATACTGCCAAATTACATAGGGTTCACTGGCCCCAGGGCCAAAGAAAAACAAACAACAACAATGGGAAAATTTTATAGTGGAATGTGAAGAGAAGAAAATAGCTTTATAAACCAGATATTCACTTGCTACCACTGTGAAGTTCTAGTGAGTCCAATATCAAATAGTTATGGAACTGAATACAATAATAAATAGCAACAAATTTCATTAAATATTATAGGCTAAAATGATACACTTTATTCAAATTGTCATATTCTTATTTTTAAAATGGTAAATTATGTCTATAACTATATGTCATTAGTTATGAATGTTTTTCTCTTATTTTGCTTCATGTTGTTGAAATTATACTTTGTGTTTCTTTTAGTAATTTTGTTTATTAGCTATATTAAAACAGGGAGTCAATTAAAATTTTGTTCCTATTCTTTTCACTCTATGAGTTGAATAGGGTCATATTTTTCATAGTCATATTTTAGTTAACTATAGCAGTTAAAAAGTATTTTCACTAGTTTTTAGCTTCTTTTCTTTTAGGATCTTCATTCACAACAATTAGCTCATCTGAAATAATCTAGAACTATTTGTCTTTTGATAGTTGGGAAATTGTTACATACCTCCTGCACTTTTAAGTAACATTGCCCAAGGCCTGGTTATTACTGAGCCCATTATAACACAGGACAGAGTTTAAATTTTCTCATGAGCTTTCCCTCGTCTTCCTGAATTGCATGTCATTCTTTACAGGGCCTTACACAATTTACTGATTGTTGTTATAGAATGCCTTTCCGGATGGATCCCAGTTGTGGCTATCAAAAGGAAAGTAATCTGGCACCAGTTCTTGGGAAAGGAGTCCTACATTTTTGGCATTGAAATTATTCTTTTTCAATTATTTTATTTTTTCTAGTAAAACTATTATAAGGTAAGTAAGACAATTTTGAAACCCCAGGAAGTATCCCAGAGAAAACAGCTTTTCTCATTTTTAGTTGGATTGGAACAATTTTCCCATCACAAGCCCAACCTCCTATTTGTACAGCCAAATTTGGGCAGACGGAGACTATTCAGCTGATTAAGATCAACTTATAAATTCTCCCATCATCTACCATTATTTACACCAGTGGAAAAAAAATCCCTAATTTCTTGTTCACTCCTCTTGTTGCAGACTCTGATGGAGATATCATTCTTGGAGTCAACGAGAATTCAATTACTCTATTTTAAAGACTTGTATTAAGAACTTAATGGACTGTTTTCTCTTTCATTCCAGCAATTCAGCTCATTTCCCACAGAATAAATTAGAGTGATTTGTTTTGTTCATATTTTAGGGGGGGGGGGGGAGGAAAGGACGCTCTAACTTGACCTTTATAAGCCTCCACACATACATTGTCCAACCTGAACAGCCATCAGAGAGACCCTTCCAGGCAAATCTTTTCCCCAGCTCATAGACATATTGCTAGGCTTTTACGTATTGTGCTGAAAATATAAGCTAGAAAGAGCTTCCTACATTGTTTATCTGGAGTCCTTGTTGCTTAGGAAACGGGGATACAGGGATGCAGGGAACTATTACTCACAGCACCAAAAGCGCCCATGTGCATATCAGCGCACTCCATGGTAGGCAGTCAGCCAGTCCCAATAGGGAAGCATTGCTGTTGCCTTGCCGACACTCTGTCCTCTGAATGCAAGCTGAAGCGGGGGTGCTGAAAACATTGCTAGCTGTTAGGCTGTAGGAGCATCTCTCTCCACTTCTGTGGGCATGGCCAGAAAACAGAAGGCATTCAAACAGGTGTGTGTGCCTTAAAATCAACTGCGTGAATACAGAATAGAAGAGGAATTTCTAGGCAACATTCAAATAAAAAAAAGACCCATCAGAGAGGATTACAGAGACTCATTCTGAGCCAACACAGTGGTAAGGGAGCCAAAGAACAAATCATTGGAGGGGTCAATTTTTTCTGCTGGCAAACTGAAAACGATTTTAGCCTCTCTTCAATAGTAAACAAATTTTAATTTTGCTTAGTAAGCCACGCCAAAGGAGGCAGCCTCAGAGGAAGTACCATAAGACTATGTGACCTAATAGAATGGGGGTGGGGGTTGGGGGGAAGGTAGGGAGTACAGGCAGGCTGTGAAAGAAGACTTCTTGGTAGAAATAGCACTTGATAAGAGCCTTAAAGAAAGAAAAGAATCACCTCACTGATTAATGGAGAGAGGATATTCTGGTAATGAAAGAATGAACCTGGTGGGAAGAGAGTAATGCTTCTCAAACTTATTATTTTTCATTTCATTTTATTTATTTATTTTTTTTTTTTGCTAGAGACACAACTTCCTTTCATGTGAGAATTCATGGCCAATTGTTTCTATAAAAAGGTAGCTAGGGCCAGCTAGGTCACAGAGTGGATAGAGCACCAGGTCTTGAGTCAAGGACCTGGGTTCAAATTTCACTTTAGACATGTTCTAGCACCATATACGTCACTAAACCACCTTTTCCTTCTGTCTAAGAATTGTTAGGAAGACAGAAAGTAAGAGGCTTTTTAAAAAAAGATGATGACCAAGAAGCTCTCACAGGCAGTTGGATCCCCAGAGCTGTTACAAGGACTATGGGTTTCTTCTGCCTGAACTGTCCTTGCCATAACTACTCACTCTTTTTGCTCTTTATTTCCACAGGATTTATATTGGAGAGAGCAACTTTGAGACTCCAGGGGCAGAGACCTTCCAGAAGCCTAGCTAGGCTGAAGATGGGGGCAGGGATCAGGCATATGTAAATATCAGAGGGTGGAGAAAAGTGCCCCACAAAGCTAGAAACCAAACCTTTGAGAGTAAGTGAACAGGACAAAGGCATGAAGAATAAGGGAAAACTGGGAACAGTATTCTGGTTGAACTGGTGCATAAAATGTATTATGGGAAGTAATATGAAAACTTCTAAGTTAGGCTGGAGGCAATTTATAGAAGACCATGAATACTAAGCATAAAGAGTATATGTATATTATTTTAAAAGCTTGAAGACTTCTGAACCACTAAAGTAATTAGACCTACTCATGGGGAAATAGTTCATCGGTTCAGTGAAGTGAGAACTTAAGCCCACCACATTCCAAAAGATGGCCCAAATCAGATTAAAATGTAATTTGGTGATATTTAATAAAATATTTACAAGTACAACAAAACATTGCATTACTTTTAAAAATATGTTATAGTTCATACTATGTCAATAATAAGCACCCAGACATTCTCATTACAGATAAATGGTCCCCATTACTGGCTGTTTGACACCACCATTGTTGTTGTTGAGTTATTTGTCAGTCATGTCCAATTCTTTGTGACTCCATTTGCTGTTTTCTTGGCAAAGATACTGGGATGGTTTGCCATTTCCAACTAATTTACAGATGAGGAAACTGTGGCAAACAGCTTTAAGTCCCTTGCCTAGGATCAACAACTGTTAAATATTTCATGCCACTATAGAACAGGATTACTAGAGTCAAGGTGACTAGTTAGTCATTATTCCAATAGCCCTGGTGAGATAATCCATTAACAAGCAATCATTGATTAAGGGTATACTATTATGTCAGTCACCGACCTAGGTTCTTGGTGCACAAAGAGAAAAATGGCTATCTCTATCCTCATGAAGCTGAAAATGTGTTATATATAATATCTACTTTTGTGTGTATATATATAATATATAATGCACATATATACACATATACATATACCTGCATATACTATATATATATATATTATATGTGTGTATATATATATATATTTATATAATTTTTCCCTCCTTCTTCCTCACTGCCATTTCTAATTTAGCAAACATAAAACCAAATAGTAAGAATTATCATGGGAGAGTAGTTGTAAGTGCCATTCCTGGAGGCAGGAAGACCCTGCTTCTTATACATAACATGTGAGACAAAGGGTAACTCTCTTAATCTCTTAATGTCCTTGGCAACTAAGACTATTACTACTTTACAGACAAATTACAATAGTACTTTGATGGGGAGAGTCTTCACATTAGCAATTTTCTATACCAAAGAAATCATAGTTTTTAGATCAAAAAAACTAGTCATAAAAAAACTAATAACTGGCCTTTATACAGTACTTTAAGATTTTCAGGCACTTGCTATGTGAAAACCTTTGATACACATAATAATCCTCTCAGAGGGAGTGTAGTTATTATTCTCATTTTATAGATGAGGAAATTGAGGAACACAGATAAATTAAATGAATTGCCTAAAATCACACAACTAATAAATTCTTAGTCAGGATTCAAAATCGAGACTTTCTGACCCTAGGTCCAGTACTAAAACTATGGAATATAGCTACTAAAACCAGAGCTACAAATTCAGAAAATTAAAATGAACCATAACATACAAGGAAGTAGAAGACTAATCTATGGGTTGGGTTCTTGGAGGAGGAACCTTATCTACAAAAATGTCTCTAAATTAATCATCAATTCCAGGGGTTTAAATAAAAAAAAAACATACACATTCTGTAAAGACATTTGATAGAAGGAATTTACAAAATGTATTCAATATCTGGCAATGTTTGCAACCCAATATATTTTAAAATGGAATTGTTTTTTTCCCCTAGGAAGCATCCCTTTCTCCCACTTGATCTCAGAGCCCTGTAGCAATTGCCTCCTGAGTCTCTAACTGAGATTGATATCATGCATTTGAAAATGAAAAGGTAGAATATCATTTCCATCCATTTTCTCCCTTGCCTTATCTTAAAATGCCACCCACTGATTGGATAAAGTGATGAACCAGATCCAACAGTTTGTGAGTTTGGGTGGGCTGAAAGGTTTTAGCAGTGACCTTATCTTTCTCTCCAGTCTTACCTCATGAATAATGTACTTACTCTTAGAAACTGGTCCATTGCACTGAATTGTTTACTAAAGACCAGAGTTAATACATTTCCAAAAATGTCTTACTACAAGTATCTGTAAGAGTTGTCTTGTCCTTAATATTAGAGTCCCTTAGGCAGTCAGAGTCTGAATATCAACCAAAATCAGTTTGAATGTAAAAGGAAAAAAAATAAAAACAAAACTAGCTTGCTATTTTATTGACCATTAAGACACCTGATGTTATAAATAAAAATTAATCTGAAGACTTATTTATAAGCATTTATTAGGAAAGAGAGAGAAAGATAGAAAAAGGGTTTTCTGCCTTTATAACTTTAGGTAAAAAATCCAATCTTCTTTTGCAGCTGATAGCTCTAAGCCTCAGCTTGTTAGAGATCAGCAGAGAAGATAAAGGTTGAGAGACAGACAAACAAACATACAGAGAGACAGAGAGAAACAGAGAGGCAGAGATAAAGAAAGAGATCTAGTCCCAGAAGCTGACTTTTCAAAAGAACCCTGTTGCTTCCAGACTATCATCAAAAACAATGGCTTTGAAATGTCATGTGTAGTTATGCCTGAGTCAGGATGCTGGGGGATGCCCAGTGGGACATGTGACTCTGTGACTCCTATGTCCTACCACTGGGGTGCATGGGAGCAAAGCTGGGATGAGTGTATATTATTTCACATGATCAATTTTCTCAATGGTATTATCTACTCCTGGCAAGTTTTCTAAATGACTTAATTTGTTTGTTACATTAAAAAACCCTTATTTTTTTTCTAAACTTTATTCAAACCAGGACTATCAAATTGTATCAGTTATATATCTTCTTTTCAAGTACTCAAGGACATTGATGATTGAAGCAGACAGAGTAAACTAGATAGTTGTGCCTAGATCATTTATCCTAGGGTTGCTATTGAGCGTATTTAGGATAACCCTTGAATGACAAAGTCTCATTGCCTTTACAGAAAGAAGACAGATTCAAAATGTATTTTGAAAAGTGCTTCTGATGCTGTCTTTATAGTAGTGATCTTCATCAAGATTCTTTAGTATTCATAGGTTCTCACGATGAGTCTGGAAGGGACCTAAGAAATCTTTCATTCCAATCCTCTCATTTTACATATGGGGAAACTGAGGTGCAGAGAAGTTGAATGCCTTGCCCAAGTCACACATCTAGCAAGTTACCCAAGGCAGGTGTAACTGAGAAAATGTGGTTTGCTAAACTATAAACTGTAAAGGTTTCGGCCAAACTGTAAAGATAATTTTTAGTGTCTTGATTTAAAATCTAAAATTAAGTGGTCACCATGGGAAAATTCCCAAATATGAAAATACCCAAGTGAGCTGGGTTTTATGGAGATTTTAATTAATATAAATGAAGGAATTAAGGGAAAGAGAGAGAAAGAGAAAATAGTAGAAAGGGCCTAGACCAAATGGCCTAGGCCTGAGCCTAAGAGAGAGGGAGTTGGTCATTATCACTTACCACGAGATCATCTTCAAGCAAGCTCCAAACCTCCGAACTCCAACTACTATTAAATTCCAATCTAAAAACCTACTCCAACTCAATAACTCCCTTCCTTTTAAAGAAATTTTCTCTTGTCACCTCCCCTAAATTTTCACATCTACCAATCACGGTAGATGCTTTTTTCCAGGACTGCCCATTCTTAGTTCTCATCTTCTTTGGTTCTCACCTTCTCTGGTTAGATTAAATCCTCTGAGTACTTCACACCTCTTTTGTTAAGCTTGCCTTTTGTAAGTTGCTTGACCTTTTAGGTACTAATTTAACCTTTATAGGTACTTACCACCTTTTTGTATTAGATCTAAAAACAGACCTAGCTTAAGGTTCTAGCTTTATTATAAGTATGAGTTAGGGACTTTTCATTGTTCAGTCAGGAGTTTTCAACTTTATTTTCCCCTAAGGCACTGTCTGAGTAGGGTGGAGTAATTCTAAAAGTTCACAATACATCCTGATCAAGTACCTCCATTGTTACAAGAGGAGAAAAACTTAACCAAATCTTCTAAGGTACAGTCTGAGCAGTTTTAAGATTCACACAGGATTTAAATCTAAATCATATTGACTCTTAATCAGTCATATTGTCTACTAACCCATGATTCATCAAAACCCTATTCCAACAGATCATTATGGTATAAAAGTGAACCGTGTTTCTCCAAGGTCATGATGGCACAATATATGTTTTCTAAAGTCCCAGAAAGACAGGGAAAATTGCAATGGAGCCCCCCAACTTCCTAGTGCTGGAGTATCCTTTTATCTTCTGAGGCTTAGTTGTGCTAAATGCAGAGTTTTCTCACCAGATAGCTGGCCATAGAGTCATTAATTATTCTGGATGAGAAAATACATATGAAGGCAAAGAAGAGTTGTGATAATTTTGGGTGCTTTTTTGTCTCCACTGATGACAGTTGAGGTCATTGAAGGCACTGGAATGTGAAGAGTCACAGAGCTGACCTTGATGCTGATGGAAATTTCCAATCTATTTTGCTTTTCTGGTCTCCTATAGACAGAACATTTCCGTGAAAATTTGAGTAGAAAATATCAGTCCCATTCCACAAAATTTCATCAGCATTTTCTATGTGGAGTTATTGGTTATTGAAATAAGCAACTGAAAAAAGAGAAATAATTACTTTAATGGGTCTGTGTATTATCCACAAGTTTGTAAATGAAATGGCAGCATTGTTTTGCAATGCACTAATTTTGAAATCAGATGTTTAATTACCACTAGGTCAGGATTACAGAGAACATTATTGAAATAAATAGTAATCTGCAACCATTGTTTAAATATTGTATTGACTCTTTTTACAGGGTTTCTTTTGTGAGTGGAGTGGGGAGAGATATAAAGATGAAAGGTTCCACAAGTTAATTACTTAATAAAATTGGAGATTAAATGTAGAAACAATCATATAATATTCTCACTGCTGTTTACATTTGTATGATAAAATAATTTAATTATATTTGTTATTGTGATCTTTGTCTTTTTAAAATATATATTTTTACATGTAGATTTTTTTCCATTGTCTAATGAGAGAATAACAAAAATCATTTGTAAAAATGAACAAATTCTATACTATTTCACCTAATAAAGATTTTTACAAGTTTTGTGACAATTAATTGAGTTGAATTAAAACTCTTATTCCAATATCTTCCAGGAAAAGAATTTAGAATTATTTATATATGTACTACACAAATACTAAGTACTCACCTGCTATCCAAGTTGATGGAGAGCTGGCCCTGGAGTCAGAAAAACCTCAGTTCAAATCTAGCCTCATATATTTACTAGTCATGAGGCATCGGGCAAATCTCTCACCTTTATTTTGCTTCTATTTCTTCAACTACAAAATGGGGGTAATAGCACTCACCTTCTATAGATATTATGAATTTCAAATGAGATTACATTTGTAAAGTTTTTAGCATAGTGCCTGGCACATAGTGGGCACTACATAAACATGATTAATATCTTTTAAATACAATTTGAAAGTTATATGGGAAAAATAAATGTTGAACCATTGTGTCTATCCTTAAGTTCTTTACAATCAAGTGAAAGCTATATTAAATCATATATGAATATCTGACAAAGTAATATCAATATACACAAATACCATTTCAATACGTCTTTGTAGACTAGACATGATACAAAATCATTAAATGATCTCTCAGCTGAGTAGAAGTGCTAAGAGTTCCTACCTAACTGGAAAACCCCAAAGGGTTTGATTATGGACACAGTCTGTCATCCAAGAATCAGCTTTTCTAATAAAAAGAGTGATCATCAGGTGGTAGTTTACCAAATATTTAATACTTCTATTAAAGAATGTCCATTAAGAAATGAAAGATATCATAATGTGCATTAAAAAAATCACAGAATTGGAACAACTAGATGTCTCTGTGGATTGAAAGGAAGACCCAGAGATGGGATATCCTGGGATCAAATCTGGCCTCAGACACTTCTTAGCTGTGTGACTCTAGGCAAGCCATTTAATCCCTGTTGTCTAACTTTTATCACTCCTCTGCCTTGGAACTGATGCTAAGACAGATGATAAGGATTTTAAAAAATCATCACAGAATTTACAGCTAGAAATGTGCTTTTAGGTTATGTAACACAAGTAACTCACTTTGCAGACTAGGAAAATAAAATCCAAAAAAGTGAAATGATTTGCCAAAGATTGCAGCCCTGATTCTATGACCCCAAAGCACTCTTTCCCACATCATCCTTAATGCAGTGAGAGTGCATGCAAATGAAATAATGGATTCTTAAAGCATTGTAATAAAATGATGGGCAATTTCTATCTTATTTATGGGTAAACTAAGACACCAATTTGTTTGACAATTCCTCAGTATCACAGAGACAGTCATCTGGATTCATATTTTGACCCTCGACTCCACCCCTACTCTCATGTGTTTTATTCCCTTGCAAGGCATGAGCAAAAGGCTTTTCAAGTCAATCTTTCTTGTGATTTGGTTTCTTCTAAGAAAATATCTTGAAAAACTTCTTGACACTCAGATTCCCCCTTTTAAGAAAGAAACCTTAACTGTGGTTAAATATTAACCAAATCCCTAGGTCCCCTATCAGAACACATCAAGAACAGGGAGTTCTTAAGAAAGCTTTCCTGCATTAGGCAGAGGAATATGCAGAACCTGCCCTGTCATGGCATTGTACCATAAGATACAGAAATTCTGTGTATATGAATTCAGTGTTAAATCAAATTATTGCCTAAGGAAGTTGATATTTGATAACAGACCACATCTTAATGATATCATTTTGGATTAAAAAATATAGATAATTTAAAATTCCTCTGTATTTGTTGTTTGATGTAATTATTGAAATGATTTGGTAAAGATGAAAGAGCTCCTTAAATATTATCTTCCAATTACTCATCAAAATCATAAAACACTTTGGCCAGGCCTGGAGAGTGGAGTTCCTGTATTAAACATGACCTCAGACGCTGCCTAGCTCTATGAGCCCAAATGCCTAGCCCTTACAGCTTTTGTCCCTTGGAACTGATACTTATTATCAAACCTAAGACAGAAAGTAAAGTTTTTAAAAATTCTACAATATTCCTTAAAAGATTCAAAACAAGTGATTTAAAAGAATCAAACAAAAACAGGGAGATGTACCCATAACCACTGTTATAAGGGAAGCTGAGAATGGCTCATACCCTGAGAAGAGGAGTTTTGAGCTGCAAGGGGCTATACATGTCTGCACTAAGTCTGGCTTTAATATATTAAGTCCCTGTGAATGGGGTAAGGGCACCAATTTGTTGGCCCAGGTCAGAAATGGAACAAATAAAAAATCCTGTGTTGATTAGCAGTCGATTGCACCCATTAATAGATACTACAATTCTGGCCTGGGTGTCATAGGGAAATCCAGTCTATAAAAAGAAATGCAACAAAAGATAATTTCAAATATTTTCATTATAATTATTATTGATTATGGTGGTGACAATAATAATAATGTCATAAAACAAGAAGATGTATTTTCCCCAAAGGAATTTTCTACTGTCATAGAGGTTTTCTGGTGGAGTCCAGATGAAACAAATTCTTTACTGATAGTAACATTTTCTAGATGCCTTTGTTAGAAGAAAATATTTTTCATCATATGGCAAATCCTAGCATACAACAGAGCTGCATAAATGAGATAAAAAATCACTGAAAATAAATTGGCTTAACTGTCCATTGGCAGCTTTTCAGAGTGTTAAATTTTACAAGATGTCCCAAGTTGGCACTGAGAAACAGGTGATGCAGTAATTTATAAAGCAAGGAGCCTTTTTTAAAGCATATCCTACTACATAAATGAGATGAATAGAAGATGAGGACATCAAAGGAGAAAGAAGGTGGTAAGAGCAAAGGATATGCTAATGTCTTAATGACCCACAGAGATCAGTTGCAGCACCTAAGATTTATTAAACTTCTGACTTCAGCAGAAAGATGAATTGGCGTTAGTGATGGTCCACCAGAGAAGTAGCCCTTACTCTTTATTACTCAGTTTCACTGATCTCTGCATTTTTTGTTTTCTTGATGTATAGAAAATTCATAACAAAGCATCTCATACATACCTATTTAGAGCTCATCAAAAAAATATTAAAAATATTGAAAGAATCACAACCATCATTTGCCTTATGTTTTGAGTGAAAACAAGCTATGGGCCAATAATTATCCAGTCACCATTTATAATTTCATAACATATGAATAGTTTTTAATACATTTATACAAATTTCTAATAGGATTAACTACAAAAAAAAGATATTTATACAGGACTTTTTTTGAATCATTTAATTTTTATGGTCTACTTTTAATTCAAGTAGAAAATGAAAAAGGGATTTGGATTGGATGACTTCAAAGCCTCCTTCTGTGTCTAAATCTGTGAATCTGTGGTCATCTCACAGATACAATGGCCAAGGAAGAATGATGGGGAATATATAGGAGTCCGTTACCATTGGCCAGTGTTCTCAAAATTCTGCCAGTAGGGAACTTGAGCCTCCTACTAAGATGTTATAAAAAAAATTGCAAGAATAACTAGTAGCTTGTATTATCATAGTACTTTACAATTTATGACACATTTTCCTCACAACAGCCGTGAGTGGATGGTAAAACAAATATTGTATCTTCATTTCTTATAAATAAGGGAATGGAAACCTTAAAGTGCTATGTAAATAAAGACTGCTGTTTCTGCTGCTGCTATGGAAGGATATTTGAACTCCTTTTTTTTTTCTCTAGAAGACTGAATTAAGCGTTTTTAGTGAAACTTGAAAACAGACAAATTTAAGTTTGATGTTAGGAAAACAAATAAAATTTTCCAATAGAGCTTTATAAAAATAAAATGGGTTTTCTTCAGAAGCAGTAGGCTACACTTTTTCTTCAAGCAAAGGCTGAATGACCATTTATCAAGTCTTATCTTGGGAATTCTTGTTAGTGTGTTGTTAGGATCAGATAGCCACTGAGTCTTATCCAATTCTGAAGTTCTATGATTCTGTGGAATGCATTCTTTTTTCATAAGTACAATATGATATATACATATATATATTATGCAAGCATTGGTATAACCTTTTTCTATATCAGGTATCTGAGGTTGACAAAGATCACATGACTTTTCCACAGTCACAAAGAATGGAAACCTCAGAGGTGAAAAATCAAATTCTTCTAATTCTGAGTTCATGATTTTGATTATGCTAATTATAATTATCTCCATTATGAAGAAATCTGGAAAGATGACATTGAACTACTTGTTCTCTAGATAGTGAACATACAAACCTCCCTCTATGGTTGATTGAATTGATTTTAGGCAGACTACTTTGTATCTTTGTAGTGGAGGAGTGTCAGTAACTTAATTTTGAGAATATCATTTGGTTTTCTTTTCTAATCTAAGAATGTTCTAGCTTTGTTGAAGCCGTTTTCTTCTCTCTCCCCTCCCTTTAGATGTTTGCTCCCCTAAGCCTGCTTACTCAGAAGGTCATCTCTGTCACTGACTTGGGGAGAGGGATGGAAATAAACAAGGTGAGAGTGAAACTAAGTGATGTTGTCAGCCTCCTGTGACTGAAAGGCCAGACTGCGCCCAGGGGCTCTAAATGCCAGCAGGTAAATTTGCTGGTGGGAAAAATCAACCACTGAAAATAGCATTGTGTGTGTGTGTGTGTGTGTGTGTGTGTGTGTGTGTGTGTGTGTGTGTGTTTGGTGGGGGTGGGGTGGTGAACAACTGAGACAAGAAGGGGAGGTACAGGGGAATGGGGAAACAACTATTTATTTCCTGTATGAAACCTTTCAAAATAACTGCAAAGTACCCAAGATTCAGGGGAACAAGGGAATGGAAAGAAATGATTTTTAAAAGAAGCATTTAAAAGGGCACTTGGGGAGAAAGAAGTCAACTTCAAGTAAACTGCCAAGAAGAAAAGAAGATTAAAGTATGATTCATGAAAAATGCTTTGCAGCTCCCTGGGGTGACTCCTCCACAAGTGCACATGCAGAATTGGGTTTGGTAGAGATGAACTGCCCTTGCCATCAGCTGCTATTCAGGTATTGCTCCTACCCCCAAGAGTGATCAGTACAATTCACCCAGATCACAGCAAAGAATTCTGTTGGCAAAAATTTTAGACCTGGGATGAAATTTGAAGATATTCATTCAAGGGTCAAATATTCCTATGTCTGGCACAGAGTTTGAGAGTTGGGCTTTACAAAGCACAAAAGTAAAATGTGAATCTTTAAAGAATCACAGATTCACCCAGTTTCAGAGGGGCCACAATGGCCATTCAATCCAAGTCATATTTTTAAAAAATCCATTCTTCAGTATTTCTGATGTGTGGTCATATAGTCTTTGCATTTTAATCAAGAGAAAATAGAATCTAAATAGATTAAAATTTTATTCCTATAGATAGATATAAGTTTAAGATATGAAACTCAATAAATTCCTCTACTAATAGCTCCCTCAGGGTCTCATCATGGCAAGGAAAAATTCTTGAAAACTGTTGATGGCATGTACAATCAAAAAAGGCTTATGAAACTTGAAATACTTTGATTATGGTACTATGATTATGGTATTCAAATTTAAATAGTCTGGCATCTGTTGACCAGACTAACAAAATGCTGAGAAACTCAACCTGAAAAAAATGACAGCCAGATAATGATTATTCTTAGCCATATCAATTCATTATAATATTAAAGATGAGAGGTTTTTGCATCAGTGCTGGAATTGATTAACATTGATGAAATCACAAATGTTTTGAAATACTGAAGTACTGTTTGGATTTCATAGCCAAATGGTCAACCTGAACCTGTCTTTTGTGGCTTCTGCACTTAATAAATACCCTTCCATCTTTCATATAAACATGTATTTACTGCAAAGAATTCACTTGACACCCTTCTGGTAAAATATCATTTTATTTAATATACCAACATGTATTTCATCACAGTACTCTAGATGAATAGGACCCATATGGATTTTCACATTTTCATAATCTTGGTCTGTGAAACTGCAGTTGTCACATTCCTGACATTTTTATGGTTTATGTAGTTTCTAGATGACTTCCATTTTTCTTTCTGTTACAACTTTCCCATGAGTCTGAGACTTGGGAAGAAAAAGAAGAAACATTTCTCTATTGCCATCAACCTATGAAATAATTCTTATTGCCTTCCTTAAAACTGTGTTTCAGAGCATACATATCCTATGGAGGACCAAAGGTCCACAGAATACTTCCTGCCAAGTCTGTGATAACCAAGGGATAATTGTTTCAATTTAAAGCTTATAAGCCTCCATTTCTCTGGAAGGACTCCCCAAATAAGCCAGAATGAAACACAAGATATCATGATAATACTAAGGCTTCATATTTAAAATAAAGTGTATATATCTTTTAACCTAACAATACCACCATTAAGTTTAATTCCTAAGGTTATCAGAGATAAAGGAAAATGAACTACATGTTCTAAAATATTTACAGCAGCTCTCATTGTTGTGGCAAAGAACTGGAAACTGAGAGGATACTCATCACTTAGGGAATGGCTATACAAGTTGTAGCATATGACTGTGATAGAATACTATTGTGCTGGAAGAAATGATGGGCAGACTAATTTTGAAAAAACATGGGAAATCCTACATAAAATTCTGAAGAGGGAAATGAGCAGAAGGAAGAGAATATTATATAGAGCAAAAGATATTATTTGAAGAATGAAGAAAGTATATGTCTACTTCCAGATAAAGGATTGATAAATAGAAATCAGTAAGATATAGCTTTTTAAAACATATATATGCTTTTGTCAAATGATCCCTTTTCAAATGGGGTGGGGGGAGGAGGGAGGGAGTTAATTGTGTATTTTAATGTAATAAATAAATAATTTTAATTAAAAATAGATTTTAAGGTAAATACCAATGAGTTAAATTAAGAAGAAATCATTCTCGTACCCATTCTCCAAAGCTATTGCTTTGCCATCATTTATTTCAATGAAGCTAACATTTCCTCACACATGTCTAGGAACCACTAATCTAAGTTTTTGTTTAAACCCTCTGGTATTCTGCTCCCTTAAGAGCAAGAGCTGTTTTTTTGTTGTTGTTTTTGTTTGATTGTTGAGTTACCTTTTCTTGGATATGAAGTGTTCAATTCAGTGTCTTACATGTAGTGTGTACTTAGTAAATGTGCTTACTTGACTTTATTTGTCCACTCCCCCCCCCTAAAATGCATTTTATCTCTAGCCACTAATGAAAATATGCTATGTTAGTGTCCATAGCAACAATTTTTAGTGTACTGGGCTTCTTCATACATTGGAGGCTTCACAAGTACAATTATGAATTATGAAGATTCTTGCTTATATCTCTATTTGGGATTGCTAATACCTGCATTTTCTAGATCAGTTCTTCTCCCCTTTTTTCTGACATGGATATCTTTGACAGATTTGGTAAAGGCAATGGACCCCTTCTCAAAATAATATCTTCATACAATTGAAAAAAATGAAAAATGTATTTGTTATTTTAGTATAATAAAGATATGATTTTTTCATAAATGCACTGAAACTTATCCATGGACTCCTTAGGAATGTATGAATGTCAGGTTAAAAATTCCTGCTCTAGATATATGTGAGGGGAAATATTAAATTTGTATATCATCTGCTGCAGTTTTGATAACTGGTTTTATCCACAGGTTAGTTTAGGAGACATTTCTCTCATTTAAAACTATGTGCTTAAAAATACTTTGTATAGTTCTTTTGAAACATGTATTTTATTTCCTAAGGATAAATATACCCCATTTACACATATTCCTGTATTTTGTTTTTGGTGTTGGTATTTTTGGGAAAGGGATAAAATTAGAACATTTTATTTTAGTTAAATCACAGAAAAGCCTTCATTGCTTAGAGAAGAAAATATGAAAGTAGTTCCTGAACTGCTAAGGTCTGAGGACTTGTGGGTGAAGGCATAAATAAGGTGGTTGGGAAAAATAGGGTCAATTTTTCACCAAAAAATACACACTAACAAACAATGTTTGTTTGTTTGTTTTTATTACTCGGCAACCTTCTTTTCTAATTTAATTTCCTCATTCTCAAATGTTTAGCTTCTTCCTCTCTCACTTTTCCCTTGCCAAAATAAGTGAAATGTGCTCCACTAGTAATGAACTCTATGTTATTTTAAAGTCACCAAACCCAATAGGCACTGATCTACACTTGCCAACTCTTCTTTGGGGGTAGGGTCCCGGTGGGAAGTAGAAGGCATCCTCATGGCAAATATTAGTATGTTTTGACAGTACTTCACGGAGATATAATACTGCAACCCATCATCAAGTTGTCTAAATAGAGTGTTCTGTATCTTAAACTTTAACTTATTGCCCATTGCTCTCTCAGGGAGAAAAAAATAAAACAAACCCTATGGTTTATTGAAAGTGTGCTTTGCCTTATGAATTGAGTAAGTCTTCTCTTCTTGAATTTCTGTAATATAGTTTCAAAAGTTAACCCTTTCTATTTTTTGTCAGCTTGATGCATTAATTATTTTAGCAAAGTAAATACTTATCCAAGCAAGCCAGAAAACAATTCCTACATAACTCCATAACTTTTTAGTTTATAGGATTTGTTTTCCTCATGGATATAAAGAATTTCTACTCAAGGAAAGACCCTGGAAGTAGTCTTATTTTTTTTTAAATGACCTAGGTACGTATATAAGATAGACTGTATATTTACTGTCTCTCATTCTCCTGATAGGATTATTCATCTTCTTTTTTGAGTTATAGATGTCCTCAATATTATCTTTTATTTCACTTCTCATGCACATTGCAATGATGGTTCCCTAGACTTTCCAATATCGTCTTCTAAAATTAGTGCAGCTTGTTCTACATGCAAATATAGTTTTCAAAGGTTTAGTCCCACTTTAATCACCAAAGCTAAAAGAACTCCATTTTCTCTTTCATCTGGCAGCAAATTAATTATAAAAGCTGTATGTTAATATTAATATTGTCTCACTTCTAGATCAATAGTTTTTATTACCTTTGAATCAGACATTTCCATTTGATGACACGTCTTACTTGTGCATTCCAGAAAACTCATACTGATAGATTTAGGTAAAGATTTAAATGGAATTGTTTCATCTTTTAATCAGATGACCTCGCTTAGAGTTCTGTGTTGTGCTTGTTACACTGTGAGAATATCAACTTCCATAAAAATAAAGTGAAAGTATTGGACCATATCTATCATCACTAGTAACTTTCACAAAAGGATTGTTAAATAATTAAGACAGATGGAAGGAATTCTCAATTGTAGTCTATTAATCTGGATTTAGAAAGAATTAATGCTCCTCTGATAGTAACCCTTCATTTCATGCATGATATGATAAAGTATAATGAAACAACAATAATAAAAAGAGTCTAATGATCTAAGTTCAAATTCTACTTTTAAATTTAATACCTGATATTCTTTTCTTCATATATAGACAGTATTCAAAATTCTACTCACAAGTGGACCCCTAAAAAAAATTCCATAGGTTAATTGTACTATGTGGTTCAGAATCTAATCAAACTCATATCTAGTTCCCACATATATGTCCAGTCTTATTTCAACAAATTCTCTTCATGATTTAAGTTTTGAGGTTAACTGTTCTGTATTGTTTTTCCTGCCTACATACATTTGTACTAATGGCCCTAATGCCTAGAATTCACTCTTCACTTCTACTTTATTGAGATACTTGGTCTCCTTTAATGTAAAATTCAGTTGACCTTTCTGAACTATTCCTGATCCTCAAGAAGTTATTAGCCCTATTAATCCTTTTTATTTCTTTTTAAAGACTTTGTATGCAACTTCTTTCATTCCTCTAGTCCAGGGGTTCTTAAACTTTTTTTTCCAGATTATTTGTCTGTTAATTTTCAATAATAATTTTCTGATATTTTCAGATTTGTGTTCCCTCTGTCTCCCTCAACTACTTCCCCTCCGCACAAATGTCAGGTTATATGATACAGTTTATACATGCGTTATTCTACAATACATATTTCCTATGTTCAACATGTGAAAAAGGATGGTCCTTAATTATTTTTGTGCCATTTACCCATTTGACAGTCTAGAGAATGCTCTCTAAATTTTTTTCAGAAAAATTTTTCCTTTTCTTTAAATATTAAAGTTTATAATTAAATATAAAATATATAATTACAAAGAAAACTAATTATACTATAATTATTAAAATAAAAAAATGCATGGATTCCAGATCATAAATTGCTGACCTTGTGGAATGTAAGTTCATTGCAGACAGGGGCTTTGGGGGGGGGGTACCAAGAGTCTAGCATGATGCCTCACATATTACTTCATCATTAAAATTAATTGAATCAATGATTCTGTGATAAAAGTTCTTCTAATCCAAAAACTACCAGAAACAAGAAACTTCTGAATCTCTTACATTCATTACTAAAAAAGTGTCTATCTTGTAATTATGTGGTTTCTAAGGATAGAGAAGAAATTTATTCTCTCTCACTAAAAATAACAACAAACCCCACACCTAAAACATCATATAATATAATCTGACATAAAACTTTATTCAGCCCCAAGGGAATGAAAGTTGAGTAAAATAATGCTGCAATCTAGGTCACATTCTGATCAGTTTATAAGATTGATGCTTTTCATATGTAAGACAAAGACATAGATAGTCTTGTATGTCACTTTCTATCTTTCCTGAAATGAGGCTGCAAAATAAGATAAGCAGGCCTAAACTGGACTTTTTTTGAATCATCCAGAATTCCATCTCAAGTACAGAAGGGTCCTAAGAAGCTAACCATAACAAAACATGAATCCCAGCTACTCTTCCAAATAAGTGATTATTCATTCTCTGCTTAAAGACAACTGATGATAGAAAATCTCTTACCTTATAAGGCAGTCAATTCCACTTTAAGACAGTTCTAATTAGTAGGAAAATCCTACTTACATTAACCATAATTATTCCATCTTTAGTTCTTAACCCTGAACAATGGAGCCAAATAGAATAAAATTAATCCCTTTTCTTGTCTTTCTAGTCTTTCACTTTCTTTCTAGTCTGTCACTATTCCTTGAACAAGATACTCTCTCCCATCTGTAAACATTATTTTTCTTTTTTAATTATATAATTAACTACCACAAAAATAAATAAATACATTTAAAATATGCAAAACCATAAACTCCACATTATTTATAATTTATTGAAAACTATGTAAATTATGTGTGTGCTAATATAAACATCCTCTACTTTTGAGTTCCCTTTGGATTTGTTTTACTTGCCTACTTTTTTTCTCGTGATTTTATGGTTATTATTTTTAATGTAATCATTATTCTTGTTCTCTTTTCAAATCTATATATTTCCATTATTTTTAATATTTCCAATATTTGTCATTTCTAATAACATATTATAATCCATTACATTCAAATATCATAATCCATTCAGCCATTTCTCCTAGTCATTACATTTGTTATTTCCAATTATTTTGTCATTACAAAGCTTTCATGAATATTTTCATACATATACAGAATTCTACCCTCTTAATAATGACCTCAGGGACTAATCCTAGAAATGGAATCCCTATGTTAATGAGCATCAACAACTTTATAACTTTTAATACATATTTTCACCTTGACTTCTAACAAAATTCTAGCAATGTAACATTGGACCTGTTTCTCCATGTTCTCATCAGCATGTAATTTGATGACTTTGATTCATACATTACAAGGATAATATTTTTCTAGATAACTCCTTAAACAACAAACAGAATCTATTGCCAAGACCATATTCTTTCCAAAACCAAGCCTTTCCAGGTTGGTCATATCAAGTGGACTTTTGTTCCAATGCCACAACTCCTTAGGAATGCAGGATTACTTCCATAATATGATGAGTGTTAAAGTTAGACTTTTGCAGCATATATATGTTTCCTAAATCATTGTCTCACTTGAGATTGTTTGAATGATGTATATGCTCAGACATATCTATTACAAGACTAATGCAGGAGTGTGTGTGTGTATGTGGGGGGGGCTTTACAGACAGCTATCATATTTAACTTATCTAAGGTTCTATTCATTTCCTTAACTTTTTCTTATTTATTTTTTACTAGATTTATCTAGTTACAAGAGGGGAAAATTAAAGTTCCCTGCTATTATTGTTTTGTTATCCATTTTCATCTGTAAGTAATTTCATTTTTCCTTTAAAATTCTTGATGCTATAATACTTGATGCATACAGGTTCAAAACTGATAATGCTTCATTATCCTTAGGACCTCCCAACATAATATAGTTACCTTGTTCACTGCTTCCAATTATATTCATTTTAGCACCAACTCTGTCAGAGATCATGTCTACTACCCCTACCTTCACTGGATCACCTGAGGCATAGTATATTCTGTTCAAGTCTCTCACCTTCACTCTATGCATGTCTCATTTTTGGTGTTTCCTGTAAACATCATATTGTCAAGTCCTGTTTTTTATCTTTTCTGCTATCCATTTTCCTTTTATGTGTAAATGCATCCCATTAAACTCATTGTCATAGTTACTAGTTGTGTATTTCCATCCATTTCATTTCTCCCCATTATTTATTCTCCTCTTCCTTTCTTTCTGCCATATTCCTCTTTAGATGTCCAATTTCCTTTGACCGATATCTCTGCAATTCACACTCCTTCCCAAAATTCTTATCCTCTCCTTTTGCCCTCCTACTTCTAAACTGGTCTGTTTTCCAAAGGTCCCTCCTTTCTCCCTTCTCCCTTCCCTTTTAATTCTTGTTTTATCCACCTTTCTAAAAATCTCTTCCTTATACCTCCCAATCATGCCCTCCTACATCTTGACATAAGTTTTATTCTAAAACTCTCTCCCATATATTGTTCTAAGAATCCCTCCATTATCTACTCACTTTTCTCCTCTTCTCCTTATGTAATCTCCTCTGGGTATCTTTCCCTTCCCTCCATTTTCTTATCCCCTGTCTTCCTTTCTCTGAGCCCATCTTTCCTTCTCTTATTCCTTGTCACTCAAGATGACTGTCACTCCTTCTGTGATCCCATCCCCTTCCCTGCTGCTTCCTTGTATGTTAATAAGATATTTTTCCTTCTAATTGTGTTTGTTCTTTCTTTATACCAGGTCTGATGAAAGTATGATTCTAGTACTACTGGCCCTTCACCAGCTCATCCATGTTTTGACAGTCCTTCCACTCATTCTTCCTTTCACTCATTCTTCCTCTACATATTCTTCCCTCATATGAGGTAGCTATTCCACTCTATCTTCTCTTGATCTAGTCTACCACCATTTCAGCTCATTCTCTTACATTCACCTCAAGCTTGAGTTTTTCATCCACAATTGTCTCTTCTTCCTTTCCCAGGAGCAATAGATGACATTTTTCTATACTGCAATCAAAGAAATGGACCTTTTGGACTGCTTATTAGTCTTTCTATTATAATTATATTTTTGTTGAAGATTTCTTGGAGTGTGGTCTCTAAATATTTTATTGTAATTTTCCAGGAGTCCAAATATTTTCATATTCTTTTCTTGATTTTTTTCCAAGTGAATCATTTGTGATAATATACTTCATATTCTTTTCTATTATTTCATTCTTTTGGTTTTGTTTTATTATTTCTTGTTTTCTTAGGAAATTGTTAGCTTCCTTTTGTTCAATTCTGGTTCTTAATAAATTACTTTCTACTGTGAGCATCTGGATCTTTTTTACCATTTGGGTGACCTTTCTTTCATAATTTTCTGATTTTCCTGCATTTTTCCCTAACTTTTCCCCAACCTCACATTTGGTTTTTGAGATTTTTTAAAACTCTTCCAAAAGCTTTTTTGAATTGGTGGTCATTTATTGCATTTCTTTTCCTTTTTTGAAGTCAGTGATTTTACTTCATTGTCTTTTCAGATTGAGCTGACATCTTCTTTGTCCCCAAAATAGTTATCAATAGTTGGGTTCTTTCTCCTTTGTTTGCTCATTTATTTAATACTTTTAGAAAATATTTTAAGTTTTAATAGCCAGGCCAAAAGACTTTACTTTTTACTTTTTTTTTTTAATTTTTGCCACTCTTCCAGGGTTTCTATGCTGTTGAAGTATGTTACCTCAGGATTCAAATTTTTTTTGCTTTTTTCCTGACTTCTATTTAGTCATTCCAGTTTTATGCTCCAGGGTCTGATGTACTTTCTGTAACCCATTCAAACTTCAATCTGCGATTGACCTCAGTTGTTATAGCCATAGTCCATATATAGTTCTGCCTTTGTAAATGCATGCAAACAATTTACCTTCCTCTGTAATGGCAACTAGGGACTCTAATCTCCTTGGAGAGTACACAACTGATGGGGGCCCAATCTCTCAGAAACCACACTTGCTTATGAGTGTTACTTTTTCATGCTTCCTCTCCTATTGTAGCAGCCTAGGATAGAATATGTGTCTTGTCCACATTCCTCAGTCCTCCAGGGTCCCTCAATTGTTAGCAGCATGACTTCAGTTCCTTTCTATCAGAGTCAGGCACCTGTAGACTCTGTGGTGCCTAATCCTTCAGACCCTGGCTGTGGTTCAGCAGAGGTCTCTGGATCCAAGACTAGAAAAGATAGAGTTGCTCCCAGGGCCCTCCACTTGTGGAGTCTTGTAGCATCCTCCAGGATATGAGTTTAAAGCAAACAAGATTATGTTCCTGGCCCTACCCCCAGGGCTGCTCTGTGGATTCCAAGCTATTTACTCTATTCTTTCCCCTGGAGCTTATGATGATGAGCTGGAGACCAAGGAAGTCAGACACCTTCTTCTTTAGTTCCTGGATGTTCAACTGCTCTCCTGATTCCTGTCTGCTCTTAGCATTTATTCTGTGGAGTTATTTTTAGTTGTTTGTGGATAGGATTAGGATGGTGAAGAAGCTTCACACACTACTCTTCCCTATTCTCACTCCCCACATCAGCTATTTTTCACTGATTGTTCTTCATGTATTGAATGTTCTTCCTTCTCATCCCCCACCTCTAGACTTCTCTGATATTCTTCAAGTCCCAGCTAAAACTCCATATTCCATAGAAAGACTTTCCTGTCCCTCTTAATTCTAGTCCCTTACTTCTGTTGATTATTCCTAATCTATCCTACATGTAACATTTTTTAATATATATATATATATGTACATATATATATGGTTATTTGCCTCCCTTACATTTTGAGCTCTTTCAGGACTATATAATAAGACTTTTTTGGATCCCCAGGACTTAGTACAGTGCCTGGCACAGAGTAGTGGTAGTCCCTCAGTGACCGAGAAGGTCAATTATCTTTGTGCATTATCATCTATTGATGTACCCTCATGTGGCTTCGAAGTCCAAAGACTGAGGCACAGAGTTTGTGGCACATGGGGCATGGGACGCCAGTTGTTACGGGAGGTGTGGCTGTGACCTGGTGTTGGCGTTCACGCACAGCAGCAAGACGTTGACATCGCTCATCTTCAAAGGTGGTGGCGGCATGGTTAATGTGGGTTTGCCAGCTACTTCTGACAGAGGCAGTGAGTTCTAGTTGCTTTGGTGTAATGCCAGCCCACTTCAAGTTTGACTTTACCGGATCCTTGAATCTTTTCTTTGGTCGGCCTTGTTTCCCGAGTCCAGCTGACAGTTCACCATAGAATACCTGTCTTGGTATTCGCTGTGGGTCCATGCGGATGACATGTCCAGACCATCGTAGCTGGGTTTTGAGGACCATGACTTCGATGCTGGTGGAGTTGGCTCTGTCAAGGACTTCCTGGTTGGTGATTCGATCCTGCCATCGGATCCTCATGATTGAACGGAGGGAGCATTGGTGGAATTGCTCCAGCTGTTTCATGTGCTTCCGGTACAGTGTCCATGTCTCACAACCGTACAGGAGTGAGCTGAGGACCACTGCATTGTACACTTTGAGCTTCGTCGCAGTGCTTACACCGCTGTGTTGGAGGACTTTGCAGCGCAGCCGCCAGAGTGCCTGACTGGCCTTTTGGATCCTGGCATTAATCTCGTGGTCTAGGGACCCATCATTGGTGATGGTGCTGCCCAGGTACTTGAAAGTGTTGACGTTAGTAAACTGAGTGCTGTCAATTGTAATGCACAGCTGGTTCGTTGGCCTCCCTGGTGCAGGTTGGAACAGCACCTCTGTTTTGCTGAGGCTGAAAGTCAGGCTATATAGTTTTGTTGCGGTAGAGAACCTGTCCACAATGGTTTGGAGATGATTTTCTTGGTGGGCCATGAGAGCACAGTCATCTGCAAAGAGAGCTTCCAGGATGAGTCTCTCTGTTGTCTTTGTTTTGGCAGTCAGGTGGCGAAGGTCGAATAGTGAGCCATCCAGCCGGTATTTGATGTAGACGCCCAGGTCTAGATCCATCACAGCATGTCGTAATACTTGAGTGAAGGATAGGTTGAATAGTACCGAAGCAAGGATGCAGCCTTATTTCATGCCTTTGGAAATGTTGAAGCAATCGGAAGTCTCTCCACCAAATAGGACTTCCCCTGTCATGTTGACATGAAAGAGCTGGATCAGTTTGATGAATTTTGCTGGGCAACTGAGCTTGCTGAGGATCACCCACAATGAGTCCCTGTTCACTGTGTCGAACGCCTTCGCCAGGTCTATGAAGACAATGTAGAGACTCAGGTTAAGCTCAAGGCATTTTTCCTGCATTTGCCTCACCATGAAGACCATGTTGATGGTGCTGCAATCTGGTTGGAAGCCACATTGTGATTCAGGCAGGTTCTGCTCTGAAACAGATGACAGGAGTCTGTTGAGTATGACACAGGCGAGGGTCTTTCCAGCAGTGGAGAGTAGTGAGATGCCTCTGTAGTTGTCACAGGCTGCTCGTGCCTGGCACATAGTAATCATTTATAATGTTTATGCCTGGATAATCCTTCAAATACTTGAAGACCTCTTTGATTTCTTACATAAGTATTCTCTTTTCCAGGATAAATTTAATTCACTTAATTAATCCTTGCATGAGCTCTAGTCCCTTGTCATTTCACTATACTTATAGATCACTTCTATTTATCTTCATTAATATTATTCCAAAAATGTCATTCCCACATATGAGCATGTCCAAAGCTCTGACCTGATGAGGGAAGATAGAATGTTAACCAAGAAAATTTAAATTATCATTCTAGATAATAATATCTCCTAAGATAACATTATCTTTAATTTTTTGACTGCCAGTTCATGTTTTTGACTCACATTGGTCAAATAATCCACCAAAAGCATTAGAATATTTTACTCTTTTGGTCCAACACAATACTAATCTCTCACTGTCATATACCACAACTTACTCAGTTATTCCTCAATTAATAAAAATCCATTCAGCTACTAATGTTAAAATAAAGTCATTTTCCTCTATCTTTGATCTGTTTGGGATGTAGACCAAGTAGTTTTATTGCTGGTTCAGAATATGCACATTCTATGGCCTTTTTGCTTCATCATTAAGCTATTCAGAGATTGCTGTGGGCTCAGACAAGGCCTCAAAATATAACATATAAAGTTTATTGAATTCTTAATGAAGATTTAAAAAAACAAGTAGTAATGGGATCTCAACTCTCACGTTTTACTATGTATTTTTTTTTTGCAAGTGAGACTAAAAGACTCTATGAGACCATATCTGAATGACTCTTGCAACTTGGTGACTGCAATAATATAATTCTATTCAGTTATAATTTATTAACCTCCATTACTTAAAAGTAATATTAAATAGACTCTAATGTTTTCCAAGCCTGAATCAGAATCTCTCCATCCCCCAATCATTGATGAATTGTATTTTCCCACTGGTTTTGTTCAGGATTTTCCTGAAATAAATATATGACTCACATATTATGAAGCTATAGGATTCTTTATTTGTTCACTTCATGGTAAGAGAATCCTAATGTTTTAAGATCTATCAGCTCCGTCTATTTATGTATTCATAAAATGTTGGAGCTCTCAGGGAAATTATATAGTATCTACTTCATTCTGCCTATTTTATAGATTAAAATGATAATTATAATAGTAAGAAAACAGAATCAATGTTTATATAGCCTTTTAATGTTTACCAAAAAAAAAAAACTTTCTGATAATTAGGATTGAGACTCAGAATTGTGAAATTACTTGTCCAGAGTCAAATAGTTGAGTAGCAGCAAGATCAGAATTTAAATATCTTTGAAGAATTTAAGAATGGAAATTTGAAAGGTTCCTTATTGATTATATAATATAATCCTCTTACTATATAAATAAGGAATCAGAATTCCAGAGAAAGGAAAGAATTTTCCCCGAGTCACATAATTAATTTTTTACAAGGCAGGAAATAGAAATTTCCCAAAACAATGCATAGATTTTTCCACTCTTTTCACCTCTAATTTAATAACATACTGAAGTTCTGTCTCTTAATTGGTTTCATTTCAACTTGAAATATCTTCATCTGTGTCATATATGCATATTTTAGTGAAGAAAAGATCATTAACCAAATTATCTATAATTCTCAATGGTTGAATTTCCCCCACCCTCCAAATTAGACATTCTAATTTAAAAATATAAAGCAGCGAGGTGGTTCAGTGGAAAGAGCACTAGCTTTGGAATCAGGAAGGCTCATGGTTATGAGTTCAAATCCCAAATTAGACCCTTACTACCTATGTGAACTTGTACAAGTCACTTAACCCTGTTTTCCTCATTTCCTCCTCTGTGAAGTAAGTAGGGGAAGGAAATGACAAAATACTCCAGTATCTTTTCCTTGAAAACTGTAAATAGGATCACAAAGTCATAAATTAATTAAACAATTGAACAACAACACTTTCAAAGTATATTATTCTCTTCTAGTCATTTTGTATTATTAATGCAAATTTCATAACTTCCATTTTTCGTTTTCTAATGGATCCTATAAATGTAGCAGGTTCCCTGCATCTTATAAACATGTTCACATCTATTCCATCTGTGAATCTTAAAATTTCTCAGACTCTACTTCAGAAGATTTGATTAAGCTATTCTCTATTTTAAACAATGAAGGTACTTAATCAGGAATGTATTGGGAACTTTAAAATTATTCCAGCCATATTTAGGCATACCTTAACGGGAAGATAAAGTTGTAAACTCCTTACTGAACAATGAAAAAGTACTTAACCCATACTTATAGTGAGGCCAAGCCCTTAAGCTAGGTCTATTTTTAAATCTAATACAAAAGGGTGCTAAGTACCTATGAAGGTCAAATTAATCACTAAAAGGGCAAGCTTACCAAAGAGATGTGAAATACTCAGAAGTTTTATTCAACCCAGAGAAGGTGATACCAAGATGTGAATTAAAAAGGTGATAACAAGATGTGAATTAAGAATGGTCTGTCCTTTGGAAAGCATCTACTGTGATTGGTAGATATAAAAATTTAGGGGAGGTGACACAAGAGAAATTTCTCTTTAAAAGGAGCTATCTGAACCAGTTCAAGGGAGTTCTGATTAGTTCAGTTTAGGAAGCTAAATTGGAGGCTCTCTCGGTGGCTGAACTTAGTTGAGCTCAGGAGCTGAACTGCTGGGTCTCTGAACACTAGAGTTTTGCTTGGAAAGATCTTGTGGTGAGTGATTAAAGACTGACTTAGGTTCTCTGTTAAAGAGAAAGGCCTAGGCCAACCTAGGCCCTAGCCTTTTCCTATTATTTCTACTCTGTCTCTCTCCCTTTCCTTAATCCTTCAGTTCTATTAATTAAAATCTCCATAAAACCCAACTGACTTGGGTATTTAATATTTGGGAATTTTTCCCATGGCAACCACTTATTTTTTATATAAAATCAAGAAGCTAAAAATTGTCTTTACAGTTTGGGCAATTCACAGTCTTGAAACCCATATTTCGTGGTCACAGTTTATGGCAACCACTCTTTTGTCTGTAACACATCCTCTGGGAGAAATGTAGAAACTTTACTTAGTCTTACCATCCCAGCTCTTTATTTCCTGATATTGCTGCTCCCCTACACAGTTAAAAACTTTGAGAAATCTACCTACATGGAGTGCTTCTACTTCACTTACTCCCTTCTAAACCATTTTCACTTTGTCTTACAACATCATCATACAATTTCTAGTGTCCTTCATAAATATCCAGATAATCTCAATCAACAAATATATTTTCTCAATCATCAACCTTTCCTTCCAAATACTCCTTTGTTCATGGGTCTTTATTATCTCTCCTAATTTTCCACCTATATTTCTGGAAATCTCTTTTTCTTTTAAATTTCTTTATTTATATTTTAAAAAATAATATCCCCCAGACATTTTCCCCACCTCTCACCTCCCTGCAATATAGAATGCATGAAAACCAACCAAACAAACAAAAAACCTGTTCATAACTTATGCCTTTTGTCTTTATTTATCAATTCTTTCTATGGAAGTAGACATTCACAAGTTATTCGTCAAATATTTATTCTGTGGCTGCATATAATATTCTCTTGATTCTACTTGCTTTGCTCTTAATTATTTCATGTGATCTTTCCAATTTAAAAAAATTACATACTCATCACTTCTTAAGAATTCTATCACAATCATATAAGACAAATTCTTCAGCCATTCACCAATTAATGAATATCCCATCACATTTCAGTTCTTTGTTACCACAGAGAGCTTCTATAATTTTATTTGTAAACATATTTATTATTTTAAAACATAAAGTATTCCTCCAAATCATTTCCCCTTATCTCTTTGAAAAATAGAATCAATGATGATACTGATGGATCGAAAGGTATGCACAGTCTACAGTTTTCTGGGCATAATTCCAAATTGCTTTCCAAAATTGTTATATCAGTTTGCAGTTCTACCAAAAGTGTATTTAATATGTCTATTTTTCCATATCCTTTCCAATAATTTCCATTTTGCTCTTTTATTATTTTAGCCAATCTGATATATGTGATATATCTTCAAATTTTTTTAAATTTACATTTCCCTAATCAGTAGAGATTTTGAGCACTTTTTTTTAAAACCCTTACCTTCCATCTTGGAATCAATACTGAGTATTGCTTCCAAGGCAGAAGAGTAGTAAGGGCTAGGCAATGGGGGTCAAGTGACTTGTCCAGGGTCACACAGCTGGGAAGTATCTGATCCCAGATTTAAACCTAGGACCTCCCGTCTCTAGGGCTGGCTCTCAATCCACTGAGCTACCCAGCTGCCCCCTAGAGCACTTTTTAATATGCCTATATATGATATTGATTTCTTAACCCCAAAACTGTCTTTTTATATCTTTTGACCATTTATCCATTGAGAGATGACATGCATTCTTATAAATTTGACAAAGTTCTCCATATATTTTAGATACAAACCCTTTTTAATGAAAATGTATATATGTACATATATATATGTGTCTCTGTGTGTGTGCATTGCCCTCATATTTAGTTTTCCTTTTAATTTTGGCTACATTAATCTTCTTTGTACAAAACTCTTAATTTAATGTAAGCAAAACTATCTGTATTTCATAATGATCTCTCTCTTGTTTATGCATAAATTTCAATCATATCAACAAATCTGATGGGTTATATGTTTCCTGTTCTTCTAATTTGCTTATGATATTTCCCTTTATGTCAGGTCCTATTACCATTTAGATTTTATCATAGTGAATGGTGTAAGAATTTGGCCTATATAAAGGTTCTGCCAAACTATTTCCCAAATGTCCCAACAGTTTTTACCATATATTGTGTTATTATCCCTAAATCCTTAGTCTATAAATACAATTTTATTAAAATATTTTACTACTCTTTGTTGCATGTCTCTTATTTTCCACTGATCTACCTTTCTATTTCTTACCAAGCACCAGCTAGTTTTGACAATTACTATTTTATAATAAAATTAAAAATCAAGTAATGATAGACATCCTTCCTTTATATTTTTTCATTATCCTTTGATATTCTTGAATTTTTGTTCTTTTAAACAAATTTTGTTATTTTTGTAGCTCAATAAAACAGTATTCAGTAATTTAATTGGGATGGCATCAAATAAATAAATTAGATGGAATTATCATTTTAATTTTATTGGCTCTGTCCACTCATGAAAGACATCATTACTGACTATATTTTGGCAGGCATGTTCCCAGTTATTTTATTCTATCCATGCTTATTTTAAATGGAGTATCTGTATCTTCTTCTACCTCTTCTTGCAGGTCTTTTATAATGATATTATATAATACATATATTTGCTGATGATATATGATGATTTCAATATATTTATTTTATATCCTAACACTGTACTAATTTTTTGGATAATTTCAGCTAACATTTTTGTTGAGTCTCTAGGGTTTTCCATATATACCATTATATTGTCTGCATAAGAGATAGTTTTATTATTTCTTTGCCCATTCTGATTCTTTCAATTTCTCTTTATTCTCTTATTGTTATTGCTAGCAATTCTAATATAGTTAAGTAATACTACAAATAATAAGTATTCTTGTTTCACTTCTGACCTTATATGAAAGATTTCTAGAGTATCTCCATTATAGATAATGTTTCTGGATGATTTTAAGGATATTTATTTTTCTGAGGAAAAATAAAATTATACTTATGATCCCAAGTTATATTAAAAGGAATAAGTGTAAAAAATTTTGTAAAAGAAATTCTGCATATATTGATGTGATTTTTGTTACTTTTTGTTATCAATCATATTAAATGTTTCCTCATATTAAACCATAAGCAAGTATTTGGTATAAATCCTATTTTTCATATTTTATAATCTTTGTAATGTATTGTTGTAGTTTCCTGGTAAAATTTTATTTAGGATATTTATTCATTATTGAAATTGACCTATATATTTTTCCCTGTTTTTTTTTTCCTTTCTGGCAGTACTTTTTTTTCATTAAATGAATTTTTAGAACTCTTTCTATACCAAAACAAGTTAAACTTTAAGTTAAACTTTAAATATTTCTTATAATTTACTTGTAAATCCTTTTGTTCCTCATGATTTTATTCTTAGAAGGTCTATTTTTGACTGGAGGTTCCTTAATAATCTTCTTTTTTGAATCTTCATTCATGCCATTTCCCAACCTATAAGTGCACCCCATTTTCTGCCATGAACCCTAATATCTTTTATCTTTCTAGAGAAATACCTCTATGATCTCATCAGCTTTCATCCATTCAATTATTTCTTTGTAAACTTATATATCTAATCCTATCCTCTTTCCTATAGAAGCAGCTGTCTTCTGGAAATCTCAGACTGAATGCCTCTGAATTCAACATGTTTAAAAGAATAGAAAGAATCCTTTTTTAACCCCCAAACTGCTCTCCTTCTCACTCCTCTATTTCTGTTGACTAGACTATCATTCTTGTTTTCATCTTTGTCTCATCTTTTTTTATTACTCTAACTTATTCTGTATATACCACCTATCTTGCCATTTCATGTCATTTAACAAAATCCTTCTAATATATTCCAGTCTCTCAATGTATCTGTTCATTGCTTAACACAAATCTCCATCAGCTCTTATCTAGATTATTGCACCACCTTCTAATTGAACTCTATTTCATATCTCTACAAATTCTGATTAATCCTCAATTGGAATAACATTGTGGTTTTCCTAAAAGTCAAGTTCAACTATGTATCTTCTTGCTTAGTTCAGAACAATGGGATCCTCTACAGGAAAAATATAAACCATTGTTTTGACATTTAGAGTTCTTCCGAACTTGGACTTTTAATAATTTTTCCATTCTTATACTCTATTCTCCCTCAAAGTTTTTATCTTCCATGTATGTAGGGTTATTTGCCACTTGAACATGCTAATTATTGAAGTAAGGAAGGGAAGAAGAAAACAATAAATGAAGAAGGAAGGTAGAAGGTAATTATCTGAATTGGTAAATAGAGTACTGGGTGTCAATTATAGTAGGTCTTGGGTTCAAATGTGGCCTAATCCATTTATTAATTCTGTAATTCTGGGCAAGCAACTTATCCCCAGTGGTCTCGCCTCTACCACTCTTCTCTCTTGGAAACAATAGTTAGTATTAATTTTGAGACAGAAGATATGGGTTAAAAAAAGAAAAAAAAAGAAGAGAGGGAAGAATGGAGGAACAGAGGGAAAAAGAGGAGAAAAGAAAAGGAAGGAAGGAAGGAAGGGAGGGAGGGAAACAGGAGGGAGGGAGAGAGGGAGGTTTCCTTTCTTTACAGTGCATCTTATCTTATTTTCTCTAAAAGAATTTTCCCAATCCAGTAAGGATACTATGAGTTAAAAACTCATAATAAATACTTTTTGACAATTTATTAATGTGAGTATGGTACTATATTACATATTATAATTATTTGCATTATTTTCTTTCTTATTATACTGTAAGCTAAATGAAGATAATCTAAACTTTCTACCTTTCTTGGTATTTAGTACTCTGCCCTGAATTCAATTAGAATTTACATATTGGATATTTTTGCTTTAAAACCCTTGTAACAGAGGGTATAGAATTGTAGGCCAAACTTCTTAGAATCAACCCCCCTAGATTCTAATCAACTTTACTACCATTGGACAGCACTGAATACCTCAGTTTTTTCATCTGGGAAATGGAAATAATTTTTGCATTGCCTAATTTCTAAGGTTTTTTTGAGGAAAGTGTTTTAGATATAAATTGCTACAGAAAAATTGGTTATCACAATCATTCTGGAAATCTTGGCTTTTGAAAACTGATATGCACTTGCTTCTAATGAGTTAACTGTGCTTGGTAGAGTAAAAATAAAGTCTAAATTTATACTTTACAACTCTTGATTTCACCACAGGCTCTATGACTTTTTATCTATCTGCAAAAACCAGGTGGCTTCCAAGGTGACAGTTTACTTTAAGGTTCTACTTAGCTGAACTTGTTTATTTGCTCACCAAAAGGAAAAAAAAAAAAGGTATCTGTCTCTGTGATAAAGAGAATTCACCACATTGATATCACTCTAATTACTCATTACTATGCAGGAATTGCCCTTCAAAGCCTATTTTTCTCCCCCTACTTTTAATGATGATTTTGTTCTTTAGTATGGTAGAGATTAAATTGAATGTGCCAGATCAAGGTAAGAAGATGACAGGTTTTTTTTTGTTTTTTTTTTTTAATATGCCTTGAGCCGGGGCTTTAGAAAAACATGATGGTGACAGTATTTTACCCTCTGCCCCAACAGAAAATGAGCAAAGCATTTTCATTATTTTTATTCAATTTCTTTATGATAAACTTAAAATCCCATCACCTCTGCTTTGCTGCCAATGCTTCTAAAAAGTGAGATGTTTGAACCACTAGTTATTATTTATGTTAGGCAAATTAATGACATAGAGCTCTTTTAGAGAAAGAATATTTTTTATATACTGTCTCGCCCAGTGCTTTGGGATAGAGGTTGAAAGCTCCTTTGAATACTGTGAAATTAATGTAATTATGATATAGGTAGACATAGCATTAGACTCCCCAGCTTCTTCAAAGTTTAGTACTTCCTATGTGAAACTTTTGTTGTTCCACTTTGTTGTTTGTTTCTCTTTCTCTAAAATTATTATTTATCCACCTTATATTTATTTTATATGTGTGTGTATGGATATAGATATAAATTAGCATAAATATGATTTTCCCTCAATAAAATTTAAATTCCTTGAAAGAAGTAATTGATTTTTTTTGTATACCTGCTCTCTAGAATATAGATTCTTAATAAATACTTTGGGAGTCATATTTGTATTGGAAACAGGAAAATTCAGTTTTGAATCTTGGTCCTAGCTATTTTATAGTTTTCTGATATTAAGAAAATCACAACTTCTTTTTCTGCATTTCAGATTTCTCCTCTGTGAAATCAAATATGAAATTATGGGTTCGCTAAAGAACTTGCATTCTCAGTGTTAAGATGATGACAAATACAACAAAACACTCTTGGGCTACATGATACCTAAAATCATATTTCTAATTTCCAGAGTATATTGTTGTGTTTTTTTTTTCATGACCAAGAACTTGAGAATGTGTTCTAATTCTACTTCCCTTGCTTTCTTAGCAAAGAAAGGGTCTGTTCACTATTTGGGTAATAAAACAACCCAGTAAGGAAAATATTTAACCTACTTGAGAAAACAAATAGTTTTATATAATCCAGAGTTCTTAGGCATCAATTTAGATAAATAGATTGAGAAAAGATTATTTTTAATCTGATATGTTCATTAAAATAACATCTTTAGAAAATTCTAGTAGTCAACTTCCAATGGATATTTCTAATCCTATGTAATAATGCTATTTTTTTTAATTCTAATTATTTTCCAGTATTTTTGAGAAAGGTTAGAAAGCTCCCTAAATAATGTGAAATGAAAATCTTTATGGAGGACGTAAACAAAATACTGGACTTTCAAGCTTCAAGGTTCAACTCAAGAACCATCTTCTACATGAAGACTTTCCTGTATCCTTCCACATTTATTTGAGCCTATATTGGTTTCCTGACTCCATACCTAGTACTCTGTCCATTGAGTCACTTAATTGACTCTTCAAGATGCATTATCTCCTAGCAACAAGGAGAGCACATGAATGAATAAGGGAGAACTAGCCCTGGTAATCAAAAGTCAAGATGAGAAGAAGAGTAAAACTTGGAAGCCCAGCTGAGCAACCCATATGGGGACTCTATGGGGACAAGAAAAGACATAAGGGTCATGAAGTATTGGAAAGATGAATTTCCCCTGGCCACATGAATTCCCATATGTTCACCACACTTTCAGTGTACTCTCAGTTTTTATCTACCCTTCCCATTGGAACTCAATAAATTTGTGGTACAATGCACTTTGGGATTGTGTGTGGGAAAATTTTTGTAGCTTTTATTCCTGCTATCGTAATAAATTTCTTTGCTTTTACTAATTGTGCCATATTAATCTTTTCACTCTCCTATCTTCCCCCAATAGCAATTAATTCTAACTTTGAAGGATCTCAAACATACACCTCTTTCTCTCCTCTTACTTTATCCACTTTTATCTCCTCATACTTAGACCATTAATGTAGTTTACTTCTTGGTCTTCTTGCTTCAGGTCTTTTATCCATTAAGTTACCAAAGTGATGGTCCTAAAGCACAGTGGTGACCTTGTCACTCTCCTTTTCATTATACATCAATGGGCTTCCTGTTCCTTCCAGAAATAAATATAAAATCCTTTGTTTCTCTTTTAGAGTCCTTTGTAACTTCTCCCCTTTCTACATTTCTAATCTTAAGTACTTCACTTCCTTCTTTACACTCTATAATCCAGTGATAATTGGTCTCCTTACCATTTTTCAATCAGAAATTCCATATATTGACTGGATTTTCACTTCTTGTCCCCATACCTGAAATTTTCCTCTTCATTTCATTTCCTGGCTGTCCTAGGTTTAATATAAGCTAAAATCTCACTTTGCACAAAAGACTTTGCTCGTGTTTTATTATTAATATTTTCCTCAAAAATAATCTTCAAAATCTTATGTGTATTTCATATTTGTATATAGTTGTTTGTATATTGTCTCCACTCAGATTGTGTTGTAAGATTAAAATTAATATGCAATAACTCCAAGTATTATATTCTATAAAATTTATTAGTAATCACTTGAAATAGAAGAAATAAAAAAAGAGAAATACAAATCTAAACTTTCCTACTCTTCCCCCAGCCTCAATAGCCACATTCCATGAAGAAGAGAGAGAGTGGTGGGACTATGCAAAATATATCCTCCCTATGTTATGATATACCTAAACATGTAAAAGGGATGCTGGGAAATAGAGTCCTGGGGAGCAAATTCTTTTTTTTTTTAATTTTAAACATTATTTTATTTGGTCATTTCCAAATATTATTCACTGGAAACAAAGATAATTTTCTTTTCCTCCCTGCCCCCTCTCCCACCACCTTTCCTTCTCCCATAGCCGACCCACGATTCCACTGGTTATCACATGTGTTCTTGACTCGAACCCATTTCCCTGTTGTTGGTATTTGCATTAGGGTGTTCATTTAGAGTCTCTCATCAGTCACATCCCCTCAACCCCTGTAGTCAAGCAGTTGCTTTTCATCGGTGTTTTTAATCCCACAGTTTATCCTCTGCTTGTGGATAGTATTTTTAGATCCCTGCAGATTGTTCAGGATCACTGCATTGTCACAAATGGAGAAGTCCATCACCTTCGATTGTACCACAATGTATCAGTCTCTGTGTACAATGTTTTCCTGGTTCTGCTCCTTTCGCTCTGTATCACTTCCTGGAGGTTGTTCCAGTCTCCATGGAATTACTCCACTTTATTATTCCTTTTAGCACAACAATATTCTATCATCAACATATACCACAATTTGTTCAGCCATTCCCCAATTGATGGGCGTCCCCTCGTTTTCTATTTTTTGCCACGACAAAGAGTACAGCTATGAATATTCTTGTATAAGTCTTTTTTTCCTTATTATCTCTTTGGGCTACAAACCCAGCAGTGCTATAGCTGGATCAAAGGGTAAAGAGTCTTTTATCACCCTTTGGGCATAGTTCCAAATTGCCCTCCAGAATGGCTGGATCAATTCACAACTCCACCAGCAATGAATTAGTGTCCCCACTATGCCACATTCCCTCCAGCATTCATTGCTTTCCATAGCTGTCATGTTAGCCAATCTGCTAGGGGTGAGGTGATACCTCAGAGTTGTTTTGATTTGCATCTCTCTAATTATAAGAGATGTAGAGCACTTTTTAATGTGCTTATTAATAGTTTTGATTTCTTTGGCAGAGAACTGCCTGTTTATGTCCCTTGCCCATTTATCAATTGGAGAATGGCTTAATTTTTTGTACAATTGATTTAGTTCTTTGTAAATTTGAGTAATTAAACCTTTGTCAGAGGTTTTTATGAAGATTGTTTCCCAATTTGTTGCTACCCTTCTGATTTTGGTTACATTGGTTTTGTTTGTACAAAAACGTTTTAATTTGATGTATTCCAGATTATTTATTTTGCATTTTGTAACTCTTTCTAAGTCTTGCTTGGTTTTGAAGTCTTTCCCTTCCCAAAGGTCTGACATGTATGCTATTCTGTGTTTGCCTAATTTTCTTATAGTTTCCTTCTTTATGTTCAAGTCATTCACTCATTTTGAATTTATCTTGGTGTAGGGTATGAGGTGTTGATTTAAACCTAATATTTCCCACACTGTCCTCCAATTTTCCCAGCAGTTTTTATGAAATAGTGGATTTTTGTACCAAAACCTGGGATCTTTGGGTTTGTCATATACTGTCTTACTGAGGTCGCTTGCCCCCAGTCTATTCCATTGATCCTCCTTTCTGTCTCTTAGCCAGTACCAAATTGTTTTGATGACCGCTGCTTTATAATATAGTCTGAGATCTGGGACTGCAAGGCCCCCTTCCTTTGTATTTTTTTTTCATTATTTCCCTGGATATCCTTAATCCTTTGTTATTCCAAATGAACTTTGTTATGGTTTTTTCTAAATCAGTAAAAAATTTTTTTGGAAGTTTCATGGGTATGGCACTAAATAGATAGATGAGTTTGGGTAGGATGGTCATTTTTATTATATTGGCTCATCCTACTCATGAGCAGTTAATGTTCTTCCAATTGTTCAAGTCTAGTTTTAGTTGTGTGGAAAGTGTTTTGTAGTTGTGTTCATATAGTCCCTGTGTTTGTCTCAGGATATAGATTCCTAAGTATTTTATTTTGTTTAAGGTAATTTTGAATGGGATTTCTCTTTCTAGTTCTAGCTGCTGAGCTGTGTTGGAATTATATAGAAATGTTGATGACTTATGTGGGTTTATTTTGTATCCTGCAACTTTGCTAAAGTTGTTGATTATTTCTATTAGCTTTTTGGTTGAATCTCTAGGATTCTTTAAGTAGACCATCATGTCATCTGCAAAGAGCAATAATTTGGTCTCCTCCTTGCCTATTTTAATGCCTTTAATTTCTTTTTCTTCTCTAATTGCTACTGTTAGTGTTTCTAGTACAATGTCAAATATTAGAGGTGATAATGGGCATCCTTGTTTCACTCCTGATCTTAATGGGAATTCATCTAGTTTATCCCCATTGCAGATGATATTAGTTGATGGTTTTAGATATATACTGTTTATTATTTTTAGGAACGACCCTTCTATTCCTCTGCTTTCTAGTGTTTTTAGTAGGAATGGGTGTTGTATTTTATCAAATGCTTTTTCTGCATCTATTGAGATAATCATGTGGTTCTTGTTGGTTTGCTTGTTGATGTGGTCAATTATGTGGATAGTTTTCCTAATATAAAAACAGCCCTGTATCCCTGGTATAAATCCTACTTGATCATGGTGAATGACTCTTCTGATCACTTGCTGGAGTCTTTTTGCTAGTATCCTATTTAAGATTTTTGCATCTATATTCATTAGGGAGATTGGTCTATAATTCTCTTTCTCTGTTTTTGGCCTGCCTGGCTTTGGAATTAGTACCATGTTTGTGTCATAAAAGGAGTTTGGTAGAACTCCCTCTTTGCTTATTATATCAAATAGTTTGTAGAGTATTGGAGTTAGTTGTTCTTTGAATGTTTGATAGAATTCACTGGTGAATCCGTCAGGCCCTGGGGATTTTTTCTTAGGAAGTTCTTTGATGGCCTGTGGGATTTCTGTTTCTGATATGGGATTATTTGAGAAATCTATTTCTTCTTCTGTTGGTCTAGTCAATTTATATTTTTGTAAATATTCATCCATATCACCTAGGTTGGTATATTTATTGCCATATAGTTGGGCAAAGTAGTTTTTAATGATTGACTTAATTTCCTCTTCATTGGAGGTGAGAGCCCTCTTTTCATCCTTGATGCTGTTAATTTGCCTTTCTTCTTTCCTTTTTTTAATTAGATTGACCAGTACTTTGTCTATTTTGTCTGTTTTTTCAAAGTACCAGCTTCTAGTCTTGTTTATTAGCTCAATAGTTCTGTCACTTTTGATTTTATTAATTTCTCCCTTAATTTTTAGAATCTCTAGTTGGTTTTCTTCTGTGGGTGTTTAATTTGTTCGTTCTCAAGTTTTTTTATTTGCATTTCCAATTCCTTGATCTCTGTCCTCCCTAATTTGTTAATATATGCACTCATGGATATGAATTTTCCTCTAAGTACTGCTTTGGCTGCATCCCATAAGGTTTGAAAGGATGTCTCGCCATTGTCATTTTTCTCAATGAAAGTATTAATTGTTTCTATGATTTCTTCTCTAACTAACTGATTTTGGAGTATCATATTATTTAATTTCCAATTAATTTTTTATTTGGCTCTCCATATACCCTTACTGATCAATATTTGTATTGCCTTGTGATCTGAAAAGGCTGCATTTATTATTTCTTCTTTTCTGCATTTGAGTGCCATGTTCCTGTGACCTAGTGTATGATCTATTTTTGTGAATGTGCCATGTGGTGCTGAGAAGAAGGTGTATTCCTTTTTGTCCCTATTTATTTTTCTCCATATGTCTATTAATTCTAATTTTTCTAAGATTTCATTCACCTCTTTTAAGTGTTTCTTATTTATTTTTTGGTTTGATTTATCTAGATTTGATAGTGGTTGGTTCAAGTCTCCCACTAATATGGTTTTACTGTCTATTTCCTCCTTCAATTCTCCTAGTTTCTCCATTAAAAATTTGGATGCCATACCATTTGGTGCATACATGTTGATTAGAGATATTTCCTCATTGTCTATACTCCCTTTTAACAGAATATATTTACCTTCCCTATCCCTTTTGATCAGGTCTATTTTTGCTTTGGCTTTGTCAGATATCATGATTGCAACTCCTGATTTCTTTCTATCAGTTGAGGCTCAAAAGGTCTTACTCCAACCTTTAATTCTAATCTTGTGAGTGTCAACCCGCCTCATGTGTGTTTCCTGAAGACAATATATGGTAGGGTTTTGGATTCTAATCCATTCTGCTATTCATCTACGTTTTATGGGTGAGTTCATCCCATTCACATTCAAAGTTATGATTGTCATTTGTGGATTCCCTGGCATTTTGATATCTTCCCCTAGTTCTGACCTTTCTTCTTTAGTTATCTCCTTTTGAACCAGTGATTTACTTTAGGTCAGTCCCCCTAGTTTCCTCCCTTGAGATGCTTCCCTTTCTAGCCCCTCCCTTTTTATGCTCCCTTCCCCTCCCCCCTCTCCTTTCCTCCATTTTTATACTCCCTCCGCTTCCCCCTCCTTAATTTTCCTTTCTTTTTTGCCCTATTGGATAAGATAGAATTCAGGATCCCACCAGATCTAGATGTTCTTCCCTCTCAGATTTAATTTCACTGAGAGTAAGGTTTAAGTAATACCACTTGATGCTCTCTTCCTCTCCTTCTCATATGAGAGTTCTTCCTCTAACCTTCTCATGTGTATCTTTATATGGGAAAGATTATTCTATTAAGTCCCCCCCTATTTCTTGAAGTAAATCTTAATGGTATCAATGGTTCCCCCTCCCTTTTCCTTTCTTTTCCCCCACTTTCCTCAAATCTTCTTAATGCCCCAATATTTCCCTATGCATATTTCTTCTAACTACTCTTATGATGCATACAATTTTTGAGAGTTGCACAAAACATTTTCCCCACATATTAATATATATAATTTGATGTAAATGTAGTCCTTATAGAAGAGAGTTTGACTTAAAGAAAAAGATAAGATTTATCTCCTTTTCCCTTTCTTTCATATTTACCTTTTCATGTTTCTCTTGCTTTCTGTGCTTGGATATCAAATTTTCCACTAATTTCTGGTCTTTTCTTAGCAAATGCTTGGAAGTCTTCTATTTTTTTGAACGCCCATACTTTCCCCTGTAAGTATATAGTCAGATTTGCTGGGTAGTTGATTCTTGTTTGGAGAACCAGCTCTCTTGCCTTTCTAAATATCGTGTTCCATGCTTTGTGGTCTCTTAGTGTGTTAGCCGCTAAGTCATGTGTGATCCTTGTGGGAGCCACCCTATATCTGAAGCTCCTCTTCTTGGCTTCTTGTAGGATTTTCTCCTTTTCTTGGAAGCTCTTGAATTTGGCAATTATATTCCTAGGGGTTGTCTTTTGGGGATTTAGTATAGAGAGTGTTCTATGAACCCTTTCTATTTCTCTTTTGCCCCCTTGCTCCAGAATGTGTAGGCAATTTTCTTCAATAATCTCCTGTAGAATAACATCGAGGTTATTGTTTATCTCTGTTTTTTCTGGGAGACCGATAATTCGGAGGTTGTCTCTTCTTCCTCTGTTTTCCAAGTCTGTGGCCTTTTCAGTGAGATATTTTATGTTTTCTTTTAATTCATTAATTTTTGGGTTTGCTTTATTGATTCTTACTGTTTTATGATCTCACTTTCTTCGAGTTGCTTAATTCTGGTCCTTAGGGACTGGTTTTGCTTTTCAGCTTTATCTGCCCTTTTATTGGATCCTTCGAGCTATTTTTCCAATTGAGCAGTCTTATCTGTCAAACTGCTGATCTCTTTCTCCCATTTTTCTTTCCAGGTTTCCATCTTTTGAGTATGTTCCAGTTTGAGATCTTCCAGAGCTTGTTGATAGTTTCCATTTTGGGATGCATGTTTTGATTTTTTTTGGATTTCCTCCTCATTCTCCTCTTTTCCTTGGGAATTTCCACCATAAAAGTGTTCAATAGTCACTTTTTTCCCTTTCTTCCTGGAGGCTTGATTTTGGGCCATATGAGCCATCCCTTTGGTGGTTTTATTCCCCTTTCCTTTTTGGTCTGGTGTCTGGGTAGTATGGGCAGGTTTTCTGTGAATTTAGGTTGCCTCAGACTAGTTCTTCCCTGCCTCTGAGGTTTCTTAGAGGGCTGGGCCCCTGATCAATGCCAAGCTGCCCAGGTTTTCAGCTCCGCCCAGATAATCAGCGCGTGGTCAGCCCCTGGTGTTTAGCTCTGCCCAGATGCTCAGCGCAACTGCCCCAAGTAGGGCTCCCTGGTCCCTCTGTCCTCAGCGCAGGATTCTCCTGGAAACCGCCCTGAGATGTTCTTTCCTTGCAGTCCCCAGATCCCAAGGACCGTGGAGTGCCCCCCCCCCCAGACAGAGACATTCCCACTCACTTGCTGTACCAGTGAGCACAGGTAGCTCACTCTGGTTTGGTGGGGGAGGTGGGGGGGTGAAGGGCGACTCAGTTCACATTTCTGTGCAAGCTTTTCCTCCTTCTTATTATAGTGTGGAAATGTTTAAGCCCCACGTTTCTTCGCCTCTGTGGAGTACTGGGAGTACTGGGGAGTCCTTCTTTTCCTCCAAAGGTGATTTTTATGCTCCTTTGATGTAGTCTATTTCGTTCGGTGCCGGGGAGAGGAAACATGTGGAGTCTAAATTGCAGCCATGATTACCTGGAAGGGGAGAAAATTCTAATTACACAATCTCCCCTGTGATTCCATTGGGAAACTAGCATGTAGAAATCTCCTAGATTTACATGCCTAGTTTCCCCAGGGAATCAGTACACATAACCAACTTATGTCTCTAAAGATCTTTAACTAGCAGCACATACAGTATAACACTTTCTAAGGGGAAATTACAATAATTTTCGGACAAAAGAGAAATAAGAGAAAGAGAACAAAACCAATGATTCTTTGGCACATTGATAAAAAGACAATTAGGGGACAATCCCCTTTGATATATGAGTTTATATTCCAAAAAATGCATTCAACCCCACACAGTTTAGTTCACTACATCCAAAAGTTGATTTGGGATCTTTTGGTGCAGTGTGGTTTCTGCAGGCTTCTCCATAGTGCTTTCTCCAAACAGTTCACTATCTTGATTTGGGGAGGTAGCAAGTTTCTTATCTAAAATTACTCTCCAAAAGATTTTAAATTTAGGATTATGGGATAATAATACAATCCCTCCTGAGGAGGGAGTAGACCAACACCCAGATCACCCCCAAATATATGACTGATTTATTAGGTATATGAATCTATTGTCAATAGAAAATCAAAAACAAAAAACCCAAATAAAAGAGAAAAAAAATAATTTCTGGATGAAACATAAAATATCAAAGTCTCATGTGTAAAAATTCTAAGTAAGGAGGTCCTTGAATAAGGTCCTGGTTAAAGTGATTTATTTCCCACAAGTCTGTAGTATAAATTATGAACTTACCCAATCAGAAGCCAGGACTACAGAAAATTGCCATACTATGAAGAGAGAAAAATGACTAGCTGTTGAAGCAGAAGGTAAATATCATTTCCTGGTATGATTTTAACTTTGCTCTCAGGGATTGGGGAGTCAAAATGGCAGCCAAACTGAGACACGTGGTAGAAGTCTGGATCTGGCACAGGGAAATCCTGTGTCTGATCTCATCAAACAGATGCTTCTTTGAACTCCAAAGCAAGTTTAAGTCCCCTGTCTTGGTGCAAAATCTCATCAATCCCCCTAGGATTGGTTGGTCTTCTTGCCCTTGTACTCCTATACACTGTGCAGGTTAACTTTGTGCTCCTTGGCACTCTGTAATAACTCTTTAGTGATCTCTTCTCCTGGAAGACACAATCATTAATCAAAGTCCAATAATATTTAACAATAAATGGCAGGTTTACATAATCTAAAGCTTTTGGATGTGCATTAACATTAGAGCTAATAGACATTTTAAACTTATTCTAGTGCAAAATTAAAAAAAAACTTTAATACTGGTAACAATTGCTTCAATTATTTAAAAATGAGGGGGAAACCTCAGTCTATTGCACAAACAAGGAAAAACAATGATAATTTTTTTAAAAAATGAAAAATTCACATTCCGTGAATAGTAGAAGCACAATACAAAGGTTTCTTACCCCCAAAATGAGATTCACTTCCTTTTTAATTTGGACATGATCCACAGTGTAAATGTACATAATTTTTTAGCAAGTAACCACTTTTAAAAACAGTAGTACAGCAGCAAATGCACATTCAAAGAAATGACAAAATCCCTTCAAATCATAAGAGCCCATTTAATGACAAGAGCAAACAAATCCACTATTATTATGATTCACAAAAGTCTCTATAGCCACTTGCTGTGTGACATTTTAAAAACTATGAAGCTCATGGATAATTGTCACAAGATCTCCAGATCTAGCCAATCTGTCAACTTGAGCTGAGATATTTCTAACAAAATCTATTAATGCCATCATTTCAAAATTTGGCAGCAGAACCCCCCCCCCCAAAAAAAAAAAACAACAACACTAACCTCTGTACTGCTGATGAAAACCTTTTGGGTCTAAAATGTCACCAAAAATCTAAATCATTCTGGTGGAAAGGTAGAATAAGCTGAAGGGCAATAAATATTAACACCATCCAGGAACCACTAAGCTTCAGGTGGAATGCTCCTTCTGAGAGCCATCCAAGGGTTGCGAAGTGCTTTGGGACATCCTTCTCACCTCCCAGTTGAGATTATTACACATCATGAGGTAACTAGGCCCCTTGGAAAACACCCTTCTCTGGTATGAGACTGTAACAGCTATAAAAATCATGTCTTTATATGTCCCATTCATTGAAATGTGGAGGTGAGGAATACAATAGTTCTATTGTACTTCACTCAGCTACTAAATGGACCCTTACTCTTGTTAAGAACAACTGAAATTTAGGCAAATGATCAGTTAGAGGTAATGGTGCTACTAGATATCTGAAAATCACTACAGAAGAACCCTTACAATCAATTGAGATTTTTTTAGCTCATTAAATTCTCCAAAGGTTACTGATAAAGGTTATAACAAGTTTGATGGAGTCTATCCACCATCATCTATGAGACAATTAACAAAGGTAAAAAAGGAACAAAAGGCCATTTAGGCAACATGTGACCACAATGGATCTGGTGACAAACAGCATTCATAAGAAATATGGTTTTGCCATGTAAAAGGGTTTGTCCAAGTAGTTCATGGGGTTTTACTATGGTATTTTGTCCAGCCCAGTCATATAGGAAGAGTACAAATAAAGACAATATAACAGAACATATAGCTAATAGCAAGAGTATAGTAGCTGAAAATGACATGGTGTTAACAGAATATATTAGAGATTCTATCAATATATGAATTTAAAAGCAAAATTGAATTTTAAACTAATTAGCAAATAAAATATATGTGACCAGATGTGAACAATGAATTCAAGAACCTTTTTCTCCAATTCCAATACCTGCATTACAGAGACTTCTTCACTATTTGGAGGGGAACAAACTGAAATAGTTAACATCATTAAAGCAATGGAGTCTGAAAAGGCTTAACATTCACCTCCATACCACCTCCCAAGTATCATCATCCATCTAAATTCCTTTGGTCACACTTCTGGGATACCCCATACTAAGGGCAATTTCCACTCTGAGCATAGTATGGATGACCCCATATTGGATGTGTTGCAGAGACTGGGTAGAATCTCCCTCCATCATCTTGAGATTACTCAAGATATATTTCAGGAAGATGGCATAGAGGCAGCAAAAAATCAGACCTCTAAAAACCCTTCCTCTCTGATTAAAAACCAAATGTTCCTAGAAGAATGAAAACCAAATCAAACAACAGGACAGAGCTAAGAAACCCTCCTGCTAGACTCAACTTAAAAGGTACACTTCCAAAAAGCCAGAATTGGAGAAGACTTTGGTTTAAGGGGAAGGAAGAAGAAAGGCCCCAGGACCCCACCCCCACCCATACTACTGAGCCTTCAGCAATGACTGGAATCAATGGGCAGGGAAGGCCACTAGTCTGGAGGGAGTACCTTGCAGGCAAAACTGTGCTAGGCTCAGGGCTCCTAACATGGGTGGCTGGGAGGCAGCTCGAGGAAAAGCACAGAGGAGGGAGCCTAGTTGCAGCATTGGACATACTCCATTTGCCCCACTCCCCCTGCTTCCCTAGGTTTTGACCTCCTCAGGGCACATCCAGCTCTTCAAGTTCAATTCAGCTGGTCTTAATCTCATCAAGTCTTCAGAGGGCAGGGAAGTGCAAGCTCCAAACCTCCTCCCCACAGACTGCTCTGAGTTTCTTGATAAGTTCCAAGGTTGAAGGATGATAGAAAAGCCCAAACCCACAGAGCAAGCACACAATGAGAGGAGAAAGAGTGCAGGCAACTATAGGTGGAAAAAGAGGGGGCAAATATGAGCAAAAAAACGAAAAAAGAAATTATAATTGACAGCTTCTACCCAGGCAATGAACAAAGAGCAAATGTAACAGAGGAAGATCAAGGAACACCAAGCAAAAACCCAGAAACTCCAGGGAATTGGACACAGATTCTTGGAGAACTCAAAATACAATTCAAAACATAATTAAGAGAGGCTGAAGACAACTGGAAGAAGAACTTATAAAGCTAAGTCATCTGGAAATAGTCATCTGGAAATAGAGGCACTTGAACTAAAATGAGAAAATAGTGTCTTGAAAGCCAAAATTAATCAGCTTGAAAATGAAGCAAAGGAGATGAAAGATGACCTCCAAAGAAAATCAGACCAGAAGGAGAAGGATGATCAAAAAGCCAGGGAGGAAATTTAGTCTTTAAAAACCAAAATACAACAATTAGGAGCAAACAACTTCACAAGGCTACAGAAAACTGTAAAGCAATATCAAAAGAATGAAAAAATTGAGGAAAATATGAAACATCTCATACACAAAACAGAAGATTTATAAAATTGTTCCAGGAGCAATAATTTAAGAATCATTGGTCTACTGGAAGACCACGACAAAAGACAAACCCTAGACATCATCCTATGGGAAATTATGCAAGAAATTTTCCCTTACATTCTAGAACATTAGGGAAAAATGGAGATTGAAAGAATCCACAGATCACCTCCTGTACTTAATCCCCAACTGACAATACCCATGAATGTTATAGCCAAATTCAAGAACTGCCAGACCAAGGAAAAAAATATTATAAGCTTTTAAGAAGTCATTCAGGTACCATGGAACTACAGTTAGGATAACACAGGATGTTGCTGCATCTACACTGAAGGACCAAAAGGCATGGAATATGATATTCTGGAAAGCAAGGGAACTAGGTCTACAACCAGGAATCAACTCCTCAGCAAAATTGACCATATTCGTACAGGGGAAAGTATGGTCATTTAATAAAATAGAAGAATTCCAAGCATTTATAAAGAAAAGACCAGACCTGAACAAACAGAAAATCTGGTGCCCGAACAAAGAACTCAAGAGAATCATCAAAAGGTAATTAAGAAAGGGGGAAAAACAAAAATAAAACAAAACAAAAAACAAACTTTTCTTAAGGGACCCAATAAGTTAAAATGATATGTATCCCTACAAGAAAAGAGAATATTGGTAACTCTTAAAAATTGTTATTATCAACTGGGTAGCTAGAAGAATTATACTTAGAGGGAACGGTGACAAACTGTATAGGATGAAATGCTGAGACATACATATGTATATAGATATATGTATGAAAATATATATATACATATGTATATACAACTAGAGTTTTAAAAAAAAGATGATAATATTAAGAGAAATGGGAAAATAAACAAAATGTGCTGAATTTATATGTCACAAAGAAACTTATGGTAGGAGGGCGGAGAACATCAATATACTAGAAAGTTAAAGAGGTTGGGATAGGAAATACTCAATCCTTATGTATATTGAAATTGACTCAAAGAGGGAAGAACAATCAAATATACTGAGGCAGAGGATTGTATTTTGCCCTATAGGGAAGTAGAAGGGTAACAAATAGACTGGTGGGAAGAGTGTGGGAGGTAGAGGGTGGGGAGGTAATTTAAAAAGACTGTAAGGAAAATAAAAAAAATAAGAGGGGAAAAAGAAGGGGGAGGGGTAGAAAGGGAAGTAAAATGAGGGTGAGTATTAGGGGGACTGATTAAAAACATAATATTGATGTAGAAAGAAATAGTGAAAAAAGAAAGGGCAGGACTAAGAGTGGAAATCAAAATGCTGGGAAATACACAGCTGGTAATCATAACTCTGAATGTGAATGGAATGAATGCACCCATAAAATGCAAGCAAAGAAAAGAGAGGATTGGGAACCAAAACCCTACCATATGCTATCTACAAGAAACACACATGAGGTGGGTAGACACACATAGGGTAAAAATAAGAGGGTAGAGCCAAATATATTTGGCATCAACTGATAAAAAGAAGGCAGGAGTCTTAATCATGATATCTGACAATGCCAAATTAAAAATAGATCTAGTTAAAAGAGATAGGAAAGGTAATTAAATCCTGATAAAAGGCAGTTGTAACAGTTAAAATTTAGGGAGACTGAGGCAGGTAGAAATTAGTTTCTCTCTGCAAGGAGTATTATATTTTTAGAGGTTTATTAAGGATTAAGGATTAAAGAATATACAAGTAAGAAACATGTGCCTAGGCCAGAGGCCTAGACAAAATAACCTCACATCATGGAAAAGATGCCTCTGCTCCAAAACAGAAGTCCAAAAAGAGCTTTAAAATTCAAAACTGTAGCTTATAATCATTGACACTATGTCAGCTAAGAAAATATAAAATGCAAGGCTTTCTTACCAAAAATGAGATCCATTTCCTCTTAATATCTGGCCATGATCACTGTGAGTGGAAGGCAAATGAATTGAACAAGGTTAACAATTTTTTCATTTTAAAAAATACAGTAGTACAAATATGTAGTTACCAAAATCCCCAAAATTCTCAATAGCCCAATTAATTACAATAGCAAACAAACACACTTTCATATTTCACATAAGTTGCTGTATGACATTTTTAAAACCTATGAATTGATGGACATTTGTCACAATTTTTACAAACATAGCAATCTTTCAACCTTGGTATTTAAACATATTTTTAAAACAAAGTAAAACTCATCTTGGGTTTAGAACATAATCAAGAAATCTAGATATCATTCTGGTGCAAGTAAAGTAGTGAGCTGAAGAGTATAAATAAAGGGGTGCTCCTTTTGGAGGCTTTTAGGGATACAAATGCCCTGAGATTAACTGCCCAACTTCCATTCACATGTGGGAAGGTTGGGGTTTATAAATTGTATTTAACTTCAGCTACTAGACAGTATAGATATATATTGCATATGACATATACTTTATAGAGGAAATATCAATACTCAACATGTATACACCAAATGGCAAAGCATCCAAATTTCTAAAGGAGAAACTAATGGAGCTGAAGTATGAAAGAAATAGAAAAACTATACTAGTGGGAGACCTGAACCTTCTTCTATCAGAACTAGATGAGTCAAACCAAAAAATAAATAAGAAAGAGGTAAGAGAAGTGAATGAAATCTAGAAAAAATAGTTAGTAGATACATGGATAAAAATAAATAGGGACAAAGAAGAATACACCTTCTTTTCAGCAGCACACGGTACATTCACAAAGACTCACCAAGTACTCTGGCATAAAAACATTTCAAATAAGTGCAAAAGAGCAGAATTAATAAATGCAACCTTCTCAGATTACAATGCAATGAAAACAATAATTAGTAAGGGTACATGGAGAGGCAAATCAAAAATTAATTAGAAATTAAACAATGATTCTCCAAAATTGGTCAGTTAAAGAACAAATGATAGAAACAATTAATAATTTAATTGAATAAAATGACAATGATGCAACATCCTTTCAAAATCTATGGGATTCAGCCAAAGCAGTACTCAGGGGGAAATTTATATCCTTGAGTTCGTATATTAACAAATTAGGGGGGGCAGCTGGGTAGCTCAGTGGATTGAGAACCAGTCCTAGAGACGGGAGGTCCTAGGTTCAAATCTGGCCTCAGCCACTTCCTAGCTGTGTGACCCTGGGCAAGTCACTTGACCCCCATTGCCTAGCCCTTACCACTCTTCTGCCTTGGAGCCAATACACAGTATTGACTCCAAGACGGAAGGTAAGGGTTTAAAAAAAAAATTAGGGATGGCAGAAGTCAATGAATTGGTCATACAAAATAAAAAAATAGAAAATGAACAAATTAAAAATGCTCAAATGAAGTCTAAATTAGATATCCTAAAAGTCAAAGGAGAAATTAATAAAATTGAAAGTCAAATAACTATTGATTTAATAAATAAGACTAGAAGACGGTACATTGAAAAAATGAATAAAATACACAAAGTACTGGTCAATCTAATTAAAAAAAGGAAAGAAGAAAACTAAATTGATAGTATCCAAGATAAAAAGGGAGACTTCACCTCAAATGAAGAGGAAATTAAGGCAATCATTAAAAATTATTATGCCCAATTATATGGCAATAAATATGCCAATCTAGGTGATATGGATGAATATTTACCAAAATATAAATTTCCTAAAAGAGGAAGAAATAAAATACCACATCAACCCATATCAGAAAAACAAATTGAATAAACCATCAAAGAATTCCCTAAGAAAAAATTCCCAGGTCCAGATGCATTCACAAATGAATTCTATCAAACATTCAAAGAACAACTAATGCCAATATTATAGAAACTATTTGACAGAATAAGCAAAGAAGGAGTTCTACCAAATTCCCTTTACAACACAAATATGGTACTGATTCCAAAGCCAGGCAGCTCAAAAATAGAGAAAGAAAACTACAGACCAATGAAAATAGATACAAAAATCTTAAATAGGATACTAGCAAAAAGACTCCAGCAAGTGACCAGGAGGGTTATTCATTATGACCAGGTAGGATTTATACCAGGAATGCAAGGATGTTTCAAAATTAGGAAAATTTTCCACATAATTGACCATATTAAAACAAGCAAATCACATGATTATCTCAATAGATGTAGAAAAAAGCCTTTGACAAAATACAACAGTCATTCCTATTGAAAAGACTAAAAGTCATAGAAATAGAAGGGTCGTTCCTAAAAATAATAAACAATATGTATCTAAAACCATCAGCAAACATCATCTGCAATGAGGAAAAACTAGAAGCCTTCCCAATAAGACCAGAAGTGAAATAAGGATGCTGATTATCACCTCTATTATTTAATGTTGTGCTACAAACCCTATCTGTAGCAATTAGAGAATAAAAAGAAAATGAAGATATTAAAATAGGCAATTAGGAGTCCAAGCTCTCACTCTTTGCAGATAATATGATGGTCTACGTAAGGAATCATAGAGAATCAACCAAAAAGCTAACTGAAATAATCAACAACTTTAGCAAAGTGGCAGGATACAAAATAAACCCAAATAAGTCTTCAGCATTTCTATATATTTCCAATCCATTTCAGCAGCAAGAATTAGAAAGATAAATTCCATTTAAAATCACCTGAGACAATATAAAATACTTAGGAATCTATCTGCCAAGACAAACACAAGAACTATATGAACACAACTACAAAACACTGTCCACTGTAATGGGGAAATTTAAGGCTTCTGGGAGAAGGTTATAATATAGTAATGGTTACAAATGTGGCTACAAGATTTATATAATATTTAACAATGGCCGCCAAGGAATTTACTTATGAAATTCCTAAAATGAAACACTCAAGTCAGAATGAGGTTTATGAAGGTTTAATCACACTGGGAGTAGGGAAAAGGTTAGGGAGAGAAGGAGAGAAGAGAAAAGGGAAAGAGGCTACTCAACCTCTGACCAAGGCAGGGGGAGTTTTAGGCCCAAAGGCCCAGGTGGAAAGAATCAGTCCTTAACTCACGTGACCGATCTGAAGGAAAGCTGTCTGCGGGCGTCCTCCCTCTCCAAGCTCCTAACACCCACCCCTCTCTAGCTCTCCCCACAGGAAGTTCCGCGAATCTCAGAGGCTGTTCCCTACCTCACTTCCTGTGTCTCACAAATCCAATGGTTGGCTCTAGCTTGGCTTAGGACAGCCCAGGTGGGCAGTTAGTTATTTCTGATTTGTCATTGACTAGCGCATGCCCGTGTAGTGTGGGTGTGCACAATTTTTGGGTGCTAGACCAAAATGGAGACTTTTAAAATTCACAATCCCCCCTGATGATGATTGGGAGACTAGTCTCCCCAATTGATCACTAAACATAAGCATACTGCACCCCAAAAATTTCTAACTATATGTGTATACAAAAATTTTTTTTTTTACCCACTAAGAGGAAAATTATAATAGTTGTAAATATGGGGAAATAGAGGAGAGAGAAAGACAGCAAACCAATGTTTTGCTGGGCGCATTGACAAAAGCCAATTAGGGGGCAGTCCCCTTTGGCATAAGAGTGTACATTCAAAGAATGTTCAATCAACCACACCCCAAGGTTCATTCTGGATCTTCCTGTAGTGAAAAGGTTTAGATATCTTTCGGCAAACAGTTCATTCTCTGGATTCAGTTAGTTAGCAAGCTTCTTCTCTGGAGATTTCTCTCTCGAACAAAATTTAAATCTTGGAATTGATGAAATACAATCCCCCCTGAAGAAAGTGTTGAAAAAACACTGAGTCCAGCTGAGGATTCAAGTTTTAGTTGTGGGGGTGTGTGAGTTAATTCAAAAGAAAAACAAAACAAAATGAAAATAAAATAAAAATTCAAAATCAGAAGAAGAAAAAAAGGGAAAAAATTAAGGGAAAAAATATAAACCCTTTATATATGCATATCTATATTAAAGAAGAATTCAAAATTAGTATCAAAATTCAAAAAAAATCTATGTATACAAATTTTGAGAAAGCAATAAAAAATTTTTTTTTTTCACAGGCCCCTGTATTAGGGTCCAGTTAAGTAATTTCTAATCCCACAAGTCTGTAGGACAGAATGCAGCATATTTTACTTCCCCATTTGCAGCCAAGGCTACAGGAAGTTGCCATACTATAGGAGAGAAAAAAAAGGACCAGATTCTTATTTTATATCTAGGGAAGTGTCATTCCCTCGTCTGATTTTTACCTTCGTTCTCAGGGATGGATGGAGCCAGGATGGTAGCCAACCTTAGGTACTTGTCTGTAGGTATTTTCACGAAGAGTGTGGATACAGGGAAGGCCTACATCTTAACGTCTGTCAAGTGTCGCAACCCCGAGTCTCACACTAGGTTCAAGTCCTTAGTATTGGCTTAGAAATGCATTAATCCTACCTGGATTGGTCTTTTGATTTTTAGACCTGTGAGCTCTTTTGGCATTATCCAGGTTATATCTGTGCTCCTTGTTTGATCTCATATCTAGAATCAGACATAAACATTAATCATAGTCCCACAACAATTATCAATAAATGGCAGGTTCCCATAGTCTAAAGCTGTTTGGGTGCGTATTAATAATAACAACAAGTATATATATATTTAAACTAATATTGTAGAATAAAAATTAATATTGATCATATGTACCTTAAGTACATAGAAATGAGAAAAAGGGAAAAAAATAAAATAATGTAAAAATAATAATAATAATAAAATAAGGAAAAGAGAAAAAAAGGAAAAAAGGAAAAAAATTAAATTTAGGAATTCAATGTGTCAAAAGCAGAATAAAAACAGTTCCACTTGTCAATGTATAGTTATCTCCAATGCATGTATAGGATAGAGTCAATCAGTCTCAACAGAAGATGCTCTCTTTACATGAGAACAGTGAATCCAAGAGTCCTTTTCTCCAACCTTTATAGATGTTGGAGTAGTTAACAATATTTGGAATGGTCCTTCCCATGAAGGTTCAGTTGCTCCAGTACGCTTGAAATTCTTAATATACACGTTGTCTCCTGGGTTCAGGTCGTGAAGGGAGAAGTCTAGTGGTCCAGCTTGTACTGCAGCTCCGGATTCATGTAGCTCACGCAGTTTGTGCTGTAATTCCTGTATATAGGAAGCAATAGTAGTATCTCCCCCTAATAGCGATGTATAAGCCGGGGAGAAAGGCTTAGCCTGTATAGGCGGATGTCCAAAAAGCATCTCAAATGGTGAAATATGTAAGTCTCCTCTAGGCCTGCTTCTAAGATAAAATAGGGCCAAAGGGAGAATTTCAGGCCATTTTAAATGGGTCTCAGTGCATAATTTTCCAATCATAGTTTTAAGTTCTTTGTTCATCCTCTCAACTTGGCCTGAACTCTGGGGATGATATGGAACATGGAATTTGGGAGTTATCCCCAAGCAAGAATATATCTGGTTTAAGACAGAATCGGTAAAATGACTCCCTCTATCGGAGTCAATACGTGCTGGTAGGCCAAAGCGAGGAATAATTTCTTTTAAAAGCACCTTAGCAACAAAAGCTGCTGTGGCTCGGGCTGTAGGAAATGCTTCTGGCCATCTGGTCAGTTGGTCTACTATGACCAAACAAAATTTATATTGTCCAGCCTTTGGCATCGTTATAAAATCTATCTGCAGGTGCTCAAAAGGTGTGTAAGCCAGAGGACGTCCACCAAAGGCTTTACCACGAAAGGCATGTTGGTTATATGCCTGGCAGGTAGGGCAGGATGAACACACTTTAGAGGCTATGGTAGTTATACCAGGGGCTATCCATACTCTCTTAACAGAGTCCACGATGCCCTGGGTACCAAAATGACCATTTTTATGAATAGATTGGCAAATTTGGTTATAGAAACTTCTAGGGAGCAGGGGTTTTCCTTCAGATGACACCCATACTCCATTAATTTGTTTTGCTTTAAATTTTTGTTTCCATTTTTCCACTTCCTTTTCATTATAGGAGAGTGATAAATTTAAATTATCAGTGGTTGTTAATGTTAAAATTAATCCAGGTCCTTCTATGGCTGCTAGTTTTGCAGCGGCATCTGCTCGGTCATTTCCTCTAGAGACAGGGTCTGAGCCTCCTGTATGGGCAGAGCAATGAACTACAGCTAGGGCTTTAGGCAGTTTGAGAGCAGAAAGAACTTCATTAATAATTTCTGCATTAGCTATGGATTTTCCAGCTGAGGTTAAAAATCCTCTCTGGAGCCATAGCATCCCGACTGAGTGACAAATGCCAAAAGCATATCTAGAATCCGTATAAATTGTTGCCTTTTTATCCTTGGCAATTATACAGGCATGTTTCAGAGCTATGAGCTCTGCTCCTTGAGCGCTAATGTTAGAAGGAAGTGAAGCTGACCATTCAGTGGCAAATTCTGAGACTACGGCAGCTCCAGTGTAACGTATGCCATCCCTCATAAAAGAGGAACCATCGGTAAATAAAATCAGATCTGCATTGTCTAAGGGAGTGTCCAAGAGATTATCTCGAGGCTTTTCTGCCATGGACACTAATGTTTCACAGTTATGTAGTGGTTCTCCTGAAGTAGGTAAATCTGGAAGCAAGGTGGCAGAGTTAAGAGTTGAACAGCGTTTCAAGGTAATATTTTCACTATTTAATAAGGTTATTTCATACCTTGTAATTCTCTGATCCGAGAATGCCTGTGTTCTATGTTTTACCAATAATGCTTCAATCTCATGTGGGCACATTATTGTTAATGGACATCCCAATACTAAATCAACGGTTTTTGTTACTAGTAAGGCTGTAGCAGCTACTCCTCTAAGGCATGGTGGTGCTCCTGCTGCTACTGGGTCTAGTTGGGCAGAATAATAGGCAATTGGGCGCTGAGAAGGTCCCAAAGTCTGAGTTAAAACGCCTGAGGCTACTCCTCTTCGCTCATGTACATATAAAGTAAATGGCTTGTTGTAATCTGGGATGCCTAGAGCAGGGGCAGATAAGATAGCCTTTTTTAGCTCTGATAGAGCTGACAGGTGTTCAGGCTCTAATTTGAGGGGTTCAGGGACTACATCCCTTGTTAGTGCTATAAGAGGTTTAGTAATTTCCCCATAACAAGGAATCCATTGTCTGCAAAACCCTGTTGCTCCCAGAATTGCTCTTAACTGTTTTTTAGTGGTAGGAGCACTCAATTTTTGAATATTCTCAATTCGCTTGGGAGAAATAGAGCGGGCACCAGCTGTCAGAATGAACCCCAAATATTCTACTTTGGGGAGACACCACTGAACTTTGTCCTTCGAGATCTTATGACCTCTTTTGTGCAATTCCAAAAGAAGGTGTTTGCTATCTTCTTGACATGTTTTTGCATCTGTTGAAGCCAAGAGTAGATCATCTACATATTTGATTAATTTGCTATTTTTAAATGTTATATTGTCTGTGTCTTGGCTCAAAATTTGCTCAAATAAGCTCGGACTTTCGACATAACCCTGTGGCAGCCGACACCAGGTATATTGTGAGCCCTTCCAGGTGAAAGCAAAAATATGTCTGGAGTTTTCATGTATTGGTATTGAAAAAAAGGCTGAACACAAGTCTACTACTGTAAAGTATGTAGCTGTGCTAGGAATAGATGAAATAATAGTATGTATGTTAGAAACTACGGAGTGTCTCTTTATAACGTGATTATTTACTGCCCTTAGATCCTGTATAAATCTATAGATGTGCTTGCCATCGGGTCCTTTTTTTGGTTTTTTAATTGGTAGGATGGGCGTGTTGTATTCAGATTTGCAAGGGATTATTATTCCCTGTTCTATTAATGAGTTAATAACTGGTGTAATACCCTCAATTGCCTCCTTTGAGAGGGGATACTGAGGGATAGAAGGAGGTGGGCTAGATTTAGTTTTTATCTGCACAGGAACAGCAGATTTAAGCAAGCCTACATCAGAAGAAGATGTGGCCCAAAGAGACTCAGGTATATCTTTAGGTATTTCAAAAATGGAAGGCTCTTTTGCGTCCTGGTTTTCCGAGAGAAGTACAGGGAGTAATTTTAAAGATTCCTCTGGTACTTCTAATGATAATGAGCCATCTGGGGAGCAGGTTATTGTGGCTCTGAGTTTGCATAGAAGGTCCCTCCCCAGCAAATTTAAAGGGGAGTCAGGCATCAAAAGGAAAGAGTGTTGTACCTCTAGGGGTCCTACAGACACCATTCTAGGAGGAAGTCTTTTAACTCTTTGGGTTATTCCTGATACTCCCATTACATTCTCTGAGCCAATAGAATAACATTGTAAATCAGGTTTTCTCTTCAATACAGACCAGGAAGCTCCGGTGTCTAATAGACAATCATAATAGGTGTTACCCACCTTTAAGGTAACATGGGGTTCATTAGTATGGGGAGGGCAGTGGATAGGGACAACGGGTAGTAGGACATCAGGGTCCGGGAAATCAAAGGTTGTATCCTCTGATTCCTGTGCCCTAGCCCCCCCCGGGCACCATCATTGTGTTTGGGATATTCCTTGGGCACCCCCCTGAAGGGCACCTCTCTGAGAGTCATTAGTACCTCGAGTAATTTTTGGACGAGCGCCATTTCTCATATATTGTTGAGTATTATCATTAAAATTTTCTTCAATTTGAGCATTGTCATTAATTTCCCAATTCCTATTTCTATAATTCTGGTTTCTAAAGTTCTTATTTCTATATTCATTATAGTTATTATTTCTAAAACTATTATTAAACTGTGTATTCCTTCCAAACATCTTAAGAAAGGTTCTACATTCCATCATTTTGTGGCCCTTCTTCTCACAGAAGTGGCAAGTAATGGATTGATAATTGGATTTCTGGAGAGGGGCAATTGTCGTTGGTTCATTACCCTGCCCACTTTCTAATTTAGTTATCCTATCTATTAAATATCTCATTTTTTTCTTCATTTCCTCCATGTCATCATCATTTTCTTTCTCCTTTTCTTCGTTTCCCTTTAAAACATATATAGCTGTTTTTCGCAATTCTTCAAGGTCCATATCTGACCATCTTGGGCATTGTGTTTTGAAATAATTTTTAATTGCTTTGCAAGAATTGTTTACAAAGATTCTTCTAACTTGTCTTATACTACTCTCTTTAGTTAAGTCCCAATCTAAGTATCTGTCCCCAAACTCGATAATTCTGTCCATAAATCTGGAGGGTGTTTCATTTTCCTTTTGCTTAATTTTTTCCAGTTCCATCCACTTATCTGTACTGTCCGCACATTCCTTCATGGACGTGAGGATGGCCTCTCTACAACGGTATAGTTGTAGATAATCCTCAGGATTGTTATAGTCCCATTCGGGATCCTGAGATGGCCAATGTGCTGCATTACGCCCCCTGGTTTTGTTGACATGAGCAATTATTTTATTTTTTTCACGTTCACTTAAAAAAGCCTGGAGTAAGCTCTCAACGTCCTTGTAAGACGGATTATACTGAAAAAATATGTCTCCCATCTTTTTTGTTACTAGAAAAGGATCTTGTTCATATGTGGGAATATTTCGTGTAAATTCATTTATTTCTTGGGGAGTAAACGGTATCCTATGTCTTAAAGTCACCACATCCCCATTTCGTCCTATTTCAGGTACTTCTCTTAGAGGAAACAGGCCTCTAGTTGGATTTTGCACCTGTGGGTCAGTTTGACAAGGACAGGTTTTTCTAGGGGGACAAGATCTCTCTTGCATTGGAATTTGGTTTTCTGTAGGAGAAGGAACATGAGAATCTGGGATTGCCGGGGAAGGGTTTTGGGGATTAAATTCAGACAAGATTTGCACTACACGAGAGAAGCAGTCTGTTAACTTGGCTATAGGAAAGGTGCTTTCCATCTCTATTTCAGGGAAGGAAATTTCCTCATTCAAAGGTTCAGAAACAGGTCTATTTCTGGTAGAGTGGTTGTTTGTCAATTGATCCTGTAAGAAACTTTTTAGATCTTCTAATTGGGCTTGCATTTTATCCTCAATTTTTCCTATTTTATCTTCCATATTTCCCATTTTATCCTCAATATTTCCTATTTTATTCTCAATATTTCCTATTTTATCCTCAATTTTTTCTATTTTATTCTCAATATTTCCTATTTTATCCTCAATTTTTTCTATTGTATCCTCAATTTTTTCTATTTTATCCTCAACATTTTCTATTTTATCCTCAATATTTTCTATTTTATCCTCATTTTGCTTTATTTCCTCCTCATTTTGTTTTATTTTCTCCTCATTTTGTTTTATTTTCTCCTCATTTTGTTTTATTTTATCCTCAATTTTTTTTATTTTTTCATCTCTAAATATAGTATTGAGGAGTACAAAAATGACAGTACCTATTAATATAAAAATTTGGAGGTATCCTTCATTCCTCAATGCCCCTACTTCTTCAGCTGCCTTATAATTGTCAAAGGATATAGTACTCATTTTTATATGTATATTTTGTAATTTCACAAAGCAAGTGGGGAGCAGGGCAAAGCAGCAAACTTTCCACAGGCTTTTTCTTTTTACAATAGGTGGCTCTGAGTCTACAACCCTATACAGGCTAAGGGCCTATTGTATTGTAAATTCTCCTTCTTTACAAAGTGTATGTGGGTGGGTCCCAGCAATCTTCTTTGGCCCTCAGGCTAAAGCCGCTATGACCATGTGCTATCTTCCTTGAGCAAAGCCCACTTAAATTTTTAAGACTAGAAAGGCCAGGAAACAGAAAAAAAAATAGGTTTTAAGTTAGCTCCCTAGCTGTATTCAGCTGTTTTTTGCGGGCTAGGAGCTCCTAAGAGCTCCTTCTCCTGAGGTTCCTCCTTGCTTAGTTGATTAGGTAAGCCTGGCCTGCCTCTCTCTACTGAGCCACCTCCTTAAAGTAAAAGGAGACGGAAATGAGAGACAAAGAGGAGAAGGAAAAAAAATCCTGTTGACCCCAATTTAACTTAAGGGGTAAAGGGAAAAGAGAAAAGGTGTTTTATACTCACCTGTTCTAGCAGCTGTGTCTTTAAGCCAAGGTATTTGGTAACAGGACTGAGGGAGTGAGCAATAAGTGGGTTGAAAAGGCAAGAAAATTCAGGAAATTTATTGAGGTTCTAGAAACCTTCCAAGCACTAAGGCAGGGCCAAGAGCCAGGGGGGGGTAGCCAGGGTGGGATTTCTCCCAGGTGATAGTAAGGAGATCAGAAGACTGATAAGGTTCTTTTTTCCCGTAGTGGTTAGCCAAAACTGTAATGGGGAAATTTAAGGCTTCTGGGAGAAGGTTATAATATAGTAATGGTTACAAATGTGGCTACAAGATTTATATAATATTTAACAATGGCCGCCAAGGAATTTACTTATGAAATTCCTAAAATGAAACACTCAAGTCAGAATGAGGTTTATGAAGGTTTAATCACACTGGGAGTAGGGAAAAGGTTAGGGAGAGAAGGAGAGAAGAGAAAAGGGAAAGAGGCTACTCAACCTCTGACCAAGGCAGGGGGAGTTTTAGGCCCAAAGGCCCAGGTGGAAAGAATCAGTCCTTAACTCACGTGACCGATCTGAAGGAAAGCTGTCTGCGGGCGTCCTCCCTCTCCAAGCTCCTAACACCCACCCCTCTCTAGCTCTCCCCACAGGAAGTTCCGCGAATCTCAGAGGCTGTTCCCTACCTCACTTCCTGTGTCTCACAAATCCAATGGTTGGCTCTAGCTTGGCTTAGGACAGCTCAGGTGGGCAGTTAGTTATTTCTGATTTGTCATTGACTAGCGCATGCCCGTGTAGTGTGGGTGTGCACAATTTTTGGGTGCTAGACCAAAATGGAGACTTTTAAAATTCACACCACACAATTAAAATTAGATCTAAACAATTGGAAAAACATTGATTGCTCATGGGTACAGCAAGCTAACATTATAAAAATGTCAATATTTTCCAAATTAATTTACTTATTTAGTGCCATACCCATTGAACTACCTAAAAACTTTTTTTACTGAATTAGAAAAAAACATAACAAAGTTCATTTGTAAGAAAAGGACATCCAGGGAAATAATGAAAAAATGCGAAGGAAGATAGCCTAGCAGTACCAGATCTCAAACTATACTATCAGACAATGTTCATCAAAACAATATGATACTGGCTAGGAGACATGAAGCTGGATCAGTGGAATAGACTTGGGGTAAGTGACCTCAGCAAGACAAAAATATGATAAGCCCAAAGATCTCAGCTTTTGGGACCAAAATCAATTATTTGATAAAAACTGCTGGGAAAATTGGAAGACAGTATGGGAGAGACTAGGTTTGGATCAACATCTCACATCTTACACCAAGATAAACTCAGAATGGGTGAATTAGTTGAATATAAAGAAGGAAACTAAAAGCAAATTATGTGAACACCTAATAGTACACATGTCAGATCATTGGGGAAAGAAAGATTTTAAAACCAAGGAAGAGTTATAAAAAAATCACAAAATGTAAAATCAATAATTTTGATTACATCAAATTAAAAAGGTTTTGTACAAACAAAACCATTGCAACCAAAATCAGAAAGGTAGCAACCAATTGGGAAAAATCTTCACAACAAAAGCCTCTGACAAAGGTCTAATTACTCAAATTTATAAAGAGCTAAACCAATTGTACAAAAAAACAAGCCATTCTCTAATTGATAAATGGGCAATGGGACATGAATAGGCAATTTTCAGTTAAAGAAATCAAAACTATTAACAAACATATGAAAAAAGTGTTCTAAATCTCTTATCATCAGAGAAATGCAAATCAAAACAACTCTGAGGTATCACCTCACACCTAGCAGATTGGATAACATGACAGTAAAGAATAGTCATGAATGCTGGAGGGGATGTGGTAAAGTTGGAACACTAATGCATTGCTGGTGGAATTGTGAATTGATCCAACCATTCTGGAGGGCAATTTGGAACTATGCCCAAAGGGTGCTAAAAGACTGCCTTCCCTTTCAGAACATTATACACAGAGACTGATACACTGTGGTACATTGGAAAGTAATGGATTTCTCCATTAGTGGCTATGCAGTGATCCTGAACAATCTGGAGGGATCTATGAGAACAAACACTATCCATATCTAGAGGAAAAACTGTGGGAGTAGAAACACTGAAGGAAAACAACTGCTTGATTACATGGGTTAAGGGGGACATGATGAGGGAATGTAGACTCTAAATGATCCTCCTAGTGCAAACATCAACAACTTGGAAACAGATTTTAGTCAAGGACACATGTAGTACCCAGAGGAATTGCATGTCAGCTATGGGAGGGGGCGGAAGGAAGAAAAATATGATTCTTGTAACCAAGGAACAATGTTCTAAATTGACTGAATAAAATTTTTAAAAAGATATGTTTCAGTTGTTTTTTCTTGGGGAGTAATGGTATTTATCAAAGTATGCAATTGGTACAAGTACTCCCAGGAATGGTAATAAGAAAAGTCATCCTAAGACCATATTAATGCACTGCTCTTTCATAGAGTTGTCCATGTTTGCCAGTCTACTTCCTGTCTGTAGATGGCAGTACACTAGTATGTACTGGCTAAAGTTATGAAGTTTGGAAGAGTAATCTTCCTTCTTCTCCCCCATAGGGTAAAAATGCTAGGGAGCTGCTTGCTTCCACTGCCAAGTGGGCAGGGAAATGCTGCTTCCCTTGATTGCTCTCCCCACCTATGTGGGCAGAGTTAAAAGGGTAAAAGAGTCCATCTAGGTAAAAGCTTTCAGGTGGCTAATTGTTGTCTAAGAGAAACACCCAGGTGTCCAAGGCAGCAGCAAGTCCTTGGATGTTCGCAATGTTAGAAAAAGGGGGATTTATACCTCACACTCCTCACAGGAAAACAGCTTGCAAGTACCCCCAGACAGTGTCTGGCTAAATGTTGGAGACAGCAACAGCAGTAGCAGCAGTAGCAGCAGAGGGAGAAACAGCAGCAGCAGGAGGAGGAGCAGCAGCAGTAAGGGCAGCAGAGACTTTTGCAACTAATCTATTTAAAAAATTGCTCTACCAACATAGAGAGGAGCAAAGATAAAAAAAAAACTCTAGACTTCTGGTCACCAAAACTGTAAGATTTAAATTAATATCCAATAATTCCAAGTATTACATTTTATAAAATTTATTAGTAATCACTTGAAGTAGAAGAAATAAAAGTAGAGAAATACAAAACTAAAGTATGACCACATGAATAAACTTTCCTGCCAAGCTCTCCCAAGAGCCTCCACAACTGCATTCCAGGAAGAAGAGAGAGAGAGGCAGGGATACAACAAAATATATCCTTCCTATGTTAGCACATAGCAACACATAGATGGGATGCTGGGAAAGACAGTTCTATGGAGCAAATTCTAATAACACAGGGTGCTCTTTGAAAACAAGGACTAACTTTCCTTTCTCTATATATGTGGGTTAGCATAGAGATTGGCATATATTAACATTAAACTTAAAAAAAAATTCTTGTTGGCTTGACTGAATTTTTCTTTTCTTCTTTTTTCCTGAACAAAAAGGGGAAATCCTCTTATTTGTAAAAAGTAAATTTAAAGACAGTTATGGGTCAGTTTCCTACATGTGTCCATTTCCATCCTCTTTCTGTACCTAAGATGACTCTCTCCAGACCCTTATCTTTCACCTTACATCACAGTCCCCATTTCATTCACTCCTTTTCATGCAAAACCCAAGTTTCAAAAGTGTCATCACTTGGTAGTCTCTGCATTCACTAAAAGAGTATATAGTTTCCTTCTCCTCCTCACCCCACACAAACATACTAGGAATCACCATTTGATAGTGATTCCTCAAACAAAGTGAAAATTACTATTTTAAAATATGAAAACTTTACTGTGGCTTTGATGGGCCTTAAACTGGAAGTCATCTGAAAGAATCACCCCACCTAAGAAAAATTAAAATCAATGAATGGATTATAGGCTATCTTTTATACTGATTGATTCATTCGACAAATATTAAGTACCTACTATGTTACAGAACCCATTTCTGGGAGTCAGAATAATGCATGGTTTAGATAAGATGTCATCCCTACCTTTAGGAAGTTTATGTTTTATATGACAAGTATGATGTATACACACATAAGAATAATGTGAAATATAAAATTATAATGTAAAAGTTGTTAAAGAAAAGTATTATGTTAGATTTGAGGAGGCAAAGTTTATTGCTAAATGGATTGTTTTTAAAAAGTTTCCTGGAGGAGATAGCTTTGTTTGGACTTTTAAGGTATGAGTTAGAATTTAATGGACTGAGAAAATTATAGACAAAAAATGGACAAAAGTTTTGTTAAGTTTGTACTAATTTCTCCTTTTTTATATTTAGGAAGAAAAGGAGCAATGAAATTTTTCCAATAAGAGGCCCCTGCTGTTCAGTTTGGCATTTAGAGACCCCGTGCTATGCCACTAGATAGTTGGTGACAGTTAGAAGGGTGTGGCTGAGTGTGGTTTGTAAGTTGCAGTCTGTTGGAAAGGGCTTTGGCCTCTGGCTCACCTGGGGAGAGGGTGTGTTACTAGCACTTTCTCTGATTGGAAACAGAAAAAGATAAGGCCATAATAGCCTTATTGATCATTGATGACTTGGGTAGACAGGTAGATAGATAGTGGTTATATTATCAAATAGAAAGATAGTGAGAGTAGGTGAGGGCTTTGGCCCATGCCCTCTTAGGCAGATTGATATAGGGTTTTCTACAGAAAAATTTAGTTAGGATTGGGATCTAGGGTATAGTTATAATCTATTATAAGATTTCTTTCACTTTCCTCCTTCCTATTTCCTATCCATATTAAGCTAAATGTTTTACATTTAATAAACTGCACTGGTTTTTGATCAAACTCATGCCCCCTAAAATTTAACCCTTCACAGTCTATATGTGAAAAATCATGGGGAGATTATAAAAGTAAGAAGAGTGGTAAGTGGACTGCCCTCCTTTCTAATCTTCTTATACTTACTGCACTTACTCTTCAATCTACCTTATTCCCCTTTCTATTACTTGAACAAGACACTCCATCTTTCAATGTGGGCATTTCATTGGATGTCTCCCATACTTGTAATAATCTCTCTCCTTATCTTTGTCTCCTAACTTCCTTAAAAAGCACCACATAAAATCCTACTTTTTATAGCAAGTCTTCCTGATCCTTTTTCATACCAGTTTATTCCTTCTCATGATTATTTCCAATTCATCTGGCATGTCTTCCTGATCCTTTTTCATACCAGTTTATTCCTTCTCATGATTATTTCCAATTCATCTGGCATATAGCTTGTTTTTTTACATAATTATTTAAATATTTTTGTGTCTCTATTTGACTGACTTCTTTGGAAGCAGAAATAGTCTTTTGCCTTTCCTTTTATTCCCAGTGTTTAGAAAGTGGCTGGCACATAGTAGGTACTTAAAATTGCTTATTAACTGTGATATGTTTAAGTTAGGGTGGAATGGAATATAAGATAAATAAGAAAGAGCCAAATTATGGAGTCAGGAACATCAGGTATCACACCAAGCAATTCATTTCACCGTATGATTGATCTATGAGATCTTTTTTTCTTTCTTCATAGGCACAACAACAGTAACTTTTAAAAATAAACAACACTCTGTACTACCTATAATCTTATATTCAGCATATAAATAGAATGTTTCTAGCCCATGTGCAGCCTGAACTTCCTATCATTGAGTTCTTTTCATTTGTGTTTTATCATCATACTTCCCAGAAACTGGTTAATGGGTATCTGCCACAGAGCCACAACTTGCTATTGCTCTATTACATATCTTACATTCAAAAGAAGAATTTATATCCCTCTTTTGGCAGAGAGATAAAACACAAAGCCTTCTGATGGAAATCCAGCACATCATCATCTTTATTTATCTACCAGGCTAACCTTGTATGGTGAGAAGCAGTTTTAATATTAGATTTCCTTGTTTTGTTTTTTGCAAAGCCAGCTATATAGTGTGGGAAAGGATACTGAAGTTTGAATTAAATATAAGTTGTGGAAATGAAAATAGAGTAAAATGAATTGTATACCTTTGGAGACTAGATGTTAGCTACTTTCCACATGCTTAGTAGCATTAAGTCAATTAATTTTCTAATCTCTATTCTACAATGGCAGTAACAACTCACATTTCTATAACCCATTAAGATTTACATGGCACTCTCCTTAACAACCACCTGCAAAAGGTAGTACACATACTATTATCCTAAATTTCCAGATAACAAAACTGAGGCTTAAGGAATTTAAATGATTTGTTCCAAACACATGTATTTTACAAATTTGAGAAATATGAAATCATATGTAGTGAGATCTGTGAAGAAGGAAGATAATAGAACATTTCTGATTCACATGATAGCAAGAATTTCAACATAATACAAATGTTAGTTGGACCAAAAGAAATGCACAAAGCTTAAATACCATTTACAAAATAAACAATGGAACAGTTATATCAAGGGAAGTGATGGGAAGTTAGCTTCTTGACAAAATTGAAAAGTGGTAAGGTCAAATAAGTTTCAAAATTATTGAGTTAAATGCCTCACAATAGTACATAATTTACTACAAAAAGTCTTTTAGCAGCATCAGGGATTATAAATTAAGGAATAAGGCTAACTCTTTCTTAAAAGAAGGAATTGGGGCAGATAGGTGGATGAGTGGATTGTGAGCCAGTCTGAGAGACTAGAGGGCCTGGGTTGAAACATGGCCTTAGGCATTTCCTAGCTATGTGAACCTGGGCAAGTTAATTAATACTCATTGCCTTAATCCCTCTTAACATTCTTCTGCCTTAGAACCAATATAGTATGTATTCTAAACTAGAATATAAGAGTTTTCAAAAAAAGAAGGAATCATAATTCTATTACCAAAAAATGAGAACATTGGCAAACAATGAAAATATATTTAACATTTATATAGTACTTTAAGGTTGGCAAAGCACTTTCCAAATATTATCTCATTTTATACTGGCAACCAGCCTATATATAACCAGGGTTATATATACTTTTGCTAATTCCATTTTATAGATGAGAAAATTATATGGGGATGGATTTGAACTCAAGTCTTCCTGACTCTAGGTCAAGTGTGCTGGAAAACTACTTCAGATATAAGCCAATTCAGTGTCAACTAACTGAAAAAAATATATATAAGGATAGGATGAGATCCATATCATCATTGTCATCGTATTTGCTATTAGAGATATACAAAAAAAATTTTAGACAATTTATAGAATGTGAACTTATAGACTAATATTCTTATTTATCTACAAGAATTATTTCATTCAACTTTTCTATTGCCCAAAGAATATTCTCTATAAAAGAGTAATAGCAGAGTAGAGACTATTCCTGTGAGCTTTTTTTTTAAACTCAGATGAGATGGAAATAATTTTTCTTCAACAACAACTCTAAGTAACAATATATTTAGATCAAGTAACACTAATACATTGCTCTTAATGTATACTTTTTGACATTGTGAAATGGATGAAAATTAATATAGAAATTTTTCAAGCAAAAATGAGTATATTATTAAAGAAAAACTTCACACTAAGGTTCATCACACTGAGGCAACTCTAAAGAGGCTAAAGTTTCCTCACCCTAAAAGAAGAGGATTGATAGATGTTTTCAGGTAAAACCATCGAAAAGATATTTTTTTTTAAAGTACAAAATTGCTTTTGGAACAAATGGACTTTACTTCAGAAACAATCATAAATGCTATTTACAGTTAAATTCTGTGGATTTATCAAATATTTCTAAGAGTTTTTAAATGACATTAATCTATAAAATGGTTTAAACTCAAGAGTGGAATCCAAAAGGATTCAATGTCACATCCCCAAGGATTTATCCAACTATGTGTAGGTAACTCAGGGTTAAACGCATAACTCAATCATGCAAATATGTTTACAGCAATGGTAGGTTGTAGAACTATGTTTCAAGATCATATCTCTATAGCCAGAAGATAAAAAAAAACAACAACTATATCACTACTGGGTCTGTATTCCAAAGATAAAAAATAACTGAAAGGAATATATTTCATTAAAATATTTATGGCGGCTCTTTCTGACCCTCACTTAACAAACATTCACAAAAAAAAGTGGGCCCCTTCTCTCTGATACTGGCCACTACCATCAAAGTACAGGTATAATAGTTGAGTCAACAATCAAGGACCTAATGGAAGGTCTAGCCACAAAGCACAACCTCATAACCAAGGACATCCAACTTCTTTTCAGTATATTGTAGATCTGAATGCCATGCTGCCATAGTTTCCTAAGGCCTTGAGGCCAGAGATAGAGTAATATTCTGTCCTACAAAAGATTTCTATCAGATGGTGAAAGAGCAGAGGAAAGTAAGATATATGTATGGGCTTGAAAAAAGAGACAAATCCCCTATTCCCTAATTCCAACTCTCAGAAATTTTCTAAGGATTCAATAGCCCCAGAGTGAACTCTGGGGCCAGAGAACTGAGAAATAGAACTATTTCATCACCTGTAAAATGAGATAGTTATATCTGTTGTACTTGTCAAACAAGGCTATTGATCCACTATCTCGCTTGCTAGTTAAATCTCTTTGAATGTTTTGGACAGAAAATGGTGTATATGGAGGTAGTGCTCTGCAGTGTTCTACTAAGCCTGTGGGGAAAAAAGCCCAGAATCTAGATGGAACCACTTCTGTTCCCTCAAAAGTTTCTTGGGGGGGACTTCCAGGTAAACATGGCTGCAATCTAGACGCGACTTGCTTCCTCTCCCCAGCACCGAACGAAATAGACTACCTCAAAAGAACATAAATATCACCTTTGGAAGAACAAAGGGACTCCCCAGTACCCCCACAGAAACAAAGGTACAAGGGGTTTGAACATTTCCACACTATAAGGAGGAGGAAAAGCTCACACAAAAACTTGAACTGAGCTGCCCCTCCCCCCCACCCACCAAACCAGAGTAAGGTTAGAAGGGCAGACAAAGCTGAAAAGCAAAACCAGTCCCTAACGACCAGAATTAAGCAACTAGAAGAGAGCGAGCATGCCCAAAAGATGGGAACCTTTTGGAAAGAAAAATGGGAGAAAGATCAGCAGTCTGACAGACAAGACTACACAATTGGAGAAAGAGCTGGAACCATCTAATAGAAGGGCAGACAAAGCTGAAAAGCAAAACCAGTCCCTAACGACCAGAATTAAGCAAATGGAAGACAGTAAGATTACAAAACAGCAAGAATCAATAAAGCAAAGCCAAAAAATTAATGAATTAGAAGAAAACATGAAATATCTCACTGAAAAGGTCACAGACTTGGAAAACAGAGGAAGAAGAGACAACCTCCCAATTATTGGTCTCCCCGAAAAACCAGAGATAAACAAAAACCTCGATGCTATTCTACAGGAAATGATAGAAGAAAATTGCCCACATGTTCTGGAGCAAGGGGACAAAATAGAAATAGAAAGTGTTCATAGAACACCCTCTATACTAAATCCCCAAAAGAAAAAAAACCCAGGAATGTAATCAGCAAATTCAAGAGCTTCCAAGAAAAGGAGAAAATCCTACAAGAAGAGAAGAAGATAAGCTTCAGATATAGGGGGGCTCCCATAAAGATCACATAAGACTTAGTGGCTAACACGCTAAGAGACTGCAAAGCATTGAACATGATATTTAGAAAGGCAAGAGAGCTGGACCTCCAAACAAGAATCAACTACCCAGCAAAACTGACTATATACTTCCAGGGGAAAGTATAGGCATTCAACAAAATAGAAGATTTCCAAGCATTTGCTAAGAAAAGACCAGAACTTAGTGGAAAATTTGACATCCAATAACAGAAAGAAAGAGAAACATGAAAAGGTAAATATGAAAGAAAGGGAAAAGGAGATAAATCTTATCTTTTTCTTTAAGTCAAACTCTCTTCTATAAGGACTACATTTATATCAAATTATATATATTAATATGTGGGGAAAATGTACTGTGTAACTCCCAAAAATTGTATGCATCATAAGAGTAGTTAGAAGAAACATGCATAGGGAAAGATTGGAGCATCAAGAAGATTTGGTGAAAGGGGGGGAAAAGAAAAAAAAAGGGAGGGGGAGAATCATCGATAATCCTAATATTTACTTCAAGAAATGGGGGGGGGACTAAATAGAATAATCTTTCCAATACAATGATACACATGGGAAGGGGAGGGGAAGAACACTCATATGAGAAGGAGAGGAAGAGAGCGTCAAGTGGTATTACATAAACCTTACTCTCAGTGAAATCATATCTGAGAGGGAAGAACATCTAGATCCAGTGGGATCCTGAATTCTAACTTATCCAACAGGATAAGAAAGAAAGGAAAATCAAGGAGGGAGAGGGGGCACTGAGTATAAAAAGGGAGGGAAGGAGAGGGGGAGGGGAAGGGAGCATAAAAAGGGAGGGGCTAGAAAGGGAAGCATATCAAGGGAGGGGACTAGAGGGACTGACCTAAAGTAAATCACTGGTTTAAAAGGATATAGCTAAAGAAGAAAGGTCAGAACTAGGAGAAGATATCAAAATGCCAGGGAATCCACAAGTGACAATCATAACTTTGAATGTGAATGGGATGAACTCAGCCATAAAACACAGTCAAATATTAGATTGGATTAGAACCCCAAACCCTAACATTTGTTGTCTTCAAGAAACACACATGAGGCGGGTTGATACTCACTAGATTAGAATGAAAGGATGGAGAAAGATGTTTTGGGCCTCAACTGATAGAAAAAGGCAGGAGTTGCAATCATGATATCAGACAAAGACAAAGCAAAAATAGACCTGATCAAAAGGGATAGGGAAGGTAAATATATTCTGTTAAAAGGGAGTATAGACAATGAGGAAATACCACTAATCAACATGTATGCACCAAATGGTGTAGCATCCAAATTTTTAATGGAGAAACTAGGAGAATTGAAGGAGGAAATAGACAGTAAAACCATATTAGTGGGAGACTTGAACCAACCACTATCAAATCTAGATAAATCAAACCAAAAAATAAATAAGAAACACTTAAAAGAGGTGAATGAAATCTTAGAAAAATTAGAGTTAATAGACATATGGAGAAAAATAAATAGGGATAAAAAGGAATACACCTTCTTCTCAGCACCACATGGCACATTCACAAAAATAGATCATACACTAGGTCACAGAAATATGGCACTCAAATGCAGAAAAGCAGAAATAATAAATGCAACTTTTTCAGATCATAAAGCAATAAAAATATTGATCAGAAAGGGTACATGGAGAGCCAAATCAAAAATTAATTGGAAATTAAATAATATGATACTCCAAAATCGGTTAATTAGAGAAGAAATCATAGAAACAATTAATAATTTCATTGAGGAAAATGACAACAATGAGACATATTTTCAAACCTTATGGGATGCAGCCAAAGCAGTACTTAGAGGAAAATTCATATCCATGAGTGCATATATTAACAAATTAGGGAGGGCAGAGATCAATGAATTGGAAATGCAAATCAAAAAACTTGAGAACAAACAAATTAAACACTCCCAGAAGAAAAGCAAACTAGAGATCCTAAAAATTAAGGGAGAAATTAATAAAATCGAAAGTGACAGAACTATTGAGCTAATAAACAAGACTAGAAGCTGGTACTTTGAAAAAAACAGACAAAATAGACAAAGTACTGGTCAATCTAATTAAAAAAAGGAAAGAAGAAAGGAAAATTAACAGTATCAAGGATGAAAAGAGGGATCTCACCTCCAACGAAGAGGAAATTAAGGCAATCATTAAAAACTACTTTGCCCAACTATATGGCAATAAATATACCAACCTAGGTGATATGGATAAATATTTACAAAAATATAAATTGCCTAGACCAACAGAAGAAGAAATAGATTTCTCAAATAATCCCATATCAGAAACAGAAATCCCACAGGCCATCAAAGAACTTCCTAAGAAAAAATCCCCAGGGCCTGACGGATTCACCAGTGAATTCTATCAAACATTCAAAGAACAACTAACTCCAATACTCTACAAACTATTTGATATAATAAGCAAAGAGGGAGTTCTACCAAACTCCTTTTATGACACAAACATGGTACTAATTCCAAAGCCAGGCAGGCCAAAAACAGAGAAAGAGAATTATAGACCAATCTCCCTAATGAATATAGATGCAAAAATCTTAAATAGGATACTAGCAAAAAGACTCCAGCAAGTGATCAGAAGAGTCATTCACCATGATCAAGTAGGATTTATACCAGGGATACAGGGCTGTTTTTATATTAGGAAAACTATCCACATAATTGACCACATAAACAAGCAAACCAACAAGAACCACATGATTATCTCAAAAAATGCTGAAAAAGCCTTTGATAAAATACAACACCCATTCCTACTAAAAACACTAGAAAGCAGAGGAATAGAAGGGTCGTTCCTAAAAATAATAAACAGTATATATCTAAAACCATCAACTAATATCATCTGCAATGGGGATAAACTAGATGAATTCCCATTAAGATCAGGAGTGAAACAAGGATGCCCATTATCACCTCTAATATTTGACATTGTACTAGAAACACTAACAGTAGCAATTAGAGAAGAAAAAGAAATTGAAGGCATTAAAATAGGCAAGGAGGAGACCAAATTATTGCTCTTTGCAGATGACATGATGGTCTACTTAAAGAATCCTAGAGATTCAACCAAAAAGCTAATCGAAATAATCAACAACTTTAGCAAAGTTGCAGGATACAAAATAAACCCACATAAGTCATCAGCATTTCTATATAATGCCAACACAGCTCAGCAGCTAGAACTAGAAAGAGAAATCCCATTCAAAATTACTTTAAACAAAATAAAATACTTAGGAATCTATATCCTGAGACAAACACAGGGACTATATGAACACAACTACAAAACACTTTCCACACAACTAAAACTAGACTTGAACAATTGGAAGAACATTAACTGCTCATGAGTAGGATGAGCCAATATAATAAAAATGACCATCCTACCCAAACTCATCTATCTATTTAGTGCCATACCCATGAAACTTCCAAAAAAATTTTTTACTGATTTAGAAAAAACCATAACAAAGTTCATTTGGAATAACAAAGGATTAAGGATATCCAGGGAAATAATGAAAAAAAAATACAAAGGAAGGGGGCCTTGCAGTCCCAGATCTCAGACTATATTATAAAGCAGTGGTCATCAAAACAATTTGGTACTGGCTAAAAGACAGAAAGGAGGATCAATGGAATAGACTCGGGGTAAGTGACCTCAGCAAGACAGTATATGACAAATCCAAAGATCCCAGCTTTGGGGACAAAAATCCACTATTTCATAAAAACTGCTGGGAAAATTGGAGGACAGTATGGGAAAGATTTGGTTTAGATCAACACCTCACACCCTACACCAAGATAAATTCAAAATGGGTGAATGACTTGAACATAAAGAAGGAAACTACAAGAAAATTAGGTGAGCACAGAATAGTATACATGTCAGACCTTTGGGAAGGGAGAGGCTTTAAAACCAAGCAAGACTTAGAAAGAGTTACAAAATGCAAAATAAATAATCTGGAATACATCAAATTAAAAAGTTTTAGTACAAACAAAACCAATGTAACTCAAATTAGAAGGGAAGCAACAAATTGGGAAATAATCTTTATAAAAACTTCTGACAAAGATTTGATTATTCAAATTTATAAAGAACTAAATCAATTGTACAAAAAATCAAGCCATTCTCCAATTGATAAATGGCAAGGGACATGAACAGGCAGTTCTCAGCCAAAGAAATCAAAGCTATTAATAAGCGCATGAAAAAGTGCTCTACATCTCTTATAATTAGAGAGATGCAAATCAAAACAACCCTGAGGTATCACCTCACACTCAGAAGATTGGCTAACATGACAGCTATGGAAAGTAATGGATGCTGGAGGGGATGTGGCAAAGTAGGGATATTAATTCATTGCTGGTGGAGTTGTGAATTGATCCAACCATTCTGGAGCGCAATTTGGAACTATGCCCAAAGGGTGATAAAAGACTGTGTGCCCTTTGATCCAGCTATAGCACTGCTGGGTTTGTACCCCAAAGAGACAATAAGTAAAAAGACTTGTTCAAGAATATTCATAGCTGTGCTCTTTGTGGTGGCCAAAAATTGGAAAATGAGGGGAAGCCCATCAATTGGGGAATGACTGAACATATTGTGCTATATGTTGGTGATGGAATACGATTGTGCTAAAAGGAATAATAAAGTAGAGGAATTCCATGGAGACTGGAACAACCTCCAGGAAGTGTTGCAGAGAGAAAGGAGCAGAACCAGGAAAACATTATACACAGAGACTGATACACTGTGGTACAATCGAAGGTAATGGACTTCTCCATTAGTGTCAATGTAATGTCCCTGAACAATCTGCAGGGATCTAAAAAACACTATCCACAAGCAGAGGATAAACTATGGGAGTAAAAACACCAAGGAAAAGCAACTGCTTGACTACAGGGGGGAATGGGATACGACTGAGGAGAGACTCTAAATGAACACTCTAATGCAAATACCAACAACATGGAAATGGGTTCCAACCAAGAACATATGTGATACCCAGTGGAATCGTGCGTTGGCTATGGGAGAGGTGGTGATAAGGGGGGGGGGGGGGAGAGAAAAAGAAAATGATCTTTGTTTCCAATGAATAATGTTTGGAAATGACCAAATACAATAATGTTTAAAGTGGAAAGAAAAAAAAAGAAAGATGACTGAGAACAGAGCTCACCTGTACTAATAGTATATATGTTTTAGTCAAGGACAGAAGATGGGTTTTGCTCAGGTTTTTCTTGTGTTGTTATTAACAACTCAGTTTCAAATATATTGTTCATTTATGGTGAATAAAATAAAGAATTTTTAAAAGTGAAAAAAAAAGTTTCTTGGGACAGAGACCTATGCTAGTCATCAGTGAACTGCAAAGCATAGAAAAAAGCTAAGACATCTTGTTAAAGAATATAAATGAAAAAAACAAACCTTCACAACAAGAAATACTTTAAAAGAAAATATGTTCTCTTTCCAAACAAAAGCTAGTGATTTTGAAGATTGGATATATATATGGAGATCACCTAAGGGTTATGGATCTATTAGAAGAACATGACAAGTACATAAACCTAAATACTATCATTTATAAAGTAATTCAAGAGAAATATTCAGAACTTAAAAATAGAAAATGAGATACCAATTGAAATTAAAAGATTGCCTATAGAAAACAAAATAGAGAGAGACACATTCATTAAGGATCATGAAACATAAAACAATGAATTTAAATTTGAGAAAATAGACTTGTAGAATTAAGTGATTTGACCAAGTTTACACAGTATATTAATGCAATGGGGGGGGGGCAGGAAAGTTCTATCAGGAACTACATTTTCAGATTCCTAGGCCAATATAATGGAGTGGACTAAGATTCTGGTCACCCATATCTAATCTTGGCTATTCCACAAACTCACCTTTTGATGTGAGGTATATAACCTCACAACTGTGTGACTCTTTCATCTCCTGTAAAATGGGATAGTCATACCTGTTGTAACCATCAAACAAGTCTATTGACCTGCCAGCTACCTAATTAATCCTCTATTTATTTATATCTATCTCACTATCATCTATATCTATAAACCCTATATATGTTACTTATTTTAAAATATAATTCTATAGACCTAGATAGATATTTGGATAGAGATAGATAGATACATAGAGGAATAGCTAGATGTATTGATACATATACATTTATGTGCATGAATATATAGGAATGGATTATATATTGTATGACATACATGATACATTTTAAGCAGTAAGGCACTCCGATTAATAGATAGGAAATAACTTATGCTAATCAAGCCAAAATACCACTTTGATATTGACAACCACCTCCCTTCAGACCCTAATGAAGGGAGCTCATAACAATGAACCACAAGATCTTAGGAATTCTTCCCTTCCACACCTGCACACTATCTGCTCTACTTTCAGCCATGCTAGTGTGACAGAGGTCTGAACTTAAGGAAGAGTGACAGGCTGAAGTGCTGCTGAATCTTCTTTTCTCAATGGAGGAGGGGCCCCAGGGGGTCTAGAATCTTAAGGAGCAAGAAGGTTCTGATTGGGAGGCAGGTAGCTCTCTTAGCCTTGTGACAGGAAAGGGGATGGTCTGACCAAGACTTGATCCTGAGGAAAGACTCATCTTTCTCTCCTGGTGACTGAATATCCTTCTCCCCCATCAATTCCCAACTAAAGTGTCCAGCTGGAGAAGACATTGAGCCTCTGACAAGAATACCTCACAGCTCCTGGTCCCGTGCATCACGTTGGACCAAGACCAGGGCTAGCCAAGCCTGACGCTCTCAAGGGTCCCAAGGCTGCCAAGGCCTGGGTTCCCCAACTTGAGGAGGGAGGAAGGGGTAGTTATAATAGGGACACCTTCCCCTCTTTCCTCACAAACTTTTCCTCCAGCCATTTCCCTGTGTTATCCCCAACTGAATTATTTTAGAATAAAGGTTGTTATCTTTGCCAAATTGGCTTGAGTATGGGTGGGCCAGCTTGAGAGGGAGAGTAATCTCCTTGAGGAGGAAAGTTGTAGGCATTAGTAGTAGAGGAAGCCATAGCTGAGGGAATGTTGAAGGGGGAAACTGCTCACTCCCCCCTCCTCTCTCTTGGCCCATTTTAACATCAGCTGTCTTCCCTGCACCCTGCTTTGAGAGAGAAGATATCCATACTTCCTCTCTCTTTATACCATCAACTAATTCCTCTATTACACTTGAATGGTCATCTTTGAAAGGAGAAGATATAATCATTGTGGAGAAGAGGCTAACCTTTCTTGACACCTCAAATAATTGCCACCAAAGTTCAAGTAAGCCTAAAAATCCCAAGAGTTGTAGCAGCCTCTTGAGTACTGGCAGTGCCTCCACCTTAGCCCCTGCAGACTGCCATCATCCAGGGAAGCAATTCTTGTGGAGAATGGGATATTCCTCCACACAAGCTGCTAACCTCTTTCAAACTGTAGTGCAGCTAAGAAAAGAAAGCATGCTGAGGGAGAGATGAGAGGTATGTGTCAAGCTAGTCAAATTGCCACCAAAATTTTGATTACCATCTTTACTGAAATCCCAATGGAGATAGACCAGAAACCTTATGGTGTATATGTGTGTGTGTGTGTGTGTGTGTGTGGTATGTGTGTATGTGAGTTAATTAAAAACTCTAACTTGGAAATAGATATATGTAAAGAATTATTTAATTCACATCCAGATCTATATAATACACATAGGAATTTATGTGGATAGAGACAAACCTATGCATGCAGAAACATAAGAACTGAAAATAAAAACCAAACAAACAGAAATTAGACATACTCGACTAAGGTTTCTTAATCTGATGTTCATAGAATATCAGATTTCAGAGGGTCTATGGATTTGTTTGAGAAAAAAAAATCTTCATTTTCATTAACTTTTAACCTCAATTTAGCATTTCTTTCAATTATCCTTTTTTTTTTGCCAGATTGCTGAAGGCATGGATGACAAACAATAACAACAACAAAGGATAAGAATCTCTAATCTAATCTACTCTCCTCATTTTTAGTTAAGAAAACTGAGTAATACAACATCTAGTAAGTCACATAATAGCAATAGAGCTGGGACCAGAAACCTCAAAACCCAATGTCCTTGGTATTACCTTAGACTGTAGAACTTGCTTGAAGAATGATATTGACACCTGTGGACAGAGACAATACAGAATTTTCAATTTAAATTTTAATCTTGTTTTTTTAATTCTGATGATGGAATCACCAACATTGAGTCAATCTTAAAGTACAATGTTTCAAAAGTTTAATTACTCTTAGTGGATTCCCAGATGTAGTCCTTAAGCATAGTAATCATATCTCTATATGCTCCTCAAAGGATGCCCACAGCAACATAACCGTGACCAAGGCTTGCACTTGTGCAAAAATTGAATTTAACATTAAGTGGTGGTTCTTTCATTATTATTACTTTTAATGAAACCAGTCATTTTCTACCTGGTTAGTTTCATAACTACATTACTTTTCAGACAAATCCATGCTGTGATAAGGCAGTTGGAAACACTATAAAGCTATAATTTTTCCCAATTTCTCTCTCTGCCATTCCTCTCTGACCATCTTTACTAACTTCCTAACCCCCAACACCCGCATACATATACTCATATAAACACACACATATCTACATCTTTTTTTCTTAATGAAAGTCTGAATTTATTTTTTAAATCAAACTCTCAGTTAGTGAGTTACATATTTATTATGTGTTTTCTTGTCTTTTTAATCTTGTTCATCAAAATTCATATAGACATAGTTCTAGGATAGGTCATTAGATAGCTATTATACCTTTATATAAAATGCTCAGTTGTCTATTGGGCAGGTGGATAAAATGATTATACTTTTTATAATGGAATAAAATTATTTTACTATAAACCCATCTTTCATAAACCTACTAAAATCATCCTCATTTTAACTTATGTAAGAGAAAGTGCTGATATATGCTTAATCTTGTTCTCATATGGTTTTGATTTATTTGTTTAAGGCTATATACATTGAAAACTATTATTTTTAATACTACCAAAATTCATGTAACACTTAAGCTTTACAAAGTGTCTTTATGATAACATCTGAAGTAGGAAGAACATATGGATTCACCTGGGAATTGTATCCAATGGACAAGGCAGTTTACAATGAAAAAAAGTAGAGAAAACCCCAAACATTTGAAATAATGGTATTTTCTCATAGATTTGAAAACCAAAAGTAATCACCAAACTAGACAATTCTCTAATTTCTCTCCAGAGTATTTAGAGGTTGAATTCATGTGTTGTCTCCATTAATGTCTAAGCCTTTTAAAGGAAGGAATGTGTTTTGACTCTCTTTACATACCTGGTGCTTAGCATAGCGCCTGGCATTAGTAAGTGTTTAATAAATGCCTGTTTCATTGATTGACTGAAAGAATTAAAGTCTAAAGAGATGCAAAAAACTTTAGCTCCTAGAATCATATTTCAAATCTTGGTTAGAATAAAAGTCAGGTATGTTCTTCTTTGAAGCTATTTTTCACAAATATTCACTAAAGTGAAAATAGGAAATAGGTGAAGTGACTAGGTCTGCCAAGCAGTATTTTCCCCTCAAACTGTAGTCAGCATGTTCTCCTTACATGCTTGACAGCAAGCCTACAAGCTGTTGGCATTTTTCACTTTCCAGTTAATTTAAAGGCTTTCTTTGAAATAAAAATTGTGCCTCTCTCATCACTACTTTTCAGCACCAAGAAGTGTTTGATAAAATTCCTGTAAGTAAACAAACTTTAGATGGTGGTGGGCTAAGGTGAAGGGAGTAATAGGAGAAATAATCAGCCAGAAAAATGACATTGAGTGCATTTTCAGCTCCAACAAGATTGTGTTTGTTAGAATGGAGTTAGCTGATAGTCCAACACATTTTGCTTTCATGTCACTAGTTGTCTAATTACTGAACTTTATACATACCAGTAGTGTTGGAATTTGGAGGTGAGAGAATTTTTAAAAATGAATAAAGTTGAATGTCATTTTCTGAATACTTTCAAAAGGATATTTTTATTTTTTCTATCCTACATTCAGTGATTCTGTGTTTGAATTACTTTTGAATTGTGATCCTGTGAAGTTGTGGGAATGTTAGCCTTAAAATATGGGATACAAGGTAGTATGGTGAAAGGAAAAGTGGACTGGGTCATTCAATAAGCAAATATATATTAAACATCTACTATGTGTATGCCAATAAGCATTTATTGAGTGCTAGCTATGTGTCAGTCACTTTGTTAAGCATTGAGAAAACAGAGACAGGCAAAAAAAAAATAATCCTTCCTTTGGAGAACTCATGATTTATTGGGGAGGAGGAGAAAAATAGAAAAATACCCAGGTCCATGCAAGATTTTTCATAGATAGATAGATAGATATAGATATAGATATAGATATAGATATAGATATAGATATAGATATAGATATAGATATAGATATAGATATAGATATAGATATAGATATAGATATAGATATAGATGTGAATGAGACACACAAAGAAACTGAGTGGGGGCGAGAAAGGGAAGGATTGAAGGAGGGAGAGAAAACATAGATGAAAATCTGAATGAAAGACAATAGAAGCTAAAGGTACTGGGTAAAGTATTGCTAACAATAGGATATAAACTTAGTCTTAAAAGACTTCAGGAAAACAATTATGTAGAGGTAAGGAGAGCATATATTGCAAAGAAAAAGGAATTGTAGATGAAATGCCAAGGGAGACAAGTCCTACTCTCATCACTGGCAATAGTTGGCTATGACTTTGGGTCATAATAAGTTTAAATACCTTTATATAGTGATTTATAAAAGTTTACATGTAGTTTCTCTATAATTACAAATAGTAGCCCATTAGTCCAGCTATTCTGACCCTGACGATAGAGATGAGGAAATAAGACTCACAAAGTTAGTCATTCAGCCAAAGTCAGGACTCATATTCAAGCATTTAGTTTCCAAATCCATCTAATTCCAAATATTATTATGATTTTATAATAAAGTTAATGCTGCTCTAGAGTCCATATCATTTAAATGTGGAAGTTCACCTAGCTATCCTTTAAATCCCTTTCCAGAACTAAATATGTGACCCCATGTTCCTTGTCTATAAAATGAGTAGGTTGGCTTGAGTGACTGCTACATTGCCCATTAGATTTGAAATTTTTATGATTTTTTTGATATTACATTTGGAAAGATGTGCAGAAAGCTTTCAATATATAAAAAAGCAATACGCTCTCCATTCTCTACTCAGATGATATAGAACAAACATGGTAGCTTCAGGGTAACATTATATAAAATATGAGTTACTTTCTCTGTTTATCTATAATGTATGTTCAGACTCATTTTATTGGTAAGACAGAAGTTATTACTATCCCTATTTTACAGATGATGTAATGTGCCCAAGGTCATTCAATGAGTTTAAGGTTAAAGCAATGATAATAAATAGTTCAGCCTTGCTCCTTTGGGTTTTAGCACAAGGCCAAATTGACAAATAATAAAGGTTAATTTTAGCAGCTCTTTTCGCACTTTTCAGTTCTCTAACACTGGTGCAAAATAGGCTTGGTTTTCTTGTCTCTTATTCATGTTGTCATGTGTTTAATGTCGGTACATATTCACACATATCCTATTTCTATGTAAATATAAGCATTTTGAAAACAAGAAGTGCATCCTGTTTTTACCTTTTCCAGAATCTATAAAAGTTGACTATTCACTCTGTACATCATTCTCAGTGGCAACACACAATTTCCCAAATGATTCAACTGTAAGAACCCCTACCCACTTTAGACATAATAACCATTATCATCCTTTAGCTTTTCCAGTCTCTTTGAATTATAAGCCACTTTCAAGTTCTTGAAGTTTAAAATCCTATTCAATAAATCCAACTTACTCTCTTCTAATCAGTCTCATTCTTTTAACTCCACCATTCTCTAAAAAACAACCACAAAACATGCCATTTAAAATGAACTATTTTTTCAATAGGGTGTTATACTTAACCTCTCTGGGGATCTTTTTTTTCCCTCATCTATAAAATAAAATTAGTAGATATTATAACCTCTATGCTCATGATTATTCTAAAAATATGATCTGATGATATTGAGTAAATAAATTCCTTTTTATATGTGACATAATTAAATGAAAATTGGTTGCCAGTTGATTTTTATGTGAATTTGATTTTTTGTTATGTATTTGTTTGCTGATTCCTTCATTCATTTAGCTGTTTAGTTATTTATTTTCAATCATTCTGTTCAGAAAGACCACTAAGGCATCAGAGTGGTTGTGTAAAAAGGTTTATCCACAATGATAAAAATATTAGTTCTTAATCTAAATTTGATTTTATTACTTTCAACATTCATTGTTTTGAGATTTTGAGTTCCAAATACTTTTCCCTTCATTTACTCCTTCCAACCCATTAAAGAAGCAAGTTATATGATAGTCTTCATAAATGTGAAATCATTCAAAACATCTTTCCATCTCACAAAACAAAGTAAAGTGAGAAAGATGTACTTCAATTTGCTATCAGATTCTTATTACTTCTCTCTCTCTGAAGGGGAAAACCTTTTTCAGTATATGCTATTTGGAATTATCTTGGACCACGATCTTGATCAGAATAACTAATTCTTGCACAATTGGTCATCCTTACAATATTGCTATTACTTTCTGTATTGTTCTCATGGTTTTGTTCAATTCACTTTAATGAATCAATTCAGCTAAGTCTTCACAGGTTTTTCTTTCTTTCTAATAACTCCTCCTTCATACTTTTTATAGCAAAACACCTTCTATCACAACCACATGCCAAAACTTGTTCATGCATTCTCCAGTGGTGGTCATTCCCTCAATTTCCAATACTTTGTCACAACAAAAATTATTTTTGTACATGTGTGCCTTTTTCCTTGCTTATCTGATCACTTTGGGATGCAAACTTTGTCTTGTTATTGCTGGGTCAAATCATATGCACAGTTTTACTGCTCTTTGGGTATAGTTCAATAGTAGTTGGACCAATTCACATCTTCACCAACAATGCATTAAAGTACTTATGTTTGCATATCCCCTCCAGCATTTGTTACTTCCTTTTCTATCATCTGATAGGTATGTGATTCTCCCTCAGAGTTGTATTGATTTTCATTTATCTAAACAATAGTAACTTTCAGTGTTTTCATGTGATTATTGATAGCTTTGATTCCTTCTGAAACTATTCATATTCTTTGACAATTTTTCAATTGGGTAATGGCTTATTTATATGAATTAGATTCAGTTCTGATATATTTGAGAAATGAAGCCTTTATCAAAGAAACATGCTACATATTTTTCCAAGTTTCCTACTTTCCTTTTAATTTTGACTACTTTGATTTATGATATAAACCTTTTTATTTAATTAAAATTATCAATTTTATTGTATATGTTATTCTCCATCTATCTATATAAATATGTACTCCTTTTTTAAACTTACCTTGGTATACTCTATGAGATGTTAGACCATGTCTAGTTTCTTCCAGAATGTTTTCTGGTTCTCTGTCAAATAGTGAGCTCTTGCCCCCAAAGCTTGGTTCTTGGTTTTAACCAATACTTTTTTACTATGTTCATTTACTGCTATATTTCATGCACCTAATTTATTCTAATAATCACAAATTATATTTCTTAGAATTGATAGCTAAGTTATGCAGTGATTAGAAAGCTGGCCTGAAGTCAAGAAGACTCATTTTCCTAAATTCAAATCTCTTTGACCTTAGTCAAGTCACTTTACTCTGTTTGACTCAGGTCTTCATCTATAAAATGATATGTGAAAGGAAATGGATACCCACTCCAGTATCTTAGGCAAGAAAAAACCCATTTAGGATCACAAAGAGTCAGATATAATTGAAACAGTTGAATAATAACAAGACCAGATTATTTCGATGAAAAGCACTTAGCAATTCAGTTTGAAATGATACCGACAAGATACTTTTCTATACCTTTATTTTCCCCCTTGGTTTCTTTTATTGCCTTGACTGTTTGTTATTTCAAATGAATTTCATTATTATATTTCCTAGTTTTAGAAAACAATACTTTAGTAGTTTGATTGATGTGGCATTGAATTTAGGTAGAATTTATATTTTTTTATATTATTTTGGCTTAGTCTACCCATGAGTAAATGGAATCTCTTCAAATGTTTAAATTTGTCTTTATATTCATAAAATGTGTTTTATAATTTTGTTCATATCCTTCATGAGAATTTTTGTAGGAAAATTCAAAATATATTTTATATTATCTACATATTTATTTTTTATTTTTTAATATTTTATTTTTTCAATTAGATGTAAAAACAATTTCATCATTTAAAAAAATTGAGTTCCAAATTTTCTCCTTCCCTTTTTGCACTCCCTATACTGTTATTTACAAGAGAATTCTTCTTAATATCTTACTATTGGGATTTCTTGGTAACATATATGAATTCTGATGATTTGTGTGGATTTATTTTATATACTGCAACTTTGCTAAAGTTGTTAATGGTTTCAATTAGCTTTTTAATTGATTCTTTAGAGTTTATCTAAGTTTACCATCACATCAACTGCATAAAATTGGGTGATATATTCAATTCCTTATTTCCTATTATTAGTCTTTCAATTTTTCTTTTCTTGTCCTGTTCTATACTTATGGCTTTAATTACCATGTTGAATAATAAGGGTAATAATATTCATCTTTGCTTCATGCCTAATCTTATTGGGAAGATATCTATTTTATCCCCATAACTGATAATGTTTGCTCTTGGTTGTGAGTAGATACTACTTATCATTTTAAGAAAAAAAAATCTTTCTATTCCTATGCTTTAAAGTATGTTATTGTTAGTAGGAATGTCTGATGTAATTTTTAAAATGTTATTTCAGTCTCTACTGAAATAATCCTATGACTTTTATTTTTTATATGGTTGATTATACCAATAGTTTTCCTAATATTGAACCAGTCTTGCGTTCTTGGTATTAATCCCACCAGGTCATGGCATATGATAATTGTGGTATGTTGCTGTATGCTCCTTGCTAGAATTTTATATATAAAACTTTTACATTTTTATTCATTAGGAAAATTATCCTATAATATTCTTCCTCTGTCTTTGCTCTTCCTGGTTTAAGTATCAAAACCATTAATGCGACATGAAAGGAATTTGGTAGGACTCCTCCTTTACCTATTTTTTTTCCAATTAGTTTATATAATATTGGCATTAGTTGATCTTTAAATATTTGGTAGAATTCATTCATAAATCCATCATGTAATTTTTTCTTAGGGCTTCATTTGTGGCTTGTTCAACTTATTTTTATAAGATAAGGCTATTTAAGTATTATATTTCCTGTTCTGTTAATCCCCCAAAATCATGTTTTCAAAAATATTCACCTCTTTTACTTAAATTGTAAATTTTACTGACATATAATTGGACAAAATACCTCCTATTAATTGTTTTAATTTAATCTTTATTGGTAGTTAATTCTACATAAAACTGAGGAAAAAATTGTCATTTCTATTACTATTCTTTCTCCAGAGAGAATTTTTCTAAAATTCTATTCATCTCTTTAAATTACTTTCTAATGTATTTTATGGCTAGTTTTATGTGGTTCTTAGAGAGGTAACCTGTCATCCCTCATTATAGTTTTGCCTCTATTTTCCCTTATAACTTATTCAAATTTTGCTTTGAGAATTGGGATGCTATTCCATTTGGGGGTATATGTTTAATATTGATATTAGTTCATTGCCTATGATATCTTTTAACAAAATTTAGTTTCCTCAATTATCTGTTTTAATGACTCTTTTTTTTCTTTTGATTAGTTTGATGATATGATTGTTTACACATGCCTTTTTTTAAAATTTCACCTTAAATATAATAGAATCTACTCCACACCTTTATATTAATTCAATGCGTGCTTTTCTATTTTAAGTTTGTTTCTTATAAACATAATATTATTTATTATTTTTTATAGTTATATCCTACTATCCACTTTCATTTTTGTGAGTTACTTCATCCAATTTATATTCACAGTTATGTTTACTACCTGTACATTTTTCATACTTTTTTCTTTTGTCTTTGTCTTTCTCTTTTTTGCCCTGTTCCTTCTTTAAAATCTGTCTTGCTTCTGTCCCCTATCTGGATTAAATTGTCCTTGTTCTTATCACTCTTAACCCTTCCCTGTATTTTTCTGTTAAGCTGGATAGAATTCTATATCCAATTGAGTACATGTATGTGTGTGTATGTATATGTATATATATATATATATATATATATACACATTTTCTTTCCTCTTCAACCAGTTCAGATATGAGTGAGATTTAACCATTATGTACACTTTAATCTCTCACTATAAAAACCTCTTTCTTGCTCTTCTCTTTTATGCAAGATGATATTTATCCTTCTTCTACCTTACCCTTTCTTCCTTTGTTTTTCCCATTCTTCCATTAAATATTCAAGATCATCCCTACATAATCAAATCAAACTCATAAGCTCTCTCAGTGTTGAATCCTTCGAACTACCCTAATAATAAAAAAAAAAAGTTCTGAGGTTTTATATGTATTCTTTTTTCATATGGGGATATAATAGTTAAACATTATTCATTAATTTATGATTTCACTTTCATGTTTACCCTTTTATGCTTCTCTTGAGTCTTGTGACAGAATGTTACATTTTCTATTCAGCCCTTGTTTGTTTTTTGGTGATTCTTATTTTATTTTATTTTTTAATAATATTTTATTTCATCATTTCCAAGCATTATTCATTAAAGACAAAGATCATTTTCTTTTCCTCTCCCCTCACCCCCCATAGCCGACGCATGATTCCACTGGGTATCACATGTGTTCTTGATTCGAAACCATTGTCATGTTGTTAGTATTTGCATTAGAGTGTTCGTTTAGAGTCTCTCCTCTGTCATGTCCCCTCAACCATTGTAGTCAGGCCGTTGCTTTTCCTCGGTGTTTCTACTCCCACAGTTTGTCCTCTGCTTATGAATACTGTTTTTTCTCCTAGAACCCTGCAGATTGTTCAGGGACATTACACCGCTACTAATGGAGAAGTCCATTACGTTTGATTATACCACAGTGTATTAGTCTCTGTGTACAATGTTCTCCTGCTTCTGCTCCTCTCACTCTACATCACTTCCTGGAGGTCGTTCCAGTCTCCATGGAATTCCTCCACTTTATTATTCCTTTTTTAATAATAGTATTCCATCACCAACATATACCACAATTTGTTCAGCCATTCCCCAAATGAAGGGCATCCCCTCGTTTTACAATTTTTGGCCACCACAAAGAGCGCAGCTATGAATATTCTTGTACATGTCTTTTTCTCCATTATGTCTTTGGGGTACAAACCCAGCAGTGCTATGGCTGGATCAAAGGGTAGACATTCTTTTACCGTCCTTTGGCATAGTTCCAAATGCCCTCCAGAATGGTTGGATCAGTTCACAACTCCACCAGCAATGAATTAATGTCCCTACTTTGCCACATCCCCTCCAGCATTCATTACTTTCCTTTGCTATCATGTTAGCCAATCTGCTAGGGGTGAGGTGATACCTCAGAGTTGTTTTGATTTGCATCTTTCTGATTATAAGAGATTTAGAACACTTCTTCATGTGCTTATTAATAGTTTTGATTTCTTTATCTGAAAACTGCCTATCCATGTCCCTTGCCCATTTATCAATTGGAGAATGGCTTGGATTTTTGTACAATAGTTTTAGCTCTTTATAAATTTGATCAATTAAACCTTTGTCAGAGGTTTTTATGAAGATTTTTTTCTCAATTTGTTCTTTCCCTTCTGATTTTAGTTACATTGGTTTTGTTTGTACAAAAGCTTTTTAATTTGATGTATTCCAGATTATTTATTTTACATTTTGTGAAGCTATCTACGTCTTGCTTGGTTTTAAAGTCTTTCCCCTCCCAAAGGTCTGACATGTATACTATTCTGTGTTTACCCAATTTACTTATGGTTTCCTTCTTTATGTTTAAGTCATTCACCCATTTTGAATTTATCTTGGTGTAGGGTGTGAGGTGCTGATCTATTCCTAGTCTCTCCCACACTGTCTTCCAATTTTCCCAGCAGTTTTTATCGAATAGTGGATTTTTGTCCCAAAAGCTAGGATCTTTGGGTTTATCATATACTGTCTTGCTGAGGTCTCTTGCCCCGAGTCTATTCCAATGATCCTCCTTTCTGTCTCTTATCCAGTACCAAATTGTTTTGATGACTGCTGCTTTGTAATATAGTTTAAGGTCTGGGACTGCAAGGCCCCCATCATTTGTGTTTTTTTTTTCATTATTTCCCTGGATATCCTTGATCTTTTTATTATTCCAAATGAACTTTGTTATGTTTTTTTCTAAATCAGTAAAGAAATGTTTTGGGAGTTCAATGGGTATGGCACTAAACAGATAGATAAGGTTGGGTAGGATGGTTATTTTTATTATATTGGCTCATCCTATCCATGAGCAGTTAATGTTTTTCCAATTGTTCAAGTCTAGTTTTAGTTGTGTGGAGAGTATTTTGTAGTTGTGTTCATATAGTTCCTGTGTTTGTCTCAGGAGATAGATTCCTAGGTATTTTATTTTGTCTAAGGTGATTTTGAATGGGATTTCTCATTCTAGTTTTTGCTGCTGAGCTGTGTTGGAGATATATAGAAATGCTGATGACTTATGTGGGTTTATTTTGTATACTGCAACTTTGCTAAAGTTGTTGATTATTTCGATTAGCTTTTTGGTTGAATCTCTAGGATTCTTTAAGTAGACCATCATGTCATCTGCAAAAAGCTATAACTTGGTCTCCTCCTTGCCTATTTTGATGCCTTCAATTTTTTTTTCTTCTCTAATTGCTACTGCTAGTGTTTCTACTACAATGTTAAATAATAGAGGTGATAATGGGCATCCTTGTTTCACTCCTGATTTTAATGGGAATTCATCTAGTTTATCCCCATTGCAGATGATGTTACCTGATGGTTTTAGATATAGACTGTTTATTATTTTTAGGAACGAACCTTCTATTCCTATGTTTCTGGTGTTTTTAATAGAAATGGGTGTTGTATTTTATCAAAGGCTTTTTCTGCATCTATTGAGATAATCATGTGGTTCTTGTTGGTTTGCTTGTTGATGTGGTCAATTATGTGGATGGTTTTCCTAATGTTGAACCAGCCCTGCATCCCTGGTATAAATCCTACTTGATCATGGTGAATGATCCTTCTGATCACTTGCTGGAGTCTTTTTGCTAGTATCCAATTTAAGATTTTTGCATCTATATTCATTAGGGAGATTGGTCTATAGTTTTCTTTCTCTGTTTTTGACCTGCCTGGTTTTGGAATCAGCACCATGTTTGTGTCGTAAAAGGAGTTTGGTAAAACTCCCTCTTTGCTTATTATGTCAAAAAGTTTGTATAGTATTGCTCTTAACTGTTCTCTGAATGTTTGATAGAATTCACTGGTGAATCCATCAGGCCCTGGGGATTTTTTCTTAGGAAGTTCTTTGATGGCTTGTTGTATTTCATTTTCTGATATGGGATTATTTAAGAATTATATTTCTTCTTCTGTTAGTCTAGGCAGTTTATATTTTTGTATATATTCATCCATATTGCCTAGATTGCTGTATTTATTGCCATATAATTGGGCAAAGTAATTTTTAATGATTGCCTTAATTTCCTCTTCATTGGAGGTGGTGTCCCCCTTTTCATCTTTGATGCTCTTAATTTGCTTTTTTTCTTTCCTTTTTTAAATTAGATTGACCAGTACTTTGTCTATTTTGTTTGTTTTTTCAAAGTACCAGCTTCTTGTCTTATTTATTAAATCAATAGTTCTATCACTTTTGATTTTATTAATTTCTCCCTTAATTTTTAGGATTTCTAGTTTGGTTTTCTGCTGGGTGGTTTTAATTTGATAGCTTTTGAGTTTTTTATTTGCATTTCCAATTGATTGATCTCTGCTCTCCCTAGTTTGTTAATATATGCACTCAGGGATATGAATTTACCTCTGATTACTGCTTTGGCTGCATCCCAAAAAGTTTGAAAGGATGTCTCGCCATTGTCATTTTCCTCAGTGAAATTATTAATTGTTTCTATGATTTCTTCTCTAACTAAACGATTTTGGAGTATCATATTGTTTAATTTCCAATTAGTTTTTGATTTGGTTTTCCATGTATCATTACTAATCATTATTTTTATTGCCTTGTGATCTGAAAAGGCTGCATTTATTATTTCTGCTTTTCTGCATTTGTGTGCCATGTTTATATGACCTAATGTATGGTCAATCTTTGTGAATGTGCCATGTGGTGCTGAAAAGGTGTATTCCTTTTTATCCCTATTTATTTTTCTCCATATGTCTATTAATTCTAATTTTTCTAAGATTTCATTCACTTCTTTTACCTCTGTCTTATTTATTTTTTGATTTGATTTATCTAAATTTGATAATGGTTGGTTTAAGTCTCCCACTAATATGGTTTTACTGTCTATTTCTTCCTTCAGTTCTCCTAGTTTCTCCTTTAAAAATTTGGGTGCTATATTATTTGGTGCATACATGTTAATTAGTGATATTTCCTCATTATCTAACATCCCTTTTAACAAAATATATTTACCTTCCCTATCCCTTTTGATCAGGTCTATTTTTGCTTTGGCTTTATCAGGTATCATGATTGCAACTCCTGCCTTCTTTCTGTCAGTTGAGGCCCAGAAGGTCTTACTCCATCCTTTAATTCTGACCTTGTGGGTGTCTACCTGCCTCATGTGTGTTTCTTGAAGATAACATATGGTAGGGTTTTGGATCCTAATCCATTCTACTATTAGTCTACGTTTTATGAGTGAGTTCATCCCATTCACGTTCAAAGTTATGACTGTCACTTGTCTACTCCCTGGCATTTTGATATCCTTCCCTAATTCTAACCTTCCTTCTTCAGCTCTACCTTTTAGTCCAGTGATTTACTTTAAATCAGTCCCCCTTGTCCCCTCCCTTGATATGTTTCCCTTTCTAATCCCTCCCTTTCATTCCCTCCCACTTGCCCCTCTTCTTCCCTCCCTTTTTTGTGTTCCCTCCCTCCTCCCCCCTTGATTTTCCCTTCTCCCTTCCCTTGTTGGGTAAGATAGAATTCAAGATCCCAATGGATCTGGATGTTTTTCCCTCTCTGAGAGTAAGGTTTAAGTAAAAACTCTCTTCCTCTCCTTTTTATAGGAGTTTTCTTCCCCTCCCCTTCCCATGTGGATCTTTGTGTGAGAAAGATTATTCTATTTGGTCTTTCTTTTCCCCTTATTTACACATTACATTTTCCCCACATGTTAGTATACAAAGATTGATATAAATGTAGTCCTTATAGAAGAGAGTTTGGGTAAAAGAAAAAGATAACATTTTCTCCTTTTCCCTTTCTTTCATATTTACCTTTTCAGATATTCCATGCTCTTTGTTTTTTGATATCGAACTTTCCACAGAGCTCTGGTCTTTTCTTTGCAAAGACTTGGAAATCTTCTATTTTGTTGAATGCCAATACTTTCCCTTGGAAACATATAGTCAGTTTTGCTGGATAGCTGATTCTTGGTTGAAGACCCAGCTCTCTTGCCTTTCTGAAAATCATGTTCCATGCCTTATGGTCATTCAGAGTGGAACTTGCAAGGTCTTGTGTGACCCTGGTTGGCATTCCTTTATACCTAAATTGTCTTTTTCTGGCTTCTTGTAGGATTTTTTCTTTTGTTTGAGAGCTTTGGAATTTGGCAATTACATTCCTGGGAGTTGTCTTTTGGGGATTTAGTGTAGAGGGTGTTCTGTGAGCTCTGTCAGTGGCTGTATTGCCCCTTTGTTCTAGAATCTCTGGGCAATTTTCTTTGATTATATCTTGTATTACGATGTCGAGTTTGCTGTTTATTTCTGGCTTTTCTGGAAGTCCAATTATTATTAAATTATCTCTTCTTCCTCTATTTTCCAAGTCTGTCACCTTGTCAGTGAGATATTTTATGTTCTCTTCTAATTTCTTGATCTTTTGGCTTTGCTTTACTGATTCTTGCTCTTTTACCTGCTCGTTGTCTTCAAGTTGCCTAATTCTGACCTTTAAAGCCTGGATTTCCTTTTCAGTTTGGTCACACTGGTTTTGTAGATGCATGAATTTCTTTTGCATTATTTCCCACTTTTCCTTCCAGAAGGCTTCCATCTTTTTTATCCTTTCTGATTCAAATTCTTCATGGGTTTGTGGAGAGTTTCCATTTCCTTTGGAATGTTTCAGAGCATTTTCTTGTTTTTCCTCTTCTATCTCCTCTGTATTTTGTATTTTTGCTCCATAAAATGTGTTCAAAGTCGCTCCCTTCTTCTTGTTTTTCTTGGAATTTTGGGGCTTTTGTGCTTCTGTGGAGTTTGCCATCTCTATCTGAGTGGGGAGGACTAGCTTTTCTTATTTCTGTTTGGTGTTCATGGGTTTTAGCCCTAGGCAGATTGTCCATTCTATGTAGTTGTTGTTCTGTCTTCCTGGGGAAGCCAGGAATTGTTGGTGTTTCCATGTTACTGCCCTCCTCAGTTCCCTCCCAATGTTTCTCCGTTGCCTTACTTCCTTGCTTTGAGCCTGGCTTGGCCCTTTCCCAGTGGTGTTTGTTTCTGTGCCTTAGCCGGCAAGGAAAGCCAGCACTCTGAGGGAGGAGGGGCTATAGCTTCCTGGAGCTCTGAGGGTTCCTGATAAGATTAACTTTCTCTGGGTTGAACTGAGTATGCCCTGAGGCAGGGACCTTCCATGAGACTGGGAGGGAAGGATCCAGCTAGGGGGCTGCAGGCTCCCCTGTCTCTCTCTTTTTCCCTGCTGTCTGGGTGCCCCTGCAACTGGGTCAGGTTGTTTTCAGGATGTGGCCTTCAGAATAGCCAGCTCCCAAGGCCCTTTTGCCAGCCCTGAGGGTTACTGTTGTTTCAGATGACCCTGCTCTCTGACGGGGGAGGGGCCATGGCTTCCTGGAGCTCTGAGGGATGGTGATAGGATTAACCTCAGACTGAGTATGCCCTGAGGCAGGGACCTTAGGTGAGACTCAGATGGAAGGATCTGTTCAGGGGGCTACAGGCTCCTCCTGTCTCTCTCTGTTTCCCTGCTGTCTGGGTTCCCCCTCGACTGGGTCAGGTTGTTTTCAGGAAGCGGCCTTCAGGATAGGGGAGGCCCTGAGGCTCTGAGGTTCCCTCTGCTGCCTTAGACTCAGAGCTCTGGGTTGGGGGGATGGGTCCTGGGACCTTCCTTCTGCCTACCCCTTAGGTCCGAGTGATCTCATGTTCTGGCTTTTGGGGGGCGTACTTTTGGTCCAGGTCCAGGTCCAGGAGGAGGAATCCCAGGGTCTATTCTGTTGTTTGTTTTGAATTTTGGTGCCTTAGGAGCATATAGTTTGAGTTTGGTAGGGAAGGGTTTCCGGAGATCTGAACTTTAGCTTTCTCTAAGCCGCCATCTTGACCGGAAGTCTCTCAGCCCTTGTTTTTTAATTGGGAATTCTTAATAATTCTTATTCCATTGATTATACATTCCCCCCCACCTCTCCCGCTAGAAAAGCACATTTTAAGGTCTTTGTTCCTTTAACATGGAATCTCCTAAATCTTTTGTAATCCAGACTATGTATTTTCAATATAGGAATGATTTTTTTATAGCTGCTTTTAGTATTTTCTCCTCAACCTAGTTGTTCTGGAACTTTGGTTATAGGAGTTTTCTTTGGGGGATCTCTTTCAAAAGTAATTAATCAATTCTCAATTCTTTCAATTTTGAACCTCTGATTCTAGATTATCAGGGCAGTTTTCATTTTGAAATATTATATTTAGACTCTTTTTTATTATGGTCTTCATGTAGTCTTATACTGCTTAAACTATCTCTCTTCAAACTATTTACAATCATTTGTTTTTCTTATGATATAATTCACATACTTTTGTTTTTCCATCTTTTTAACTTTCTTTTAATGTTGATTTTCTATGTCTCATGAAATCATTAGATTCCAGATGACCAATTTCAATATTTAAGAATTAATTTCTTCAATAAAGCTTTGTACCTCTTTTTTTACATGCCAGTTCTGTTATTTAAGGAGTCATTTCATCAATGAAGTCTTATAACTCTTATTATTTGGTCAAGGCTAATTTTTAAAGTATTATCTACCTAATTTTTTGCATTCCTTTTACTAAGTTGTTAAATATATATGTATATGTACATATACATATATAATTTCTAGCATTGCTTTTTATTTTCTCAAATTTTCCTTTGCCAATCTGATTTGATTTTTTACTCTTTTTATCTCTATGTTTAGTTCTTCTAGGAATGCTTATTCTATTTTTATCCAATGAGCATTTTTTCTTTGATATCTTCTTGTAGATGTTTGTACCTTGAGCTTCCCTGTTACTATAATAATTTTGGGGGTTCAGGTTCCTTTTTACTTCTTTGCTCTTTTTTTTCCAGACTATTCTTGACTTCAAACTTTGTGTTAGAGTTGGGTTCTGCTCATCTGTCATAAGGGGTTTCATTGTCCCAAACTTGAGACTTTTTTGATTTGGCTTAACATCAAATCCTTATAATCTGTAAGTTTTGGGTGTTGCAAGGCCATATGATTAGAGGAGAATTGTGAGCATTACTCTCCTGGTTTGTGCTCTGACACTTACCTAGGGAAAGTCTCTATTCTCTTGTAACCACAAACATTAGCGCTCCTTTCCCTTCTGCCTCATTTTTAAGCTGATTAATTTTGGCTTTCAAGACACTATTTTCTGTTTCTAGATCATTTATTTTGGTTTTAAGGTTCTTTTCCTAGGTTCTTTAAGGTTCTTTTCCTTTGTCTTCACTCTCTCTTAATTGTGTTTTGAATTGTATTTTGAGTTCTTCCAAAGCCTGTGTCCAATTCAGTGGAGTTTCTGTGTTTTTGCTTGGTGTTCCTTGATCTGCTTCTGTTTCATTTGCTCTTTGTTCATTGTCTGGATAGAAGCTGTCAATTGTAATTTCTTTTTTCTTTTGCTGTTATTTACTCATATTTCCCCTTTCTTTCCACCCTGTAATTGCCTGTAGTCTTACTCTTCTAATTTTGTGCTGGATCTGTGAGTTTATGCTGGTCTATCCTGAAGGGGCTTCTTCTCTGTTCTTCTGTTTGATCAGGTAGTCTGATCTTCCCCAGCTGACAGCAGAAGCTGAGAAGGAGCTGGGCTTGCTTCCCTCTGGTCAAGGTTGCTGCCTATAGTTTGTTGCAGGCTTTGACCCTTGGAGCTCAGTGAGAGAGTCTCTCAGATCAATCTGTGGGGGAGGGGTGTTGGAGCTTGAGCTTTGCTGCCCTCTGAAGGCTTCTTATCTGTCTTTATTGATGAGATTGAGCCAGAGAGGAATTGATATGCAAAGCTGGCTATGCCCTAAGGCCAAAACCTCCAGAAGAGGGGGGCAAGATGGAGAGTTTCAGCTGCAACTGGGCTGCCTGCTCTGTGCTTCTCCTCCAGCTGCCTCTACACCAACTGTGATCTAAGCACTGAGCCTGGCATAGCTTTGCCAGCAAGGTTCTCCCCCTGGACTAGTGCCCTTACCCTCCTGAAGATTCTAGCCCCCACTGGAGGCTCAGTGCTTTAAGTGGGGGCAGGGTCCTGGGACCTTCCTTCTTCCTTCCCCTTAAACTCATGTGTTGTAGAGTTCAGGCTTTTTGTGGGGATGTAACTTTTAAGTTGGGTCCAGGAGGAGGGATCTGTAGCTCGGTCCTTTTGTCAGGTTTTCAGTTCCCTAGAAGCATCATGTTTTTGATCAGTGAGGGAAGGGTTTACAGAAGTCTGAATTTTGCTGCCTCTAAGTCAGCATCTTGAGTCTGCCTCTTGCTCCTTTCTATTCTGGAAATGTGACTAAGTCCGCTGCTTCCTTGGGACTGGAAATGCTCCTCTCTGGCCTGAGACTATGATCTGGACCTGGTTAATGAACACTAAAGTTGCCAATCAGTGGTCAATCCTCCATCTAATTCCTTTATTGGGTACCACAATATTTTCTTTCTGAATAGTTGTCTAATCCCCTTATTGTCTTTAGATGATAAGAATTACAAAAACTCCCTACTATTACTGCTCCTACAACTGCTGTTACTGCCAATTCATTGTCCTCCTGACCAGCTCCCAATGAAATGTATGAACTTTTTTCTTTTGACTTCCAATGTTGTATTGGACCAGAGAAATGACTCTCTTTAATTTGTTAGGGGAGGAATTGTTTGTTTTCCATTTTAGTTTTTTGCTATGCCACTCTAGAATTTGATTTTACGCTTTATTTTAAAATTGTTTGGAGGGAGAAATTGGGACAGTTCAGCTTGAATGCTCCCTCTACTCCATCATTTGACTTCTCTCAGAATCACAACCCTTAAAAAAAATTGACATTTATATATCATAGCCTCCTACATTAAAGTCTCTGAAGATGAGAGTGCAGCAACTCTAATGTCTAGCACTTTCCTCTTAATAGTACAGAAACAATAGCATTTTTGTTGAGTTGAATTGTATTTCTTTAGTCATTTCTGTAAGTCACTGAGACAGAAAAATAAGGAGAAAGAGTTAAAGGTTTTTTACACAGAAAAAGAATCTTTAGTAAGTTGCTATACACATATTAATTATACCTTTTGTAACCTTTTCAGCTTAGGTGACTAGGACATTTATTGCTTGATCCCATGCTTTAGGTTCAGACAACTGAGACCTCCTCCATTAGGCTTTTGAATCCTCACAAACCACCTTTCCCTTCCTCGGAGCAATTTGAACAAATCCTGTTCTAAATAGTGGGAATAAGGTTAATTTTGATTAGATCCATCTCCAATTTCCTCCCATTTATTTGAATTCCTCAGTAACGCAATGAGACACCAATAGTTTTGCCCAAAATTCAGAAAAATGGAATGAGTTGGACAAATGAGAGTTAAGCAGACACACATTTTCTAACTACAATGTCCAGCTAATCTATCTTCTTCATCAGACTTCAGTGTTATTCAAACCGGATCTATTTCCCAGTTTTTGGTGTACTCCTAACCAGGGCTAGTCTCTCATTGGCTGATATTGCTAAAGACTATATTCTCTTCCATTACAGTTGCCTACTCCTTAATTACTTCTTCAAATGAAGCTGCCTGCACCTTCATTCCCATAATCCCAAGCATACACTCAATGTCCCTTTATAGTTTTCCTGGTTACTTCTACTGTGCTCTTTGGAACTCCTTCTCCATTATTAACAAATGTGCTTTCATTTTAAATCTCTCCATTTGTCTCTCTTTCCGCCTTTAGCCAATCACTGAAACCTAACTCCCCAGGATGACCTTTTCCAAAACTGATTTCATTGTCAATCATATCTTGCCTTTCTAACTGAATATGGAATCAGAATTCTCCTATTTCCAATTTTAAATTCTCTTTTTCCTAATTCTATTTTTACCATTACTCAAAGAAATTATTTGTGGCGCATTCAATTCAAATTCATCACCCAATATAAATTATGTCAATATTCTTTACAGAATCTCCAACATTTTTTCCCTTCTCTATGGTCAGTGCCTCACTCACAGTTATCTTCTCCACATCAACTACATTTATTATTCAAAGGAGTTTCAATATACATGTTGATATGCTGACTTATACTATGATATTAATATTATAAAAAATTAAATCTAGACTTTTATAATCTGATGAAAAGAGAAATGAGCAGAATTAGGAAGACATTTATGTTAATACAGTAATAGCACTGTAGTGATAAACAACTTGTGAAAAATATAATAGCTATCATCAACACAATGACCATATAGGATTTTAAAAGATGACTATGAACATTACATATCTCTTGAGAGAGAAGTTAAAAATTTATTATGTAGAATATTCACATGTAGTATATATTACTTATCAGTACCATCAATAAGAGAATTTGTTATGCATATTTGTTTTAATGAGTTTATTTTTCTTTTTATCTCTCTTTTTAAAAATAAATGAAGTACTAGAGGAAAGGAGAGAAATATTATTTAAAAATTTTTAACAAAAAATGTATAACTAACAATATTGACATTCTCTCAAATATACTAATTACTTGGGTTACCTATTGTTCAATTCCCATATGAGACTTCTATTCTTCATCTCATCTACTAACAGGGCTATTCATACTACGAGACATCATGCTATTTGTTTAACAGCTAATTATCTGGGGATTGGGAACAGGGGTATATGCAATAAATCCATTTAAATTTCATCTGTATTTTTGACATTTTCTCTGAGATTTTCTTAAATCTATATAATCAATAAAACAAGTCAAGCCCATAGACATAGACTTTTGTGATTTCCACAATGTAAATGTTCACAAAAATATTTAATAATGATTCTCCTCAGATAGCTTGAGCTGATTCCAATATATAACTGGTTATCTTTAGTTACCATCACCTACAAGTATTCTAATTCTATATTTAAGACTCTGAATTTCTTTTGACTTATTCTAATATTGTTTCTTTACATCTCATCCTCTTTCTCCTTCTTCTTGAATCCACTCTTCATCCTCAACATTTTCTCTAATTTTTCTATCACTCAGAAGTATACTAAGCTCACACCATTATCTGAACAAAAATTTTCTCCTTTCTCAAATTAAATACTTTGGGAAGCAATTTCAAATATATACTTTATTTTCCTCTGGAGTCCCTAACACCTCTGTCCTATTGCCAAACATACCTTACTAAAAATTCAACCTTTTATTACTCTTATTAACTGAAAAAATAAATTACAAAACCATGATGAATAAGGCCAGTATAAACATTTTACTAGGTCATGTCAATTAGGTGTTTACTACACTAAGGAAATTCTATTACCACACCACTTAAATGAATCCCTATCCCAAAGCAGCTATTCCAAATCTCTTTGCTTCTCAAACAGCCTGTGTCATAACTTTCTCTAACTTTTCTTACTGAAGACTTTTTGTCATTCTTCACTAACCCCAAAATGAGACAATTCCTGGGAAACTTTGCCTCACCACCCCTTCTTTTATCTCACATCTCTCTTACAATAGTCCCTATTTTCCTCTCCATTTCATTATTTGGTGATGTGGCAACTATTTTTCTTTCCAAGGACAATAATTTTATATTTCCTGTAAGATGTCAATGCAATTGGAGTAGGATTTAACAATTCTTGTGCATGGTAGAGTAGACAAACACGTGTTCATTAATATTGTCCCTGAGGAGAAAGATCAATAATGGCATTCATCCCAGAGTACGCCATTATACCTCATTTATCTTCTATGTAAGCCTATGTGAGTTGTTAAGGAGAGAGTGTAAAAATGATAATCAGGTAGTGAATTTATTGGAGAGAAAAGAAAGTATTGGGAAATTCATAGACAACAGTGACACTATTTGGAAAGAATGCGGTGAACTTTAAATGAGAAGTTACATTTCTCTTATTAGGTTGTAAGCTCCTTGAGAACAGGAATTATATTTTGCCTCTTTTTTGTATCCCTAGTACTGACACATTATAGGTACTTAAACATTTATTATTTGATTGCTTAGTGGTCATAGGAGAGATAAGGTTTAAAAGTGTTGGTGAGGCAAAAGGAAGAAGCCAACTGGTCTTCCTTACTCTATTTGATAAGGGATATGAGAGATATAGTAGTCAACTCTGAAGAGGGTATAAAGAGATTTGACATTTTCAGGTATAAGGGGAAAAGATGTTAATTATTAAAAATAATTGGTCTTGATTATATTTAAAATAGGGCCACCAGGAATTTAATTTATTCCAAAGAGATTTATTAACAATTTATTTACAAAATATAGAAAGAGTGAAATTAGAAAATCAGAGAGAGGATAGGGTAAGATATCTAGCCAAGCACTAAGTAATTTACTATGACCCCTGGTTCAAACCAGGTAGGGGAATTTACTCCTTAACCAGAGAGGCCTTGGCCCTTGTAGCTAAGGAACTGGGGATGTCTCTCTCAAGAGGTAGGTCTCCCCTGAAGCTAGTTGTTTTTTTTTTTTCTTCCAGAAATTCAGGCAGGAGTCAGCTCTTTTTACTCACCACACGCTAGTCGAAAGTAAGAGATTTTAAGAAAAGCCTCACTAGGAACAGGGTCTCAGGTCCAGTCAGCAAATCCTTCTCCAGTCTCCAACTCAGAACTCGAGAAGAAGCCAAAGTACAAGTTGAACTCCACTCAGAAAGCTGCCATTCCCTTTTAAAGACACTTTCTTTTGCGTCATTCCCCTAATTTTACGTGAACCAGTCACAGTTGAAGTTTTGCTTTAGGACTGCTCAGAGGCAGTCAGTTTAATTCTGATTCATCACCCACTATTGCACACTTGGGTCAGAGACTTCCCCACTCAAGTGTGAATGGGGTGTTTGCACCTTAGGTGATTAAATCTAAAAATGCGCAGGGGTTACAATTTAATCTTCACAAACAGAGGAGAGTTAATTAATTTCATTTTCATAATCAGGAGAGAGTTAAATTTCATCTTCACACAGGACAAAGTTAAAATTTAGTGTGTTCTAGAAGGGGTTGAGACTTAGGAGTAAAAACATCAAATTTATTATTGGTAGGATAGACAGCTACTTCCTTGATGAATCCACAATGATCTTTGATGTTCTAATTGAGCCCACAGTTGACTGCCCTGTCCTGCAGCTCCACCCTGAGCTTTTAGCAAAAAGATCCTGACTTACTTTGAGCCTATCAACTACCCCAAACTGGGATCTAAAGCCTCATCATAAGCCAGACTGGGAGTCCTACTTTCACTTTGGGCCTACACAGCCAACTTTAGCACAGACTGCTCTGGGCTTGGTTTCTGGCCTTCCCCACAGATTTAGAATTTCAAGGAGTCTGGGTTTGTTGCACCCCTAGTTGCCCAGGAAGAGTCTCAAGATCTGAATATTGACTTGGGCTTAGGTTCCAAACCTGGGAAAGCAGATGTGAGGTGGAAGTGTGTGGCTTTCTCTTGGTTTATTCTTCACTCCTTTCAATAGCCTTCTGCTGTCTGTGCCCCCCTATCATTCCAGCTCCCCAGATATCTTCTGCCTATCTTGTGGATTTTCCTTTTTTTTTTTTAAGTTCTTTCACTCCATTTTCTTGTTGGTTCTTTCACTCCTGTATTCATTTTGTGGCATTATTTTAATATTGGTTGGAGAGGATTCTTGTGGTGACTATGAGGTTCTCTGCTTTACTCTGCTATCTTGACTCCACCCCACTCCCCTTTTGTAAGGCTGTAGAACTGAAAAGGGATTCTGATTATTTGTGGCTTACTGTCTAGCCACTTGTTTTCATATCGTAAAAAGGCATCATTTGTCCTACCTACAACTAATCACATACTTGGGGAAATAAAGTTTATAGGTTGTCTCCTAACTTTCCATATGAACCTGAAAACTTTTATTTCACCACAATTTTGCTGCTCATCAGTCAAAACAAAAGAGTAAAATGAATCTATTTTTCATCTTCTCTTGGTGATCCTCACCTCTCATTCAGAAAAGGTTATAAGGAAGAAGAAAGATTTGTGGATGGAGAGTGGGGAAGGTTGAAGTTTGAGTCCTGGCTTTATATACTTACTACATAAATAGCTTTAGAAAAGTTGTTTAACCTCCCTTGGCCTGTTTTCTCATGAAATATGAAAATAAAAATTCATGAATTATCTTCTAACAGGGTTATTTTGTTTGCTGTTAATTGTTATTTTTTATCTGGAACTTTGCTTTTATCATGATAGGGATCTTCCAATATGGAATATCTGTTCACAAATACAGATGAGGCTCTGATCAGCAAATTATAATATGAGTTGCCTGGAGAAATAGAGGTTAAGTGATTTGCCTGAAGTTATACAAATTCTATGTATCAGATACAGGTCTTAAACCGAGGTTTTCATAATTTCATAATTCCAAGAACACGATTCATATGAACAATTATAGACTGCCTTTCCACAATATTATTTTATAGATTACATGAGATGAAGCATGAGAAAATAGTTTATATATCACAAAGAAATATTGTAAATGTGTTATATATAACTATCAGCTATTATTACTTGGGTAACCAAGCTTTGAATAGATAATTTGTTTTTTTTTCTTTTTCATTTTCCAACCTCCCTCTGTTGTGATCAATAGATAATTAATTCTTATACTGTCTTTAATAAAATAGACCCTACTGTAAACTTTATATTTCTAGCATTCCTCTTATGCTGCTAGAAGCTTCTGTATAGTGATACTATACAGAAATCTAATGGATTTGGAGTTGATAGGCCTGGATTTTAATTCTGATTCTGTTACTATTTTTTGTGTCCTAGGGAAGTTCACATTGTCTCTAAACCTCAGTTTCCTTACATGTAAAATGTTTTACAGTTTAGTCTCAATTAGAATGAATCATCCATCCCATGGAATAGTTGCATTTATAAGAATAAGAACTATTCAGATTTGTAATTATATTATGTAGGGTAATTGATTCCAGTCCCATGAAAATATATAGTGGGAATTTGAATAATGGAACCACTTCACAGAATTAAATATATGCATTAATCTGGACATGGCTGTATCTTAGGATCTTATGAGCTAAAAGGAAAATTACAATTCATCTAGTTCAACTACCTGGGGGCCTTAAAATATCTGTTTTATTTTCAAAGTACTCTGTGGATCTACAATCATTCAAAACCATAATTCATGGTCCCCCCAAATATATTTTAATTAGTCATTAGATTCAATTAGTTTAAAACAAAGACATTTAACCATTTAATATGATAAAAATATTTGCAATAGAAGATTAGCCCCTTGGGACACATTCAAAAAAGAATATATCACCACAACTAGGGAAAATGGAAATATTTAGGTATCACAAAAAGGTGGGAACAATCTTAGTAACATGATCAGCCTAGAAATATGCATGAAAGAGAAACTCAAAGATCTAACATTGTAGGACAGCCTATGTCTTTTGGTGATATCATAATTAATCCACTAAGTCCCTGTTGCTCTATTAGTGAAGATCAGGAATTTAGACTTCCTTAAAGACAAAAATAAATAAACAAACAGTAGACAATCTGTAGGACTCTACATAAATCTCAACAGTATATGTGAATGCCTATCAAAATTTGATTTCTCTCTATGGAAAGTTTTGGGGAACCCTCAGTGCCCAAGAAGAAGTATCATTTTGGAAATACTACATGTAAAATGAAGAAGTCTTTAAATAGTCTTCTAGCCACTTTTTAAGATCTTCATATTTTTTTAAACTTACTTTCTAAATTATATCATTTTATCATAATTTTTTTTATTATTCCATCTAGTTATACCTCCCTAAAGCCTTTCTCAACATATATCACATTTCTTACTGCCTATTGGCTATCTAAAGCTAAATGTTCCACAGATATCATAAACTCAATATATCCCAAACTGTAATCTCTTGTACCATACCTATCAAACTTTCAAAAATAATTTCATAGAGCTAGAAAATATAATTATAAAATTCATCTGGAAGAACAAAAGATCAAGAATTTCCAGAGAATAACTGAAAATGAAAAGTAGCCTGGCAGTTCCAGGTTTTAAGCTAAATTACAAAGTGGTACCCACGAAAACAATCTAGTACTGACTTAGAAACAGTGGTGAAGCATTGGAACAGATTATGCACAGTAGTAAATAACCATAGTAATCTAGTGTTTGACAAACCCAAAGATTCAAGCTTTCAGGACAAAACTCACCATTTGACAAAAGTTGCTAGGAAAACCAGAGAGTAGTTTGGCAGAAATGAGGCATAGACCACCATCTCACACTGTATTCCAAGAGAAGGTCAAAATGGGTGCATATTTTAGAGATAATGACTGATGTAACTAAAGTAGAGGAACATGGAAAAATATACCTGTCAGATATATAGATAAAGAAAGAGTCATGAACAAATAATAGAAAGAGAGGATCTTGGTAAATAAAATGGATAATTTTGATTACATGAAATTAAAATGTTTTTTTCACAAAAAAGATAAGGAAGCCAAAATTGGAAGGAAAACAGAAAATTGGGGGGGGGGGTGGACTTACAAGTTACTCTGATAAAGTCTTCCAAATAAGAATCACTTTTTAATTGATAAGCGGTCAAGGATTGTACAGACAGTTCTCAGAAGGAGAAATCAAAGTTATCAATAGTAACATGAAAAAATGTTTTAAATCACTAAGTTAATATGACAAAAAGAGAAAGTCACAAATGCTAGAGGGAATGTGGAAAAATTAAGATGCTAATAGGGAAAGGTCTGAATTGATCCAAACATCCTGTGTAACAATTTGGAACTTTGTTTAAGGGGCTATAAAATGTGTATATGATTTGATCCATATCTGGTGGCAAAGAATTATAAACTGAGGAAAGGCTCATCAATTAGACAATGGCTGGTATATGATTGTGATGGGATATTATTATATTATAAGAAAGGATGAGTTGGATAGTTTCAGAAAAAAAAAACCTGGAAAAACATATGATTATTGATGCAAAATGAAGTGAGCAGAACCAGAAGATGCAATGACATAATTGAAAATAGTAATAGCAATGTTGTTTGAATGATCAGTGTTAAAGATTTAGCTACACTGATTATGACCATAATCTAAGACATTTCCAAAGAACCAATGTTGAAAAAAGATATCCACCTCCAGAGAGAGAACTGATGAATTCTGAATGCTTATTGAAGCAAAACTTATCAAACTTTATTTTTCTTGTTGTTTGTGTGTATGTGTGTGTGTGTTTTTTCTTCCACAATATGGTTAGTAGGTAAATAACTTTTCCATGATTTCACATGGAAATCCTTATCAGTATCATATTGCTTACCTTCTTAAGGTATAGAAGAGGAAAAGGAGAGAGCACAGAAATTTGGAAATCAAATGTTAAATTGGCAAACATTTAACAAAATGAACTTTTTTTTTTAAATAATGTTGTCTGAGGTGCTCTGTATGATTTTTTCATCTATTAGTCATGTCCTCTTCTTCATGACTCAATTTGTGGTTTTGTTGGTAAAGATATTAGTTTGCCATTTTCTTCTCCAGCTCACTTTATTGATGAGGAATTGGAAGCAAATAAGGCTAAGTAACTTGTCCAGAGTCTCATATCTAATTTGTGACTGAGGGTAGATTTCAATCCCCAAAGATGAGTCTTCTTGACACCAGGTCCAACATTCTATCCATGGTGTCACCTAGTCATCCTTGGCTTTTGTTAGAATTGTATGATTAATATAATTAAAATTTTGTTAGTCTACTCTTATCTGGGAATTCTAGTCTTTAGTGGGATGCAACTGAGAGAGGCCCTGGAGAGAGGAAGCCTAGAAGATGAAGGAAAAAGCAGCACCAAAAGGGAGTTTCTGATTAGATCAAGCCAAATTGTGCTTTTTGTTTTCCAGATACAGAAAGAACTCCATTTCCCACCCCCATGCCTTTGCTCTGTGTATCTCTCATTCCTGAATGCATTTCCTTCTTACTTTACATTTCTACTTTGTAGAATCAATCCCTGGTTTTCTGGTTAGGTGACTTTCACTAATTGACTTTTTCTAATTCTGCCCCCCTCCATCACACCTCAGGCTCACAAATTTATCATAGATCTGTTTTGCGAGTGCTCAGTTTTATGTGTCTGTATTCTCTTCTGTTAGAGTATAAACCCTTTGAGATCTAGGGCCAATTCACTTTTTAACTCCATAGGCTAGTAATGAACTTCACTTATAATAACTACTTAGAAATGCTTATTGATTTAATCATAGGATAGAGATTTTAGAGTTGGGAAGAATCTTAGATACCATATACATTTATCACCAAAGATCAGAAAACTGAGATGGAAAGGATAAGTGACTTGACCAAGGTCACATAGGTACAAAATAATAGAGTTGAGATTTAAGTCTTCATCACATATTATGGGACCTCTGGTTCATAAAACTATTTTAAGCCATTCCCCCCTTTTTCTAAACATGTTTAATCTATTTTAAATGTAAAGAATAGATCAATTTTTCAACAGTTGTATTTCCTCATCCATCCTGATACACCACAAGCTAAAGTGAAGATACTCTGTGCCACTGCTGAGTGAGAAAGAAAGGTTATGCAATCAGTCAACAAGATGTAGGGAAAGGTCAGTGACATAACTGCTTTAAAAGATAAAGTTTTCTTTTTGGATCATAAATGAAAAAAATCAACAGACAGTTAATGGGACTAAGGTTTGTTCTTCTCTTCTGTTTGCATGTTCCAGGTGGCTGACCTTCAGGAAATGTATTTTGTCCCTCAGCTCCTTCAGGGAGTTCCCAGTTCCCAGAAACTGGGGTCCAATTTACAAGTAATCAAGTCTCAGAGTTCAATATCCCAAACTATTTCTAGAATTTAAAGTTGGAGAATATTACTTATAATTCCTTCATTTGACAGAGAAAGAAACTGAAGCCAGGAAAAAGGAAGTAACTTGTCTAAAGCAATATTGGTACTAAGTAATTTGAAATCTTATAATTTGGCCTTGGACTGCCATTGTTTGTGTTTTTTGTTTTGTTTTGTTTTGTTTTGTTTTGTTTAATGAACTGCTCTTCTGAAAGCATAGAAACGTTTTTGTCAAATTTTCCAATAAGACAAAATTAAAGTCAATAGTTTACACTTTGGGTGATAGAAGTTAAAATGGTCTCTGTAAGCCAGTGATAAATGTACTCTCTAAGATTCAATATAATAAACACGTATTAAGTGTTTATTATGGGTAAAGAAAAGTTCTGGACCCTGGGAATGCAAAGGGGGAAAAAAAGAATATTCCTCCACAAGTTCCTAAATCAAGACTTCTTGAATCTAGGTGCATGAACTTAAAAAAAAAACATATTGGAATAACTATATTTCAAGATAATCTATTTTTGTAACCCTATGTGTTTTATTTTATTCATTAAAAATATTATTCTGAAAAGGGTTCCTTGGGGTTTACCAAACTACAAAAGGGATCCATGAACCAAAAAGGGCAAAGAAGGGAGAGTATAGTCCTAATATATCCTGTCTATCCTCTTTAGATCAGATGTGAAGTACTGTGTTTTGTTCCATATACATTTCAGGAAGATGTGTCAAACTAGAGAAACTGAATCAGGAAAATTTAATAATTGAAATTGGATAGAAAAATCTTATTCAGAAGTGGGAACTATGCATATACTAGTCACAAAGAAGATTCTACTATTGGGTTACACAGGATTTATATGGGAGAAAACAACAAAAGTTTGAGTACGGCAGGAAGGGTTACAGAGGATATGGATCTGAGAAAAATACAAAAGGTGGAGTAACATAAGATTTTTAGGAAAGTGGCAAACTAGGTACAAAGGGAGAATGTGCAGTAAAAGGTAAGGGAAAAAAGAAAGAGCTTGAACCAGAATATCAGAAATAAAAAATAGCTTTACAAAGGATATTGAAAAATTGGAAATAATTTAGTAGAGGGAGTGTACAGGACATGTGGTGGGGACATGTTTTTATTTTTTGTCTTCATGTATTTGTAAGATGTAAGATAATCATGTAGATAGAAGTAAGAGTGATGGGTGAAATTTGTAGGTTCATTGATTCCATCTCTAACCACTAGAGTTGTCCAAAAGGTAAACTATTTGCCTTTACTGAAAGACTAGGACAGCGGGATTATTTCTTGTCAGATATATTGTAGTTTGTAAAGATTTAAATTTAGGGGAGACTGAGGCAGGTAGAAATTAGTTTCTCTCTGCAACGAGTATTATATTTTATGAGGATTATTAAAGTTTGAGAATTTAAGAATATACAAGTAAGAAAAAACATGTGCCTAGGCCAGAGGCCTAGACAAGACCTCACCTACATTATGGAAAGAGACACGTCTGCTCCAAAACGGAAGTCCAAAAGAGAGAGCAAAAGCCTTTGCAATCAAGGTTAAATCCCTTCTCCATCTCGGCCCAGGTGAGATTACAAGGCATTCTGGGGAAGTGGAGCAAAGACTTGTGGGGATTGAAGTCCTCGATTCCAATCCATTTTACAAGTTGAGATAGTGTTTTCCTTTATAGATTCGACTGGGCTAGGTTCCTTCCACCTCTGATATCCTTGGACTCAAAACTTAATGTTCTTTCTTATGTATTATGTGTCTTTCCACTGGATTTGAACATCTCTACTGATATAACATTTTTGTGAAGAACTCAGCAAGCACCAGAAATGATTTTTCCTGGAATAGCTTCTTAACTTCTTAGATAATCTATTGCCAGAGGGGAACCTTGCAAAATGGGGTCATTAACAAATGGCATATCCATCCCTCCCAGAGAGACAGACTTGTGTTAAGTAAACGGATAGAAGAAGCTGACCTTCTCTGCTTCTTTCACATGATTTTAGGTAGACTTAGGACATTTCAGCAGGGATTCCACTCTTTTTTCAAATGCTTTGAAAATCTCAAGGAACAGTGCACTATAAGCAAAAGCTGGAGCTTGTTTTGTATTTGAACAACAAACTCACAATGATAGGAAATGTGTATATGAGATATGGGACTGTCTATTATTCCTTCTTTTATTTGTATTTATCACAGTAATTTGGATCAACAAAGTGACCGTTAGAGATGTGTAATAAAGATATAAATTCAAATCCTAACTCAGAAACTAACTAGTTATTTGACCCTGGAAAAGTCACTTAAACATTATTTGGTTCCATTTCTTCATCTGTTAAAAGGGAAAAAAAAAAATATATATATACATATATATAATACTCATTTAATGGGACCAAAACTCTGTTGGCTTTGCCTATGGAAATATCAGCTGATATATTACAGGATAATTTGTTTCCAAGTAGAAAGAAGACAAAGAAAACCTAAGGATGACAGTTCACAGTATATTATCTGCCACACAATAGACTTAATACCTGTTTATTGACTTGTAAATAATTATTGATTGAGAATGGGCTCCATGTATTTGTCATTTTACTGTCATCTATCCTATTGCTTGACTTATAGAGATAGGAGTTAGATATTAGAAGCTGGATTTAGAAAACTTCCTCCATCAATATCATTATAATTCTTTACCTTCTCTGAAATGAATAGCCTTATGAAGTTTCTTCACACACAAAGATGTCAAATGACTTGCATAAGGTAACACAGAGAAAAGATTTGAGCACAGAATTTCTCATTTTTGAGGCTGATTCTTTATCCACTATGTCATACTGTCTCTGATGCCTGGCATATATCAGGTACTTAGTATAAACTGGCTGATAACTTGATTAGAAATACCATATTTTAGAAAGGATATTAATCATTTGAAATATATGCAGAAGAAGTTGTGTCCATAGAATGGTAAAAAAGACTTGATACTGTGCCATAGTAGTCTCAGTTGAAAGTATTGGGGACATATAGCCTAGAGAATAGAATGCATAAGCAAGCCATGATTTGTCTCTTCAGGTATATGAGGGGCTGTCATGTAGGAGAGAGAATGGACTTGTTTGGATTGATCTTAGAGGACAGAAGTAGGAGTAATGGGGAGGAAAACAAAGACAGAATTTTCCAGTTCAAATCCTGAAAATTTATCTCACAATTAGAAAAATTAAAAAGTGGAATGGATTGTCAAGTCTTCATGTGGAGGATAGATGATAAATAAAGGATTTCAATCTAGCTGAATTAAGTCTGTGATTCTATGACTTTGTGAGTTTTACCTAGCTTATATCTAGTCAGAAAACCAGAGAAATGGGAGAATATCAAATATTTCCAAATAGTTAGTAAACAGGATGAAGCTAAGTGGCTTAGTGGACAGAGAACCAGGCCTTTAGACAGAAGGTCCTACATTCAATTCTGGCCTCAGATACTTCCTGTGTGACTCTGGGTAAGTCACTTATTCCCCATTGCCTAGCCCTACCATCCTCCTGCCTTGAAACCAAAACATAGTATTGATTCTAAGACAGAAGGTAAAGGTTTTAAAAACAAATGAAAAAGGAAAAGATACTAAACAAGCTTTAATTGTCTTAAAAATATATAGATAGTGATTAGGATTTAAAACTTCATATACTTTGTCATTTTGATCTGTATGTGACTCAGACCATAGAATCAAAGACTTCTAGCTAGAAATAACCTTGGATAACCTTTAGTCATTTAAAAATGACTAAATTGTCAGAGAAGTTAGTTGATTTGCCTAAAATGATGTAGGCAGTAATAAGTTTTGCTGTTATTGTCATTCAGTCATTCTTTCATTTCTATCTCACACTTTAGGATCCCATTTGGGATTTTCTTGGCACAGATACTGGAGCGATTTGGCATTTTCCTCTCAAACTCATTTTATAGATGAGAAAGCTGAGGCAAAGAGTGTTAAGTAAACTACCCAGGATTACATACAACTAGTATTTGAGTCCAGATCTCAACACAGGAGGAGGAGTCTTCCTCATTCCAAGACTGGTACTTTATCCACTGTGCCACCTAGCTGCCCTAATTAACAATTAGAACCAGAAATTAGACCCGTATACTCAGATAATACCAGAGTTGCTATTTTTCACAACATACCTCCCTATATGTTGTAATAATTTGTCTTTGTGTATTATTTGTCAGCTAAGCTGAAAATTCCATGAGAGCAAGAATTTGTTTTATGTCAACCATTAATTTCCTCTAGTGCCTGTCTCAATAATCTGAACATAGTATATATTTAATAAAATATTATTTGAATGTATTCAGTTGGATACATCAAAGATGCTCTTTAAATACCAGTAGTTTTTATTCTAGTAGAGTCCTCAATTTCAAAAAGGCATAAAAATGGAGAAACAAACAACATTATATATAGAGAAAAAATTTTTGGTTTGGAAACAAATGACCTCATATCAAATCCTGGTTTACCAATTTCTATTTATGTGACTTTGGAAAAGTTACCTAAATTTATTGGGCCTCTGTTTCTTCCAAAATGGGAGAGACTTTACCAGATATAATTTTATGATCCTCTGACTCTTTTAATGAGTTGTTTCTATGTTACTAGATAATAAAGGTGATAAGTAGCCTGAGCTTTGGAGTTTGTGTTATGAAGGTAATGGTGGACACTCAGTTTTTTAAAATGCTAGAGAAAGCAAAGGGTGAGAGAGAGACATTGGAGATACAGAACAGCATATGGTCCTGAGAGAATTTCTGAAACCTACTTACTATATACCCAAGCTCTGAAGACCTTTTTTTTGGTTCTTGTGCTTCTTATTTTCCTCATAGATAATATATATGTATATATATATATACACATATATTTCCTCAGATAATATGCATATATATAAATATGCATACACACATCTATCATAATTTTAGTTGTTTTTGTTCATCCTTCATTTTTGAAGAGTTCCAATGGGGGACATTTTGACTTAAACATGAGTTAGATTTAAGTGAAGTAGTTGCTCAAAGATTTCTGTCTCACTCTCTCTTCTAGAACCTTCTAAGGCCAGCAGCAAGACAAAAGTTAGAATGATTGGTGATAGTAGACAACCTTGATATCTTCAATATTTGACCAAGCTTAAGTGCTTCATAGACCCTACATTTGCTACTTCCATGGCTATTGGAATAATTTTTTTTCATCTGACCATTCCATTTTGGGAATTCCTTGAATACTTGGGGTAGACATCCCCTAACTTACCCACAGGTTTACGGCCTGTAGGTAGCTTCAACTCTCTTTAGTCAGTCTGCTGAGAAGTTTTACCAGTTTACAACCAATGAGCATGCTACAGCTTTTTGGAGCCACAGGTGAGAGTTGGGTGAGTGGTGGACAAAAAAGGTTGATGAGCAACCCTGAAAATGACTCAATAAGCCCACACTCCAGAAGCACTAGTACTCCATGAATATTCCTTACACTCATGCTTTCAGTATTCAGTAATGAGTGGAGTGAGGAGAAATGTTTGCTTTGGATTGAGGAAAGATTAAAAGAAAGCTTTTGTATTCTTCAAATTGAGAAAGCCCCATTCCTTAGAAATGTGGGTCCAAAACAACGAATAAGAGATCATATAATTTAATAAACTGGTCTGGGAAGTCAGAATTTATTTATTTATTTGGTTAAAATACTCACTTTATTTCCCTCTCTCCCCTCCAACCACCCTTTCTGCAGGTGATGCACATATTTCATTGGGCATTACTTGTGTCCTTGATCAGAACCCATTTCCATGTTGGTATTTGCACTAGGATGTTCATTTAGAGTCTATAACCCCAACTATATCCCTTTCATGCATGCATTCAAGCAGTTGTTTTTCTTAAGTGTTTTTGCTCCCACAGTGTTTCCTCTGAATGTGGATAGTGGTTTTTCCTCATAGATTTCTCCAACTTGTTCAGGATCACTGCACTGCCACTAATGGAGAAGTCCATTACATTCATCTGTACCACAGTGTATGAGTCTCTGTCCACAATGTTTTCCAGGCTCTGCTCCTGTCACTCTGCATCAATTCCTGGAGGTTGTTCCAGTCTCCATGGAATTCCTTTGAGCACAATAGTATTCCATCACCAACAGATAACACAATTTGTTCAGCCATTCCCCAATTGAAGGACATCCCCTCATTTTCAATTTTTTCCCACCACAAGCAGCTATGAATATTTTTGTACATGTCTTTTTTCTTATTATCTCTTTGGGGTACAAACCCAGCAGTGCTATGGCTGGATCAAAGGACAGACAGTCTTTTAGCACCCTTTGGGCATAGTTCCAAATTGCCCTGCAGAATGCTTGGATCAATTCACAACCGCACCAGCAATGCATTAATGTCCCAACTTTGCCACATCCCCTCCAGCTTTCATTATTTCTGTTGCTGTCATGTTAGCCAATCTGCTAGGTGTGAGGTGCTACCTCAGAGTTGTTTTGATTTGCATTTCACTGATTATAAGAGATTTAGAACACTTTTTCATGTGCTTATTAATAGTTTTGATTTCTTTGACTGAAAATTGCCTATTCATGCCTGTTGAACATTTATAAATTGGGGAATGGCTTGATTTTTTGTACAATTGGTTTAGCTCTTTATAAATTTGAGTAATTAGAAATTTGTCAGATATTTTTGTAATGAAGATTGTTTCCCAATTTGTTGCTTCCCTTCTAATTTTGGATGAATTAGTTTTGTTTGTACAAAAATTTTTAATTTGATGTAATCAAAATTATTGATTTTACATGTTGTGATTTTTTTCTATCTCTTGCTTGGCTTTAAAGTCTTTCCTTTCCCAAAGATCTGACAAGTATACTATTTTGTGTTCACCTAACTTGCTTATACTTTCCTTCTTTATATTCAGGTCATTAACCCACTCTGAGTTTATCTTGGTGTAGGATGTGAGGTGTTGATCTAAGCCTAATCTCTCCCACACTCTCTTCCAATTTTCCCAGCAGTTTTAATCAAATAATGGGTTTTGGTCCCCAAAACTGGGATCATTGGGCTTATCATTGACTGTCTTGCTGAAGTCATTTACCCCTAGTCTATTCCACTGATCCTTCTTTCTGTCTTTTAGACAGTACCAAATTGTTTTGATGACTACTGCTTTATTGTATAGTTTGAGATCTGGGACTGCGAGTCCTCCTTCCTTTGCATTTTTTTTCATGATTTCTCTGGATATCCTTGAACATTTTTTCTTCCAAATGAACTTTGTTATGTTTTTTTTCTAATTCATTAAAAATTTTTTTGGTAGTTCAATGGGTATGGCACTAAATAAGCAAATTAATTTGGGTAGGATTGTCATTTTTATTTTGTTAGCTTGTCCTTCCCATGAGCAATCAATGTTTTTCGAATTGTTTAGATCTAGTTTTAATGTGTTTTGTAGTTGTGTTCATATAGTTCCTGTGTTTGTCTCGGCACATAGATTCTTAAGTATTTTTTATAGTCTAAGGTGATTTTGAATGGAATTTCTCTTTCTAATTCCTGCTGCTGTAATGTGTTGGATATATATAGAAATGCTTATGACTTATGTGGGTTTACTTTGTATCCTGCAACTTTGATAAAGTTGTTGATTATTGGACTAGCATTTTGGTTGATTCTCTAGGATTCTTTAAGTAGACCATCATATCATCCGCAAAGAGTGATAGCTTGGTCTCCTCATTGCCAGTTTTAATACCCTCAATATCTTTTTCTTCTATATATGCTACTGCTAGTGTTTTTAGTACAATGTTAAATACTAGAGGTAATAATGGGCATCCTTGTCTCACTCCTGATCTTATTGGGAAGGCTTCTTGTTTATCCCCATTGTAGATGATGTTTGCTGATGGTTTTAGATATATACTGTTTATTATTTTTAGGAATGGCCCTTCTATTCCTATACAAATCATGTGATTTTTGTCTGTTTGCTTGTTAATATGGTCAATTATGTGGATGGTTTTCCTAATACTGAACCATTCTTGCAATCCTGGTATGAATCCTACTTGATCATGGTGAATGACTCTTCTGATCGCTTGCTGGAGTCTTTTTGCTAGTATCCTATTTAAGATTTTTGCTTCTATATTCATTAGGGACATTGGTCTATAGTTTTCTTTCTCTGTTTTTGACCTGCCTGGCTTTGGGATCAGTGCTATATTTGTGTTGTAAAAGGAATTTGGTAGAACTCCTTTGCTTATTATGTCAAATAATTTGTATAACATTGGGATTAGTTGTTCTTTGAATGTTTGATAAAATTCATTTATGAATCCATCTGGACATGGGGATTTTTTCTTAGGGAGTTCTTTGATGACTTGTTCAATTTCTTTTTCTGATATGGGGTTGTTTAAGTAATTTATTTCTTCCTCTATTAGTCTAGGCAATTTATATTTTTGAAATTATTCATCCATATTACCTAGATTGCCATATTTGTTGCTATATTATTTGGCATAATAGTTTTTAATGATTGCCTTAATTTCCTCTTCATTAGAAGTGAGCTCTCCCTTTTCATCTTGGATACTATCAATTTGGTTTTCTTTTTTCCTTTTTTTAATTAGACTGACCAGTACTTTGTATATTTTATTTTTTTTTCAAAATACCAGCTTCTAGTCTTATTTATTAAATCAATAGTTCTTTGACTTTCAATTTTATTAATTTCTGCGTTGATTTTTAAGATCTCTAATTTAGACTTCATCTGAGGATTTTTAATTTGTTCACTTTCTAGTTTTTTAATTTACATGCCCAATTCATTGTCCTCCGCCCTCCCTAATTTGTAATATATGAACTCAATGATATAAATTTCCCGCTGAGTACTGCTTTGGCTGCATCCCATAGGTTTTGAAAGGATGTCTCATCATTGTCATTTTCTTCAAAGAAATTACTAATTGTTTCTATGATTTGTTCTGTGACTAACTGGTTTTGGAGAATCATATTTTTCAATTTCCAATTAATATCTGATTTACCTCTCCATGTACCCTCACTAATTATTATTTTTATTGCATTGTGATCTGAGAAGTTTTCATTTATTTTTTCTGCTCTTTTGCATTTGTTTGCAATGTTTTTTTACCCTAATACATGGTCAATTTTTGTGAATGTACCCATATGCTGCTGAAAAGAAAGTGTATTCCTTTTTGTCCCTATTTATTTTTATCACTGTATCTACTAACTCTAATTTTTCTAAGATTTCATTCACTTCTCTTACCTCTCTCTTATTTATTTTTTAGTTTGATTTATCTAGTTCTGATAGAGGAAGGTTCAGGTCTCCCACTAGTATAGTTTTTCTATCTATTTCATTCTTGATCTCCACTAGTTTCTCCTTTAGAAATTTGCATGCTATGCCATTTGGTGCATACATTTTGTGTTTTGATATTTCCCCATTGTCTATACTGCCTTTTATCAGTATGTAATTACTTTCCCTATCTCTTTTAATTAGATTTATTTTTACTTTGGCTTTGTCAGATATCATGATTGCAACTCCTGCCTTCTTTTTTTCAGTTGATGCCCAATAGATTTGGCTCCATCTTCTTACTTTGTCCCTATGTGTATCTACCTTCCTCATGTGTATTTCTGGTAGACAGTATATGATAGGGTTTTGGATTCTAATCCACTCTGCTATTTGCTTGCGTTTTATGGGTGAGTTCATTGCATTCACATTCAGAGTTATGATTACTAGCTGTGTATTTCCCAGCATTTTGATTTCTACTCCCAGTCCTGCCATTTCCTCTTTCACTATTTCCTTCTACACCAATGTTTGTTTTTAATCAGTTCCACTAGTTCCCACCCTTATTTTATTTCCCTTTCTACCCTCCTCCCTTCTTATTCCCCACTTATTTTCTGTGCAGTATTTTAAACTACCTGTCATCCCCTCCCTCCCTTATACTGCTTCATTCCCCACCAGTCCTTTTTTTTACCCTTCTACTCCCCTATAGGGCATGAATCTATTCTCTGCCCCAATGGATTGAATTGTTCTTCCCTCTTTTGGTCAATTTCAATGCACATAAGAGTTGAGTATTTCCTATCTCCAACCTCTTTACTCTTCCAGTATATTGATGTTCTCCCCTCTAGCCATGAGGTTCTTTGTGACATATAACTTTAACCCCTTTCATTTCTTTCCCCATTTCTTTTAGTATTAACCTCTTTTTTAGATCTAGTTGTACATATATATGTAAATATATATGTATGTGTATATATACACATGTATATGTATTTATGCAACATATATCAATATACCTATTTATGTCTTGTTATTTCATCCTATACAGTTTGTCACTGTTCCCTCTAAGTATAATTCTTCTAGCTGGCTAGGTGATAATAGTTTTTAAGAGTTACCAATGACCTCTTTTCTTATAGGGATACATATCATTTTAACTTATTGAGTCTCTTAAAAATTTTTGTTGTTGTTGTTGTTCCCCCCCCCTCTTTTTTAATTACCTTTTGATGGTTCTCTTGAGTTCTGTGGTTGGACATCAGATTTTCTGTTCAGGTCTGGTCTTTTATTTATGAATGCTTGGAACTCTTCTGTTGTGTTGAATGACCATATTTTTCCTTGTAAGAATATAGTCAGTTTTGCTGAGTAGTTGATTCTTGGTTGTAGACCTAGTTCCATTCCTTTCCAGAATGTCATATTCCATGCCTTTTGGTCCTTCAGTGTAGATGCATCCAGATCCTGTGCTATCCTCACTGTGGTTCCATGGTATCTTAATTACTTCTTCTTGGCAGCTTGCAATATTTTTTCTTTGGTCTGATAGTTCTTGAATTTGGCTATAACATTCCTGGGTGTTGTCAGTTGGGGATTAAGTACAGGAGGTGATCTGTGGATTCTTTCAATCTCCACTTTTCCCTCTTTTCTAGAATATCAGGGCAGTTTTCTTGAATAATTTCCTCTAGAATTATGTCCAGGCTCTTTATTTTGTCATGGTCTTTTGGTAGACCAATGATTCTTAAATTGTCTCTTCTCGAAAGATTTTCTAAATCTTCTGTTTTGTGAATGAGATGTTTCATATTTTCCTCAATTTTTTCATTCTGTTTATTTTGGTTTATAGTGTCGTACTGCCTTATGAAGTCACTTAATTCTAATTGTTGTATTCTGGTTCTTAAAGACTGGATTTCATCCCTGGCTTTTTCGTCATCTTTCTCCTTCTGGTCTGATTTTGTTTTGAGGTCATCTTTTATCCTCTTTACCTCATCTTTCATCTCCTTTCCTCATCCTTCATCTTCTTTGCCTCATCTTTCATCTCCTTTGCTTCATTTTCAAGCTGCTTGATTTTGGCTTTCAAGATACTATTTTCTATATCCAGATGACTTTCTTAGTTTTCAAGTTATTTTCCCAATTGTCTTCAGCCTCTCTTAACTGTGTTTTGAATTGCATTTTCAGTTCTTCCAAAGGCTATATCCAATTCACTGGGATTGCTGATTTATCATTTGATATTTCCTCCTCCTCTGTTCCATTTGCTCTTTGTTTGTTGCCTGTATAGAAGCTGTCTGTTGTAATTTCTTCTTTTTCTGTTGTTTGCTCATATTTACTCCTTCTGCACTCCCTGTATTTGTCTGTGCTCTTCATCCTGTCATATTTTTTGGTTTGGGGGTTTTCTGTCTGTCTCCCCTCTTGGAGCTTTGACAGAAGACCTCTCTGTGTAGTCTGTGGGGGAGGAGTGTTGGAGTTTGAACTTCCCTGTCCTCTGGAGGCTTTTGATTGGATTAAAGTCCAGCAGTCTGTGGGGTTGGGTCATTGGAGCTTGGGCTTCCCTGACCTCTGAAGGCTTTTGATGGGATTAAGTTTATCTGGGTTCAGCTGGATGTGCCCTGAGGTCAAAACCTCCTGGAAGGCTGGAGCAATATGGAGCATCTACACCTCTGTGACCAGGCTGCCCACTCTTCACTCCCTCTCCCATTCCTTCCCCACCACCTGTGTTGCTTGGCAGAGCCCTGCCCACAACGTACACCCTCCAGACAAGTGCCTCTGTCTGCCCAGAGGTTCCTGCTGCCACTGGAGGCTTAGTGCTCTTGGTGGGGGGTGGGAGGGAGTCCTGGGACCTTCCTTCTGTCTTCCCCTTCAACACAAGTGTTCTTGAATTCTGGCTTTTGTGGGGAGTACCTTTTGCATTGAGTCCAGCAGGAGGGTTCCTTGGCTCTGTCTTGTTTTTAGATTTGATTTTCAGTCCCCTAGGAGTATTCAGTTTGTGATCAGTAAGGAAGGGTTTTCAGAGGTCTGAACTTTTGCTGCTTCAAAAAGATGATCTTTTCTTTGTATACTACTTAGATCACAAGTATTCTGGTGTTTATTTAGACAAATGCTAGGATTCCTTTATCCAATCAACCCCACCCACTTTGTGATCCAGTAACACTTGGCTCCTCATTGTTTCTCACACAAAACATTCCATTTTCCAAATATAAATTGTCACTGTATCCTTCTCCACCAACCCCACCCCACCCCAACACATACCTTGCTTCTCTGCAACCCTTCCCCCCAATCCCTTTCCTATTTCACCTATATTTTTTCCTCTTTTCATGACTCCTGACTTCTCTAACATCCTTCAAGTTATAGCTAAAATCTCACCTTTTACAGAAGAATTTCCCTGTCCCTTTTAACTATTTTTAAACCCTTATCTTCTGTCTTAGAATCTATACAATATATTGATTCCAAGGCAGAAAAATGGTAAGAGCTTGGCAATGAGGGTTAAGTGAGTTTCCCAGGGTCATTTGACAAGGAAGTGTCTGAGGCCAGATTTGAACCAGGACCTCCCATCTATAAGTCTGTCTCTCAGTCCTCTGAGTTACCCAGCTGCTCTATCCCCATTAATTCTATTGTCTTCTTCTCTCTGTTGATTATCTCCAGTCTGCTCTTTGTGTGTGTGTGTGTGTGTTTATGTGTGTGTGTGTATACAGATATATCTTATTTCAGTATGGTTACATCCATATTGTCATTCCCTCCCTTTCTTCCCCACTGGAATGTGAGCTTCTTGAACAATGATTGTTTTGGGCTTTCTATCTCTAGAGTTTAGGAAGATTTTCTAGGAAGGATATAACCAAAGGGAAGTATATCCAGAGAATGTATGTAGAAATAAATCCATAGAATAATTAGGAAAAAGAAGATCTTTTGGAAGAACAGGGAAAGATTATTGCAGAGAAGAAAAGATATAAGGGGAACATAATAGTTATCTTTAATCCTTTGAAGCTTGTCATGTGAAAGAAATTATTAGATTTATTTTCATTGACACTAGAGAGATGAATTAGTAGTAATGTATGGACTTTATAAAGAAATATACCTGGGCCTGAAATAAGGAAAACTTTCTAAATGAGTTAACTTTGGAATTTATGAATTCCTATTCATTGGAGATATTTAAAGAGTTACTGAATGACTATTTGGCAGTGATATAGAGGAGATACCTTTTCAGACATGAAGAGTTCCTTCAACTCTAAAATAAAGAAGTTGGATTGGGCAGTTTCTAAGGACCAGCCTAGTTCTAAATGATATAATCCTAAATCCCTCTAATATTAAGGTTCTGTGAGCACTGATTCAAAATGGAAGTAGCAACATGGTGAACAACACTTGTGGAAGATCTCAGAGTTGTAGTGAAATAAATAAACAACCTTAAAGCAGCAGATACTGAAATGTTAGTGGAAAAATATTTCTAAATTAAGTATAGTGATAAGAAAGCGTGATATAATTTAAGCAACACCAAACAATCATGGAATGATTGCAATTTATTTGGATGTCTCGTTTTCTCTAACATGAAGGTCAGGATCTTTTTGGAAAGGCTCTAAGAAAATAAAGTTAGTTGAAAAATATAAAGTGTTGCCTTATCAAGTTCAAATCATTTAAAAAACAAGAATTTTGTATCCCTAGGAAATCATGAATTTGTATTTCAGTCTCTTTTTGCTTCTGTCTATCTCTCTGAGACCTTGATGACACTGGAATTCAAGTTTGACAGTATTAATATAAGCAGAGCAAGTCATTTCCCTGATAAACCTTAGCTGGGACAGGGGACATAAAAGCCATTGGATACACTTTTTATCTAATAGAATCCTTTGTTCTTGGGTTGAAAATCTTACTGACTTAGTAGTCAGTAGCACTTTTCTCAATTCTCCAAACCTGACAGACAAGTCTTAAGAACTCACTTCAGAAGAAATACAGCTGAGGGTATATATTTTCCTTTCAACCAGAGGATTTCTGAGCGAGTCACAGAGGGATTTGTTGTAATACACTTATTCCTCTTGGGGAGATCAGTTGTGTAAGGAAATATTCCACAGGATAGCTGCTGTAAACAGCTGAGAATATACTTGGAGCAGAGACTCCAGTATCAGAACTACATCAAACAAACAAGGATTATTTAAAGGGGAACAAAATGTCAAAAAATTAAATGATAAATCATCTAAATTGTCCCATTGGCAAGAGAGACATTAATTAATAAGAAAGCAACTAAAAAGCTAATTCCTTATTAAATTGGCTTTTGAGTGCCATTTGTTTTCTATGCATATGACTTTCTACTATTCTCCCCCAAAACAAAAAGTTAAACAAATTTTTATATTGGTGTCATTAGGAGGATAAAGAGATTCTATTACTTCTTCCAATAAGTCCACATAGCTCAGGATGTTTTCTTTTCGGATTCCTGACCCTTTTTGGCAAGAGACTAAGACTGAGGGAGTGGGATGACCCTGTGGACCTTAGGTTAAGGATCATTGGATCATAGAGAGGGAGGCAGAAAAATTTCCAGGCAAACCATAGCCTGAAGACAATATCCATTTGCCACCTATTTTGTGTAGTTTTCAAACTAAGATTTTTTTTATTTAAGAAATACATTTTTAAATTTAATATCTAAAACCAAGCTATTGATCTGATTTGTTCTGAAAAGGGAAGTTTTACAACTCCTGAACTAACTGGTGAGCAATCCCAGAAGTTTTTAACTGACCAAAGGCCACACAGGTAAAAACAGTGAAAATAGAACTTGAGCTCATTTCCCCTTTCCTTAAATCCAATGGAGTTAAAACTGCATCATGGAACATCAGTACATGATGGGAAATAACTCAACTATTCAAATAGAACTATGATTTGTTGATGGGGATAATATTCCCTAATTCAGTAATTCAGAAAACAATGCTTCCATTGCTGCCAAATCTATGCTATTCTTGCCCATACCTTCCCATATGTTTGCCACAAGGAATTTATAACATGGCTGGGATGGGTGGAGCTGGAGAGGACATTCTCAATTTTTGGCATTGGCAGTACCCATGATCCAACCAAGTCATTTTAAAATTTATACCTAATTCTCAACCTATTACCAGTTTGAGTTCTTTATTTTTTCAATTTTATCTTTTTGATGACCTCTTTAGGAGGTAAGGAACATTAAACACAAATTACATAACAAGCATTTATGAAGCACATACAGTGCTCAGACTCCAATCTATCTGGTCAAAACACCAAGTTTAGTTAAGTTATGATTTCTCCCTTCAAGGATTTTACAGTAGAGTAGGTGGATAAATCACCAGTACAGGTTGCTATAATTGACATATATTAGACCATAATGTTAGGGCATTCAGGCAAGCAGTCAGTAAACAACTATTTATAAGCATTTTTTGCAAGATTACTATGTACCAGGTACTGTGATAAAGGCAGAGAATACAAAGAAAGGCCAAGAAAAAATCAAACAAAATAAAATCTCAAACAAAACAAAATAAAATACATAGTTCTGGACTTTGAGAGCTCACCTTCTACTGGGGTGGGGGGGGGAATAACATGTAAATAATTTGTCATATACAAGATGTATAAGGATCCATCATGGAATATAATTTGAAGAAAAAAGGTAGTAGAATCTGGAGAGAGGAAAGGCTTCCTGAAGATTGTAGGATATGAGCTGAGTCTTCAAGGAATACAAAGAAACTAAGAGGTAAAATGATGAAGGCATGGAGATAGCCATTGGAAAGGCATAGAAACAGGAAATGAAGTGTTGTGTTCAAGAAACTACAAGTGGGTCACAGAATGTGTTTAAGAAAGAAGCTATAGACAAGCTATAGACAAGGGTAGGAAGAAGCTGCATATCTGAAAAAATCTTTAAATACCAAATAAAGAAATTATTTGATCTTGGAAGTTACAGGGTACCACTGGAGCTCACTGAGCTGGGAGAAAGATAAGGAAGGGGTCACATAGTTAAACCTATACTTTAAAAAAATCACTTCAGCTGCTGGGTGGAAGATGGATTGGAGAGTAGAGAGAGTTGTTAGGGAAAGTTGTTTGAAGGTCACATAGCATTCCAGGAAAATGCAGCATTTTAGTAGTGTCAAACAGTCCTCATAGACATGTAGTCTTATAGACAAGCCACTTTACTTTGAAGTCTCAGTATCTCCAACATAAAATTGAAATTTGATGGAAATTTTTTACAACATAAGTATTACAGAAAGAATTACAAAATCAAATGCTAACCACATTTGAGGGGGAAGGTAATAACCAATTTGCAGGGGGATGGGAAGGAAAATTAAGAAAGGCTTCTTAGAGAAGAAAATCTTTTGAGTTTCATATTAAACAATAAATTATTTAGGTGAAAGGGGGAAGGAACATTATGCCAAACATAAGGAATAGCCTTCCTAAAAAGGCAAACATTTGGAGATTGTGATGCCTGTTTAGCAAGAAGAGAGTAGTTCCTGAAATTAGGACATTCTCCAAACAAGTATAATATAGAAGGCTCCTTCTATGTTAAAGACATCATGTGAAATACAAAGATATAAAACATAGGTCCTATTCTCTGCTTTCTAGGAACTTATTTAGTTTAGAATATATATTTACAAGTATTATGAACCAAAACAGTATATAAATACTATAAATCACATGGTTAATAATTGTTAGCAGACTTTAGGAGGGAAGAACCTTTCTGATGAAAGTGATAACACAAGGTTTAAAGGGAGATTTGAACTGGTTCTTGAAAGGTACCTAAATAGAATGAAAGAAAAGAGCATGGAACAGTTTTATAGATGAAGGGAACAAAGTTAGCAAATATTTTGGAATAATTGTGCCAGAAATATTCAGTGGTTAAGGATGAGTCAACATTTGGTTGGATTGTAGAGCCCATAATGAGTAAAAAATGTAGTTTGATTTTAAACTATGCTGAATCTTTAGTACCAATAATTTTGGACTTAAGCTTGGAGGCCCATTAAACATATATGAACTGGGGAAATTACATGAAAAAAATAACTTCTTAGGAAAATTCAGTAGGCAAATGAATGAACATGCTAATGGGGACAGCTAAGAGGTACAGTACATGGAACACTGAGTGTGGGATCAGGAAGCCTTATCTTTTGAAGTTCAAATCTGGCCTCTGGCCTCAGACACTTTCTAGTTGTTTGATCCTGGATAAGTCATTCAATCCTGTTTGCCTCAGTTTCCTCATCTATAAAATAATTTGGAGAAGGAGATGTGAAACACTCCAGTATTGTTGCAAAGAAAATCCCAAATACAGTCACAAAGAATTGAATATGACTAAAATAACTGAACAGCAAAAACAATAAAGTCTGTATTGGCATTATGGATTCCCCCTAACCCATCCCTCCCCAAAATCATGCTCTAGTTGATCAGTGATTGATTTTTCTGGTAGCTACCAAAGTGATCTATTTCACAGGAATTATTCTCCTCAATGATGGCTTCACATTGATAACAATATGTCTGATGGGTTGGAGAAAATAGAAACTCTTGTTATTGTGACCATTAATTTCAGGACAAAAACATGAACAAAAAGACAGTGTGATATATAGGGAATAGAATTTAAATAGTTATGAAGAGGTTTGGGCTCTAGTCCTAGTTTTACAAGGTCCTTATACTCTCTGGTCCTCAATTTTTTTTGTAAAATGATTGATTTGAACTATGCCATAGGCTACTATCATTTTCTTAACTAATTTTATAGTTTCTCCTAACATATTAAATCCTAAGAGAGACCAGATTCCATCTACCAAAGCCTCTTCAACAACCAATTAGAAGGAAGGGATCTTCACAATGTAGCCCTTTCTTGTTATTGTCTCCCTTTGTTAGTTCTTTTATGTCAAGTTCTTCATTCCAATTTTGGTATGTGTTGCTAACCTATTGACTCAGATATTCCTTCTTGGGATTTTCTTTATCAGCTGACCCATTTCCCAGGAATAATTTTTAATCTTAGTCTTATTAAAGTAATATCTAGTAATATGTTTTTGTTTTTGTTTTGTTTTGTTTTTAATGGACCCAGCAAATGTGTTTGATTTTTGTAGGGGGAATGTCCATCTCAAAAAAAGGAGAAGGGCTGTGAGACTGCTTCTCCACTGGAATGTTTTAGCCTCCTGCTGTTGGGCTGGTTCTTCTCTGTGACATCTCATCTTCGTTTGCTCATTCTTGATTTAGCTACTTATGTTTCATAGTTACTTGACTAGCATACTTTGTTATTCTATATATTTCTTTATAAATCTATTATCTTTGTGTAAAAACAAAAAAAAATAGGAGGGAGCATCATTCTGGATTCATAAAGATTTATTTCAAAGCTAGGGCATCTTGATCTTCAAATAGATGCAATCTAGCTTTCTCTAGCACTCTGATTTCTCCTATCCTGTAGCTCCAAGAAAATCTCTAAAACAAGCTCAAGTATGGTTTATGCTATTTCCCTTGAATGGGTTAACAGAATCTCTTCTAGAAAAGGTTGTGTTTGTCCTTCATTTTCAAAAAGGACCAATGACATCACGGGATGCTGTATTGATTTGGGCTTGAATTGGATTAAATGAGACCCAGTTGCAGAAAGTCATCAGCTTCACTCTCTCTTCTGGAGTCATCAAAGTCCAGCGACAAGGCAAAAATTAGGATGACTGGCAATGGCCTGGGATGTAGTGGGTGACTTTGGCATCCTAACAGTCTGAACAAGCACTAAGCACTCCACAGTGCCTTTTTCAAACACTTTGATAGCCAAGAACAAATTATTCTCATCTGCTATTATTTTTCAGGGAGAAGTCTAGTAAGATACTCACTGTAAAACATACTTATTAATTATTTCCTTTAATAATAAATGATTTTAAAAGCTTTTATAAGTATTCATTAAGATATATTTAAAACTTGAAATTATGACTCACTTAATCAACTCTCATGGGAAGTAAAGACATCATTGGGAGAATTGCTGAATAGGTATTTCATTTTTACCTTTGTCCTTTATTCTCTGCATCCCATAAATCTAAGTATCCTAGGAAGCTAGGTAATGGCTTGAGTTTTCTAAGTCCTTTTACCTGAATCATCCTGGAAGTGATTGTCTTTTCTGATCTTCTGGGCAACATGTTTCTTAATTCTGGAACTGGTGAACTCTTTACGAGATTACCAACAGGGTTGGAAAGTCCTTTTTCCAAGATCACCTTCAGTGACTTGGATTAAGGGAAAGGGATAAAGTCCATTTCAGGTTTACTTGGGTGACCAACAGATTCTTGCTGTCATATTGGTGCAGCAGTCATCACTGCATCAGGTAGGAAGAAGGGAAGAAGTTGTTTCTCACCAAGATGTCTAAGGATTAGTAGGCACTGGTTATATCGCAACAATGAAACTACATAAAAAAAAAAAGACAAAAGTATATCTTCCTTCATTCCTTAAAGCATAAAATGTATAACTCTTTTTGGCCCAGTACTTTATCAACTTTGACAATTCCTATTATCACTAACTGGAAATATAACTGGAAATGTTGACATTTGAAGTAAATTCAGTTGTGCAGTGAGATTGGGGAAAGAGCTAGCACAAGTAGACCTGGGAGAGACTGATCATGGATAGAGTTGTGCTAAGAGAGGGATGATCCATTCTGGATTCTTTTTCTCCCAGATTTCACTGTCCAATGATTCTTCTTTATCCCTCTCACCTAACTATATAACTTTCTCACCCACAATCCCAGAGATACAAATGTAGTAGACACCGCTATTAGGGGAATTATGGTAATAGGGAAATGTTAGAGCAGTAACACCAGGAAGGTGTTAGGGGGAAAAGACTGGATCTTGAGCCCCTACCCCTGCACTACTTCCTGTTCCCTTCCAACTGTTTTGAAATGTTCTTCTCAGAAATGGTAAGCTTGAAGATTTACCCTAATATCTAACTCCCACAATAAAATCTTTTTAACTAAGAGATATTGTATTCTTTTGGATGGAGGAGGTAAGAAGAGGGAGGGGGTGAGAGAAAAATAGGTCTCCCTAAATTTTTCAAGTTCTCCCCGTTGTTTGAAGATTGCAAGATGTATTCAAATTCAGGAAACAAAGTTATTTTTCCCTAAGGGTAGATGTTGACAGCAAATGCTGACAGGTTTCTTCTGGGCTAAACTCATTAGTCTCCTCAGCATTCAGTCTTATGGATAAGCAATAACCAAAGAGAGAGTTTGTCTTCTACCTTCTCATTCAACAGCCAGAGAAGGAAGTGAAGTTCAAGCAACTGGACTTTTCCTAACTGCTCCCTTCAAGATTCAATTGAAACACAGTTTCTCCTCCTCTGCCCCTCCTCCTATCAGTGGTGTTCCAAGAGTTTTGAGCTTCTTGCTTTTTCTGCAGATCCATTTTGTATTGCCATATCATCAATTAAACAGACCACAACAGGACTGTCAAATATTGCATGGAGAGATTCTGGATCACTCTGGAGAAGAAACAACTTGCTATTCTCCACTAGCTATTAGTATACAGGGTAAAGACCCAGTTTTCCCACCACTCTTATGAATTTTGGACTCACTGTTTATAGCACTCATTTGAATTCCTTATGCTTTACCAGGTCTTTGTAATTATTTCATTACATATGCATGTGCCATGTGTCTCCAACAAAATTTTAGGCCCTTCATGGACAGGAAGTATCTTTTTAACAAATTTTATTTTTATCAAAATGTTTAGCTAGCTGATTTACATATGTCCAGTTGGATTCCTCACCTGCAAAAAGGGATTACTTATACTCATGAAAGTTCAAATTAACTAATAGATAAAAGAATTTAAATTTTAAATCCCTATATAATTATAGTTTTTATAATTATTAAGTAAATCAGGGCTAACCTAGGACATCTGTCTTAAGAATTAACCACATTTTCACTTTAGCAAGGGAATATTTCCAATTCAGCTTGTTAATTAGTAAACAGCCAATATTGCATTGTTCAGGCATGCCTTAGGAACTCAAACATTTGTCATAACAGATATGCATGGTGTGTACCAAAATGATGAAAAGGCACTCCACTTTTATCTGGTGGTTAAAGGGAAAAGTACATATTTTCCTCTTCATCTTCATACTTGGTTCCAGTTTTACTATATGAACATCACTGGATCTTATCATCAGACCATGCAGCCTGTATTCTAATCTTCATTTCTACTTCTTTCCAGCCCCTCTAAGAAATTTGAATTCCAGTCCTGAAATCAGCCTGTATTCCAATAGATTGCCTTTTGCTTTATCTTACTGGGAACTACTATGACCTTATCCCATAGTCATCTCTACAGCATTCTACTCATACCTTATTCTATGTCCTTCACTACCATTTTCCCCAGAATCTCCTTTATATGTTAACCTTCTCTATTACATGGGAGACTATGAGGAACCATCTCACTTATATTTGTAGCCTCTTTGTTTCATATTGTGCCTATTACATAATAAAAATAATGAATAGTTTCTGTTTTACATCTAATCCCCTGCCTTCATTTTCATATCCTCTTTAACCTTTAAGTTTACACTACAATACTTTGTAGATAATGTTAGAGGGCTCAAAAAACCAAGAGAAATGAAATTGTGTATGCTTCATTATAGGCATATACTTAAATTCTGAGGATCAGGTTAACATTTTTTCCCAGAAATGCCCTATTTCATTCCCTCAATAAATTAGGTTTTGTGATACTACATTATTTTATTTCTTCATGTACCTGTCTGACCATTTCTTCACTCTCTTTCTTCTCCCTTTTCATCCAAGTCACACCTTGGTGTGTGGTGACCTACTAGAGATGACCATCCCACAGGGCCCTGTCTTTGCTCTTTTCCCTTTATACTTTTTCACTTGGTGATCTCTTCGGCTCTCATATTTTTAACTCATCAAGCCTCTTTCCTAATCTTCAGACTCTCATCTCAAACTTCATATTAGACATGTCAAACTGGATGTCCTGTAGACATTTTTAACTCAAATTGCACCAAACTGAACTCAAACACTCTCCCTTTCCAATAATTCCTATTGTTATTGAGGCCATCACTAATTTCCCAGGCACCCGGGCTCAAAACCTAGGTGTCTTCTTTGACTCTTCACTCTCTCCCACATGATATATCAAAACTGCCAAATTCTGTCAGTTTTACCTTCATAATATCTCTTATGTGTGTTCCATTCTCTCTTATGACATCATCACCATCATAGCACAAGCCTACATAATGGAGGGTTTAGATTCTAGGCAATCGGATGAGGACTGGGTCTTTTATAATGAAGACCTAAGATAAATCTAACCTCAGACATAATAATTTCATGATCACAATAGTACCTACTTCAAAGGGCTGATGTGGGAGTCAAATGAGATACTTTTAAAGCTCTTAGGGTATAGCAGACATTTAAATGATTTTTCTCTCATGCACCTTCCTTGCCTCACATCTGGTCTCTTGACACTGTTTGGTCTCCCTGCCTCAACTCAAAAATCCATCCTTTATCCTGTCAAAGTAATTAAAGAACAGATTTGATCTCACCCCATATACATTCAATAAATTCTGGTGTTTTCTTATCACATCCATGATCAAATATAAAATTCTCTATTTTACATTCAAAGCCCTTTCACCATCTTCCTCCTCACCTACCACACACATTTTCTGTTCTTCTTCCACTGACACTGACTTGTTTGGTGTGTCTCAAATGAGGTTTTCCTTCAACAGATTATGGGCATTTTTACTGGCTATTGTCCATGGCTAGAGTATACTTTTAAAATTTTATTTAGAATATTTTCCATGGTTACATTATTCATGATCTTTCCCTCCCTTTTTCCCTCCCCCTTCACAGAGCTGATAAGCACTTCTACTGGGTTAAAATTTATCATTGTTCAAAATCTATTTCCGTGATATTCATATTTGCAATAGAGCTATCTTTTTAACATCAAAACCCCCATCATACCTCCATCAAATTACATGATTAATCATATGTTTTTCTTCTGCATTTCTGCTCCCACAATTCTTTCTCTGGATGTGGATAGTGTTCTTTCTCATGAATTCCTTTGGATTGTCCTGGATGATTGCATTGCTGCTAGTAGAGAAGTCCATTACATTTCATTCCATTGTGCCATAATGTATCAGCCTCTGCTTTCTTCTGGTTCTGCTCCTTTCACTCTGCACAAATTCTTAGAGGTTTTTCCAGTTCACATAGAAATACTCAAGTTCATTATTCCTTTCAGCACAATAGTATTCCATCACCATAGGATACCACAATGTGTTCAGCCATTCTCCAATCAATGGATGCCATCTCATTCTCCAATATTTTTGCCACCACAAAGAGCATGGCTATTAATATTTTTGTACGAGTCTTTCTCCTTATCTCTTCGGGGTAAAAACACAGTAGTTGTATGGCTTGATCAAAGGGCAAGCATTCTTTTAAAGCCCTTTGTACAAAATTCCAAATTTGCCCTTCAGAATATTTGGGCCAATTCACAACTCCACCAGTAATGCATTAGTGTACCAATTTTGCCACATCCTCTCCAACTTTTATCACTTTCCTTTGCTGCCATATTGACCGGAATGCTAGATATAAGGTGTTACCTCATAGTTGTTTTATATTTGTGGAAACTGAGGCTTAATATATGAATTTCTTGAGTTAACAAGGAATGAAAGGCAGAATTAGGATTAGAAGCTAGATCTTCTGTTCCCCCTCCCCTCCTGCACTCTAGTACTCAGTCCACTGTAGTATATTGCCTCAAAGTTTCATTCTTTTGGATAATTTTAAGTAGTACAAAGACTTCATTTATAGTAACATTTCCCACCTAATATTAATAAATGGTATAGTAGAAGGAATGATGGGCTTAGAGTATTAAGACAATGGATTTTGTACTGTAAGCAATGGTAGAGATAATCAAATACAACATCTAAATTGTATTAAGGAAGAAACTTATGTTGAGAGATCAAATGATTTTATTGTATAATTTTCATCTTGGAAAAATCAAAATAATTAAACATATTTACATGTAATAAAACTTGCAATATTTTATGTCTTTAAAATGCTTTTATTTTCTTGTTTTTGCTTCATAGTTTCTTTTACACAATTTGGTTCACAAAATTTAGATGTATATTTTATCATCTTTTATCATGTACCTATACTTTTATCCCATCAGATCTTAAGTATACCTTTGATAACCTTTCCATTTTTTTCCAGTCAGGTTTAGTTATAGAAATGAGTTTTCAAATATGTCTTAATAGGTTAAGTTACTAAGCCATCGGAACAAGCTTATCTTCATATTTTTGAAAAATTTCTAAACTTTTCAGGATGTCTACAGTGGTAGAAAGGCCAAATGCTATATTTCATCTGCCTTTGAAAACTCCTGCAATTCCACAACAAATGCATTTTTTTCTAAATATTAATGTATGTACTAAAATTCATCATTCTGTTAATGCAGACAAAACTTCCAGGGGCATCTGAAGTAAAAAAAATCCTCCAAATACTTTGTGGGTGGATGATAGTCTGATTAAGATGCTCAGATTTTTTATTGGCCCATCTGTGCTTTTTCAGGCAAGAGCTTTGTTCACTTTGAAGAAAATAAAAGTGATTTTCATCCTTAAAAACTAAGCTTTCTCCAATCTTCAGTAGTTCAGTAATCTAGTAGTAGTATTTTCCCCTATAGCAATGGTTAACATATTTCTTTTTGCTTTGTTTTATATGTTTAAGTGTCTTTCTCTCTGTTCTTTCAAATTCTGGAAAACCTTCATTGCATAGTAGTGCTATCCCTGCTCTCATTTCTCTCTGGTATTTGTTTGTTTTATAAGGATACATAAACTCTTTTGCAGCAACATTTTGTCAGCCTCAGTGATTTTTTTGGACAACATTTTCCTTTGTCCTTTGATGTGACTGAATCTGTTTCTCATTGTAGACTCAAATGATCATTGAAAGGCTTGACTTCCTTACATCATCAGCCAGAGCAATTTCTCCAGTCATTGAAGTGTGCTCTTTGAAGACTATGACTTTTGCACATTCCCTTAGAGCAATATCCTTTCTGAAAAAATAATAATTATTAAAACTAAACTAAAAAAAGCAATGAAATAGGTATGGCATGAAGTCTAGCACTCAAAGTGCAAAGAACTAAATGAGGAAATTAGATTATTATAATATTCACCTGATCAAAGCCTAACATTTTGAGCCAGTCCAGTGCCAAGAAAAGTAGACATCTATACTTGTAAACACAAGTGCCCAAAAATGTAACTAGATCAAAATGATTGCTTGTCTCAAATAATTCACCTAATATGAACATCTAATGCAGAATTTGAACACAGATCTTTCTTCCTATTGGTGTGGCATTTTACATACTTTTTATAACGTATTCATATACTTTGTATGTGTATGCTTCACTGCTGGGCTGATTCCACAAGTGGTTTCCTTGAGCTGTATAACATCACAGAGCACTTTTCTTCACAGAAAAGGAAAGAAGAATTTAGGGATGGAAAGAAACCGACAAAGGGAGATGTAGAAGAAGAGGAAGAGGGAGAGGCAGAGACAGACAGAGAGAGACAGAGATAGAGAGAGGGACAAAGATACAGATAGACAGAGAGACAGAGACAGAGAGAGAGAGAGAGAGAGAGAGAGAGAGAGAGAGAGAGAGAGAGAGAGAGAGAGAGAGAGAGAGAGAGAGAAAAGAATGGAAAACACATACAGTATTTAGTATGGGTCAGGCACTGTATTAATAATTTTAAAATTATTATATTACTTGATCTTCATAACAATTCTGGAAGCTAGGTACCCTTATTATCACCATTTTTTCACAGGAAGAAACAGAAGCAAACAAAGTGTAAGGGCCTTGATCAGGGTTGGACAACGATTAAGTTTCTGAGGCCAGATTTAAAGTCACTGATTCCATACTTCAGGCCTTCTTGCTTTATCTATACTACCTAGCCGTACAAGGTGAGAATAGGGGGAAAACTATAATAGTCAATGGGCAAATGAGGCTGGTGAAAGACAATGCTTAAACCTTCCTGTCATTGGAATTGGCACAGAGAGGGAATATACTAGTTGGGATATAGAATTCTATCTTATCCAAAAGAGAAGTAGGAGGAGAATAAGACAGGGAGTAGTGAGGAAAGTAATATAAAAGAGAGGAAATTAGAGGGAGTCATTAAAAGCAAAACAATTGTAAGGAGGGAAAGAGTGAAAAGAAAAAATAACAGGATCAAAAGTGAGAAAAAAAATGAAGGAGAATACACAGATGGTAATCCACAATTATAAATGTAAATGGGATAAACTCACTGATAAAACAGAATCAAATAAAAAAGTGCATTTAAAAACATAATCCTATGATATGTTGTTTATGAGAAATATCTTTGAGACAGGTAGACACACACAGAGTAAAGGTAAGGGGCTGGAGCAGTATCTATCAGGCTTCAACTGAATTTTTAAAAAATAGCAGGAGTAGCAATCATTATTTCATTAAAAGCTAAAGAAAAAATAGATTTATTTAAAAGAGATAAACAAGGAAATTACATTCAATAGAAGGGATGATATATAATGAAGTAATATTGATACTAAACATTACTGAACCAAATTTTATAGTCTCCAAATATTTAAAACAGAAATTAAGCTTCAGGAAGAAACTGACAGAAAAACTACAGTAGTGGGGGACCTAATCTCCCTCCACTTTGAGATCTAGATAAATTGAACCAAAAACTAAACAATAAAGAAGCAAAGTAAATGAATAAATCTTAGAAAAGTTAGATTTAATAGCTCTCTGAAGAAAATTGAATGAGGTTAAAAAGAAACATATATTCTTCTCAGCAGTACATGGTACATACACAAAATTGGCCATGTCCTAGAACATAAAAACTTCACACCCTAATACACAAAGGCAGAAATAATAAATACATCCTTTTCAGTTCACAATACAATAAAATTATAGTAAAATGGTCCATGGAATGACAAAAATAAAATTGAAAATAAATCATCTAATAATCAAATTCTTTAAAAAAGCATGTATCCAAGAACATATTATAAATAAATATTTTCATTAAAAAATAAGAATTGGGAGACAACATATCAAATTCATGAGATGCAGCCAAAGCAGTACTTATAAAGAAAAATTATACTTTTAAATAATTACACCAATAAAATAGAGGGAAAAGCAGCTCAACGAATTGAACATGCAACTAAAAAACCTAGATAAATAAAAAATCTCTAATTAAAGACTAAATTGGAAATCCCAAAAATCAAAGAAGAAATGAATAAAACTGAAAGTAAGAGAGCTATTGAAGTTTGAAATATTGAAAGAATATTAGAAATTAATTTTATATTAAAACATGAAGTGTTGATTAATTTGATTTTAAAATAGAAAGAAGAAAATCAAATTAACTTTATCAAAAATTAAAAGGGGAATTCATCATCATTGAAGGAGAAATCAAAGCAATTATTAGGAGTTATTTTACCCAATTATATACCAATAAAACTGACAATCTAGGTGAAATGGCTTTTTATGAAAATATAAATTGTCTATATTAAAAAAAGAGGAGACAGAGTATTTAAATAATCTCATATTAGAAAAAGAAACTCAAAAGCCTAGGAAACCCCCCCCAAGGCTAAATTTATTAACAAAAAATTCTATCAAATATTTAAAGAACAATTAATCCCAATACTATATAATTTGGCAAAATAGGCAAAGATGAAGCCCTATCAAATTATTTTTATGACACAAACAACATTCTCCAATTGACAAAATGGTCAAAGGATATAAACAAATGGTTTTCAGATGAAGAAATCAAAGTTAGCAATAATCTATGGAAATTTTTCTAAGTCACTCTTGATTAGAGAAATGTGAATTAAAACAGCTTTGAGCTATCCCCTTACACCTATCAGATTGGCCAATATAGTAGTAAAGGAAATTGATAAATGTTGGAGGGAATGTTACAAAATTGGGGCACTAATGGATTGTTGGTGGAGCTGTGAACTGATCCAACTATTCTGTAGGGCAATTTCAAATTATGCCCAAAAGATTATAAAACAATGCATATCCTTTGATCCAGTAATATCACTGCTAGGTCTTTATCCCAAAGAGATAAAAAATGGAGGGGAAGGACCTGCTTGTAAAAGAATAGGTATAGCAGCTCTTTTTTATAGAGGTGAAGAATTGGAAATTAAGGGGATGTCTATCAATTGGGGAATGGATGAACAAATTATGGCATATGATGGTTATGGAATACTATTGTTCTATAAGAAATGCTGAACAGGATGACTTCAGAAAGACATGAAAAGATCTACATGAACTGATGCAGAGTGAAATATACAGAACCAGGAGAACTTTGAACACAGTAACAACAATAGTGTATGATGATCAACTGTAAAAGGCTTAGCTACTCTCAGTAATACAATGATCCAAGACAATTCTGAAGGCCTTCTAACAAATAATACTTTCCACTAACAGAAGGAAAAAAATACTGTGATTGGAATGCAGATCAAAGAACATTATTTTTCACTTTATTTTATTTGGGTTTTGATTTGGGGGTTGGTTTTATATGATTGTCCACTTACAAAAATAAACAACATGGAAATATGTTCTGCATGGTAATACATGTATAACCCAGATCAAATTGCTTACCATTTTTGAGAAGGGGGAGGAAAAGGAGGGAGAGAGACAATATGGATCCTCCAACTTCAGAATACTTATGTGGAAAATTATTACATGTAATTGGTAAAATATAATATCCTTACAAATTAAGTTGTTTGAGGCATAGAGAGATTAAATGATTTACACCCCAAGTCACTCTGCATTGTTTTTAAAAAAAATTAAAAAAGGAAGGGAATGTACACCAGGGGGAGGAGGCTTGGACCCCAAGGTATGGAGAGAAAGGGAAAGGGAGGAGAAACCCCCCTTTCACACACCTGGGTACAGGAGAGACAGCAGATGTAATAGGTTGACTCAGAGAGAGGAAAAGGGGTTTGAAGATTTCCCCCATTTCTGCCTTCCCTCCTTAGCTAAAGCTGCTCTCCCCAATTAGCCCCTGTCCCTCTTGTCCCCCTCCACTACTTGAGACCCAAAAGTTCTTCCCTTGATCCATTCACTCACACTCAGCTTGGGGAACAGATAACTTTTAATGTTAACTCAATCAGGTAATACAAAAGGAATAATGGGCAGGGAAGAATGGGAAAAGGGAAGTGGGAAAAGGGGGTACCTGTCTCTATCTAAACCCCTTTCCTCCCTCCTCAAGTTTGGGGGAACTCAGGCCTTGGCAGCCTGAGCCCCTCTGAGAGAAAGTCAGATTGACTCACCCCTGGGAAACAGGAGTTGAGGTAAAGTCTGCTCAGGTTTCTCCTCAGAAAGTCCCTTCAATTGGGAAGTGTTGAAGGGAAGGATTTCCAGTCCCAGCAGGAAAAGTGGGTAACCCTCAGGAGGAAGTCTTTATCCACCTTCTTTCTTCGATGTCTCAAGACAGAGAGACCCTCACTGTTCTCCCAGCCAGAGGTCTTCTCTCCTCAGGATTTCACTCCTGGTGCCCCACCCCAATTGAGGTGATAAATTTCATATACTCTTCAGTCTGGCCCTTTTTTCTCTAGTGCCAGCCTCTATCACAAATCCTCCAGTTCCTGTTGTTCGCTTGGTGCCACCCTGGCCCACACCAGTTACTTATCTTCTATGTCTATTCTAATCTATCTATGCTACTTATTGTTCCCATCTAACCTCCCCACTCCCAAAATAATAATCTGTCTATTTGCTAATCTAAGTTCCTATTTTATGCTAAGTCTGAGTTGTGGGAAGAGGGTTAGGATTATGTGCCAACAAAATTTTTACAATATAACAATTTCTTAATACATAAGTCATCCCTATTGCAATCAATAAAAATTTTAAATCTTAAGTAAAATTGAACTATCCTATACATTATGCTAATTCCAATGTAACAATTCATAACATTTACATATAGATAGATATAGATATAGATATAGATATAGATATAGAGATAGAGATAGAGATACAGATACAGATACAGATACAGATACAGATACAGATACAGATACAGATACAGATAGAGATAGATATAGATATAGATATAGATATAGATATAGATATAGATATAGATATAGATATAGATATAGATATAGATATAGATATAGATATAGATATAGATATAGATATATCTGACCTTCACCTGACACCCAGCTCTCACTTGTGGCTCCCAGTAGCTGCTAGCATGCGGCAGTGGCCACACCCCGGGCAACAGCTTCGACAGGCCGGCTAAACCTTGTGAGGGTACCAATTGGGTCGTCGGCCCCTGGTGAACCAGGGCTTTGCTCTCCCAGCATGTGAAGACTGTTTTTGGTGGAACAGGCGGAAGAAACCAACAAGAAGGTTCAATGGCTGAGATGGCGATGCAGCAAGGCACTGTGGAGTGCTCAGGGCATGTTGGAGCACAAAGGACAACACGGCCATCCAATGAAGCTGAGGAAGTCTCCAGGTGTAACGACTTTTCGTGCCACTGGACTCAGGCTTCCAATGCCGAGAGAGTGGGACTGTCTCTGTGCATCGACTTTTCCACTTAAATCTTCATGCACAAGTGTCTTTGTGCACAAAAATGCACAAAGACAATCGTCATCCTTGGTTACCGAGAAACTACTACCATATATATATTAACTTATATCTAATGAAATCTGATTAATCCTGTCCCTTTGTTACCTCTCTACTTCCTCTGACTAATCTTGCCATGACTGAATCTCCTCTTGGCAGTATGCTTGTTTGAGATCGTGCTTATCTACCAGAGAGAAATTCAGAACATGAATAGGATCAAATCTGGACTCAAATCTTGCTGTTATACCTGCCCTGTGAATTCCTAGTGATACCCTGTCCTTGCCAGAGAAGTGAGCCTTGCAATGGATCACTGCCACTTCCTTTGGCAAGTTCACTGCTTCTAAGAGTTCATTTATGAGGTTCTCATATGCTATCCTTTCTCCAGATGTTGTGACAAATCCCCTATTCTTCCAAGTTTGTCCTGTGGCAAATAAAATGCCAAAGGTTTAAGCTGAATCAGTATATATATATATATATATATATATATATATATATATATATATATATATATATTCACCCTTTTGCCTTTGGATTGCACCAGCGCTTATATGAGGGCTCTGAGCTCAGCTCCTTGAGCACTGACATGACTCAGTAATGAGGCATGCCAGAGGGTCCTGCCCCCTGACACAACTGTAGCCCCTGTGATTCTTTTGCCTTCAAAAACATATGAAGAACCACCCAAGTATATCTGAAGGTCTGGATCATTGAGTGGTGTGCCCTTCAGATATTCTCTGTTTCTATGTACTGTTTCTACAGTCTGTGTGCAATCATGTAGGGGCTTTTCTTCCAATGGTAGTTCGGTGATTAATGTGTCTGGATATCTATCTATCTATCTATCTATCTATCTATCTATCTATCTATCTATCTATCTATCTATCTATCTGTCTATCTATCTATCTATCTACAGATATATCTTTAAACTAGGTGGCTTAGATAAATAGATGGGCTCTATCTAGTCAAGAAGACCTAAGTTAAAATCTAGCCATAGACATTTACTTTATTGTCTGTGTATCCCTGGTCAGGTCACTTAACTTCTTTTTGTTTTAATTCACTGAAGAAGAAAATGGCAAATTACTCCTCTATACTTGCTAAAACAATCCCTTGGACTGTTTGATCCAGGGGTTTACAAAGAATTGGAAATCACTGAATGACTGAACAAGAAGAAGTGTGTGTGTGTGTGTGTGTGTGTGTGTGTGTGTGTGTGTGTGTGTGTGTGTGTGTGTGTGTGTGTGTGTGTCTGACTCAAAGGATGGGAGTTTGAATTTTATCTTGCTACTAAATTTGCTTTGTGATCTTAAGTCAATGCTTTCTCCTCAGGGACTCAATTTCTCCTCTGGTCTCAACATGCTCTCCCATAAAATACATTAGGTGATCTAAAACATTGCTAAATCCACTTCCGATGCATTTTATTATTATTATTATTATTATTATTATTATTATTATTATTTTAGCAACCTATTCTGGGTATCTCTACAAAGGGTTTTTTATGTTGTTTACTGTGAAGATCTTGATTCACTGTTTTGTTATTAAAATGTTGGGATAAAAATGAAAGAAGCTTTATTATATTAACAATTATTTAAAACTTGTTGACTGATTTTCATACACCATTAGGGAAGGTCAATTTCTGGTTAAAATGTGATTCATTATTCTTTCCCTTCAGTTGGTGTGCTATTCACAGATTAAATACTATTCTGTTCAAGTTAACACATTAAGTTTCCCTGATCTCCTCCTTAGGTAAGGACTCTGGACTCTTTCTGAGTAGGTTTCATACCACTGGTTGGTGCCTTCTTAACTTGGAAGTGAATAAACTTAAAGTCAGAAAATTAATCTTCAGGTAGGATCTAGAAGTAGCCAATTCTTTGTCAACTTCAATAACTTAGAAAAATATTATAAAGATGAAGGATCAAAGTCAGAGAACTGAAACTGCCAATTTAACCTTTTGTGAATAGCATAATTACAATTCAATTCAATTCAACTCAAAAAGGATTTATTAAACATCGATGCTATGCAATTCCTGTGTTATATCCTGATCATGCAATGAACACCTGAAAAACTATATGTACACAGCTAAATGAATATGAAATAAAAATGTCTGTGTGTGTGTTTCATCCATGTCTATCTGTCTGTCTCTTTCCCCTGCTCTTCTCTCCCCATTTTTCTTCTCTTCCTGCATTTGTGTATTGCCCAGAACCTTCCAAGATACAATGAATACTGGTTTTATCATAGTCAGTAAAGGAGGATGACATTGGGTTAGAGAACTGACCTCAGAATTAGCATAACATTAGACCTACATGGGCTAGGTGATGCTGAATGACCAGTCAATTATTTCGTGTCCCCAGAGAGCACTTCAAAGAAATTACATTACTTCATGAGAGTAAGGAATTTGGTGGCTTGAAGTGAGCCTTAAAGGGGAGAAGATTACATTATTTGCAATGCAAAACAAGAATATTCTAGTTATGGTGGGCAGCAGATGCCAAAAACAGAAGCAGAAATAGAATCATAGATAGATGAGGAACACCAGATAGGTTGCAACATAGAATATGTAGTGGGAAGTAAAGTGAAATGTCTGGGGAAAGATTGTAACCAGGTTATGAAAAACTCTAAATGTCAAACAAAAGATTGCATATTATTCTAGAAACAATAGAAAGCCATTGTTGTTTTCTGATCAGGAAAGTGTCCAAAGTTGTGGTCAGACCTGTGTTTAGGAATATCAATTTGGCAGTTGTTTGAAGAAGGGAAGAGACTAGAGGCAAGAAAGCTAATTAAGAGGCTACTTCCATAGCCCAAGTTAAATGTGATAAAGGTCTGACCTAAGGTGATGGCTATGAGAATGGAGAGATTATAACAAGGCTAAAGAGGCCATCAAATTGCATATAACTAGAATAAAAGGTTTAAAATTTTGGCTTCAACTTGACCCATGTTATTGGATTGAGGAAAACATTTTCTACCTTTAACAGAGCAGAAGACATGACTTAAAATTGATTTGTCCTTCGAAAAAGGGAATTTCCATTACTTTTAGTGGTAGAATAGATTTTAGAATGCAAAAGGTATGATGTTTCCACAACAGATTTTAGCAAGAAGAAACTGAAGAATATGATTCATGAATACAATAGAAGCAATATATGGAACTTGTTGACAAAGAGGTCTTGTGAATGCTCCTCTCTCATCTTTGTTTTCTCACTTTTTCTTCCAATTCTTTGCCATCACAAAAAGGACAACTATGAATGTTTTTTGTACAAACTTGTCCTTTCCCATTTTTTCAAATTCAGTACTTTATACATTTTACTTCCTAGTTGTTTGAAATGGATTGACTATCCTACTCATTTAGTTCGCCACATACCATGACTTTAGGCAGTACATGTGGCATTTTTAAAAACTGTGGTTAAGTACATCTGCAGCTCTTCCAGAGAATCAAGAAAGAGGTAAAGGAAAGTCTATGCCTTTTTCACAACACAAGTGAAAATTTGTCTTCTTCCTTGTTGACAAAACTAAGAATTCACTATTAGATGTTCATTCACAGCTCATACAGAATTTTAAAACAGGCCATCCTGTGTCTGACTCTCCTCATCTTCCCATGTCAATACTTCATGAACTGTTCTCATCTGTCCTATTGGTTCATCCTGATTTCAAAAACAAAATCTTCTCCAAGGAATTCATACATCATTGATCCCTTTCCAGAATGAATGCAAGCTTCCCTCTGAGTTCTTTACCTCTTATCTCCACAGAACAAAAGTCTGCTGGGCCATCTTCCTTGGCTCTCAGGATAGCATTCTTTTTCCTATTTATAAGAGCTATAAATAACCATTCTCAGGAGGGATATTGTTCAATAAGTATTATCTGGGGTTAAAGTTGATTTTGTCCTTTGTATGCCTTTTTTTCATTTTATTTCAATGTGGGATAGAGATTTAAATGTTACAACACTGGCAGTATTGATTTCAAACAAGCCTCCACACATCACTGTTCTTTGGCATAGGTACTAATAACATAACTAAGACTTCTCATCTTACAATTCCATTAAATTTAGCATTATTTTTATTTTTATTAATTTTATACAATCATAATATTTAAAATTTATGGACTTATTTAAATGTTCTTCTGTGATTAATGTATTATATCTTAAATGTTCATATCCCTTATCAGGAGCCCAAGATTTAGTGATACTTTGTCTTTGAGAACTCAGCCTGAACTCAGATTTTAGGATGTTTCTGCTTTTGGTGAGGTAAGAGAAAGAGAAAATTAGTTTTGATTGGAGTCAACCGATTTAGAGCTTCCAGAAGAAAGCAAGTGGACAAAAAAATATTGTGAACCAGTAGACACCATTCCCAAAGAAAATTTTAGAATGACTTTCTCTGAATGATCTTAGGAAGCAACTATTCCTATACATATTAATTGATAAGAAGGTGGGCTGGTCATCTAACAAGAAGGAGAGATAACAGATAGGCCACATGAGGGTTTCACTGGTATTATCAAAATATTGAAAGAATCATAGGAAGTTCTCAAATATGTTGAATGGATTCTCAGTGAAGAATTCATGAGAAACTTTGAACAAAATTGCACAGGGTGGAAAGGGATGGGGCATATATCCCCATGATTGAGATTACACAACCATGGAAATTTTCATTTTTATATATTCATATCCTCAAGTAAAGTCATTTTCTCAAATTATTTTCATGACATATTGATTTTATATACTTATATACTGTCCTAAGAGACCAAAAAGCCTATTAAATATTATAAAGTTACAAAGATTTATAATATAGTTGAGTAATCAATGACTTATTAGTTGCCTCTTCTCCATCCACTTAAGAATGGAGAAGTTCATCATAAGAATGCTTGGCCACCAGGTGTGTAGAGGCATCACAATATTCATTGCTGGATAAAATATTCACAACAGTGAATTTCTTGGTTCTTTAAATATTGAAGTCTAGAGTGTTATATGTTAAAACTTAACAATAAATCAATAAAAATTGGCAAACTACCTACTATGTGCCAGGTTCCCTTCTATATGCTAAGGATATAGATTTTGTCATGTCATGGAAAGAGAAGATTTAATGAGATATCCTTAATGTGAATAATTCAGGGAAAAGTATAAACTCATCAGTTTGTATGTGCCTCTGCCATATGTTCTTGAAAATTCAGAGCCATAAACAGTGTAGGTATCTGCCAATGATCAGCCACAGCTAACTTTCTCTTGAGGGAAAATAGAGGCAACAGTCAGTGACTATGAACAACTTCAGCTCATTCACAAAAAGAATCAGATCTGGATTAATACCACACCTCAAGACTTAACAAAACTAATAACAGTCTATTCAGTGAGTATGACAATTTCTGCACGAACTATTTATTCATCTTAAATATGCTAATCAAACTCAATCAAAAATGTTGTATACAAAATCTCTGTCATTTCCTTGTCAATTCTAAACCATGCAATCTATAGTCTTTCCATCCACCTTATCCCCCTTATTCTTCTACTTTAGAATCTTGGATTGAGCTGAGGTAAATAAGTTTTCATTGTATTATCCTTCATTCAATCAATCTTTCATTTCATGTCCTTGTCATTTCCAAATTGTCTTTGTCATTGCTTTTCTATCTCCACTTCTTCCCCTAATTTTTTATCTCCTTAATATACCCTCTTCCTCATCCATACTTAGAAAGTAGAAAATTAGAACTTATCACTTGTACATGGTAAGTACTTTGAAAATGTTTTGCAATTTATATAAACTCATCAAGATAAAATCTGTTAGAATTGTGCATTTTACACATGTATATAGAATAGTGAAATTTTATTTGAACTTAAGTTGGAATTTAGCATGTTTTATCTTTGGAGTTTGCTGTCATTGAATAGTGAGCACATTCTTCCATTTTCTAGTAGTGATTATTAACTAAGACTAAGAGGTATAGTGAATAGAAGGTTGGACTTGTAGTCAAGAGGACATGAGTTCAAATTCTTCCTTAGATATTTAATAGCATTTTGATTAGGTAAATCACTTAATCACTTTCAGCCTTAGTTTTGTCTGCTACAAAACAGAGATAATAATAGTACCAACTCAAATGATTATTGTAAGGATCAGATGAGATATGTATATTACAGTATAAACTTGAAAATGCTATAGAAATATTATAATTATTATGAATATCATGTTACTATTGGTACACTTCTTGCTTCTGGCCAGAGTAACATAATGGAATTAATTTTTGGAAAAGCATATGTATAAAATATTTGTAATAGCCTTTTTTGTTGTAGCAAAGAACTAGAAAAGTAGAGAATGCTCATCAATTGTAGAATGGCTGAAAAATGTGGTATATGAAAGTAATAGAATGCTCTTATGCTGTAAGAAATAGTGACAAACAGAATATTGAGAAGATTTATATGAACTGATGCAGAGTGAAAAAAATAGAATGGTTTGTAAAATAACTTAGAAAGACTTTAGAACTCTGATCAACATAAGACCAACTGTGAGAGGACTGATAATCAAATATGCTACATACTCACTGACATTGAGGTGATAGACTGAGACTGAATATAGTCACATATATTTGGGGGGTATATAATCAGAGTGAAAATGTGACTCGCTTGACTGCAGATTTGTTACCACTTTTTAAGTTAGTTTAATTAAAGAAAATTAATGTTTATTCAATGGGAAAAAGTAACATATATATATATATATAAAATTGGAATCAGATGACTTACTTTCAAATTCTAAATCCACTTCTTATATTAGACACTTCTTATATGATCCTGGGAAAAATCAATATCTTTAAATTACACTTTCCTCATCTATAGAGGAAAGTGAGTTATACTTTATTTGATGAACACAATATTCTTCTAACTCTAAATTTGTGACTGAATCCTACAATTTTTGGACTTTTAAGAACTATATATTTGCTGTGACTGGCCTCATCTTTTTCATACCACAGTCTCCAAATATAGCTTATGTTTGAAATGAATGACCATTATAGTTCTAAGAGGTTCATTCTGTCATTGGCTTTACTTGTGCTAGGCATTTAGTTACAAACTTGTGACTAAAGGAAAAAAAAGAGTCTTTCATTTGATTATACCACTCTAATCGCAAAAGAGAAGATAAACAGAGTATTTGGGTATTTGAATTATGGGGTACTTAGTTTCATGAATGATTATCACATCATGGTATCAAATCTTTGCCTGGCATGCAAGGCCATCAAAAATTTGTCACCCTTTCTAGTCTTATTTCATGTCACACTCCTATATACACCCTCTAGTCCAGCCAAATACAGCAGATTTGCCTCTGTCCTGTAAATATTCTCTTCAAAGTACCTTTTCTATCTTTTTATCTTAGATTAGATGATCCTGAAGACAACTTCCATCTTTAAATTCTATGAGTTTATTTCCTTAAACTGTTCCATAAGTCTGAAAGGTTCCCTCTCTTCTTTTTTCTCTATACAATGTTTGGCTAAAATATCACATTCTTCTTGAAATCTTCCCTCATCATCTCTGCCAATAAATAGGATTAAGGTATCATTGACTTTAGTCCAGAAGACACTCTAAAAGTCATATACTCAAACACTCTTGGGTTACAGATAAGGAAATTATAGCCTAGAGAGTTTAAATTTCCTCCTCAAGGTCATTTGGTTTGAAAGTGGTCAAATCAGGATTTGAACCAATGTCATCTGAATCTAGTCCTGTCTTCATTGTTATACTGCCAGTATCTGTCTTCCCTCTCAAGTCTTACATAGCTCATAGTCTATATTTTTCCTACTCACCTATCATGTGCTATTGAGAATTCTAATTTTTGGCACCTCCATACTGGTCTGTCAGCTTCTCAAGGGCAGGGGCATAAATTAGATTTAACTCTCCTCAACCCACAAATAGGATTTTTCACATAACAGATGTTTAATAAATGTTTTGTAGAATGAATGGATTCCATTATCAGCTTAACAAGAAATTAATAAACAATACCTTTCAATAACTTCACCCCACTAGGTGATTGGTAAACATTTGTCAGTTTCGGCCAATGTGACAGTGCATATGTGGCATTTTGTTTAGTAGCTCATCAGAACAAGTTTTCAGTCTTATGTTTTCCGTATTATTTTGCTTTGAATTCCCCCCCCCCCTTCTGTTGAGTTACCTCAATCCTACCCAAGTTGTACAAACCCCATAACAAAGTCCTTTCCTTTTCTGCTGGAGAAATTTTTTATGTTTATTCATTTCAATCCACTTTTCTCCCTGATGGATCACTCTGATAGCTTGTTTCCATCTGTTTTATCTCCTCTTCCAATGCCTTCCTCTTCATTTCCTTGCTTCACTTCTCCTGTTCCTGCTTTGGAGTTCCAAATTTCATACTCAGAGAAATTTCTTGGTCTCCCCCTCCCTTTCCTCACTGACCAAGGTCTCTCTCTTCTGTGTGTATGCCAGACTCTCCCTGGCTTCAAAGAAATGTTGTAATTTGTACTTAAACCTCCCACTGTTGTATGTTCTTTAAATAAAGAGACACACAGTTTAAAAATGTCTCTTTTTAGTGATGATTTACAGTCCACTCAGAGCACCCCGTGTGATTCTTGGGCTTCATCTCTGGGGCCAGCTGATTTGCTATGGCAGTGTATTGGATCATCAGGCATGATACATGTAGAAAGAGGGGGGAAATAGGGGAGGGGGCTCCAGAGTGGTGACATATGGCCAGCTTGCAACTGTCAATGAGACCCACTGTCGTCACTTAAACCTCTTGCTGCCTTTACCTCGAGAGAGCTTTTCTCCCTCAGTCTGAGGTTTTACATTTGTCAATTTTAAGAGTTCACGACCTGATTCCACTCTTCTCCGATTATTATTGGCAGGGCACTCATCTCCGGTGGTTGCTCTGACAACGAGTGAAAAAACAATGGATTAACAGCCTTGTGGGAATATACCTTGGACATAATTAATCTCTGTCTTTGCTATTCACACCTCATGTATCAGTGCCATCCTTTACTCTGAATTTCTACTCGAACAGGCATGGAAGATACTCTGGATTCACCTTGCTATTTCTACACAGCTGAATTATGTATTTTTCCCTCAAACCATGGAAGCAGAACATTTTTTTGAGTTGCTTGCCATCCTCTTTCATCAGATAACTTTTTTAAATGAATAAAATAGCACCATTTTTACTTGGGTCTAGTTGTTTTATCATCTAGAGATAATTAATGTGACTGTTAACCATTTGCTTAATCTGGGAGAGATAGCTTACATATTTAAGGGATAACAGAAACAATTTTAAATGGGAAACATTAGATTTTTCCATTTGGTGATGATAATAACAATAATTAAAATTTGTATAGTGCTACAAGATCTGCAAAATCACTTACTAACAATATGCTGCGGAGACTGGTAGTTTATCATTAGCCCTACTTTATAAGTAAAGAACCTAATATTGAGGTAGGTGAAGTGACTTGCCAATGGTCACACAAGAGGCAGCTGGCATAATGGGTTAAATGTTGGGGTTAAGAAGAACCGACTTCAAATACAACACTTACTAATTGTGTGGCCCTGAGCAAATTACTAAATCTCTTTTAACCTCAATAGGCTATAAATGGAGATAATAATGTGAACTATCTATAATTTTTTTGCTTCTGTAAGTTGGGAGTAATAATGACACCTACCTCAGAGGCTTACTGTGAGGATTAACTAATATAGTAGGTTCATAGAACGTTTCAAAAATTAAGTTGCTATAGAAATGCTAGTTACTATTCTATCCTATTATTATTATCATTACTCCTCATATTGTTATTGCTATAATTGTTGCTGTTAAATGTCAGAACTAGAATCTGAATCAGCATGTCCTGATTCCACTCCCAGTGTTTTTTTTTTTTTCACATTGGAAGATCTAGAGACCTCTTCCTTTGAGTTAATGTATATTCCACAATGATAAAAACAAAATTCAGCAAATATCTGCTAATCAACCACAGTCATCTATACAAAAACCTTTGCTCAGGAAAGTTAGGTGGCTCAGTGGTTACAGATCAGAACTAGAGATGGGATGTCTTGGGTTCAAATCTTGCTTCAGAAACTTCCTCTCAGATATATATGCAGATGCTTGCTATCATTTAGTCATTTTTCAGCCATGTCCAATTCTTCTTGACCCAGTTTGTGTTTTTTTTGGCAGAGATATTGAAATGATTTACTGTTTTCTTCTCCAATCCATTTTACAGATCAGTAATCTGAGGTAAAAAGAGTTAAGTGTCTTTCCCAATGGCACACAGTAGTAGGTATCTGAGACTGGATTTGAAATCTGAAAGATGAGTATCCACTATGCCACCTAGCTTTCTTTTGTGAAGATATATTTGCACCCAAGTATCTGTTTATCATATATAAGTTCACAAATATATATATGCACATGTATGTTTGTACACGTGTTTATATGTAGATATAGGTGGAAATATATATCCACATAAATGGCATAGATGTAGAGTTTCCCAAAAGTCTTAGTGTCGTTTTAAGCTTTATTCATGTGAATATAAACAAAAATATATACCTAAACAATTAAACAAAATATTTCCCATTTATATCTTATTCCCTTTGAAGACAGTTTTTGTCATTTTTCTATCTCCATGCTGAACACTGTATTTGGCACATAGTAGATGCTTAATAACTGCTTATTGCCTGATTAATTCATTGTCATTTAACTCATGATTTTGAGTGACTGCTGCTGTGCCAAACTAAAGACAGAGAGGTCCATGAAGCAGAACAGCATTAAAACCCTGCTCTGGCAGCACTACTTTGAAGGGATACATTAGCCAAAACCAAGATGCCTAATTCTTCCCCCCACCCCTCAGAAAGAGTCCCTTGACTACTTTTATTGACTGTTTCAAACACCTGAAAACTTAATTATATGTTGCCTTGAAATCTTCTTGTTTTAGTTTCATCACCCTAACAAAGACCATTAACTTCTCTTGGGCACAGGTCAGTTATGCCTAGAGTACCCTGAATAAAGCCTAATCCAGTACTGTGGAAAGACATTCTGCTCAGTTTTGGCTGGACATAAATGGCATTTAAGTTTAAATGACTTCAGTAAGTTTTGGCTCTCATTCACTTGAGGAAGGCACAATTATGTGAAAAAACTGAAACTCTTGGAGCCTTAGTGATTCAATAACATATTATTTTTCAAGCCAGTAATGGGAGATTGGAACACGCAGCCAGAAACAATGTGTCCCCTCTGGACTCCCATTTACCTTCAGCCCACATAGACCTGCTGTTCCGCTACTTGTTTACTGAGGCTGACTAATGTTGCATCAGGAAGAGGGACAGAACTGAAGTGGAGTGGGGAACAAATTGTTGTTTTCAATAGAGACATAACATGAGTATATTGTCCTTCTTGGATGCTTCCTTCTTGACTGAATTCCCTAATATTTTTGCTCATGAGATCTCTTTACCCCCTTCAGGAAATGTGAAAAAATGTTTTGCCCTGTATTTAGAAATAAAGTAATAAAAATCAGATATCAATCCCCTTCTATAGAGCAGATAACTCTCAGAAGATCCTTTAGAATCCAAGGACTTTAGAAATTGTGTGAGTAAGGAGGAGCACAATAAATCCAATCCAAGACCCCACTGGCACAGAGTCATCCTAAGAGTGCTGACTTTTAGAAGAGGAAATATTGAGTCACATAAATGATCTACTCCTGGAAATGTCCAAGAATGACTTACCAGGCTTATTAGTGTAGTGGGAAAAAATTCATGGACTCTAGAATGAGAGGACCTGAGATTCAGTTTTGCATCTAACACTTATTGATTGTGTGGCCTTTTTTAAGAGCCTTAATATCCTTGAACCTCTAATGCTTCATCTGTAAAATGACAGGGTTGGAGTCAGTGACCTCACAGGACTCTTATAGCTTAGAGCCAATCCCCTAACAGGTAAGAGATCTGGATATAGAGTAATTCAGACCTGAGTTCAAATCCCATCTTAAATACTAGCTATATGGCCCTTGGCATCATTTAACTTCTCTCAGCCTCATTTTCCTTATTTGTAAAATGAGGATGATAATATCTCTTCAACAGCATTGCTGAGGATCAAATATAAGATAATATATATTAAGGGATTTTTCACACTTAAAAGTGCTTTATAAATTATAATCTTATCCTCAATAATAACAATAATAATAGTAATATCTTGCAATCGATTTCCTTTGTCATAGCTTTTAGTAAAGCTATATCATAGACTTTTGATTTTCACGTATTACTTTCTTATTTAAACTCAATTCATTTTTGCAAGAGTATTTTACCCTTTATTTTCTCTGGTGTTTACCTTTTTTTTTTGGTTCAGTCATTTTCAATCATGTTTAAATCTCTGAGATCCCATTTTTTTTCCACAAAGGTTCTGGAGCTTTACCATTTTCTCCTCCTGCTCATTTTTTTTAAAATTATAGATGAGTAACTGTGGTAAACAAAGTTAAATTACTTTCCCAGAGTCACATAGCTAGTAGGTATCAGAGGCCAGGTTTGAACTCATTAAGATGAATATTCCTGAATCCAGCACCAGCACACTATCCACTGTGAAACTTATCTGTCCCACCTGTGTTTGCCTTGTTAATAGAATATAACGGTATAGTGCCTATATTGCCATATGATATTAGCCTCTGAAATAGCACCTTCCCTGTTATCAAAATCCCACTGGTTCTTCTTCATTTTCCCTCCTGCTTAATAAATTAACTGACAGTCTGCAGTTGTAGTTACTCTTTCCTGAGGACAGAGACATATGAAACTTCTTTGTTTTGGACTAACAGAAATAATGTCTAAACCAGGACATCAAGCAAATAGTTAGTGCAGGCAAAACTTCAAGTCAAGAAGATATCGTTCTGGAGGATGTCACCCCACATATATCTTTGAGTGTGGGTCAAGCAAAATGTTTTCAGACATGACTGACTAAGGACTTAAGGCAGGACTGGTGTGGGAGGAAAGTATAAATAAAAAGGAAAGAGAAAAAACAATAAGAAAGAGAGAAAATACAAAACATGTCTTTGTAGCAGTTCTGCATATGTCTATATAAAACAGAGATAGAGGAAATAAATGAATTAGGCATACCACAAAAAAATAAAAAGAACATATAAAAATCCCTCAAATATCAAATTAGAAAATCTGAAAGTCGGCACTAGCGCACTGACTGCAGGCAAGGCAGGCGGGACGGAGCAGCCCAAGGCTGAGCTTGCACTCGGGGAAAGAAGAGAACTCTTTGCATGAAAGCTTTGTTTGGAGGGCAATTGAGGAACACATCAGAAACCGAAAATGCCGAAGCCAATCAATGTCCGTGTTACCACCATGGATGCAGAACTGGAGTTTGCCATCCAGCCCAATACCACTGGAAAGCAACTCTTTGACCAGGTGGTTAAGACCATTGGCCTTCGGGAAGTGTGGTACTTTGGCCTCCAATATGTGGATAATAAAGGATTTCCAACCTGGTTGAAGCTTGATAAAAAGGTCTCTGCTCAGGAGGTCAGAAAGGAGAGCCCCCTCCAGTTCAAATTCCGGGCCAAGTTCTACCCAGAGGATGTGCCTGAGGAGCTGATCCAGGACATCACCCAGAAGTTGTTCTTCCTACAAGTGAAAGATGGAATCCTAAGTGATGAAATCTACTGCCCGCCCGAGACGGCTGTGCTCCTGGGCTCCTACGCCGTCCAAGCCAAGTTTGGAGATTATAATAAAGAGGTGCACAAGTCCGGCTACCTTGGCTCTGAACGTTTGATCCCTCAAAGAGTAATGGACCAACACAAGCTCTCCAGAGAACAGTGGGAGGACCGGATCCAGGTGTGGCATGCTGAACACCGTGGGATGCTTAAAGATAATGCCATGCTGGAATATCTGAAGATTGCTCAAGACTTGGAGATGTATGGGATCAATTATTTTGAGATAAAAAACAAAAAAGGAACAGACCTTTGGCTTGGAGTGGATGCCCTGGGGCTGAATATTTATGAGAAAGATGATAAATTGACCCCCAAAATTGGCTTCCCTTGGAGTGAAATCAGGAACATCTCTTTCAATGACAAAAAGTTTGTCATCAAACCCATCGACAAGAAGGCACCTGACTTTGTATTTTATGCTCCTCGCCTCCGGATTAATAAGCGGATCCTTCAGCTTTGCATGGGGAACCATGAGCTCTACATGCGCCGTAGGAAGCCAGATACCATCGAGGTACAACAGATGAAAGCCCAGGCACGGGAAGAGAAGCACCAGAAACAGCTGGAGAGGCAGCAGTTGGAGACTGAAAAAAAGAGAAGAGAGACTGTGGAACGAGAGAAGGAGCAGATGCTGAGAGAGAAGGAGGAACTGATGATGAGGCTTCAGGACTATGAACAGAAGACCAAGAAAGCAGAAAAGGAGCTCTCAGATCAGATCCAGAGGGCTATTCAACTGGAAGAAGAGAGGAAGAGAGCCCAGGAAGAGGCTGAGCGTCTTGAGGCCGACCGTGTGGCTGCTCTCCGAGCCAAGGAGGAACTGGAGAGACAGGCTGTAGATCAGATAAAGAGCCAGGAGCAGCTGGCTGCTGAACTTGCTGAATACACCGCCAAGATTGCTCTCCTGGAAGAGGCAAGGAGGCGTAAGGAGGATGAAGTCGAAGAATGGCAGATCAGGGCCAGGGAAGCCCAAGATGATCTTGTCAAGACCAAGGAAGAGCTTCACCAGGTGATGACCGCCCCTCCACCACCCCCACCTCCTGTGTACGAGCCTGTGAATTACCACGTGCATGAGAACCTACAGGACGAAGGGACTGAATACAGCGGCTACAGCGCCGAGTTCTCCAGCGAGGGCATCATGGATGACCGAAATGAAGAAAAACGAATCACTGAGGCTGAGAAGAATGAGCGTGTGCAGAGACAGCTGCAGACACTGACAAATGAGCTGTCCCAGGCCAGGGATGAGAATAAGAGGACCCACAATGACATCATCCACAACGAGAACATGAGACAAGGACGGGACAAGTACAAGACTCTGAGACAGATTCGACAGGGGAACACAAAGCAGAGAATCGATGAGTTTGAAGCTATGTAAAAATGAGGACTGTGGGGAAAGGCAGATCTGAACACATTGACTTTTCTGAGGGGGTCACTGTATGACACATACAAATATGTCTATTTTTTAGTATTCTATAAATCCAGAAACTCCCTACAATATTCCAGGTTCTCTGACTGAGAGAGAATAATTATTCAGCGGGAATATTCTGGGGGCTGGGAAGTGGTGTGGGGTTGGGGGGATGCCTAGAGAATTTCCTGTATGTATCCTAGTGCCAAACAGGTCTGGAGCAGAATCGATTGAGAATAAGCATCTATAAAGCCTGGTAAAGGAATAGCATTTCATGCTGGCATGTGTGATGCATCAGGATTGAGTGTAATTAAAGAAAACCACATTGTAGCCAGTCACGGTGCCATACTTGATTCTCTCTCTCTCTCTCTCTCTCTCTCTCTCTCTCTCTCTCTCTCTCTCTCTCTCTCTCTCTCTCTCTCTCTCTCTCCTCTTTCTCTTTCTCTCCCTCTTCTCTCTCTCTCCCTCTTTCTCTCTCTCTCCCCCCACTTCCCTCTTCCTCTCCTCCCTCTTCAAAGAAATTAGCTTAAGAAGTGCCTGATTCAGTTTTCATTCTATGGAAGATCCATCTTTGTAAATGTATGTTCCTAAAGTGCTCATTTTAAAAGATTGGTCTTAAAAAAGAAAAGGCCCTCCTTCCCCGCCATGGTCTCTTTTTCTCCCTTCTTAGTTAAGAAACATTCCTGCAGTGATCACTCAGAAGAAACAATATAGGAACACACTCTGATACCTTATTTTGCATGACAGCTAGGTTTACTTTGAACTTCTCTACACCTAATGTGTTATACTCTGACTTAATTAATGATCAGCTATAGAGTGTAGTATTTATATATAAATATAAGTGATAATAAACATGGGTTGTAACAGTTTAAAAAAGGGAAAAGTTTTGTTCTGTATATTTTGTTACCTTTTACAGAATAATAAAGGAATTAATATGAAAAAAACATTTAGACAAGGTACTTAAATCGAATGTACTGTGATGGCAGTCACGAGACTGATTACTCGATGTGATCACATTTGTAAAATGATTTTTTTATTGTGCTTTTCTTGCATGTGATTCAGTATACATACATGCATATATATATATAAACACTTCACTTTTTTTCTAACAGAGCTTTTAATTTTTTTAAAAGACGATGTTGATGAATAACAATTCAGACTCCAACCATGAAGGGACTGTTGAATCCTGCTTTATCATCTTTGTATTGTCACAAGGAAAACATCACTATGTCCTCTTTTCCAATCCATCAGCGTGTCTGGGGGTACACTGTCCACCCTGCTTCCTCACCAACTTCCTCCTTAAGCTTTTGTCTTTTTTCCCAAGTGAAAACATCATGCAGACATCTTCTGCACCGCGTACACGAAAATAAAAGATCTGCAAGGTGAAAAAAAAAACAAAAAAAAAATCTGAAAGTCAAAGGAGAGATGAATAAAATTGAAAGCAAGAATATCATTGAACTAATAAATTAGACAAGGAATTGGTTTCGTGAAAAAAACAATAAAATAGATTAACCATTTATCAATTTTATTAAAAAAAAGAAAACCAAATTGCTAGTATTAAAAATGAAAGGGATGAGAATACAACCAAAGAAGGGGGGAAATTAAAGAATTTCCATGTGCAAAGGACTACTTTCTTTTTTAGTCTTCACTTATGTGAAAGTACTACACAATATACCTGTGCCTTTGCTAGCCCTTTGTATTTATATTGGCAATGGGGAGGTGACATTTTGCTCATCTCTGAATTATTCCAAGTCATCCTTTGTGAAACAAGTTTTGTTTATATTTTTTTGTTTAATAATTCTTCTAGTGTTATGTTATTTTTAAAGGAATGATAGGTTATGTTAGTGTTATAAAAACACATATATCAACTTTTATTGCACCCTGACAAGGAGACCATTGGTCATTTTTAACTAGCTGATGAGCACCTTTTCCTGCAAATTGTATGACTCGACATTATTTTTTTCTAATTCATCCCAACACATTTTAATTGTCTCTGTTTTATAATGTTTTGCTAGTTCCCTCATTTTGAGAGAAAAGGAGTTTACTTCTTTAGGGGTTCATTATCATCCATCAAAACATTTGCATAGAGTAACATGTCATTAATGGATCACAGATATCTAGGCTTCTTAGATAAGGATATCATTCCTTTCTGCCTTCATCAAGAAGTCTCTTATCGTAACTTGAGAATGGCTGCTCATCTCACTCCTTTTTCCGGAGAGATTAAGTACATAGTTATTGTGCTTTTCAAGCTCCCAATCTCTTCCTTTATAAAGTGAATTCCAAACAATATTTACAGTATTTAAAATCTAATTTTTACCCTTGTACCCCAAACAGCAGTCATTCCAGCATCAGTGAGCAGGTGACTCAGTAGAAAAAGAAACATGTATATTTTGGGATATGTCAGAGTAGGGATTTGTTTTGCTTGACTATGCATATTTGTAATAAAGTCCCTCCCTCTCATTCCATATAACAAGATAAAGTCAAAACGAATACATAATTTAGAATTAACAGATATCATGAATCTATTTCATCATACCTATTTATAAACAAAGGCATAGATGATGTTACAAGACATAAAATAGATAACTGATTGTTTTATAGTTTAAAAGATTTGCATGAACAAAACCAATGGAAGCAAGATTAGAAGGGAAACAACAAAATGGAAGGGGGAGTCTTTATAGCTAATATCTGACAGGGGCCTCATTTCTCACCTATATAGAAAACCAAATATAATGTAGGCCTAATAAGCTATCTTTAGTCATATAAAATGCTCCTTATTACCATTAATTAGAGAAGTGCAAATTAAAACAAATCTGAGGTACCACCCCACATTTATCAGAATGACTAATATGACAAAAAAAGGAAATTGATGAATTTTGGAGAAATGGAAAAAATGGAGCTGTGAACTGATACAATCATTTTTGCCAGAAATTTAGAAGCCTACAAAAGGGACTTAAAACTATAAATACCCTTTGATCAAATAATGCCAACACTTGTTCTATAACCCAAAGAGATCAAAGGTAAATGAAAAGGACCTCCTTTTACAGTGAAGAAAAAAAAAAGAAAGAATGAATGAAATGCTTAAACCAGCTCTTGGGGAGGGAGGCAAAGAGTTGGAACCTGAAAGAATGCCCATCATTTGGGGATTTGCTGAATAACTTGGGGTATATGGTTTTAATGGGATACTATTATGTCATAAGAAACTACAAACAGTATAATAAAAAAATGGAAAGATTAATGAAGTGATTTATAGTGAAGTGAAGATAATCAGAACAACTTTGTACACAGTAACAGCAATTATGTATGATAACCAAGTGAATAACTAAACCATTGTCAGCAAAGCAAGAATTCAAGACAACTCCAAAGGACTCATGATGAAAAGTTTATACATTTTAATAGAATTAAGTAATAAAGTTTGAATGTAAACTTAAGCATATAATTTTTCGCTTTATTTCCTTAGTGAGTTTTTTGAATATGCAATATGTCTTGCATATTGCATCACAACATGATGAATATGGAAATGTATATTAAACATGTATTTCATGATAGCATAATTATAACTTACCTCATGTTACCAGACACCTAGTGAGAAGAAGGAGGAGGGAAGGAGAGAACATGTATCAGAAAATGTCAGAAAAGAATTATTAAGAATTGTTATCTTTGTATAAAAAATGTTAAGATATGGGGGGCAGATGGGTAGTTCAGTGGACTGAGAACCAGACCTAGAGACGGGAGGTCCTAGGTTCAAATCTGGCTTCAGACACTTCCCAGCTGTGTGACCCTGGGCAAGTCACTTGACCCCCATGGCCTAGCCCTTACCACTCTTCTGCCTTGGAGCCAATATACAGTATTGACTCCAAGACAGAAGGTAAGGGTTTTAAATTTAAAAAAAATATTTAAAAAATGTTAAGATATAAAAAATAAAGTCTTTGCCCCCTACAGTTGAGAAAGGTGGAGGTGGATAAGAGAAAAAATAGTTTTTTTCTTTGTTAAATAAAAATAAAATAAATTTAAAAACAAGGAAAATCCCTACCAATGATAAAGAACCAATGTTTCTCAAATAAACCAAAGACTTCAGCAGACACCCTGAACAGAGTGAACTATTTTAATCAGGACAGTGAATTGTTTGTAAACACTCTATTACCCACTTTTAATTTTGAACAATGTGATTAACCTTTAATGTGTAGACATTGCAAACCCCTTTATAATATCTTTGTCCACAAAATCACTATTAAAAATTACATACCAGAGGCAGCTAGTAGTATAGCAAATTGAGCTATATAATACAAGAAATTTTCAAAATATTCCCTGTTCAGGGGAATCTAACTGTCCTCTTATTTCTTTGCTTTCCATTCTTCTTCATCAAAGTTTTAGTTGATATTGTATGATTTATTTGTTCTTTATACTGCTTTGCATCCTCAAATCACCTTAAACTTTTTTTTTTTACTTTTGCTTTCACTGGCTAATTAAGATTAACTTAAGTTTATATTGTACTTTTGTTTTTTATTCCCCCTGTTTCTTTTGTGTTGTCTTTATTTGTGCAATACAACGTTCTAGTTTCTTAGTGAGAATTCCAGCTAGATTTTGGTATGTTCTCTTAATAATTTTCTAGATTTTTAATATTTTTTTAGAATTGTGGGTATTTGATGTTTGTACTTAGGGATGCTATTGACAATAGTTTCTGTCTGTATCATTGTATATAAGTTTTGAACTGTCTCTATTCAATTTAATCTTTTTAAAAAATACCAGGGGGGAAGCTGGGTATCTCAGTGGATTGAGAGCCAGGCCTAGAGATGGGAGGTCCTAGGTTCAAATCTGACCTCAGACACTTCCCAGCTGTGTGACCCTGGGCAAGTCACTTAACCACCATTGGCTAGCCCTTACCACTCTTCTGCTTTGGAACCAATGCATATTATTTATTTTAAGACAGAAAGTAAGGGTTTAAAAAATAAAAACAAATAAAAGAATATCAGTTTTGGTATAAGTGGTCTTCAAGCTGAATTCATGCCATAAATCACATCCCCACTCCCTTTCCCTCAGAACAAAATAATTTTTTTTAAATATCTCTTCTAAGCATGCCCATCTCCTTTTCAAAATATTTGAAATATTCCTATAATTTCTGTCATATGTTATATTATTAGTAGAATTTCTGGATTTTGTATTAAATGAAGATATTCGAAGACTTCATATTTCCATATTTCATCTAGATTGGTTTAGGGCTAAAAATATTTAAAGCCTACAGTATTCATGACTTCAGGCTAATTCATGTGAATGTTTTGTTTGTCTGCTTTATTATTAGTCAGCAGCATCTACCTTAAAAGGTTTTGTTTGGTGGCAGTTGAATCTTTCTGATTTGTTTCAGTGTATATTGCTTTTGGGGGGTATCAAGAAACAAATAATAATGGTCCTCTTCATTTCTCTAGCCCCTCTATCAATCTGGGGAATCACAAAGCTCTAGAATAGAGTAACATTGTCAAGGGAATTTCATAGATTTCTTAGATTCATTGGGAAGATCTCATTATATTGATAATGTTATGTAGTAAATATCTATTGCCATTCAACTATAAACATGAGTATCAGCAGAGGATAATGGAAAGTCCCACAGTGATTTTGAACAGACTACCAAATGTAAGCAATAAGGAACTCTGAAGATAAACAAGAGTAAAGTCATAAATGAATTATTTAGCAGGAAAAGAACCAGAGCTATTTCTATTCAAAAGTTTGAAATAACAGATGGTCAGTCAGAGTGCTCCCATGGCACCTTTACAGTGCTGGCAGAGGGAAAAAAGACTTCAAGATCCACTGGGTCAAACTTTTGGAAGAACATGGAAAAGAGTCACATAGAATGGTCAGGCATGTAGGGTTGTGATCTGTATGTTATTCAATGGCAATTCTAAATGACTGAGATAAAAAATACACCTGAATATTTTAGCATTATTTTAAAAATGAAAAAAGTGAGAATTTAAGTGACTTATTGAGTTAGAAAATATATTAAAATTGAGGTTTTAATCAGCAACAACCTCAAGGCATTGAATAAGAAATGAAATATCAAGAAAGAAAGATGAATATTGGGTATCTTGGTCAAATTTTTTAACTATAGCCTAAAAACACTATAGATTCAAAACATGTATTAGATGTACTAATTGTCAAAATATATTAACATTTTAAATAAATGTTACACCCTTACCTATTATTTTTAATGAATTTTTTCAGATTATTTTCAACCTCTATATTAAAAAAACTAATATTTGTTTGGCAGAGGTAACTATACTCTGATCAGATAGAGAACAACAACTCCCCAGCACAGCGCCCCATAGAGAAGACTTCCCTGGAGCTTCTCTGGCAGAACACTAAACTAAGTCTTTTCTGTGAGTCCAAGGAACACTCTGACCTGTCATTCATGAAAATATCCTGAGTCTGTCCTAGTTTGCACACTTTTTTTATTTCCAGGCACTCATGATTAAAAAATAAACACATATCCACATTCAAACACACAAGCACATACCCAGGGAGAACAGGAAAAAGCTGGCCATGGCCAACAATAAAGGCCATAAATCTGTAAATTTATTGTGTAATTTTACCCTAGTTACAACAATGTACAAAGGCGACAAGCAAGGCTGCTTTTCACAAACAAATTTATTACTTCTGGTCGTTCCTGTATTGCTTTCAATAAGAAATGCCAAAATAACTGTGATTTAAAAATGCTATCAGCTGATTTGAATGTTCAATAGATTCATGGCATTATAATAAAACCTGGCTCTAAGTGTTGTACTTAGAGGAAAACATTAGGTCGACTTAAATCCACTGGTTTTGTCTATGTTTTCAACAATATATTTACTAGAGACCACTGGAAGCCAGTCCTAGATACTTCATCTGCATATTTATAGGTCTGTCATATAGCTGGGAGAGAGTTTTACTAAGTTATCCCATTTTCAATATTTGGACTTTCTAATGCATGGTTTATGCAACTCTGCACTTGAGCCTACATCATTTCTCTGATACTGAGGTCATAATTTCTTGGCAAGTCAGTGGCATGATTTGAAAGCAGCTGAGCCATGTCAATATGTTGGAAAGTTGGATGGGGTGGAGGAAGGGAAAAAGCTACCTATTCCCTTTGGAAGGTGGAAATTAAAGCTATACTTGTTCCCAATAGCCAAGCCAGTAATTTCCAACAGTTGACCTGGTAATAAATAAATTAGCATTTATGAAGTGCCTACTATATATTACGTACTTTGCTAGCTTCTAAGGATAGAGAACATAACCCTGATCAGGGTAAACATCTGCGTATAAAACTGATAAATATGTGTCAGTTAAGTGCAAAGTACCTTTGAGTTAAGAGGGAGTGGAGCTAAAAGATTAAAAGCTTAGAGTAGAAGAATCAAGAAAAGATTCTGGTAGCCCTTAAGCTGCAATGCATTTCAGGCAATAAGGCTCTCCTATAAAAAGGTGTCTATAGAAAGTAGATGAAATTGTGTTCTGGTAGGACTTGTAGGCAGTGCAATTTGGCTCAATTATAGAGTGCACTAATAGGAAAAGCATATAATAATTTCATAAAGATAATCTAAAGCCAGACTTTTTAGAGCAAAGAACTTTTAATGAGAAACAGATGGGCTGTATTTTATTCTAGAGGCTACAGCAAGCTTTGTGAGATGTTGAAGGACATATTCTGGTCTACTCTTTAGAAATATCACTTTGATAACTGGAATGGAAGATATATGGATATAGAAGATATCCAGAACTAGGAGGCTATTGCAACTATCCAGATGAATGAAAATAAGGGCACCAATCTGTGATAAACTTTTGTGAGTCCCTCTCCAAAAAGTTTACTATCAAGAATCTTTAATTCTTAAAACTTTAATCTTACTTCTCCCTGAAACGATTCCTCTCATCTCTAGCTCCCTTCTCTCAAGATCCTTAACCCTAATCGGTACTGACACTCATACTCCTTCTACTGATATTTCTGAGATTTGGCCCTGGAACTTGTAGTGGGTTATATAATTACAACTATTTTATCTTAATAGAATGTAAGCTCTTTGAGGTAAGGAACTGCTTCATTATTGTCTTTATATCTTAGGCACATAGAATTCTTATTGATTGATTCATTTTTACATATATATATTTATTTCATTTCATAGTTTAGAAACAAGACCACCACCACCATTTTGATTCCATGTTTGGATTTTTAATTAACTAAGATATAGTTGACATTCATGGATATAGAATAAGAAAAATGTTGGTTCTGTTATTTACTTGGGTCACCTTGGGCAATTCACTTACTCTGGGTTTTAAATTCAACATCTGGAAAAATTTTTCAAATGATAATTAAAGGTCTTGACAACCATTATTTCTATTTTTCTAAATTTATAGATCTCATAAAACCATGTCATTATACTCTTGGCCATTTCAGGATACTTATTAGGGACAGTACACCAAAACAAAGAAATTCATTTTTTAAAATATTTTGGCTATGTTGATAGACTTGAGAATATTGGGACTTGAAGAAACCACTGGCATTTTCTGCAAAACTGAAAGTAAAAAAAATGTAGAATTCTCAGGGTGCTATATTGTCCAATCTACACTAAAAACAAAAACAAACAGAAAATTTTCATTAACATAACTTACAGGTGAACATCCAGCTTTTGCTGAAAGTCCTCCAGTGAATTGGAACCCACTATCACCAAAGGCAGTCTGTTCTATTCTGGATGACTTTGATTCATCATTTCTCAAATTGTAATGTATGGACTCATAAGATATCTGAAATACTTTTAGTGGGACAGTCAATAAAATCAAAGCCTTTTTTATAATAATACTAAGGTATTATCTGCCTTTTAAAATATTCTTCCATATTCCAGCTGTCAGACCACTTTTTTCAAATAATTAAAAGAAAACAAAACATTACATTAGATTGAATGAAGAAACAGATATGAGAATACTTTAAAGATATTTGCAAGCAAAATATGTAAAACCATGCCACTAATTTATTTTTGTTTTGGAAAAATGGTGGTTTTACATTAAAATATGTAAATATATAATGAATTAATTATTACTTTTAAATGAATTAATAAATATGAATATTTATATGTAATAGTATCCATTTTATTTCATAATATAAATATAAACAGACATAGTCCACAAAAATAAAAGCTTTTTGAGGTCCTTAATAATTTAAGTAATGTAAAAGATCTTTGGTTCAAATGATTTGGGAACTTTTGCTCTAATTATTAGGAAAGTTTTCTTGACTCCATTACTAAATTCATCTTTGATATTTTACTCTATTGCTCTCAATTATACTCTCTAAGCAAAACAGAATAAGTCTAATCTTCTGACTTATGAGATCCTTTATGCCCCTTACTGACTATTATGATGTTCCCTTCCCCAGATATTCTTATCTCCAGGTTAAACAGGAAACTAGTGTTGATCTTCATTTGTCATGTAATGAAGATCCAAAAATGACCCAATTGCTTTCTTCTGGTCACTCTACATATTGTAATACACTTTCAAGACCTAAATAGACTTCTATAGTTGTAAAAGAATACATGAAGAGTATCTTCTCATTGCTCCTCAAAGATATCTTGGTGCAACTATCAATCCAAAACCTTCTTTACTTGTCATATGACACTGTTGACTCAAATTAATCTTGTAGCCTGTTGCAACCTCTTAGTTATAAGACCACTTTTAGACAAGTTGCCACTCACATATGCCTTTTCTGATCTTTACTTGTTTTTTTCCATATCTTCCGAGTATAATTAGCTATCCCTGCACCTTCCCCTAACTAGATTTTTATCCTCTGAAAAATGGGTAAGCATTCCATCTAATCCTTTATCCAGGTCACTGACAAAAATATTAAACAGTACAAAGTCTTACAATGTTTCACTGAAGATTTTCTTTCAAGTTAATACTGAAGTTAAAGACAACTTCTTGAATTGAAATAAAGTGCTTTGTAACAAAAACATTATGTAAATCTAAGTTCAGGTGTTATCATTATTATCACTATTATCATAATTGCTCAACCTCTAAATCTGCAGGAACAGAAGGAGAGGGATTGGGAGAAAAGAGGAAACAAGAAAGGGAACACTGGTTGAATTATCAAGATGGATTTCTGGTTCCTTAAACTTTCCTTCAGAGAAGAATGAAGAATTATGGGGCTTAATGATCCAGATATTAACAATCAATGATTCCATAGTGAATGAGAGGGAAGAAGACATACATGAGATGAATATGGTCCTTTGGGTTATCATTATCATCATCAGTATTATTCAATACCTTCATTTTATGGATGAGAAAACTGAGGTCAAATGAGAAGAAATTACTTGTTGAATGACAACAGAACTACTTAGTAGATTGGAATCTATCAAAGAATAAAGGAGGTTTTAGAGATCAATCAGTAACTGGATTCTACATATATTCTATGTATATATACTTACTTGATGGTATGAATTATTGCCATCAACTCAGTCAATGACTCAAGAAGAACTTTGTTCATATACTAAAAGGGTCTATATTACCCAAGCCATAGCCAGTTTGATCAATATAAATAGATACTTTCTATGTCTATTCAATTTTAGCTTGATCTATATTCAATCCCATAATTTATGTTAGAAATTCTAAAGTCAGTTGTTTATTTCTGGCACCTTCACAGTCAAAAGGAGTTATTTGTAAGCAAATATAAATAACACCTTACTACCATTAACAATAGGGTTTAACTTATCCCCTATTGTTATTTTGTTTTAACTCATTTCCATTGTCTCTTGATTTAACAGCAGCATTATTTCTCTAGTTTCTTTTTGAACCTTGTGAGATGAGATGACTATCCTCAAAAATGTCAGCTAATTCAAGAAACTGGTAAGAGTTAGGGCATTGGATTTTGAGTTAGAAAATCTAGGTTTTCCTTTAGGCTCTGTCTCTTACTTTGTCTGTGATTTTGAACAATTCAAAAATACTCTGCCTTTCTTTCCTTACCAAAAAGAAAGGATTGGTTGGATTAGATAACTTCTAATAGCCTTTCAATTTGAAATCTATGCTAAGATTATAGAATTTAGGAATAGACTACAACATATGTTATTTTTCCCATTTGCTGGTCCAGAAAAGTGATTCTTTTTCATTGATTTAATACTAATTATAGATGTTGCTTTCAAGTTTGCAAGGCATTTTACAAATTTTATATCATTTTATCTTCAAAACTATTATTTGCCTTATATTTCAGATGAGGAAACTGACTCAAATAATTTGTCTAGGGTCACATAACTTAAAAGCATTGAACTTAGATCTTGCTTACTGCACATTTATTGCTTTATCCTTGAGTCTAAGTTTAATATTTTATACTCAGTATTTGTAAAATCAAAGCTCTTACTTATGCCATCACAACAAAAGAGGGACAAATTGCTTTGTAATGATGGGGAGGGTAGAGTTCTGATTGGGGGAGCTGTAACTATCAAACCTGGTTATGGCAGTCAAATATCAAATGACATACCATTGGATTGAACAGTCAGTAGAGCACTTCTCAAAATGACTAGAAGTTATCTTTTCAAGTTACAAAAAATCCATTTTGTTCATCACAGTTCAAACTGAAGAGTTTCAGAGTAAGTTGTAAGTGTCATGAGGATTTGATTGGCTTAACCCATTTTTGCTATTATCAAGCTGTGTAACCTTAAGGCATGTCACTGTACTTCTATAGGCCCAAGTTTTCTTACTGTAAAATGGAAAGTTTGAACTAGGTGATCCATAAAAATTTATTTGAACCCTAAGAAATGATTTGGAAGAGAATATTTGTTTCTGCCCCACCTAGGTGATATAGTCATAGCTGATGCAATTTTAAAAAAAGAGAAATGATGAGGTGATAACACTTGGTGATTCCTTTATAATGCATGAACATCTTTGTCTAAATTGGAAAGATCAATAACTTTGAATGAACTGAGAATTGGTCAAGTCTCTGAGAGTCATTAAAGATTGAATTGTATCTCTTCAGGTAGTATTGGTATTATCCAGCAGTGGAGAAAAAGCATGAACTTCAGAGAGGAGATCGCTCTTTGGTGTTCTTTCTTTTCCTTCTCACCATCTGTCACAGCATCTAGTAACAAAGCTGCTTTCCCAGAAAAAGGTAGCCATTTAGAAGTTGGGGAATCAGTTCAAGAGAGTTTAAGGCATATTTGAAATAATACAAACAACCCTCCAGATAGACGTGAATACATTAAGGCAGTCATTTGAGTAGCTTTAAGGAAAAGAACATTAAGCAATGGAAAATAGTGCAAACTACATATATAAATAATGTATACAATATACATATATGGGAAATACATATATGTATACATATACATACACATATGTGCATATATAGATACCAAGAAAGAGTTCACTTTGACAATTCAGTCACTTTCCAGAGAGGAGCAGTCCCTAGGAACCTTCCTTCCCACCATCTTTCTCAACAGTGATACTTTGCCTAGGGGAGATAAGCATAAGGACTTCACAGAAGAGAAAGGACTTGAAGATTCTATAGTACAACAGTAGTGAAAAGCCTGGGCTATATGTGTTCCCCACATTCGTGTCTCAGTACTCAGAGTTTATGCCAAATATTTTGGTAGATGCTTTGTGTATTTGTTAGAAAGAGGGTACCAGACTTATTCAGCAGTATTATGTAGCTACATTGAAAAAAATGGCATCTTAATAAAAATCTTTGCTAAGAGATTGTCCTATCTACTGGTGGTTTTTCTTTTAGATTTTACATGTGTAATAGTATAAAATATCTTTCCATATTAGTCATTTTGTGAAGGAAAACTTGAACAAACAAAAGTGAAGAAATAAAGGGAAAAATAGTAAGCCTTATTCTGCATTCAGATTCCATCAATTCTTTCTCTGAGGGCAGATGGTGTTTTTCATCTTGAGTCCTTGAGGATTTTCTTGGATCACTATTCTGCTAGGAATAGCTAAGTCATTCATAAATGTTCATCATACGATATTGCTACTTTTGTGTATAATGTTCTTCTGGTTCTGTTCTCTTCATTTTACATCACTTCATGTAATTCTTTCCAGTTTTTTCTTAAATCATCCTCATCATTTCTTTTTGTTGAGTAGTATTCCATTACAATTATATGCCACAGTTTGTTTAGCCATTGCCCATTTGATAGACATTGCTTCAGTTTCCAATTCTTTGACACCACAAAAAGACGTACTATAAATATATTTTATGGAAATAAATTTCTTTCCCTTTTTAAAACTCCTTGGAAAACAGACTCAATTGTGGTACTACTAGATCAAAGAATTTGCACAGTTTTTAAACTGTAGGCCTAATTCTAAATCATTCTTGAAATAGATGGGTTCAATAAGGGTTCAAATTAAATCTATATAGCAAAAGAACAGATTTTTTAAATAAAGGGAGAAGGGAAAAAGGATAAGGGAATATCTAACTTTACAAGCAAATCAGAGACTAAAACCCTAACAACCTTTTATACTTGTTCTAAACTAACTTTTTAGTTACTAATTAATGTTGGTAAGGGTTTGGTAGGAGCAAGAATAAGGGTCAAAGTTAATCTCACACAACTGGAGTCCACTTTGGGTCAAGCAGAAGTCCCAGTATGAAGAGTAGCATTGAAGGAATCAAGATAAGAAGGGGAGTGATGGATTAATACACACTTATCCACTATCTCTATTACTTCCTTAAGATGATTTTGATCGTAGGAAGGTCCAGTCTCCTGGCAGCTTCAAGTCTCCCTCTCTCCTCCAGAGAAGACAACCAACTGCTCCCAGAACCTGTCTGTGTGATCAGTTCCTCAGCTCCTGAGAGCTCCGGAATGTTGACCTGCAGGATCTCCTTTCAGCTTGCTCCTGCTAAAAATCCCTTACAACACTCTCCAAAATGAGTTTACAATTCTACCAGCTGTGCATTAGTGTCCCAATTTTGCCACGTTCCCTCCAACATTTATCACTTTTCTTTACTATCATGTTGGTCAATATGATAGGTGTGAGGTGGTTCCTCAGCATTGTTTTAATTTGCATTTTTCTAATCAAAAGTGATTTAGACATTTTCTCATAAGATTTATAGCTTTGATTTTTTCATCTGAAAATGGCCTTCGTACCCTTTAATCATTTATCATTTATGTAATGATTTGCATTCTTATAAATTTGACTTATTTTCCTATATATTTGAGAAATAAGGCCTCTATCTCTACTAATTATAGATGCCGCATTAGTGGGGAAGTTCATAGCACTAATGTCATAGTAGAATTAAGAATACACAAACTATACACTAGAATCTAGGAATACCACTGAGCATTTGGGGATCCACTTGACAAATGTGAACAAAAATTGTAAGAGAAGTCCACTAGAACCATATTATATATGGATTTGTGATATTCAATAGTTGTGGTTCTTAAGCATTCTCACATCACTTCAGTATGTGGAAGAACACTAGATATCACCTATATATATTCTTTTATATTCATTGTATGAATTTCCATATTCATTACAAACATTCTAATTCATTATAATCAATGCAATTCATTACAATCTTGTAATGTCAATAGAATGTTATTCTGATTTTGATAATATGCCAGTAAGCTGTTACCCATGCCTTTCTGAATGTTATGTCAATTCCTTCATGCTAGGATATTGCTTTAAAATGTGTCATGGATTATCAATAGTTTACATTAATATCTCCAAAATATATTACATATATAACAATGTTTGAGTTCCAAAATATACTTGTGGGCTAGATATTATAGATATTAACTTCATCTCATGTAAATAAAAACTGAGACTAAGAAAATTTAAGTGGCTTGCACATACAATATTCACACAGCTAAGTAAATAGTAAAGGTAGGTCTTTCAGGAATCTATTAAATTTGCCATATGTTCTCTCCAATAGTAGTCCTTGAAAAATATTTAGACAACTAATGCTGTTTCATATGAGGGAAAGGATAGAAGTCATAGTACTACCTTATTGAGCTCAACAAATAATTTATGATCATGACTGTGAGATCATAGATTTAGAGCTGGAAGTCCAATTGCCTTGTTACATAGATAAGAAAAATGAGAGAGATTATGACTCCCCAAATCATACAGATAGGTGGTTAGAGATGGAATTTTAATTGACATCCTCTTATCCTCTGATTTCAAAACCAAAACTCTTTCAACTGAATGATGATGATAATGATGATGCTTTTTTTTTTTCTAACTAGACCTAGATTAATTCATAAAGGGAATTCCCAGGAAAGAAACTGACTCCAACTAATGTTGATAATTATCTTCCCAGAAAGTAATAGTCTTTCTTTATATATTTTTTTTGGCACTTGTGGTTAAGTAACTTCCCTAAGGTCACATATTCAGTACTGTCAAAGACTAGAATTGAGCTTATTTGTCTGATTTAGGCCAGCTAACTAGATTTTATTGCCCTATTTTATATGACAAAGATAACACACATCAAAACGCTATATGGTTTCTGAGTAAAATTGTCTTGGGGGGGGCAAAATAAGTATTTTTTTTCTTGTTGAATTTCTTGCATTATCATCTCAATAGGTCATTGTGTTCTACGTATAGCTTCCAGGTTATAAGGTCCTAAAGAGACTTCTCCAAATATCCATTTACCTATTTCCAGATAAGTGTCTCAGCATGAAACTGAAGCTTGGGCCCTGATGTTGCCAAGCAACAAGCTATTGCTCTGGCATGGCAGCCAGCTTCTTGAAAACATTAGCAGGAAATACCCTGAGAAACATCTTCACTGCTGAAGTGAATATGTCAAACTTCCAGACTATTTACCTATAGTAGAGTGAAGTCAGAACATAGTTCCTTGATCTTCATTTATTTTATACAAAGAAACAACAAATTTATAGATATTAAGAAAATCTATTTTGAAGCAAGATAATAATCAGAATAACTGTTCTTGGCTCTTTTCTAGGATCCCTTTTTTTTCTAGTTTCACAATTAATCAATGAACATATCCACAAGTATTTGTTAATATTCACTAAGAGTTTTACTTTGCATATTAGTATAGTAGGTCCTTAAAGGATAAGATATACTCCCTCCTTGGTACTTGTAGTGTTTGGGAGTAGATATGTATAAGACCTATGTAAGTGAAAGAATAAAAAATTATATCCAATTGATATCTAAATGTTACATTGTATAATGGAGACTTTAAAAACCATACGTAAATCAAAAGTCCAGTGAGAACTGAAAAATTTTCTGGAAGAGGTGAGGATGACACAAAACCTTGAGGGATAGATAGACAGAGTAAACAGAGAAAAGGAAGGAAGACATTTCAGGTCACATGAGCAACAAGAACTCAAAAAGTGTTTTGTGTACTTACACCTTACACTGGGTAGAATGAACTCAATTGGAAAAGTCATTTGAAGACTAGGGAGATCTAGGGAATCCAAAGTTTCAAGTCAAGGACAATTGTACCCAAATTATTCCTATATCTCATAAACTCTTCAAATTCATATCTTATGCGTTAAATCTTCAAAAGAGTTGTGATGATTTCAATCAATATAGTTAATCTCCCCAATTCACACTACATATTGTTGATCATGATTCTTTCACAACCCAATCATTTTTATTCATTGCTTTGGCCCAGACCTCCATTATTTCCTCTGAATCATCACCCAATGATCAACCTTTTATGAAAAATGCTTTATTAGGCTGACTTTTTTGGTGACAACTGTAGTCTGTTGCAAATCAAAACATGTTTTGTAGAACATTATTCAGTTTTTACTCCTCAAGTATAGTTCCCAGAATCCAGAGCCACTTCTCCTTTATAATCAGGTATGGTGATGTTTATGATAGGAAATATGATTGGTGATCATAATATAAATATATTACATAATAAATATGTTATTTCTAAATATATAATTAATTATATACTGTTTAAATGATGTAAAATATATTCATTTTAACATATAATGATATAAATATATAATAAAAAACATCCTCTTTTTCAAAGGACATGACAATCTCAATATGGTAAAATGGACTGACCTGGAATAAAAAATCCAGGTTAAAATACTGTTTGTGATATAAATTCTTTGAACCTAGACAAGCAAACTTTCTGAATGTCAGTTTCTTCATATGTCAAGTACGTATAAAGATTTCTATAGCTCCAACCTCACCGAGTTATGAGATTCAAATAACATATAGTTGTACAGTACTTTCCAAACCATAAAGTGTAATATAATTGCAAGCTAGCATGCTAATATATGTTTATGACTTTTAAAGGTTAAAGTGTGTTTTATTTATGATAATCCATTTGAGGAACTTCAGTCATCATTGTCTCAATTTAAGAGGTGAGAATACTAAGCTCAGAGATACTAAGTAACTTGACTGAAGTCAAAAAGATATTAAAGACTAGAATGCTCATATAATAAGCAGAAGTCTTCTGCCTCTATTTCTGCATGCCCTAACAAAGAAATGCATTAATGCAGAGTGGGTGATCAAGTGATAAGAATAAGGGATAAATGACAGGTTGTGAAACTCAGGAGAATTCTATGAATATTTCTGACATATTGAGTGAATTCCATGAATGAATTCATGGGGAAAATTGGACAAGAGTGGAACAGGATAGATATACATGGATGGGCTATGATGTGAATCCTTAAAGAACTTAATCACATTATAAGATCCCAAAATCTTTGAAGCATTGGAGAATTCAAAAACAACCAAGATGGCTTAGTAATCTTCAACAGATTCTACTGAAGACTGAAAACAGATAGTAAGCATTTTTTAAAAATAAAATGAATCTTTCTTTGTTTTGAGGGATAAAACACTTATCAAATAAGAGATAGTATTTTCCCATTTAGAAAGAGTCTATCCATTAAATTCCTTTACCCAGAAGACTTTAAAGTTCATATTGGAATTAGAATAGCTGGGTGACTTCCTATCAAATTTCTACCAGGCTAAAAGTCTTAAGCCTTCCACTTCTAAATCTTTTCTTTTCTTCCCTTTTCCTTTTCTTTCCTTTTAGCCCCCACTCAGTAGGAGAAATAATAGTAACACATGAAAAATTTCTTTAACAGATTTTCAATAATCAAAATTACATCTGGACACCTCATGGTCATAATGGATTATTTATTCAAATAATATCATTCTATCAAGTACCTATTATGTGCCAGTCACTGTGGCTAGACAAAAAAAAAGTAAAAAGTAGTAGCTACCTTCAAGGAGCTTACAATCAAAAGGGAGAGATAACAAGTAAACACATATGTACAAAAAAATCTTTACACAGAATAAAAAGGATGTGAATAAAATATGGAAGGCACTCGAAATAAAAGGAATTGGGAAAGCTTTCTTGTAGATGATGGGACTTTAGTTGTAACTTGAAGGAAACCACTGAATCAGGGAGTCAAAATTGGACATGGGTTGTGGGGGAGTGTGAGAGATGGTGAGACATTTTGGATGATACGTACATTGTGAATTTGGGGGAGAGGGACAATAATGATACTCTCAAAAATAATAGGGCAGTTTGGAGGAGAAAGTTTAGGATGAAAGATAGTAAATGCATGAACTTATAAAGAAATGAAGATAGACCATTAATGGACTCAAACATTTTGCAGAGCTCTGGTTATGGTATCATGTCTGTGATGGAAAAGTTCAATAAGCTGATATCCTGTTTAAAAAAAAAAAAAACTTAGGAACAAGTAGCAATCAGGGTACCAGAAATTCGTAAGCAAAGTGATGCTGACAATGCTATCAGAAGATATGAACTTGGTATAAGATCCTGGATTAGAGGAAGAAAGATCCACAATTAATTCATCTTGGTTGACTAGGTCATATTCAGAATTACACCTGGGTTCCCAATACGCATGTTGACCATTTGGAAAAGATAGTGAAAGCAAATTCATTTCAATTTCATTCAATTCCTATTTATTAAGTACTTGGGATTTGCCAGACACTCTTCTAGGAGCTGGGGTTCCAAAGAGCAAAACCAAAATTAGTCCTTTCATTCAAAGAATTTATATTCTGCTGAAAGGATATATGTTCAAATCTAACCCAAGTCAAATTATCAAGCTTTAAGTATCTACCATGTTCCCAGTACTGTGCAAAGTATAGTATAGTAGTAGTCTCTCGGTTACCGAGGATGAAAATTGTTTTTGTGCGTTTCTGTGCACAAAGACACTTGTGCATGAAAATTTAAGTGGAAAAGTCAATGCACAGAGACAGTCCCACTCTCTCGGCATTGGAAGCCTGGGTCCAGTGACACGAAAAGTCATTACACCTGGAGACTTCCTCAGCTGCATTGGATGGCCATGTTGTCTTTTGTGCTCCAACATGCCCTAAGCACTCCACAGTGCTTCGCTGCGTCGCCCTCTCAGCCGTTGAAACTTCTTGTTGGTTCCTTCCGCCTGTTCCACCAAAAACAGTCTTCACATGCTGGGTGAGCAAAGCCTTAGTTCACCAGGGGTCGACGATGACCCAATGGCTACCCTCACAAGGTTTAGCCGGCCTGTCGAAGCCGTTGCCCGGGGTGTGGCCGCTGCCACATGCTAGCAGCTACTAGAAGCCACAAGTGAGAGCTGGGTTTCAGGTCGGGGTCAGAGGCTGGAGAGCTGCCCTAGGAGGGCACGACAAGCCCTCCATACCAGAGATATTACTCCTCCCTGAGGACCCCATACACTCAGGAATAGCATAATTATAGAATGAAACACCTTGAGGGAAGAAAGAATATTAACAGCTGAGGGAGATCAGTTCAGGTATCAAGTAGGCACACTTGTATAAGGTATTGAATCTGTAGTCAGGAAGATCTCTTTCAATTGCCATCTAAGAAAGTAGATGAGTGACTTGGGCAAATTACTTCACCTCTCTGTGCCTCAGTTCTCTCTGAGGTGATAGATTACCTGACCTCATGGTGCCCTTCTATCTCTAGATCTAGATAATCTCATGATCCTATGACCTGGAATGAGACCTGAAATAAAATACATATTCTAAAGCCTGTAGATTAGGAGAGATTGCAATTCAGGCAGAATCAACAGACTACATAAGAAGACATAGAGATGAGATATAATGTCAAGTTTTAAGTGAATTAGTTGGACACAGAATATGTTAAGGAGAATAATATGAAATAAGTCCAGAGAGGTAGTTTAGTGAAGTTTTGTTGAGGTTTATTAATTTTATAAAATTTTTTCTGTTATTTGTCAATATAATTTTAATTGTTTTCTGACATTTTGCTTTTAATGTTCTCTCTATCACTCCCATCCCTCCTCCCTCCCCAAGAAGGAAGATAATATGGCATAGATTGAACATATTTTATCATGTAATACATATTTACATGTTCATCATGTTATGAAATGAGACACATATTGCTTACACAAAGGAAAAATTCATGGAAGAAATAAAGTGAAGTATGCTTCCATTTACATTCAAACTCTTTCAGCTCCTTCTATGGCAGTGGATAGCCTTTTTCACCATGAGTCCATTGTATTTGTCTTGGATCCTTGCCTTGTTGAAAATGGTTGTCATTCACAGTTTATCCTTTTATATGATTATGAAAGAAGGTTTTAAGTGGAAAGATAAAAAAATGGGTTTTTTTAAGTTAAGAGAAAGCCACTGAAGACTTTTGAACAAGTGAATGATTCAGGCCAATGTTTAGGAAGATTATTTTGGTAGTTGTTTAGAAAAGAAATAAGATAAATTTTGATCCCTCTTGTCATTATTTTCTTTCTTTATGTGGCTGCTAACTGTTGTCCCTGCCTCAAATCCTTCCCCCCTCCAGTCCGTCCTAAACTCAGCTATCAAATTAATCTTCCTAAGACACAATACAACCATGTTCCCCTCCCCCATCCCATTCAATAAACAGGAATGTCTCACTATTACTTCCAGTATCAAATATAAAATCCTCTATTTGGAATTCATAGTCGTACATCACATGTTCCCCACATATTTCCCTTTTCTTATACTTTACTTTTGCTATACCCTAAATATTCTATTAAACAATGATGGTGACTTCTTTCTTCTTCCTCATACAAATCACTTCATCTCCAGATTCAACTTTAGGCATTCTTAGTAGTTGTCCCCTATACTTGAAATATTCTCTTCCTCATTTCTGTCTAATGACTTTCTCTTCTTCTTTTGAATCTCAACTAAAGTATCACCTTCTATACCAAGTATTCTTTCCCAATGTTCCTTCATATTAGTACTTTCCCTTTATAGGCTACCAATAAACTTTACTATATATATATATATATATATATGTACATATATATTATTTATACATAGTTGTTTTTATATTGTCTACCTCATTAGTTTGATAACTCTGAGAGGAGGGACTGGCTTTTTTTTTAAAACCCTTACCTTCCGTCTTGGAGTCAATAGTGTGTATTGGCTCCAAGGCAGAAGAGTGGTAAGGGCTAGGCAATGGGGGCCAAGTGACTTGCCCAGGGTCACACAGCTGGGAAGTGTCTGAGGCCAGATTTTAACCTAGGACCTCCCATCTCTAGGTCTGGCTCTCAATCCACTGAGCTACCCAGCTGCCCCCAGGACTGGCTTTTATCTTCATTTTTATCCCCATCATTTAGAAAAACCCCGAGCCTATGACCAAAACTTAATAAATATTATTGACTGATTGTTATTAAAATTATTTGTATTTACATTGTAGTTATAACCCTTTCCTTCAACAAAGAAACAGTTAAATGAAATTATTTGTATTAATGATTGCTACTGACAGTTTATTCAGTATTCTGCCCTAGTAACTCTTTACACTCTAACCCAGTGATGGCAAACCTATGGCACAGGTGCCAAAGATGACACTCAGAGCACTCCCTGTGGGAACTCAGCTGCCATGCCTCCTTCCCCCGCACACTGTGCCTGATGACATTTTTCACATTCTCCCACCCCTATTCCCAGAAGTCAATGGGAGCTCACAATGGGTAAGGTGAGCTGCTCACAGGAGGCAGAGCTGGAGGGGAGAGGAGTGCTCAGGTCACTCCCTTCCCCTTCTCTACACTCACTGAAGATATTTATTCCTCACTTCACCTACCCAGCAACCCAATCAGAATGTTTCCTCCCTCCCTTGTGTAGGTTAAGAGGTGGGGGGTGCCCAGTACTAAGTAGGGGGGGAGGGGCATGGCATGAAGTCTCTGGGAGGGGACAGGCACTTCATTCAGTCTGGAGTGGGGGTGGGGACAGGGCCTAGCATTCTATCTCTAAAAGACTCACTTACCATCACTGCTCTAGTCTCTCTGACATGAAGAGGAAGATGGATGGATGGATAGGTAGAGAGATAGGTGGCTAGGTAGATAGATAGGGGAGAGAGAGAGAGAGAAAGAGAGAGAGAGAAAGAGAGAGAGAGAGATGCAGACGTGAATGGATGATGGATGGTTGTATGGATATATGAAATGAAAGATAGGTTAATTAAGGAATGGATGTAGTGATGGACATATATTAAGTATATAGATACTATATATGGATAGATAGATTTACAGACAGGCAGATCATTTCATAATGCTTACTGTGCAATAGATATTCTTCTAAGCTCTGAAAATACAAATACATGTAAAAAAAGACAGTTGATACCTTCAAGAAACTTACATTGTAATGAAGAATTATGATATTCAAAAGAGAAAAAAAAAAGAGTTGGGGAAAGTAATTTGGTGGAAATACTCTTTTGGAGAAGATATGACAGTCCAGAGAGTGAAAAGTGGAATCAGATGTGTGTCAAGGAAGTTTATCCCCTCCCCCTCCTGAGTAACTTTACATGTCTATCAAACATTCCTGACATACCACATTTGCACTAGAGTTGAAGTCAGTGTATGTTCTGTACATCAATAAAAGTTAAGGTTTGGGGCAGAATTGGGGGAGAACCTCAGAGGAATCAGGAGAACCATGAGGAGAAGAGACAGTGCAGGCAGGTGAGGGGGAATGAGTAAGAGACTGATAGGCTAGGCACCACATGGTCAGGTTACTTATAGGAACATTGTCTACCTTTCCAATAAACTTTAAAAAAAAAATATATATATATATATATAATATATATATGGGTAGAAATATTATTTATTTTTAAGTATTATAGATGTCTAGGAAATGGACTGAGTATCCATTAAGTAGAGGATTAGACTAAGAACTCTTTATTAAAAGAGATGTATGATGATGCCAGCAGGAAGGCATATTTTATTGTTTATTTTTCAGGATCCTCCCTGGCTTTAGAGTGCTCTTTTATTCACATTGTAGTCATCATGTTCTTTTAGCCACATGTTTTACTCTTCTGTTCATACAAAATATTCATTTTTCTTTTAATTGTTCATACTAAATATTTCTTATCACCCAAGAATATTCCATACTTTATATATATGCTATATTTTTCATCTGTTCTTCAAATATTAGGCATCAAGATCATTCATCTCACCATAGTGATATTATTACCATTTTGATGCATAATGGATCTATACTCTTGTTTTTAACTTTCTTGAGGAATGTGGGTAGAAGGGATTATGGGTGAAATGGTATAGTTTAATAATTGAAAACTAATTAACTGAATTAGTTTGTAACTCTACCCAGAATGTTTTAGTATTCTACCTTCCCTAAACCACTCAAAGTGACTATTTCTGTTTATTTTCAAATATTTACCAATTTGTGAGATGTGAAGTAAAACCTCAGAGTTGTTTTAATTTGCATTTTTATTAGTATTAGGGCATTGAAACCTTTTGGGCAATGTTTTCATATATTCATATTCTGAAAAAAAAGGACTTCACTTTTATCTTTTAAACACTCATCCATTAAGGAAAAATTCGCCCTGTTCTTGGAAAAGTAGTTTAGGGATAGAAACATTGAAACATCATGAATGAGCAACTAATTGGCACAAAGTATAGAGAGCTGCATTTAGAATTCTGCTGACTTCAGTTCAAGTTCAAATTACAACAATTTATAAGTAGATGACCATAAGCAAATAACTTAAGTTCTCTGAGATTGTCTCTTAAGTAATAAAATTGGGTTAAAAATAAATTTCCTTATCTCAGATATTGTAAGGAACATACTTTGCCAATCTTGTAAGGTTATATAAACATGAGATATTAGATAATGTTTGAAATATTAACAAACACTGTGGTCAAAATAATCCTATGACACAGGAAGAGCAAGTATTTTATCCCTATTTAACAGATGACAAGACTGAGTTACACTATGCTGAAATTTATACTGTAAATTTGTCAGCAAGTATCACAGCTAGAACTTGAACTCAGATCAGTACTAGATTTTGTAGAGTACCTTTGCCACTCAAGAAAGTTGTTCTATATGTATAATGAGAAGAGTAGATTTATCATGTAGGTAGCATAATAGCAGGAACACATCCTGAGAATTGCATTGATATTCATAAAGAACTAATAGAATTGAACTTCCGGGTAAACATGGCTGTAATCTAGACGTGAATTACTTCCTCTCCCCGGCACTGAATGAAATAGAATATCTCAAAAGAGCATAAAAATCATCCTTGGAAGAAGAGAGGGACTCACCAGTACACCACAGAAATGAAGGCACATGGGGAGTGAATATTTCCACACTATAAGAAGGAGGAAAAGCTTGCACAAAAATGTGCACTGAGCTGCCCTTCCCCCGATCTCCCCCACGGAACCAGAGTAGGGGCACAGAGTGCTCACCAGGGACAGCAAGTGAGTGAGGAACATCTCTGTCCGGGGGGGGGGGGGACACCAGGATCCTTTGGATCTAAGGAGGACTGCTAGGGAAATACATCTCAGGGTAGTTTCGCTGGAGAACCCTGCAACTGGAGAGTGTGCAGTCCGCAGGAGCCCTTGCGAACTGCAAACAGTATGGAGTCTCGAGAAACTGTAGAAACTGCCTGAAGCCAAAACTCCGCTCCTCACTGTAGGGGGGGGGCACTCCAGGGTCCTTGTAAACTGACAGGGACTACCAGAGATCTACCTCTCAGAGAGGTTTTACAGGACATTCCTGAACACCGGAAAGAAGAGCATGGGGGCAGGTATGCTAACAAACTGCGAAGGTTGGAAAGAACTAGTCTGAGGCAGCTTAAACCCACAGAAAACTAGCCCATATCACCCAGACCTCTGACCAAAAAGGAAAGGGATAACCACCAAAGGGATGGCTCACACTGCCCAAGATCAAACCTCCAAAAAGAAAGGGGAAAAAAGTGACTATTGAAAACTTTTACGGAGGGAAAAACCCAGGGGACAGAAGAGAAAGAGGATGAAATTAAAAGAAAATCAAAACATGCCCCCAAAATGGAAATTATCCATAAGCTCTGGAAGAACTCAAAATGGAGCTTATGCAAAGATGGAAACCTTCTGGCAGGAAAAATTGGGAAAAATTCAGAAAGAGGTCAGCAGCCTGACAGACAAGACTTCACAATTGGAGACAGAGTTGGAGGCCACAAACAGAAGGGCAAAAAGAACTGAAAAAGCAAAACTAATCCTTAAAGACCAGAATTAAGCAACTGGAAGACAATGATCTTGCAAAACAGCAAGAATTATTAAAGCAAAATAAAAAAAATGAATTAGAAGAAAACATAAAATTTCTCACTGACAAGGTGACAGACCAGGAAAACAGAGGAAGGAGAGACAATTTGAGAATCATTGGTCTACCCGAAAAAAACAGAGATAAACAAAAATCTTGATGCCATACTACAAGAAATCATCAATGAAAATTTCCCTAATGTTCCTGAGCAAGGGGGCAAAATAGAAATAGAAAAGGTTCATAGAACACCCTCTATACTAAGTCCCCAATGACAACTTCCAAGAATGTAATCGCCAAATTCAAGAGCTTCCAAGCTAAGGAGAATATCTTACAAGAAACCAAGAAGAGGAACTTCAGATATAGAGGAGTTCCCATAAGGATCACACATGACTTAGCAATAAACATTTAAGAGACCACAAAGCATGGAACATGATATTCAGAAAGGCAAGAGATATGGGTCTCCAACCAAGAATCAGGCACCCATCAAAACTGACTATATACTTTCAGGGGAAAGTATGGGCATTCAACAAAATAGAAGATATCCAAGTATTTGCAAAGAAAAGACCAGAACTCAGCAAAAATTCTGACATCCAAACACAAAGAGCACGAGAAACATGAAAAGGTAAATAAAAAAGAAAGGGAAAAGGAGAAAAATGTTATCTTTTTCTTTTATTCAAACTCTTTTCTATAAGGACTACATTTATATCAAATTATATATATAGTAATATGTGGGGGAAATGTAATGTGTAACTCTCAAAAATTGTATGCATCATTAGAGTAGTTAGAAGAATTATGTATAGGGAAAGATTGAGGCATCAAGATGATATGGAGAAAGGGGGGAAGAAAGAAAAAGGGTGGGGGGAATCATTGATGGTACTAAGATATACTTCAAGAAATAGAAAAAAAACAAAATAGATTAATCTTTCCCACACAAAGATACACATGGGAAGGGGAAGGGAAGAATTCTCCTACAAGAAGGAGAGGAAGAGAGTGTGAATTAGTATTACTTAAACCTTACTCTCAGAGAAATCAACTCTGAGAGGAAAGAAGATCTAGATACATTGGGATCTTGAATTCTATCTTATCCAACAGGGTAAGAGAGAAGGGGAAATTAAGGAGAGAGAGGAGGGAGGGAGTATAAAAAAGGAGGGAAAAAGAGGGGTGAGGGCAAGGGAACAATAAGGGAGGGGCTAGAAAGGGAAGTATATCAAGGGAGGAGACTAGGGGGGCTGATCTAAAGTAAATCAGTGGTTTAAAAGGTTATAGCTAAAGAAGAAAGATAAGAATTAGGGGAGGATATAAAAATGCCAGGGAATTACAAGTGACAATCATAACTTTGAATGTGAATGAGATGAACTCACTCATAAAATGTAGATGAATAGCAGAATGGATTAGAATCCAAAATCCTACCATATGTTGTCTTCAAGAAACACACATGAGGTGGGTTGATACTCACAAGTTCAGAATTAAAGGATGGAGTAAGACCATTTGGGTCTCAACTGATAGAAAGAAGGCAGAAGTTGCAATCATGATATCTGACAAAGCCAAAGCAAAATTAGACCTGGTTAAAAGGGACAGGGAAGGTAAATATATTCTGTTAAAAAGGAGTATAGACAACGAAGAAATATCACTAATCAACATGTATGCACCGTATAGCACTAGGAGAATTGAAGGAGGAAATAGATAGTAAAATGATATTAGTGGGAGACTTGAACCAACCACTATCAAATTGAGATGAATCAAATCCAAAAATAAATAAGAAAGAGGTAAAAGAAGTGAATGAAATCTTGGGAAAATTAATTAATTACTTAAAAAAGTTAATAGACATGGAGAAAAATAAATAGGGAGAAAAAGGAATACACCTTCTCAGCACCATATGACACATTCAAAAGATTAATCATACACTAGGTCACAGGAACATGACATACAAATGCAGAAAAGCAGAAATAATAAATACAACCTTTTTAGATCATAAGGCAATAAAAATAATGATCAGTAAGGTAAAGGGAGAGTCAAATCAAAAATTAATTGGAAATTAAATAATGATACTCCAAAATCAGTTAGTTAGAGAACAAATTAAAGAAACAATCAATAATTTCATTGAGAAAAATGACAATGGTGAGAAATCCTTCCAAACCTTATGGGATGCAGCCAAATCAGTACTCAGAGAAAAATTCATAACTCTGAGTGCATATATTAACAAAATTAGGAAGGGCAGAGGTCAATGAATTGGAAATGCAAATAAAAAAAAACTTGAAAGCAAAAAAATTTTAAAACCCCAGAAGAAAACCAAATAAGAGATCCTAAAAATTAAGGGAGAATTAATAAAATTGAAAGTGATAGAACTATTGAACTAATAAATAAGACTAGAAGCTGGTACTTTGAAAAAACAAACAAAATAGACAAAGTACTGGTCAATCTAATTTTAAAAAAGGAAAGAAGAAAAGCAAATCAACAGCATCAAAGATGAAAAGGGGGACCTCACTTCCAACGAAGAGGAAATTAAGGCAATCATTAAAAACTACTTTGCCCAACTATATGGCAATAAATCTACCAATCTAGGTGATATGGATAAATGTTTAAAAAATATAAATTGCCTAGACTACCAGAAGAAGAAATAGAATTCTTAAATAATCCCATATCAGAAAAAGAAATCCAACAGGCCATCAAAGAAATCCCTAAGAAAAAAATCCCCAGTGCCTGATGGATTCACAAGTGAATTCTATCAAACATTCAAAGAACAGCTAATCCTAATACTATACAAACTATTTGACATAATAAGCAAAGAAGGAGTTCTACCAAATTCCTTTTATGACACAAACATGGTACAGATTCCAAAGTCAGGCAGATCAAAAACAGAGAAAGCAAACTATAGACCAATCTCCCTAATGAATATAGATGCAAAAACCTTAAATAGAATACTAGCAAAAAGACACCAGCAAGTGATCAGGAGGGTCATTCACTATGATCAAGTAGGATTTATACCAGGAATGCAGGGCTGGTTCAATATTAGGAAAACTATCAATATAATTGACCATATCAATAAGCAAACCAACAAAAATCACATGGTTATCTCAATAGATGCAGAAAAAGCTTTGATAAAATATAACACCCATTCCTATTAAAAACACTAGAAAGGATAGGAATAGATGTGTCTTTCCTAAAAATAATAAACAGTATATATCTAAAACCATCAGGTAACATCATCTGCAATGGGATAAACTAGACGCATTCCTAATAAGATCAGGAGTGAAACAAGGATGTCCATTATCACCTCTACTATTTAACATTGTACTAGAAACACTAGCAGTAGCAATTAGAGAAGAAAAATTAATTGAAGGCATTAAAATAGGCAAGGAGGAGACCAAGTTATCGCTCTTTGCAGATGATAGGATGGTCTACTTAAAGAATCCTAGAGAATCAACCAAAAAGCTAGTGAAAATAATCAACAACTTTAGCAAAGTTGCAGGATACAAAATAAACCCACATAAGTCATCAGCATTTCTATATATTTCCAACACAGTGAGCTGCAAGAACTAGAAAGAGAAATCCCATTCAAAATCACCTTAGACAAAATAAAATACTTAGGAATCTATCTCCTGAGACAAACACAGGAACTATATGAACACAACTACAAAACACTCTCCACACAATTAAAACTAGGCTTGAGCAATTGGAAAAACATTAGCTGCTCGTGGATATGATGAGCCAATATAATAAAAATGACCATCCTACCCAAAGTTATTCATCCATTTAGTGCCAAACCCATTGAACTTCTCCAAATTTTTTTTACTGATTTAGAAAAAAACATAGGAAAGTTCATTTGGAAGAACAAAGTATCAAGGATATCCAGGGAAATAATGAAAAAAATACAAAGGAAGTTGGCCTTGATGTCCCACGTCTCAAACTATATTATAAAGAAATGGTCATCAAAACAATTTGGTACTTGCTCAGAGACAGAAAGGAGGATCAGTGGAATATGCTTGGGGTAAGTGACCTCAGCAAGACAGTATATAACAAACCCAAAGACCCCAGCTTCTGGGACAAAAACTGCTGGGAAAACTGGGTAGACAGTGAGGGAGAGACTAGGTTTGTATCAACACCTCACACCCTACACCAAGATAAACTCAGAATGGGTGAATGACTTTAACATAAAGAAGGAAAGTATAAGTAAATTATGTGAACACAGAATAGTATACATGTCAGACCAGTGGGAAGGGAAAGGCTTTAAAACCAAGCAAGACATAGAAAGAGTCACAAAATGTAAAATAAACAATTTTGATTATATCAAATTAAAAATTCTTGTACAAACAAAACCAAAGAAACCAAAATGAAAAGGGAAGCAACAAATTGGGAAATAATTTTCATAACAAAAACCTCTGACAAAGGTCTAATTACTCAAATTTATAAAGAGCTAAATAAATTATACAAACAAATTCTCCAATTGATAAATGGGCAAGGGAAATGAACAGGCAGTTTTCAGCCAAAGAAATCAAAACTATTAATAAGCACATGAAAAAGTGCTCTAAATCACTTATAATTAGGGAGATGCAAATCAAAACAACTCTGAGGTATCACCTCATAACTAGCAGATTGGCTAACAGGACAGCAAAGGAAAGTAATGAATGCTGGAGGGGATGTGGCAAAGTAGGGACACTAATTCACTGCTGGTGGGGTTGTGAACTGATCCAACCATTCTGGAGGGCAATTTGTAACTATGCCCAAAGGGCAATAAAAGACTGTCTGCCCTTTGATCCAGCCATAGCACTGCTGAGTTTGTACCCCAAAGAGATAATAAGGAAAAAAGACATGTACAAGAATATTCACAGTGGTGCTCTTTGTGGTGGCCAAAAATTGGAAAATGTGGGGATGCCCTTCATTTGGGGAATAGCTGAACAAATTGTGGTATATGTTGGTGATGGAATACTATTGTGATAAACGGAATTATAAAGTGGAGGAATTCCATGGAGACTGGAACACCCTCCAGGAACTGATGCAGAGTGAAAGGAGCAGAGCCAGGAGAACATTGTACACAGAGACTGATACACTGTGGTAGAATTGAATTTAATAGACTTCTCCATTAGTGTCAATACAATGTCCCTGAACATTCTCCAGGGATCTAGGAGAAAAAACACTATCCACAAGCAGAGGACAAATTGTGGGAGGAAAACCACAGAAGAAAAGCAACTGCTTGACTTCAGGGTTGGAGAGGACATTATTGAGGAGAAACTCTAAATGAGCACCCTAATGCAAATACCAACAAATTGGAAATGGTTTCAAATTAAGGACACATGTGATACCCAGTCAGTTATGTAAGGGGTGTTGGGAGGGAGAGAGGAAAAGAAAATGATCTTTGTTTCCAAGGAATAATGTTTGAAAATGACCAAATAAAATAATGTTTAAAAATTAAAAAAAAAGAATTAATAGAATTAGAGGAAAGCCTTCAATACATGTGGTGGACACTCTAAGGAAGATTTTTGGAAAGATGTATACACACAAAAATTAAATATTTGTGGCCTTACAAAGCTTTCATTCTTTTTGATAATATAGAATTCAGACAGATAAGCAAATATAATGTGATTGGAGAAGTTAGAGAATTGTTACTGAAAGAAAAGGAAAACCTGCCTAAAATATATGGTCCCATTTCCAGTAAATCATTCCCCCCATTTTCATCCCTTCATTTATCCAATTGTCAATCTCTTACTTCCCACTGATTCCTTCCCTACTGTTTTCCAACATCCTTGAGTCTCTCCTGTCCTTTAAGAATTAAAAAAAATCATTAATGCCTATCAACTTCTCCATCTCTTGTCATCTACCTTTCATTTCTGTGTCTGCTGGGTTTGGGGGGGGGGGGTTGATCTACATCTTGCCACTATTTCTCCTCTCATTCCCCAATCCTATGTCTTCTGACTCCTTACCTCACCTCTCAACTGAAATGTTTAATGGAAAGCTAAAGAAAAAGTCTTAATTGCCATATTTGATATCCCCTCCATAGTCTTAAAACTTCTTTTCCTCTACTCTTTTCCTCTTTCTTCTTTAGTTTTCCATAACATTGCTTTTTTCTGATTCTTCTATTTGTCTAAATGCTATATCTCAGACTTTTTTTTTGCTGGATCTTCATTCATTTTACGATTTGTTATTATAGAACAAGAGTGCATTTTGTCTCAACCTTCCCTCCAATCTCATTCTCTTTCTGTCTTTGTCTCTCTCATTGATTGGAAACAGAAGAAGCTAGATAATAGAAGGAAAATAATTAAGAGACAATTGAAAAAATCTAAGTTAATGATGGCAAGTTCAAAGAGAAATGTGTTCCTACAGTCTGAATATTCACTTAAAAAGTCACAGGTGAACAATATCTACAATTTTTTCCTCTTTATTTCCTTTTTGTATTATATTATATATTTCCCAATTACATTTTAATCTTGTTTGACCCACTCATTAGTTTTGTTGGTGTATGGGATGGGAGGAAATGGATTTTACAACTCTGATCTAGATAAAAGATTATGGAGTCTTGAATTCTTTTTTGAATTAAAGTACAAATAAGGAAGAGATTTGAATATAAAGATGTAGAAATATATTCTACATGATTAAGTAACTTCTTATATATGTTTAGGGAATGAGGATGAGAAAAAGTGAATAACTGAGGATAATATTTCATGTAACAATCATTTTGGTTGGAATAATAGTCATATCCTGAGCATTAATGAAAAACTTGGAATGACTTAGTTTCATGATAGAAGATAATTAAATCAATGTAGGCATATTAAAGTTGAGTTTCTTATGGAAAATGCAGATGTGCATATCTAGAAGACTTTTGAAGATGCCAAATTTGATTGTCATAAAATACTATATCCTTTCCCTTCAATCTGCTTCCACCAGTGTGGAAGTGGAATGGATTTCTACTATATTTTTATCTATTTCATGCATTGTTTTGTCCAAAAGTAATTATATTACATGGACGACAAATTCATAGTATAAATTGTCTTATATAGAAATCTGCACTCACATATCAATTAAAAAGGCCATTATAGATACAAGTAATAGCTAGATGATAATAGTATTAATTAGAATAGCTTTAAAATAAACACAGAGAAACTGGTTGGATTAAATAGATGTAGAAATATAATTGAGGAGTTTAGAACTGACTGTAGAGGTGAGGGAAAAGCATTTTTCCAGGTAAATATAAACTGCCAGACTGTATATACTATTGGCAGAGGCTTCTATAACCCAGAGTCACCCCAAACCCATAATGAGTGCTTCAAGTAAGACTTTTATGAAGAGTGCTGGACCCTCCATAAAACCATTAATAGCATCCTTTTCTTATTGATAAAACCTGAAGATTACTAAATTATTAAACATAGTCAACATACTTTCAACTAAACCCTCGAAATATTTTTCACATGAATTGTCCCATTTTTCCTTGAACTATGTCATCTTATAAATATGTAATTGATTTTTAACCCAAGTTGAGGATTTTAAAATCATCTCTAATAAATAGTACTTTATGACATTTGCCCCATAGTCCTAATCTATCAATACTTTTATGTATCCTGATTCTGTCATGCAAATGTTTTATAAATCTCTCCTAACTTTATCCATTTACAGATTTGATCATGTCATCTATGTCCTCATTTTAATCACTGAAAAAATGTGGAATAGAATAATTCCAATGAAAGATTCTTAGGATGATCTATTAAAGAACTCTCTTGAGATCACCACTAATCCATTCATCAGACTTCTTTTCATTTTGTTCTTTAGCTCTTTCTAAATAGTTATACTATCAAACCACACATAAACCTCTCTCTCATCTACAAGTATATTTTGATTGTCATTGCTAAATATTCTGTCAAATTCCAGAAATATTGTTTTCTATAGTCTTTCTCAGATATGACATGGTAGCTATCCCTTCAAAAATCCAAACAAACTATTCTAATCTCTTGTCCTTGATGAACTTATGCTGAATAATAGTGAGCCACTCTTCGCCGTGTTTGGAAATTATTGATTTAATGATGAATGCATTCCAAATCTATTCAGAAATGTAAGCTCATCACACTAACTGTAATTCAAAGAATTTACTTTCTTACAATTTTTGAAATCTAGTCAATAATTTGTCATTTGAAAGTCCTGTTCAGTACCTCTTCGTTTTGAAAAATTGTGAGACAATCACAGATAGTGTCTCAGCAATAATGTATAGAACTTATTTTAGTATACTAAAAAGCAATTTCTCTAGATTCAGTGATTTCATCTCTTTGCTTTCTCTTTTAAAGATCTTTAAATATCTTCATTTATTTGAGGTTGTAATTCCATGTTATCCACATTTTTGCTTTGTTTCTCTGAGTTAAAGGATCATTCTCCTTGATAGAGTAGATAAAATGAAAAAGGATTGAAGTAGTTTTGTCTTCTTCCCCTAACTTCTTATAATAGTCATTTTTACATTAATATCATTATCACCTAACCTCTTTCTTGTGGTCAACTTAACTAACATGTTTTGTGCTACTTAGAATTGTTAATTTTATGGTTGAACTGAATGTTTAATTGGTCACCAGGGATTTAATTTCTAAATCCCAAAATTGAATTACTAAAGTCAAATGGAATTTATAGTAGTTTATTTTACAATAGAAGGAAGATATTAAGGAAGAGAGAAAATGAGAGAGAGAGAGAGAGAGAGAGAGAGAGAGAGAGAGAGAGAGAGAGAGAGAGAGAGAGAGAGAGCTCCTGCTTCCTCTGACCCAGGTAGCAATTCTGAGGCCCTAGCCAGGGGAAAGGAGTTTCAAGATAATGGGCCTTGCCCAGAGGTTCACACCTCCAGGAAGGGCAAGGAAGGAAGTCAGCCTTTACACTCACCACTGTGACCATCTAAAAGGAAAGAAGTCTGAGGTCTCCCTCATGAGCTCTTTCAGGGTCGAGTTCCACAGCCAAGTGTCCCTATTCACTCCCAGTCCAAGTGTCTGTGTTTCCACTTTTAAAGACCTTTTTCTCTTGTGTCACTTCCCCTAAATTTTATGTCTACCAATCACAGCTGATGCCCCACTCCAGGACTGCCCATTAATTCACACATGGGTCACAGACCTCCCACTCATTGTATGAAATTGGTGTTCACACCTTTTTATGGTTAATATCCTAAATGGGTAGATCTCCATACTCAACTTTACTATGTTTACACTTTGGGAAATAAAATCTAAAAATAGACAGGATATTTCAATTTAGTCTTCACAATCAAGGAAGAGCTATGTACCTTCGTTGTTACAATGAGGGGAGAGCCAAATTCAATCCTCACAGGAATTAATGGTGTTATAGTTTGGGGGTAATTAACATAATTGGTAAATAGATGTGAACTCCATGTTGTAGAATTTTTCATCAAAATGAAAAAAAATTAATCTAAAATTCAATTTCAAAATCCAAATAGACATAGACTTCCAAAAGATAAGAAGCAATGTCTACATGACTCCAAAAATTGGAGATCTAAGTCACTAACCATGCCACTATTTTTGCCAAGAAAACCATTAATTGGGAGGGATAAGGCAGAACCAAGGTGATGAAGAAGATACACAAACCTAACTGATCTCTACTGAATTCCTCTTTTAAAATGATATAACACCGCAACATGAATTCTGAAGTAGTCTAAGCCACAAAAATATGGAGTGAAATAATTTTTCAGACTCATAAAACTTAGAAGGTGAACATAAAAAAAAAAATTATTGACTCATGGATGAAGTAGTACACAAAGTAGCACAAACAAGGCAAGCATCAAAATGGCAACAGGTCTTAGAGGCAGCTAAATTAGGAGCAAAGACTTCCAGATCTCTCCACTACAGATTGTAATGGGGGTCATACATTTACTCAGAAGGAGATTTTCTGGCTTTGGGTAAAGGCTCTTTTGTCACATTGACTATATGCTGATCCAGGTTGTAGTCCTAGGTTGCCATCTCAGCCTAAGTGGAGTTACTAGCACAATCCAGTTCTTTAGGCCTCAGCAGAGCAGGGGGTACTGGTTACAGTTTCCAGGAAGAAAAGAATGCTTATGATTATTTACAGACTACAGTAAAGGTCAGGAGAGTATCAAAAACAAGTCTCCTTATATCACACCACATTGGAAAAACTAAAAACGTATAGATCCCGGACATAACTAGTTATGAAGGTGCCTTCATAAAGAACATAAAGTTTAAAACAATATTCTTTTCACCACAGTTACAGAACTCAACTATGAAAAGTTTTTAAGTAAAAAGAAAATTATAAGGCTGGAAAATATGTAAACAACAACAAAAAAGAAACAACATATAAAGTTGTTTTGGTGATAGGGAAGACCAAAACACAAACTCAAAAGAAAACAACAAAATCAATACTGCTGCATGCAATGACTCAAAGAAAAATATAAATTGGTCTCTATTTCATATAGAATTAATGGATAAACTCAAAAAGGATTTTGAAGAGCAAAACAGTATATAAAATGGGAATAGAAATGAAACTAATACATGAAAAAAAAATCAACAGATTGCAAAAGGTGGCACAAAACACACTGAATAAATTAATACTTTAAAAATCTGAATAGTTCAATTGGTAAAAGAGGTACAAAAATCCACATAAGAGAATTTTTAAAAAGTCAAAATTGGCCATATGGAAAAAGAGGTATTAAAATTCACTGAGGAAAAGAACTTTGTAAAAATTAGAACTGGTCAAATGTAAAAGGACTTAAACAAGTTCATTCAAGAAAATTAGGCCTTAAAATTATATTTGGACAAATGGAAGCTAATGAGTTAATGAAACATCAAGAAACAATCAAAACAAGTCAATCAAATGAAAAACATAGAAGAAAATGTGAATTATTTCATTGGATAAACAACTGACCTGGAAAATAAATTATTGGACTACCTAAAAGCCATGTTTTTAAAAATATCTTAACCATCATATTTCACTAATTTCTCAAGATATTCTAGAACAAGAGGGTAAAATAGAAATTGAAAGAATTCACTAATCAGTACCTTAAAGATATCATAAAAGGATAACACATGTATGTTATAACCAAATTCCTGAACTCCCAGGCCAAGGAGAAAATATTGCAAACAGCCAAGAAGAAAGAATTCAAATATGATGAAGGCATAGTCAGAATAACCTAAGATTTAGCAGCTTCTTCATTAAAGGATCATAGGTCCTGGGATATGATATTTCATGGGACAAAGCTATTAGAGCTTCAACCAAGAAACACTTACCCTGTAAAACTGAACACAATATTTCCAGGGGTAAAATGTCATTCAATGAAATAAAAGATTTTCAAACATTCTTGATGAAAAGAGCAGAGCTGAATGGAAAGTCTAACTCTACAATAAAAGACTCAATAGAAGCATAAAAAGACAAACAAGTAAGAGAAATCAAAAGATTCAGTAAGGTTTAACTGTTCATATACCTACATGGGAAGATGTTTCTTATAACTCCTAAGTATTTTATCATTATTAGAGCAGATGGAAGCAGAATATAAAGAGTACACAAGGATGTGAGTTGAATATAATAGAATAATATCTAAAAGAAAAATAAGGCATGAGAAAGAGAAATGACTTTGGAGAAAGGGGAAGGGAAAATGGAATAGGATAAAATATTTTAAATAAAGGAGGCATGAACGACCTTTTATAGTGGTGAGCAGGATGGGAGAATTTGGGAAAGTAGAACCTGAACCTTATTCTCATTGGAATTGGCTAAATGAGGGAAGAACATACATAATCATTAAGTATGGAAATCTCTATATTATCTTACAGGAAATTAGTAAGGGAATATGATAAGAGAAGGAGCAGGGTGTTTTGCAGAAACCAAAAGGGGGAAAATAAGATGGAGAATAATATGCAGTAACCATAATGGTCTAAAAATTATTATAACATGTTTTAGCAAAGGTTTCATTCTTCAAATATATAGGGAAATGTTTCCTAATACAAGTCATTCTCCAACTGATAAATGGTCAAAAGGTTATGAACAGGAAGTTCTCAGATAAAGTATTAAAGCTCTCTATAACTATTCAAAAACACTGTCTTTATTAATAAGAAAAATGAAAATTAAAACAATTATGTGATACAACTTCTCACCTATCAGGTGTGCTATTATGACAGTAAAGGAAAATAACAAAACTTGAGGGGAGTATTGGAAAATTGAGACATGAATGCACTGTTGGGGGAGTTGTGATCTGATTCAACTATTCTCAAAAGCAATTTGGACTTATGCCCAAAGGGCTACAAAATAGTATATATCATTTGGTGCAGAAATACCATTAAAAAGAGATAAAAAGCAAAAAAGGGGAAGAACTTAAAAGTACAAAAATATTTAAAGAAGCTCTTTTTGTGAGGGAAAAGAATTAGAAAGTCAGAAAATACCAATGAAATGGAGAATGGCTGAGTAAGTTATAGTATATATAATTACAAAGGAATAATATTGTACTATAAGAAATTACAAGCAAGAGGAGCTCAAAAAAACCTGTAACACCCTGAACTGAAGTAGAATGAAGTAAGTATAACCCAGGAAAACATTATACAGTGATAATAATACAGTACACTTAAAAAAATGTGAATAACAATTATTCTCAGCAATTGAATGATCTAAAAGAGTCCCTAAAGACTCAAGACAAAAAATGCCACCTGCTTTCTAAGAAAGAAGTGATGGAGTCTAAATCCAGATCAAAGCAAGCATTTTTCAATTTCTTTATTAATTTTTGTTCAAATTTTCTTCCCCAAAAGTATTATGAAAAAATATTTTACATGATTGGACTTGTAAAATCATTATCAGATTTCTTACCATCTCATCAGCGGATCAGAGGAGAGAGAGGAAGGAGTGAAAGGGAGACTTCAAGACTTGAAGTTATTTTTAAAATGTTGGAAACTGTTTTGCACATAATTGAGGAAAAATTAAACTAAATTAAAAAAAAAAACACTAAATGTGGTTAATAAGATTTGGACATCATTGAAATGACCTAAAAATAAAAAGCTCCACAATTAAAGACTAGATGTGTGGAGGGACCAAGTCCACATTTAAGATACTCTGTCCAATTCTACACCTTATGATAGATAGATAGATAGATAGATAGATAGATAGATAGATAGATAGATAGACATACACACATTTATGTACATATAAAAACTATACCTAACAAAACATTCCTTGCCTCTACACCAAAGCAATATGTAAACTTTATTAGTCAGTCATTTGATACATTAGTAGGTCAATGTAGAGACATCTACTGCAATAGATTTCACTTTCAAATCATTGCACACAATTGCTGTTATTGCATAAAATGTTCTCTTGTTTCTGTTTATTTCACTCTACATCAGTTCATGTAGGTCTTTCCAGCTTTTTCTGAAATCATACTGCTCATCCTTTCTTACAGCACAATAGTGTTTGACCAATATAATATATAACAATTTTTCAGCCATTCCCCAATTGATGGACATTCTCTCAATTCCCAATTCTTTGCCACCACCAAAAGAGCTTCTAGAAATATGTTTGTACAAATAGGCACTTTCCCCCTTTTTATGATCTCTTTGGGATATAGACCCAACAGTGGTAGTTCAAGATCAAAGGGTATGCATTATTTTATAGCCCCTTGGACATAGTTCCAAACTACCCTCCAGAATTAATGGATCAGTTCACAACTCCACCAACAATGCCCTCCATTTTTACCACATTCCCTCCAACATTTAGCATTCCCATTTAATGTCCTATTGCCCATTCTAATAGGTGTGAGGTGGCACCTCAGACTGTTTTCAATTTATATTTCTGAAATCACATGATTTTGATCAATTTTTTCATGTTATGTAATTGGAATTGTGTACCCTTGCACTTCATTTCCCAGAATTCCTTTCCTTTCATCCCCATGTTACATCCTTACATGTTGTACATAAAAGTTTCTGTAACTCCACTCTCTCTCTCTCCTCCCACATGCATGTCATAGAAAGCTGGCTTTACTCAGGCTTTTACTTTTGTCTTTTCATTCCTTTACTTTAAGAATATTATATTATAAAATATAATACTTGGAGGTATTGGAAATTAAATTTAATCTTACATCTTGATTATTGATAACTTTGATTTCTTCATCTGAAAACTGCTTGTTAATATCCTTTGATCATTTGTCAATTGAGGAAAACCTTCATTTTCATAAAATTCTCTATATATTTGAGAAATCTGACTTTTATCAGATAAGTTTTCTATAAAATTTTAGCTTTTTAAATTGTTTTGATTTATTATTTTCCACAATCACACATTATGAAAGTTTGGATTATGAGATCTTTTATAATACATTGAAAAAAAGATATTTTAGCTAAAAAAATCTAAACCACACTTTCATACCTCTGTTATCATCATTCTTTCAGTGTTGTCATACGACTATGTTTTACCTAGTACACTATAATTTCAAGGTAATCCTAATTACTATTCATCTAAAAGGCAATGAAAAATATATATGATATATATTAAAAGGCTTCATCAAGTTGCCAAATATAACTTGGCACCAAAAAATGGGGAAAAAACATTTTTAGAAGTCAACCCTAAAAGGAAGTGGGCCAACTAAAACGCAGCAAGATTATGATAAAAGTTGAAGAGTCTAATTGTTTCACTGATAGCCACGTGATATTAATATTCTCAAAGGGTGGTCTCCAGAGTATTGAGTTAATCTGGATACATAATTTGCATAAGGCCATAGATAAAAATTTCAGAAGATGAGAAGTCATCCATGAATTGCAGTTTATATTAATGATTTAGTAGCCACACCACTACAACCATAGATTCATGGATTTTGAAAATATCAGAGTATTGAATGAAATTTGCAGACTAGGACAAACATAGCATAAATAATAGTGTTCTTTACAACAGGGATGCAGTCATTATTGCTCTGTCTAGCCATAGAGAATCAGCTCCCATGATGTAGTATGTATTATGCTGAATGTTTCAATTGTTTCACACAGTCGCATCATGTCCATAGAGTGGCATGACTTGGAAGACATAGGCTTCTTTGTGCCTATTTAAATGGAATTATTTTAAGGTGGGGATTGATTTTATTTATTGACCTAAGATGTTGGTTAATGATAAAAATGAACATTGGTTTAGAGTCATGTTTGAGATAGTATTATGAATGTAGCCCTTCTGTCTTTGTCCTTCCAACAGGTACCCATCAACAGAGGAAATGGCAAGGAAATATATAGCAATGAAAATAATAATTAAAATAGCTCACACTCTGGTAGTACTTCAAATTTTATGAAATGATTTACTTGCATTATCTAAACCACCAGTAATATAGGTACTATAAGAAATATCCCAATTCACACTAAGAAAAAAAGGGAAGAAATGGAAAGAGGATAAGTGATTTGCCCATATTCATACAACTAGTGCCTTCATAATTTCATTATAAAGTTCACTTAATGCCTAAAATAAACTGTATCCATGATACACCAAAAACACTAACTTCCTATATACATTTTTTAAGATCTCCAGAGAACATGATTGATTCAGTGAGGTCAGAGTAAGCCCACCAATGTGAGCTTAACTTGTAGTTCTGACTTGAAAGAATTTGTCAAATAACCCATTTATATTAAACCATGCATATAAGTATAACAAACAACATTTATTTTTCCTTCAAGAGGGAAGAAATTCTCAGGTCTTGAAGGAGTTAGCGATTCTTTGCAATCAATTTCCACTTAATCTAGGAAAGGCTCCCTTGGCAAGGTGTATTTTAATTGTACTTTTAAAGGATGCCAGAAGTCTGGCTTGGTAAGGGGGATAAGGAAACAAAAATTCTCTAAACATATTGATGATTTTGTTCAAATGCCTGGGAACAGAAGATTGGAGACCAATGTATTTCTCTAAAGTAGAAGGTACAGACAAGATATTTCCTTCTTTGGATCTCAGAACATATCCTCTCTCTTTTCCTCTCTCCATCCTCTTTTCTTTTTCTCTATCTCTCTGCCTCTGTGTGTGTGTTGGTGTCTGTCTGTCCCTGTCTTTTTATGCCTCTGTCCATGTCTCTCTCTGGTTATCTCTCTGTTTCTATCATTTTTCCCTCTTATTTGTGTAGGTCTCTCTGTTTCTGTCTGCTTTCTCTGTCTCAATATAGTCATTAATGCATGCAAACATATATAAGTGAATTATGAAGAGGTCTTAGCATGATTATTTTTATATTTTATTTTCCTTGTACTTTTTCTAAATACAATTGTGAACATTGAGATTTTATCTTTAAACACACACACACACACACACACACACACACACACACACACACATATATATATATATATATATATATATATATATATATATATATATATATACTGCTGAATTGAAAGAAATTGAATTGAAAACAAGAGACAAGTACTCTCTGAGAAATAGTAAAAACCTGATACTTTTTCCCTCAGATTTTACTCCTATAAGAAGTAAAAGCTTTGTTCTCACATATGATTAAAAATGACCCTAGCTTGGGGTCCATTCAGATAAGTTGAAATATCCACTGTTAATATGACCCAGCTAATCAGGGTGAAAGCAAAAAGAAATAATAAAGGATGAAGTCCAACCACTGACACATGCTGATTGTGTGTGCAAAGGCAAGTCACAGGACAATCTCTTATTCTCCCAGGAAAATTATCCTTAAGATTCTGAATTGTACAATAGATGTCAAACAGCACTGATTAAAGGAAGTTCCATATTGGAAATTCCCCTTAGGCAAGGAAATTATGGGTTTGGTCCAAAAGAAAATCTGACACAGAAAGAAAAGTTTTATCATTAGAACAATACATAGAAAGTTGATTCAGGTTCCTAATTTCAAAGAAAATATAGGCACAACTCAATTGTCTGTATTATTTCTAGAGGATACAAAGCTATACTATTTTCTTTTTCCCCTATAGTCAATTTCTTGTTTATATTATGCACTCCAGTAGATTTAGTTATCACGTTCATGAAAATGGATCTAACTGTACATATACATACAGGTATGTTGGTGCATACATATATTTGTGTTTTTATGTGTCTGTGTATGTCTATGTATGTCTATCTTTCCACAATTCTATGTATATTATAAATCCATAATCTTTCTCATAAGCTCCAGCATTGTATTACCAGCTATCTGCTAGATTATTTTACCTGAAAAATGCCATCACTATCTCAAAGTTAACATGTTTAAAATGAAAATGGAATTAGTTAAAGACTTTGGACTCCAAGGAAACAGGTTCAAATTCTGACTCCATTGCTTACCACTCATATGCTCTTTGATATGTCTCTTAACCTCTCTACACTTCTTTCTTTACTGGTAAATGAAATATTAGGACAAGATGACTTATATACTTTCCTCTAGCTCTAAATTTATGATCCCATGGTATTCCACCCCAACTGTTGACTCCTCTGGTAAACTTTCCAGTTTCCTTTAAAGACACTCTGATGTTTTCAATTCTCCAGGCATACAGCCTCACAATCATTCTTGACTTTTGCATTTCAATTAATCCCCATTATCATTCAATTTCAAAATGTTATAGACTTTACTTTAATGAAAATTATATTAGTTATCTTTTCTTTCTATTTATACTTCAAACACTCTAGTTTAGCTCCTCATTACTTTTCACCAACATTATTACAATAATCTTATCATTCATATCACTGGTGTCCAGTTATTCTCCATTCAAATTTGTCCTGTATATAACTACCAAAATAACCCTCAAAAATCTGAATATATAACTAATAGACTGAAAAATAGTTACCAGTTTCCTCCAGGTGATATAAGTAAGATCCATTTTACCTTGACACTTTAAAGCTAAACTTTCACTTGAAAATCTATTCTAGTATTGGTTAGCTTTCTTACCTTTATGATATCTCAGAGTTCAATGAAATTTCAAGAATACTGTAGAATAATGAAGTAATGTATATTTTCCCTCTACAGCATAGCCAGGAAACTGCTACTTGGCCTTTGCTTAAAAAGGAGGAAAGGCTTTTAGCTACTAAGGCACATTTTGAATTGGTATGCATGTTAAGAAAATAGCCTCACATCAATGCTAAATTCACCTGTTTCCAACATCAGCCCATTGTTGCTACTTTTATATCTTTAATGTTTAAAAGGGGAAATTTTTATTTTTTATTTGATACCCTCTTCTGTACACTTTACAGTTTATCAATGTCCTTCCTAAAATATAGTTAGAAGATTCAGAAATGAAAAACTCTAATTTTGGTGAGACCATTTCACAATCCAATAGAAATATCACCTTCTTGGGCAGTAGTCTCTGATGGACAAATAGTCTTTGCTAGGTGTTTGGGCACACCTTGTAGTAGTCTCTGTCAAGAAATTCTCCCTGTTGATCATCTGTTTTTTTTTCCCTTATCAATGATCTGCTGTCCTCAGTGTCACTGACAAGAACTATTCCAATAGGAATCAACTTCTCTCTGCTTCCAGTTTCTGGCATCAGCTGTGGTTCTTTAGTTATGGACATCAGTTTCCTAAGAAGTTTAGTGGTTTTGGTCATTGCTGTTTTAGGTGAAACCATGGAAACCATTTCCTACAACTCATTCAGAAAAATCAAAGCTTTAAAACACCTAATTATCAGACTAGAGGAACCAGTAAAAAATTAAAACAAAACAAACAAAAGTAAAAGAAAAATGCATCTTTGTTGACTACCCCATGTAAGATGGTGAGAAATGTTTCTTTTTTTGTTTCTTTTCTCCCTTCCTCCCTTTCTCAATCCTTATCTCTTTCTTTCTTTTTCTTCATTCTTCCTTTCTTTTTTCTTCCTTTCTTTTTTTTCTTCTTTCCTTCTTGGTTCCTTTTTTCTTTTTTTCTTTCTTTTTTCTTTTTCTTTCTTCCTTTCTTTCTTCATTCCTTTCTTTTCCTTTCTTTATTCCAGTCATGAATATTAGAATATTAAAATCTTTTTTACAACAACTCATATCCAAGCAGCTGGAATTTCATGGAGTAAAATTTATTTATATTTAGAGTTTTGCACCTTTCCAGATATAGACTTCCAAGATTTTCATGATCCTACAAACATTTTTCTTTAGGAAATCATCACTTACCTACTTATTACTTGCCAATAGAAACAGAGAAAAGTGACCAAAATGGGAATCGCCTTTATCAGAGGTTAGCTACTACTGGGACATTAAGTACTTGGAATCACAAGAAAATTATTATTTGTTTATGAATTATGCCTTTCATTTGAACGATGACAAGCACTTCTCAATCCCACTCCTAACTATTCCTTGTCAGACAGGCAGCAAGGAAGGAAGGTGGGAAGGAAGATGGGAAAGAAGGGAGGAAGGAGAAAGAAAATCATTATTCCTCCACATTTTCTCCTTACTCCCTCCACTGCCCAATCCTTGCCATAGGACTTCTTATCCTGAACATGCCTCTGCCCTTTGGTTCTCCCTTTTAACTCAGATAACTGACCCAGATCACTATGACATCAGATGTCTAGGTAATACACTGCTCCTCGATCCATTCCTTACTCTTCACACTTTTACCATCTTTATATGTTGTCTTCTTTGTAAAGAGTCTAAGTTCCTTAAGAGCAGGGATTGCCTGTTTTCTTGCTTTCTATTTTGAATGCTGAATACATAATGAGTGCTTAATAAGTGTTTTATCTATAGTATGTTGGTCTATCTATATATTATATTCTGTCTTTCTGGTGGTGAACTTCTCTAAACATGTCTAGATGCATCCTTATATAATAGATAACACAACTTATATTAAAACTATGTTCAAAGTCATCCTAGCTTGATGAGACTCAACAGAGCATATCTAGACAAGAATAGCCTTAAGTTCAATCCTTGAGGAGATATCAGAGAAGGTCTTTAGTGGAGAAAGCAGGCATATTGAAAGCATGGGCTTGGTGTGCTGGCACTCTCTGAGGCAAAACTGACCAATTAATATTTCTTTAGAAGGGAAGATAGTTTCCCCCGATATTATTATTGACTGGAAGCAGAAAGCATGATAGAGTAGAAAGATGGCTGAATCTGAAATGCTTAAGTGTTAGTCACTTAATGCAAGTTTAAATCCTCCCTTTGTCACTTACTCCCTGTTCAAGTTCAAACAAGTCATTTAGTCTCTTTTATTATTGCCCATACTCCTAAAGAGAAAAGTACACCCCAATGGTAGTGTGTTCAATTTACAAGGTCCATATTTTTGACATGTCTAAGGTAGAAAGCTACCATATAGAAATTTTGAAATTCCTTATCAAATTATATTGACAAGGGTATTTCTTACGGATTGGCAAGTTGAAATTGTGAAGAAGAAATAGATCTAGAAAATGTCGCAAATGATATGATAGGAAGAATTAAAATGTTGATTTTTAAAGTACAAGCAAAGGAGATTAAATTTACTTTTAGATTTTTTAATCTGAGGGCCATCAGTTTATCTTGTTACTGATAAATCTTAGATTTTAAATAGAATCAAGAATATTAAACATTAAAAAGCACTTCTTTATTATATCTAACTTCAGCAGAGTTTATGTATGTCTGAGATGTCCAAAGTACATTTAAATCCATAGATAACCATATCAATAAAAACAACAACTATAGCAAACCAAAATTTCAAAGATCTATGATTTCCTAGGCATGGGTATTTTCTCTGTCAATATAGATGGCAACACCCTGATGCCTAAAAGTTACTATGGCTCACTATTCGACCTTCAGCGCCTGACTGCAAAAACAAAGAGAACGGAGAGACTCATCCTGGAAGCTCTCTTCCCAGATGATTGTGCTCTCATGGCCCACCAAGAAAATCATCCCCAAACCATTGTGGACAGTTTCTCCACCACAACAAAACTGTTTGGCCTGACTATCAGCCTCAGCAAAACAGAGGTGCTGTTCCAACCTGCACCAGGGAGGCCAACGAACCAGCCGTGCATTACAATCGACAGCACGCAGCTTTCCAACATCAACACTTTCAAGCACCTGGGCAGCACCATCGCCAACGACGGGTCCCTAGACAACGAGATTAATGCCAGGATCCAAAAGGCCAGCCAGGCACTCGGGCGGCTGCGCTGCAAAGTCCTCCAACACAGCGGTGTAAGCACTGCGACGAAGCTCAAAGTGTACAGCGCAGTGGTCCTCAGCTCGCTCCTGTACGGTTGTGAGACTTGGACACTGTACCGGAAGCACATGAAGCAGCTGGAGCAATTCCACCAACGCTCCCTCCGGTCAGTCATGAGGATCCGATGGCAGGACCAAATCACCAATCAGGAAGTCCTCGACAGAGCCAACTCCACCAGCATCGAAGTCCTGGTCCTCCAAACCCAGCTACAATGGTCTGGACACGTCATCCGCATGGACCCACAGCGAATACCAAGACAGGTATTCTAGGGTGAACTGTCAGCTGGACTCAGGAAACAAGGCCGACCAAAGAAAAGATTCAAGGATCAGGTAAAGTCCAACTTGAAGTGGGCTGGCATGACACCAAAGCAACTAGAACTCGCTGCCTCTGACAGAAGCAGCTGGCGAACCCACATTAACCATGCCGCCACCACCTTTGAAGATGAGCGACGTCGACGTCTTGCCGCTGCGCGTGAACGCCGACACCAGGCCACACCCGCACCTCCCGTAACAACTGGCGTCCCATGCCCCATGTGCCACAAACTGTGCACCTCAGTCTTTGGACTCCAAAGCCACATGAGGGTACACCGTAGATGAAACTGCACAAAGACAATAGTCATTCTTGATCACTGAGAGACTACCACTACTATGTACCCTTCCACCCCCCATAAAAAATTCTGAAGTTAATTGCCTATTGACCATGCCTATGAAATTTTAGTTAATCTACTTATTAGCAAGGTTCCTGGGAAGATCAAATGAAATAATTTTGAAGCGCTTAGAACAGTATCTGTCACATTAAATACTATATAAGTGTTAGTTTATATTAATTATTATTTTTATTAATCAGTATTATATTTGATAAGTCAAGTAGCTGGTGACAAATACAATTGCATCATAGATTTAAATTTTCTAGGAACATTGCAGCTTATCTAGTTCAACTAAATTATAGAGAGGAGTGACTTTCCTAAGATCACATAGATAGTACCTTTTCACTAGCTGAATTTATGCCTGTAATTTGTTTCTTCCTCACCTCTTCTTCTTCTTGGCTTCCCTCTATGCTCAGATCAAATCTCACTTTATTCAAGCTCGACCCCACTTTTTTTCCTCTCCCTGACCTTCTAGTATCTTCCATCTTCATGTGGCCTCTTCAGTTAGAATGTGAGGGCAGAAGCCAGATTTTTATTCTTTTTTTCCCTAGCACTGCAACATTTCCTTGTCCAGAATTAGCACTAAAGAAATGTTCATTACCTGACTTACCAATTAAACCCAAACTCTGACACTGAATCCATTGTCCATTTCCAATGTAGACCTCTTAGTCTATGGCCAGACCTTTATTTGAAGATTTTCTAGCATATAGGATTCCCTGGAGTTTCTTCTGCTTCACTAGTATACACTTAGCATCCACGTGTCCTTTCTAATGTACCAAACTAGCTCTTGTTCATATATACATATGTATGACATACAATACATAGGTATGTGTTTATATATATTCTCAAGCTATACTTTCTTTTTTAATCTGAATTAACATTTTCTCCATTACTTTTTTAAGTCTAAACAAAAAAAAAAATTCATCAGACCCTGATTTCTATAATGCTTTCAAAGGAACTTAAACAAAAATCAATTCTCCATAGCCAGTAGAAGATGTCTCCAGAATGCCCCTGGCCAACAGTCAATCAATAAATATTTATTAAGCACATACTATACTCCCTCTCCAGCCTCTTCTTCATCAGCTGACAGCATGTTGAGCACATTTCTGTGTTCTGAGTATGGAGCTTCATTGGTTAGCCCCCCCCCCACTCTCATATTCTTCATTTTAATTTAAATTTATTTATTTCTATTACATTAAAATACCCATATTTGTTACATTAAAATACTCAATATTAACTCTCTCTCTCTCCTCTCCCCTCATTAGAGGAAGCATCATTTGACAAAAAGATATATGTATACTGAGAGCAAGGCATGCTGGGAAAGGAAAACTGACTTGAGAAAATCTATAGGGAGTTCTTGGTCTTTTGAGCTGAGACCTGGACTTAGGAGGATGAGTTTCCTAGCTGAGGATCTCACTAAGAGCCATAGGAGAAATGTCCTGTGTCAATATACAAGTTCTTCTGCAGAGCCATCACCTGTCTAATCTCTCCCACAACATCTTTACTAAGAAACTCCTTGGGAAACTCCAATGAAGTACTATCCAAGGCAGTGGTCAGAACTTTTATTTTAATCTCACAAAATCTTTTTTACAGTACTTAAAACTATGTCTTAGTTCTTTATATTAATCATTTATCCAAAATTCTCTGGAGGCGAATTTACACAAATTAGTTCTCAAATGATATTTTTGTTGGTGTATATAATAATGTTCTCTTGGTTCTTTTTGTTTCACTCTTCATAATTTCATACAGGTATGCTTTTCTATGCTTTTTCCCAAAAAAATTAACCTGCTCATCATTTTTCACAGCACTATTCTGTCACAATCATATTCCTTTATGTATATGAATGTATTTCACATAAACAAAATAAATTCCATACAAATCTAAACTTATAACTATAAGACAATTAAGAAGAGAGAGACCTAGTGACTAAGTGGAACAAGTAGTATTTATTTGGAAAGTGGTTCTGGACTCTTGTCCTGAAGGAGGAGAATAATTCCATATGGTACTGCTAAAGCAGTGCATTAACAGGATGGTGGTCCTTCCAGGGCTCTGCTATGTGGAATTATATTTGAAAAAGATTTTAGTGGGGAAACAATAAAACATATGTATACTTTCACACACATATACACACATATCATATTTATATAATACTTCATAGTTTCCAAAGCACTTTTCCAACAATTTACCTAGAAGACATGAAGACAAGTGGTATCTTTATTTTACTGATGAAGTGAGAGAGAGAGAGGTTAGGATGACTTTTTAGGAAGGCTTAGATCCAAGATTCACAGATATCCCAGAACACTGGGATAGTATAGTATATACTGTATATATAAATACATATATATACATATATATATATATATACAGATATATAGTATATCCCAGAACACTGGGATAGTATAGAATGTGAAAGGAAAAATCACTTACTCCCCCTCACACTGATATGTAGAGGAAGGATAGTTTTTAAGTGCCTTCTGATGGATCCTACAACTTCACTTAGATCAGGAAAGAAAATATCTGTTCTGTTGCCTAGCAATAATATTATTCTTGAAGCTTTGAATTTGGATAAAGAAAATAAAGGAAAAGGAGGATGAGGAGAATAAGGGGAGGGGCTCAACTGCTAAACAAACTTCCAGAACCTCATCTTCTGATGAAGATTTACATTTTCAAATCAGCTACAAAGAAGGAGGCTGGACAAGCTAATCAAAGGCATTGCTGACATAAGTCCATCTCCTACTCTCTGCAAATTACCCCCTTCATGTGAAGAGGGGAGGGAAAGGTGTCAGAACACACACTGCTCTATTTCTTTTTCTTTTAACATCAGAAGAATAAGACATATCCAAGTAAATTGCTCCATTTAAAAGATATTTCTTGTCATAGACTTAAATGCCTCCTTCTCTACACACACACACACACACACACACACACACACACACACACACACACACACACACACACACACACACACAGACTTTCTTTCTTTTTTCCCATTTCCTTTTCTTTTTTTCTTCACCACACTAAAAATCGTCTCTATGGAAAATTCGACTCCCGGCTCCAGAAAACATCTGGCAGCAAAGTACTGAGTGAGATCTGCCTTGTGGACAGTTGCTGGGAAGATGTGATAATTCCATTGTCTGTTGAGCAGCTGAGCGCATGTTGTTAAATGTCAAGTGTTTTCAGTAACAGCTGGAAAAATGAAGCCACAGAAAGCCTTGTTTATTACCCTACAGCTTCTTATCCTGCACAGGAAACAACTTCGTTTGTTTATGTGGCTAGAAATATTAATTACTTCTTGAAGCTGGGTAGGTCAATTCTATCTTTATGAAAGAATTCTCATTGCCCAGGCTCTTCCTTTCCCTACTTATTTGGCCTATAATATAATATCTTTTCATCTCACTAGCTCAGATCAGAAATCGTCCATGTAGGATTATTTAAATCAAAGATCAAATTAAGCAGGGGGGAAAACAACAAAACAATAAAATTAAACTATCCCAATTCTCCTGGAACAATCAAATACTGACCCTAGGTTTTCTCTTTGCCCAAATAAGGCTAGATTTCTTCTCCCTAAAGTATGAGTTGTTAACCTTATTTTTTTTTAGTCTTGGACCACATTGACAATTTTGTAAAGACTGTGAACATCTTATTAGAATAAACACATGTATAAAATAAAATGCATAGCATTACAGAAGAAACCAATTATTTTGAAATAATTATAATTTTTTTAAGTTCCTGAACCTCAGGTTTGAATCTTTGCCTTAACAAATAAAACTTAGTCAACCCAAAGGTACACAGTCAATGATCTTTTAAGTATTCACAAGATCATAGATTTAAGACCTGGAAGATATGTAAGAGTCATCTAGTTCATTGTCTAATTTTACAAATGAGGAAAATGAATCCCAGTAATTAATTCACCTGAGGTCATGCCAATAGTAAGAGACAAAGCCAGGATTTTGAACTCATGTTCAAAGGTCCATTATTGAGTTCACCACTCTTCATGCTATACTAAACTGTCTCTTATCCATCAATTAGATTCAAAATATGGCTATAAATATAGAATGAACCATACATTTTGAAGATGGTCAATGTTTTGCATGTCTATGAATGCTTTTTTTTCCCCCTGAGGGATTCTTCTTTTTCTTTTCAATTGTTCAATTTAGGGAAGGAAGGCAATGAGAGGGATAGAAAACAACAAAATTAAAATTTTTAAAGGGGAAAATAGGATATGGCTTCCCACTAAGGAATTATTTCTGCAGGGATAAATTTGGATATTATGATACATTCAATAAGCCTGTCAAGGTATCTCTGCCTTTTCTTTATGCATTCCCTCTCATCTTAATGAAATCATAGACTCACAGATTTTTAATACTGGAAAAGAAATCACAAATAACCAACTCCAAGAAGCTCCAATCATTTTATAGGGAGGATCTACTTTGTTCTTCACTTGAAAATATTGTGATCATGGGGTGAAGGGGGAAAGAGAACTGATGACTGATCATAAGCAAGTCATTTAACTGAGAGATTGGAACAAAAGATACATATAAGTTGATTAGATGGAAGAAAAATTGTTGAAGGTAGTTCTTGGTGGAGTGTCACAGTAGGAAATCATTGGCAGATACAGCAGAAGGAGAATTTTAGGATAAGAAGACCATGAGTAAATGGATCTTTAGAGTGAGACAAATCTGTCAAGAACCAATTTTGTTCAATATATGCATCAGAATAGGGATAAGAAATAGGGATTGGTCCTGTGATTTTGTTAATATAAGCAATTTACAGATGAAGAAATTCTACCTATCAATTCAGGTTGAGACCTTCTCTGTAACTTAGTAATTTGTTGTTGTTGTCTTCTATTTTATTTTATTTTCCCCTTCCCTCCCAAAAATATTCCTCCCCAAGAAAGCAAGTAATATGTTAAAGGTTGTACACATATTACCATGTAATACACATTTCCCCAATTCATGATGTTTTGAAACAAGAGACTACATACACTAGTGAAAAATTCTTGGAGGAAATAAAGTGAAAAATAGAATGTTTCAATCTGCATTCAGACTGTTTGCTCCTTCTATGTGGGTGGAGATCCTTTTTTGTCATTGGTCCATTGGAGATGTCCTGCAATCTTGCCTTGATAATAGTTAAGTCATTCATCTTTGATCATGAAACATTATTGTTCGTTCCTGTGTACAACATTCCCCTGGTTCTGCTCATTTCACTTCACATCACTTCATGAAAGACTTTAAAGTATTTTTTCTGATTGTGTTGCTTGTAACTTAGTCTTAAAAGAGTTATCTTGAGCCCTGGGAGTTTAAGTGACTTACTGAGACTAATGTAGCTAGTAAGTGTCTAAGACAAGGATTTGAATCCAGGTTTTTTTTTTTATTTTAAGGCTGAATTTCTATCTAGTGTGCCATGCTAACAATGAAACATGACTTCTCCTTTAGATGACCATATACAGGATCTATATTGATGACAGAGCAGGCAACATGCTTTACTAGAAAGGATAATAGATCTGGAATCAGAAAACCTGTGTTCAAATTCCTGATTAATACTTAGTTATATGACTTTAGTTATAGTCATCTATTTTGGGGGGATCCAGTTTCTGCATTTTTTAAAATGAATGATTTAAACTAAATGACTGCCAATGTCCCTTCTAACTGTAAATTTATAATATTGTGATATTCTGCGGATACTGGGAAATTTTACAGAGAAGGGAATACCCCAGAATTTGAAGAGAAGTAAAGATAAGGAGATGAAAAAGATCATTACTTATTTTTTAATGTTTAGTCAATTCACTTAAAGTCTGTTTCCTGGACTTGTAACTACAGGATATTGTTTATTATCATCTCAACCCATTTCTTTCCATCTGTATATCTCCACCCTATGCAACCCATGGGGGGTGGAGGGGAAAAAGCACTTTAAGATTTCACATGAAGTAATGAGCATTTACCATCATTTTAAATTCATTCTTGTATCTCCACCACTACCCTTCCCCCAATATATACCCTAGCATAAAAGTAAATTATTAAATTGCCTCTTTGAACATTTTGATAATGTAAATTAGGGGAATGTTTTGATTTCTAATCCAACATTTATTCTGGGAAAAGGTCACACCTTTCAGAACTTGCCTAATTCTCCAGGCAGCTCAGTCCACTTTCCCCTGCCTTCCTTGACTTTTTTCTTCCCATTCTCCACCCTTTGTACACACACACACACACACACACACACACACACACACACACACACACACACACATCCCAGGTCTTTAGAATGAGAAATCCGCCAAATGGCCTCCTGGCTCCATTTTCAGGATGAATAGAATTGTATGAAAGCTCCAAGAAGGTATCCAGGGTGACTGATGCTAATAGTAACTTTGGGTAAGGCATGCTGACAGTTCTTAGAGCTCTCACTATTCACGAAAAGGCAGAGATGACAAAGAGTGCAGCACAGTGATGATCTGACCCAGACTTCATGATGATCCCATTTGTTTTATTTCCCTTGAGACACTGCAGGGAACAGCAGCTTCTTCCGGCCAAATTGAGATCTGGATTTTCTGTGAGCCCCTGCCTGGGCTCTGGCCAACACATAGCTTCTGACTGGCCTGGGAAGAAAATGCTTTATTAGGAGTACTAAAGGGAGAACCCACTTTAAATCCTTCCACTCAGTGGGTTTACTTTTTGTTTTGTTTTCTTTCTCTGCGATAATCATGGAGAGAGTCTGGCAAAGATTTAAAGCTTCTACTGTGTCCAGAGACTTTAATCCATAGAATAGTTCTGATTCTTTTCTTTTTGGAGGATCAGTTATTCAAGAGAGAGAAATGATCATGGTTTTTCTTCTTTGATCGAAGTGAAAGGATTCTTTAATCCCTTGGAGTTGCTCTTTCTTTAAATAAGTAGCCCTTCTCCAATGGTAAATTCAATAGGTTAGGAAATGTTTGCCATCTCTTAAAAACAGGTTTTATGAGCTTTGAAATTCACATTTTAAGCATTTAAGTGCACCAGGGTGAAACTTTATAAAATACTCAATTACCTATTTCTCTGGCATTTGTTTCAGGACTTGAGTGGACTCCACTAGTTTGTGGGCAATTACAGGAAATGAAAATACCTGTCTCGCTGTGCCCTTCTGACTAGTGTCCATAGTAAAGAATCAATGAGAATCAAACATGGATGAGTAGATAGGGAGCCAGCCTTGGATAGAAGAGGCCCTGGGTTCAAATGTGATATCAGACACTTCCTAACTTAACGCCAATTGCCTAGCCTTTATCCTTCTGCTTTGGAACCATAAGCTTTGAAGGCATAAGGTAAGGTTTTGTTGAAGCAATGAAAGACAAAACACTTCTACAATCAGTTTCTCTTTGATCAGGGCCACCATTGTTTGAGAGAGGGGAAAGGTTGACTTAGACATAAGAAGCAGGAATATGAATTAGATCCAATTGTTCTTGAAAACTAGTTTCTTTTCATAGTGTCAAAGAATCCTATATCTAGTGCTAAAAAAGGCTCTGCAAGTCATATAATCAACTCCTTCCCCTTACAGATATGCATAATTTACCCAAAGTCATACAGGAAGTATTAAAACTGGTATTTGAACTACTTTAGTGCCTTGAAGTTCAGGACATTTTTGCTGTGAACTTTGCAATTTTCCTGCATCAACAACATCAGTGTTAATGTATAGGAATGTTGACTTGGAAAAACACAGCACCATTAAAGCAGTCAGAAAAACTAAGTCTTTAATTAGGAAAGAGATACGGTTCAATATTCAGCCCTCACACAAGGTCAAGCACCTAAAAACCACAGAAAGCCAAGGCTCTGGGATTCTGGGAACAGAATCCTGGACCCTGCCTTGAGTGGGGAGATCTCCATTCTTTCTCTCTCTCTCTCTTTACCACCAGACTAACCCTCTATTACACCACATGAGATGATTCTCTGAAGAACCATAAAACATAGGGATCTTATCTACCTTTTGAGGCACTAGGTGCAGCAAACATACATTGACAGGTTGTAAGCAGGCTTGAGAAAGAGGCTATAGACAGAGGCTGGGGAATCAGGGAGTGGTCTACTACAATGGATACTGACAGGATGGTTCCTGCATAGGTGTTGGTCTTCTTGGGAATGGATCTCTGCTACAATAGGGGGAAACTTCTAAAGGGTACCTAACATTTGACTGGATCTACTAGTCCCACCTAAATTGGGATCATTAAGTACTTTAAAATCTATTGTTCAGTCTGAAACATGTCAGTCTGGAATGTTCCTAGGGTCAAGTTCTCAGGGGACAGGGGCAAACTCCCAAAAAGGCGTTGACAGGTCTGAGCTAACAAAGTGGATATAGAGCTGGATATAAAATCAGGAATATCCGAATTCAAATCTAGTCTCAGACACTTACTAGCAATGTGACCCAGGACAAATCATGTCCGTCTAACTTTTTTAAGCATAAAATGAGGGTAAAAATCATAATAACATCTTCCTCAATGAGCTGTTGCCAGGACCAAATGAGTTTGGCACATAGAAGGCATTGGATAAATGATTCCTTCCTTCCTTCTTTCCTTCATTCTTTCCTTCCTTCTGTTGTGGGAGAGCTTTGAGGTAAAACCCCAGTTTCAGGACAGGTTGCCCTTTGTAAGACTCCACAACTTAGCTTAAAATTAAAAAGAGAAATTTATTAATTTGGAAGGCATGTTGAAAGGCCAGGAGATAGTGTACAGGTGCAAGACTGTCTCCCCTGCTAGAAAGAGTTTGAGTTTTGTATCCCCTTTTGACAACAGGGGTTACAGGAAAAGGAGGGGGTTATGGGGTGAATCAGGAATGAGGTAATTCATTGAGGTTGGGTATAAGGAGTGATGGCTGGAATTTGATGGATGCTTATAAACTACCCATTGCTTATCAGAGTGGAACTGGGAGGTGCATACCAATGTAAATTGAAGATCTAGGGGAGATTCCACAGGGGGAGGGTGAATGTATGGTCCTAGAAAGGAATTTCTCATGTCTCCTTTGACCTAGAACAATTCTGAAGTTTGGGGTATCCAGAGGAAAACCTATACCCCCATATCCCTTCCTTCCTTTTTCCCTTCTTCCTTTCTTCCTTCTTTCCTTCATATAAAGAGAAGACAGAATGAATGGAAAGAACTGGGGCTGGAGTAGCCATCTCCTGGCCTCAGAAATTTTGCCTTTTGTCTTTTCTCAGCACTTTCAAACTCACTAAAGGACATATTTGTTTCCATAATTTGTTCCTTAGGATTTGACCATGATCTCTAAAGGCTAGTGATCTGGCCACTTGAGCTTTTAGATTGAGTACCAAATAGCATTCATGAAGTCTCAACAACTACATTCTTGGCCCTGGATAAGTCAGTTGCATTCATCTAAGGAGAGAGTTGACTTTTTCTCACTAGAGTTCATTCCCCCCCCCCCCCAAACAATGAATATTACTAGATTTTTCAGGCAACATCTGAGTATTTGTTATTGTATGTTGAAAGTTTTCCCATAACTACCGAAACCACAGAGACAGCAGAAGGATATATTAGAAAATGCTTACAAAGTGTTTGCAAGTGGGGGAAAAGTGACAAACTGCATATATGTAAATTACCTTTATAATATCTTTGAAAAACAGATGTGCTAAGCATAAACAAAATGGTAAGAAGAATATTTAACTGGATTAGGGGAGATAAGGATCTAGTATTATTTCAAATAGTGATAAATACTAATATTTCCTATGCTAATTAGCATTTTTCTTATCTACTCATTGATGCAAAATTGAAAGTCCTTCACTTAATAGCACTTGGGTTTAAGTCACACTGTTCATTTATGGAGTTCCTGACATTGAAACTATAGTTTCCTCACCCACCTTATCAGTAACTTAGTAGATAAATAGAAAATTTTCTGAGGCTCAGAATTGTTAAATGACTTGTCCATGATCATACTACCAGAATCAAATGGAACTCAAGGCTTTCCTGATTTTAGATTCAACAGTTAGCCCACTAGGCAAGATATCTCTCAACTATGTATATATGTTTAAAAGTAATACAATTCTATCTTTATCCCAACAAAATGTTGTTCTACTTTCTCAATAATAAAATACAGCTCTACTTCTAAAGTCTTGTTTCTATGTGATGCCTCTCCCAATGTGCTTGAATTAGGAAAATTTTGCTTCATTTGAAATGCTAAAGTATCATTTTAGGAGTCACCATTTATATCCCAAAATGGGAACAACATTTTCTTTATCACCTCCAGTTCCTGGAAATTGAGGCACCAAAGGATCAACACATTTTCATCATAAGAAATGAATGTAAATTCTTGTAAATTGCCAAATCTCGGTTTAATCATGATAGAGTTCTGACAAGTGGGACTAACAGTCTTTTTAGATTTTAGAAGAAAGAGTCAAGGCATTCACCCCAATTCAGCTTAGGAGATGAGGAATGGAGATTGGCTACATGGCAAAAATGGGTAGCTACAAAGAGTTTTTCTGTTCACTGTCCATAAATAGGCATTATGATGTCCTAAGCATAATCAGAACTCACTTCTCGTACAACTCCCAGCCAACAGGGTTATTCTCATCATTATCATTATCACTGTTATTATTATTAATATTATAATTATTAATATTATAGCATTAGGACAATATGTCCTCTGTGAGTCGCCTGAAGTCCCTTAATGATCAATTTTAATTGTTACCATTGCCTAAGACTTTTTTTGGAGACTGTCACTATAAACCATTTTAGTATTTGAAAGACCATTCCTTTTAACTCCCACCTTTAGAGAGAGCAGATAGCAGGAAGGTTTAGGAATTCACTGACATGTAAGCTAGAGAAGTCAGTAGACTCTACTAGAAAGTATACAAACACCCACAGTTTTTATAAGCGGAAGTAATTTCTTTGGTCCTGAAAGATCCGGAAAGACTACATGAAGGACAATGCATGGTTTTTGAAGGCTCTAAAGAATGGATAGGCTTTAAATAACATTATTCCTATGCTGTCTAAAAAGCTGGGAAGTACACTTTTAATCCTAGAAGTGCTATTTCTTTTACTTTTCATTGCATTGAAACAAGGAGCTATATGTTTGTTGGTTACTACATGATAAGTTGCAGAATACAGAAATATTCCAAAGTCTGAAACCTGAACCAAACTGCATGCTTCTTGGGAATTTCTTTTTTGCACCAGCCATCACTGCACATAACCAGGATAGCAAAGAGACTTTCTGAGAGGCATGGTAGATATTAGCATTCTGAGATGGGGCCATTTTTTGAAATTTAAAGGAAAAATTAAATCCTTACCTTGAAATGGAGCTAATGTATATGTGCTGCAAGCATATTCAGTTAATACATTATGGATTACATAAATATAATATGAAAGGTGCACATGGAGTGTGAATTCATATTATGGTATCCATCTATCATGCTGTATTAACAAAGATTGGTGCCTCATCAGCTTTCTCCACAAGTCCTTTGGGTTTTTTCCTTGGCAATGATGGAGCCATCATATTAACCCTTAACTGACCAGACTTAATGATACCATGGCACAATGATGAATATGAACTGTCTATAACTCACATTTCATTAATAACTGAAGCCAGAGAATCCCATGGATGCCCAACAAAGAGAGATAGAAATGTTTATGATGTTATTCCTAGTTGCTCTTATTATTCAGAGTCTGGGAGATAACAAGACCCTGTCCTCTCAACCCTCACCTGTGCTGCTTGCTGTGGTTTCACTACTTCATAAAACTGTGGTAATGCCCTGCTGTTTAAAAAAGATCTATCATTCTGTCACATGGTGTTTACAGTGTGTTTGTGAGCGCTTTGGATGGAAGTGATGGCATGCTGCCAGAAAGGGGGAAAATGACAAGAGCTTGCTTTCCTTCTATTAAATTATTCTCTTACATAAGAAGAAAAAAATATAAAAACCAGCCCCCCACCCCCAACCAGTCTTTTTATTACTCATGTAAACAATGATGTGATTTAATTTGCTAATTTCTAAGTGTGCTCTGGAAACAAGTGACTACCTGTGAGCTGTCAGCCAGAAGACAAAATCTCATTGTTAGTATGCAAGAGGGTTAGCATGCTTTTAATATTAGATCAACCACTTACACATGTACATGAAGCCTGCATATTTCATGAGCTCCAGCAAGCTTGTAGCTTTGACAGGATGTGATTCAACATTTGGGCAGTGCTAGATGCAGCAGTCAAAGGTTGAGATGATTTCCTAAAGCACCATCAGATTCTCTTGTAGTCTGTGTAATTGGGTTGAATTTTTTTCAGATACCAAGGTCCATAGTTAGAGTGAAAGAAAACTTCTAATCCCACATCTAGCCCTGGAATGCCCTCCTTCTTCATCTCAGTAATTAAGAATGTCTAGTTTATTTTAGTATTTAGCTCAAATATAACCTTCCATATGAAGCTTCTCCTCATTCCCCAAATTAATTTGTTTAAAATATCCATATGTATATACATATATGTTTATTTATATATGTATATATTGTTTTCCTGATAAATGTCTACATGCATGTGTATATATGTGGTCATATATGTGGAGTATAATTTTATGTGTATATGTGTGTGTTTGTTATCTCATAGGATAGAATCCTTGATGGTAGACACTTTTTTCAATTTTGTCTTCACATATTCATTGAATAATCCATTACGTGGTATATAATACCTTGGATTCTAAATAACTGCCTGTTGATAGATTTATTTTTTTAAGTCTTTGTTTTTTAATTTTAAAAATCCCTGAAAAAGAAAAGGCCATATTAGAGCTTTGAATCTAAAAAGCCTACTTACTATCACTAAAAGGCAAATATTAACATAAGTCTACATTAAGAATAATTTGTCTATTTTCAAATTGTCCATTTTCCTTTGTGCATCTTTTCTTGAAGCTGGTCCATTCACTATTTACTTATTCTTTAAGCTGCATATTGCTTATTGTTTGTTTTTTTTAATTTTGTTTTTTGTTGCCTTTAGTGGTTCCTTAACAACATTATTATTATTTTAAATGAGTTGTTTATCTTCTTCCCTTTGTATATATCCTTAGTAGTCAGAGCTGTCATTACCTGACATATATTTTCTTATACTCAGTATATTTACCCTGGACTCATATGAAATTACCAGTTACTCTCACCTTCCTAGCCCTTCTCACCATTACCATCAGCATGGGGGCAGCTGAGTAGCTCAGTGGATTGAGAGCCAGGCCTAGAGACTGTAGATCCTAGGTTCAAATCTGGCCTCAGACACTTCTCAGCTGTGTGACCCTGGGCAAGTCACTTGACCCACATTGCCTAGCCCTCACCACTCTTCTGCCTTGGAGCCAACTCCAAGACAGAAGGTAAAGGTTAAAAAAAAAATAACCATTACCATCAGCACCACTAATCCTTAATATTCACTAGTATCTCACTAAACTTAGTATTATTTGAGTTATTTAATGTATTCTAAAATCAATCATTCAACAATCCTCTCACTACTTTTTAAATTAATAAAGATGAGCATCCACAAGAATTGGGATGGAGGCAATTTCTTAATCAATATGTATTCAACAAATATTTATTAAGCATTTCCAATGTGCAAACCACCAAGGTATATTAAATACAAACAATGGTTTCTATGAAAATTTTTTCTTAAAAATTCATAGAAAATTGAGGGTTAACTTACTAAATTTGGTTTTTCAGCAGCTTGATTTAGGACCTTAGGCGAACATTCAGTTATATGTGTATGCTTAAAATGAATTGCCTTTTAAAATTAAATTGGTTTAGGAGTCAGGAGGCAGTATAGTGTGTTAGAGAGATTTCAGAATTTGGAGCCAGAGGCCTTGAGTTTAAATCCCACCACTGACATTTACTAGCCAAGTGATCTTGGTCAGTAAGTCACTTCATCTCTTTGGACCTCAATGAATTAGACTGAATTAGTGACCTCTGAGGGCATGTCTGGATCTAAATTGGTGATCCTATGACTAGAAATTTCTCTAATCTACAAAATTCCCCTCACTTCTTGGTTCCCCAAAGTGCTCACTTAATCTGAAGAGGTAGATGCCTAGATGCAATTTAGTTTACTCAAGTTTAAACATGTTTGTTGTTATTTCTCCAACTAAAGGCATTTTCTGCCTTGGGAGACTTCAGCTCTGAAATCTGGAATATAAAATGGACTGAGAATTAGTTCACGTTGCACCTTACAGTTGGAGCAATTCCAAACCAAGAACTACTCTTCAGATTTTGAGCTCCAATGGATAGATGTTGTGACTGCTTAAGTGAGGTTGGAATTTGCATAGTACATGAATGCATTCAAAAATATCCAGCAATGAGTACAAATCTTGCAAATGAAGCTTTTTCTGCAACCCTTTCCAAAAAAAAAGGTGGCTCTTTATGTTTTCTTCTCCTCTCTTTGGTAGGTTGCTTTGAATTCCGTTTTCCACTTTAGTATATCACATCTTTTGTGCAAGTCTTTTAAATTGTTTGGACTAAAAATATTTTACCCCATCTTTTTGTGAGCTATGCTACTCCAGAATTTGTTTTGAGATGTTATAGTTTTTTTGGAGAGTAATTTGGTACACATAAGGTGAGTCTGTGTACCTTCTCCACCATCTTGGCTTCACCCCCTACCTCAACTCATTTCCCAATTGATTAATGGTTAAAAAATAGGACCTTTCTCAGAAAAAGCAATTAAAGCTCTCTTTAGTCATGCAAAAAGTTCTCTAAATCACTATTAGAGAAATGCAAATTAAAACAACTCTGAATTATCAACTCAGAATTATAAGATTGCATATTATGACAGAAAAGGAAAATAACAAAATTGGGAGAAAATCTGGGGAAAGTGAGACACTAATGCACTATTGGGGAAGTTGTGAATTGATTTGACCATTCTGAAGAGCAAGTTGGACATATGTATAGTAAGTTACCTATAGAATATATCCAAAGTACCTCAACAGTGGGACCTACATGTCAGAGTAACATGTCATATGCTGGTGTCTCCTGGAGTTCCCATGCATCAGCATCTGTGACAACATGGCAGAGCCACCATGTCTCCAAGGAAGGGCAGATGGCATGCCATTTGAAAGCCACTGGCCAAGGAAAGGGAGATAGAGTCAACAGGGTGTTTTAAGGAAGGACCGAAAGCCCAGGAGGACTCTCTTGGCTTCCTTACCTGTTTGGCATTTTCCCTTCATGTTGCAGCCACACAACAAAGCCCTAGCCAGCCAAATGGAGAATCTGATGTAGAAAGACTTCTGCTCTCTAACTTTCTCCCCCTCTATCTCTCCACTCTGTCTCTTTACTAATAAATGCTTATAAATCTGGTGATGAATGCCCAGATCAATTTTTATTTGTAACAGACTCATATCCAAAGCAACATAAAAGAGTACATAATGGTCTTTGACCAAGCAGTACTATTATTAGACTTATATTCCAAAGACATAAAAAATAAAAAGGGGAAGCACCTATATGTACAAAAGTATTTAATCATCTCTCTTTATGGGGGCAAAGAATTGGAAAGTGAGGGGATATCCACAAATTGGAAAATGGCTAATTAAGTTATGACATATTATTGTAATGAAATACTATTGTGTTGTAATAAATGATAAGCAGGTAGAAATCAGAAAACCTGGAAAGACTTAGAAGAAAAAGGAAGTGAGAGAAGCAGAACCAGAACATTGTACATAGTGACCAAAATGCTATACAATAAAAACTGTGAATACATTGACCTAAAATACAGCAGTGTATTGATCTAAAACAATCTCAAACAATTAATAATAAAAAATATCATCTGCTTTCAGAGAAAGATTTGCTGGAATCTGAATCCAGACTAAAGCAAACTTTTTTCACTCACTTAATTCTTTAGTTCAAGCTTCTTTCCACTAAAGGACTAGTGTAAGAAAATGCTTTATATGATTGTACATATAAAATCTGTATGAGTTTGCTTACCATCTTGGAGTAGAGGGGGGAAGGGAGGGAGAGAAATCAAGACTCAGAATTCTTTTTAAAATTTTGGAAAGTTTTTATATGTAGTTGGGGAAAATAAAATATTTTTTTTTAAATAGAAATATTGGTTTTGACATTTGGGTTGTCTTAAAACGGTAAGAAACTATAGAGAGGGAAGCTTTTGAAATAACTAAAAATGGAGTCTATGAGCACCTGATTGATGGTTCTGGTCATAAGTGGGGAGAAGAGGGCAGGCACAAAAGATGTCATGGAAGTAGAATCAAGAAGATTTGCCAACTGAAAAGATAAAAATTTAAGGGGTGTGTGTGTGTGTGTGTGTGTGTGTGTGTGTGTGTGTGTGTATTTGTGTGTGTAGACAGGGATAATGTCAAAGTCTTAAAGTTAGGTGATTAGAATAATGACTTTCATCCCATACCTCACTTATTTGAGAAACACATTAGAAATTGTCAATATATAAATGTGATTTATTATTCCTCTGTAGTATATTATTTTAACTCCATCATTTTATTTTCTTAAATATAAATTACATCAACACAGTTAAGCATGCTTACCAAATACATTACACAGACTTATTTTTTTTACATTTTAAAATTAGCTCCTCTCTCATTTTCAAATGTATCCAAAAGGAAAAAAGCAACATCCATCAAATGAAGTCATCACTGCAGGAAGCTCAATTAGCTCCAAATAATGTCTCCAATGGTAGCTGAACCAGAACTCAGAATAACTTTTCCCAGAGGGCATTATAACCCAGTTGCCATATAAAAATGGTCTTTTGCTACCCTTTCCAATTTTTCTCCATATTTTTATCAATATGTTAGATACTTTGATATTTAAATTTTAGGAGAAAAAAAAGTTCATCAATTAGAGTTTTTAGTTTTCAACTTCCTTTACTTACTTTGTTTACAGTTACCTGGGCAGAAACATCTGCTTTTGTTCCGTTCTGGAGAGTAAAGATTACTGGGTTTTATTTAAACTTGGCATTCCACAGTTATTTACTGGGGCTTTGTTTAAAAAAAAAAAGGAGTTGGAACCTAATTACACAGCAGATGCTGGGAGTGGTATTTATTCACCAAAACCGCACAGGTCATTCATTAAAATCTCAGTTTTAATTAGCAAACACCTGTTTTCTGTTTGATTTTACACTGATAGGTACTGTCTGCAATTTGCTTTCTCTGGTACAAGCAATTAGATAGCCCTGACAGTAACAGTTAATCTAATTAGACCAATGGAGCCCTGGGAGGCAACCATTGACTTGAAGAAATTACTAATACACAAGATCACATCTTCATCCCCTGATTGGGTAAGACTTTTGTGCATTGACCTTAAGTTGTTGCCCTTTCTCTCCCAAGTACCAGGCCAAGGTGTGTGTTTAAGAAAAATACTGACTCAGTCTTGGGAATGGACATCTTAGTCCATTAGGACTTAGTCCATTAGGAAATGTCCCCTTAAGTTAAGAAGTTAAAATAAGTCAAATTCTGGTAGAAGAAAGAAGATAATATCAATGGGGCTCTTGGGCTCAGAGACCAGTTTCCACACCCAGAGATCAAAACAAATTCTAGGATGAGAAAGAATTAGAAAATTCTTTGATGAATTTGTAGACTCTTTCAGAACCCTGGAAAGAATACCATGTCATTATTTTTCACTCAAAATTCCAATGTATTTCTTTTCAAACCATGAAAATTATAACATTGTTATAGAAAGAACACTTGCATTAGGTTTGAGTTCTAATGCTGGCATCTGCTAGACAGGTAACTATGGTTAAGTCCCTTGAACTCTCTCTAGTCTCTCTTCCTTTCTTCATTTAATAAAGATGGCAACTTTAGTGATGATGGTGATAATAGCTAGCAATGATATGGTGCTAAGCACTTTACAAATATTAATCCAGATCCTAACAACAACTCTAGGAGCTCGATGTTACTTTCTCCTTTTTAAAGATAAGGAAAATGAGGTGACAGAGGTTAATGTCTCACCCTGGGTCACTCAGTGCTTGGCACCTGAATGCTAGAAGGAGAATTACCTCTTCCTGATTACTGGACCAATCCTCAAGCCACTGTTCCACCCAGTTTCCCATTTGTTAAATGGGCAAGATAACGCTTGACCCACTCAATAGAGTTTATCATAGAATCACACTGACATAGCTGTACAGCTGAATGATGAGCACACTTACTTCAGAATATGGAAGTATCTCAAACAGACTTTTCATTTTAAATAAGGAAAAGAGGAGTTCCAGAGAGGACAAATAATCCACCTAATATCACACAACAGAAAGTAGCAGAGCCAGATTTCTAATCTAGGTCTTCCGACATTAAATTTAGAGGGTTTCTTTTTAACTATACTATGCTATTCTCAGTAAGAAAAGAACTTTGAGTATTCTAAGGCTTTACAAGAATATGAATTACTATTATTTTATAATCACAATCATTATTACTCCTATTGGCCAAGATTTGCTTGAATCTCAACTTCATAAACATTTGCTATGATCCATATGATTCTGAAAAATCTTCAGGACCTTTTTCCATATATCTAAAATGAGATACCTTTAATTTTCCCTCCTAATTTAAATATATAGTGTTTATATTTTATTCAGTGGGTGCTAGAGAGATAGCATGGAGTAGCGAACAGAAATCTAGGCTGACTCATGAGGACTCAGGTGGTGCAGTGGTCAGGGAGAGCTGAATTAAATTCAGCTTCAGAGACTAAGTAGTAGTGTGACAATAGGCAAGTCATTTAACCTCTGACTGCTTTAGTTTTCTCAACTATAAAAATGGAATATAGCTCTTGTGTCACAGGGTTTTGCAATGAGGATCAGATGAGATCATTTTAAATTACTTACCTGAGATATAGTAGGTACTTAATAAATGACTGTTCTCCTTCATGCCTTTGTTCAAATATAGTCACATATTGACTCTGAGACTTTGAACAAGTCATCTAAATTCACAGTACCTTACGCAACTATCTAAGACTCTAAATTATACAATTGCTAATGCTGTGAATTGGTAGAAGAGATTTCTTCCATCAATGAAATCACAGATACAGAATTAAAAAAAATACAGGTAATATTTTTTTTTACTCAAAATCATTGGTTGCTGTTTGTCACTATATGATTTTAAGGATCTTTGCTATTCAAGTTTTATTCCCCTGGTCAAGTTCCTCCTTATTAATGTCTCACTTACATGGTAGAACTCAGAATTGAACACAGAGCTCCAAAAAGGTCTGACAAGGGCAGAGAACAACAGGGCTTTTATCGGTGCCATAGTCTTGGATGCTATGTATTTCTTCATGAATTCTAGATAATATTTGATTTTTGGACTGTCAGTTACCAAAATATTCTAAGACTACTAGATTTTTTTAGTCAAAGTGCTATCTATCTATCCACACCTCTTCCCTATAGTACTTATGAAACTCAGACTCTCAATTTATTCCTATTAAATTTCATCTCATTCAGCTCAGTCCAAGCTTCCAATCTATTGAGATCTTTTTGAATCCTGTCTTATAATGGTTTGTCTATTCGTCTTAGGTTTGAATCACATAAAAAAAGTGATAAGCAGGACATCTAGGTCTTTTTGAGTCACTGATGGGGATGTTTAACAGTATAGGATCATGTACAGATTACTCCATTAAGAACTTCCCTCTAAGCTATCATCATATCATTAATGATTTTTCTCTGGGTCTAGTCATTCATACAATTCTGAAATCCCAGAACTGTCCTTTTATTCAGCTGTCAACTGTGCATTTAGAATCAGAGGACTTACATTTGAAACCTGGTTGCTGCCTTCATGATCCTACACACACTGTAAAATTATCCTGGGCTTCTGTTTCTGCAATGATAAAATTTAGTATTAAAATAAATTAGCTCTAAAATCCCTTATTGAAATCAGATTTTGCATTTTTGTCTTAACAAACCTCAAGTATGAGTACTAGATACTTCAGAAAATGGGTGTTATTATGAAAACATGGTTTGTTAAATGGGATGTGGTTGTTTAAAAGATCATTTCATTCTCTCTTCCCTAATTGATTTTGACCATTCTTCTTTGCAAAAAGAATTTCATGAGATAGTTTGACTCCATTCACATTTTAGAATCAGAAGGAAAATATACTATAGTTCTCAAAGACATATGTTAGATATAAATGACAGCTGAAAAAAGGCATTACCTATGCCCAAACTTCATAGCTATGTTCTCTGATTCTAAAACTACCTATTATGGTAGATGTTGCAAAGGGTAGAAGAAGAAGGAAGTTATAAATACATACTTTAAAAATGAAGTTCTGCTCCACTTGAAATTTCTCTATAATCCTTGTATTAACTAACATATCCCTAGGAAAAAACTGAGGCTATTTTACATAAGAGAGTCTATTTTTCCATCATTTATTTATTTATCTGTTTATTCATTTGTGGGCATTTTTAAAATTTTTTACTTAACAGCTCTATTCACATGAAGCAGATTTTAGAATAAGTTGTTCTTGCCACGAATTAGTGTTTTATAGAGTAGAATCACATATTTAGATATCTAACTCCCATACAAAATATGAATCCTGCCTATGGCATTTCTGACAGCTAATCATCCTGTTTCTCCTTGAAAACATTTAGGGACAGGAACTAACTGCCTCTAATTATTGTTCTCCCTCATTGTATCGACGTTGGCACCTTTGGTGTCAAATAGAGTGAACCTTATCCTTATTCCATATGGCAGCCTTCCAAGTTGCATTGGGTCAAGTGACTTGCCAAAGTCGAATTTTTACAAGGGTAAATATTTGAGTATATATAATGAATTTTTATAATGAGTTATACACAGAATACTCTTCATTATCAATAACTATCATTTATATAGTGTTGTAAGTTATGCAAACCATTTTATAAATATTATCTCATTTTAGTTTTGCAACAACTCTAATATATGGGTGCTATTACTATGCCTATATATGATGTTAGTTCAGTCATTTTTTAGACCTGTGCTACTCTTCATAACCTTATTTAGGATTTTCTTGGCAAAGATGCAGGAATGGTTTGCCATCTCCTTATCCAGTACATTTTACAGATGAAAAAACTTAGGTGAATAGGGTTAAGTGACTTGCCCAGGGCCACATAGTATGCAATTAGAAATCTTATACCTTTGAACTACATTTCCCAGGAGCCCTCTCACTTCCTGTCATTACGTGCTGACATAGACAAAAGATAAATTGAGTGCAGTTCCACGTTTGGCTTTTTTCCTTTCTGTTGGCAGCTTTGGTAGAGCAGACATTTTGATCAGGTAGAAAACTTAGTCATGTGGTTCTATTTTGTCAGATAAGAAACTTTAAAAATATAATACTTGAAATATTGGAAATTAATTTAACTCTTACAATAGCTAGTAATGGTTTGAGGCCAGATTTGGACTCTGGAAGATGAGCCTCCTTGATGAAGGTCCAGTACTCTACCCATTGTACCACCTAGCTTAAATGTGACTATATTAAGAAATGAGTAAACTAAGATGGCGATTAAGAGCCTTGCCCAACATCACATGGCTAATAGGGGGGCAAAGATCACATTTGGCATTAGATCTTCCTGATTCCCTGATCTTTACTCTATACTCTGGGCCACCTATCTACCTTCTCAGTGGCACCGAACAATTACAAATACTGTAACACTGTTTCAGGTTTTCATGTTATAGTACCATCTGATAGTTATCCCCAAAACAGTGATGATGATTATGATGGTCATGATAATATCCCTAAAAGTTAGCAAATCAAACTTGATCATTTCCACCATCTAGGAACTGGCCAATTCCTACAGTTGTTTATGCTGTCAAATATTTATTCCTATCATACTTTTATCACATATAAGCACATTTTTATAATATCCACTGGAAAAAAAAAACAACAAAAACAATTCATTATCTCAAGACTATTATTGATCAATATACTATAGAGATCTTGAGAGGGAAAGGAACCAAGAAAGTTAAAGAGTTCTTGGTGAACTATGATGTGGAAACAGTGATTGTAGTGAATTAATGGTTGTAAAGCAGTTTGCAAACTTTAAAGTGCTATATAAATGGTGTTTTTTTGTTTTTTTTTAATCAGGCCTTCAGTCGAGTGATGACCTCTCCCTGAGCCTTCTACAGTGCTCCTTCTCAGGTAAGACAATGTTTATAAAGCAATATTGGGGTGATCTTATAAATGTCTAACAACCAGTCTAGGAGTGAAAGATGGACAATGTAAGCACACAAAGTTTTAGATTTAATCTGCATTATTAACACTTTCTTAACTGTAGACAGCCAACTAACAACAAACAATTTCAGCATAATTTATAACAATAGCCAGTCTGGGGGATGTATATGCTTCCACTGAATATTTAACCTATCTAGTTATTATCAAGCCACTGAAGGTGATAGAATTAGAATGATGCAAATGATACAGGTGCCCTGGCAGACACAATAAAAGTACAAGTTGTTTTAAATGTGGTAAGAAACCAAATGTACTACTAGTGATGAATGACAGAATGGTCACATCAAGGAAAGTCAATAAAAATCAACCTTCTCTGAAAAAATTAGAATTTGGTGGACCCAAATAAGATCCAAAATCATTGGCTCAAATATTTCACAATTGCATATCAATTACTAACCAATCACTTTACCTTCTTTTTCTGTGATGTGAACCTGAGCCCACCTTTAAAAAAGATTAAGCATTGATGGCATAAAATATTTATTGCTAATAGATGAGGAAATGAGTGCCATTTCCAAATATAGAGCAATCATGTGTTTATATACTTAATTCAAAGCATTCATGGCTCGAATTGCTCAAAATCTTTACAGACTCTGATAAGAAAACAATATATTGGATAAGGAGGAAAAGGACTAGCTAGAAAGTCCCAACACTGCAGAGAGCAACTCATTATTGATTTGATGATTATTAGAAGAGCAATTTGAAAGCACTCTAACATTTACCCAGTTGTTATTGATCATAATGAAGCCTTTAATTTAGTTCCTACTTGTGACTTAGACATGTACAGCCAATATGCAAAATAAGTGACTCATGCATGTAAGAATTTGGTGTCTAAATGAAAAACTGTTGTTTATTTAAAACATGCCATCAGCACAACTATATCAGGTAAATTTGATATCAAACCTGCCATCAATAAGGGATGAAGAACATTTTGTTTCTATCTCATCATTCCTGAATAAAACTGAGTAGAGGAAGGTAATAAGCATTTATTTCAGACATACTAAGTGCCAGATATTTTGCTAAGTGTTTTTTACAAATATCATCTTATTTTGGTCCTCAGAAAAGCTCCTCAAGTAGGATTATCTTAATTTTTCCATTGAGAAAGATGTGGCAATTGCCACAACAAAAGGTTATGTATTTGCCCTGATTCACAAAGACAGAAAGTGTCTGAGACTGGATATGAACACAGATCTTCTTGGTTCCAAGCCTGGTACTCTCAGCTGTTCCACCTACTACCTGTATAAGTATAGTTATATGTACATATGTGTGTATATATGTGTATATAGTATGTACACATATCACATATGTACATGCACATATATGATATATGTGGCTCTCAGGTCAAAGATAAAGTCATAACAAAATATTATTTTAATCACCTGGTGTGTATCAGTGACATTGAGTTACATGTCTCCACTGAAAAACACATTAAAAAGCAAAATTCATCTCATCAATTTTTTCAGACAATTTCAAAATTGTTTTTTGATAGGGGATGGGGGAGAGCTAGATAGCAAAATGGATAGAATTTCAGGCTTGAAGTCAGGAGATTCTAGGTTCAAATCTTATTTCAGGTATTTCCTAGCTGTATGACCTTAGGCAAGTCATCTAACCCCAATTGCCTAGCCTTTACTGATCTACTGTCCTAGAACTGATACTAAGACAAAAGGAAGGGTTAAATTTGGACCCATTTGGACCCAAATTTAAAATATTTAATTTACACCAAGGACAATAGAAGCTGGAAGCTTTGAAGTTGAATTTGGAGGTCTAAATCTACCCACAGAAGAAAGCTATATTATATAAATACCTTAGTATTCTCAAGACAATATGCCTCAATCATAAGACTATGAGGAGAAACCAGAGTCTGAGTATGTTAAGAGGCTGATTGGCATTCTGAAGTTGAAGCTTTAATGGGAAAAATACATTTTGAGCAATTAACACCTACACTGCATCAGTCTGATTGTATACTTTGGACCCAAATGTATAACAACAGATCTAGAAGGTGTTCAAATAAAAATTCATAAAATATTAATGAAACACAAGGCTAGTCATTCCAAGGCAGCTAGAGATTCATAATAATTAACAAAAAAAAGAGAGAGGGAACAAAGAGGGATAATGGCAAATCTCAGAATATATGATAAATAGGTTGAAAATTTGTAGAAATACATTAGGAATAAATAGACCTCATTTCACAAAGTAACAATAATGTTTGAAAACAGGTATACAGTATTGTATTTTCCATCATAATAAAAAGTGTTTTATATCTGGACAAAGACTATGAAATGGGTAAAATCCAAAAGAGATATCAAAGTGATTGACATCTACAGAAACTCTGCCAACAATATATCTACAAAGAATTACTGTTCAATAAGCTAAACTATGCAAGTTTTTTTTTTCTTGAAATGATAAATGGTGTCTGAAAAACCTGGGTTCAAATCCCACCTCAAACACTTATTTGAGTAACCTTGAGAAGTAGCATGGTATAGTGTAGTGATGGTGAACCTTTTAAAGATTGAGTGCCCAAACCAACCCTCACACTCATGTGAGCCCTCCCACTCTACCCTGGTCAGGGGAGGGAGGAAACACTCCCATTGGGCTACTGGGCAGAAGGGCAGGTGATGAAGCAGCCCCCTCCAGCACACACCAACACCTGTGCAATAGGTTTACCACCATGGGTATAGTGATAGAGAGTTTACTTGATAACCTTGTACATGAAGTATTTGATTTGTCCTGTTTTTACAACTGAGTGATTTTTGAAAGCCGTAAAAGAGATATGATATATTGAAAAATATCCTCAATGTTAGAACTATCCAACCATGGGCTATCCTGCTTTAGGAGGATGTATAAGTCCTCACCAGACACCTCCAAGTAGAGCACTGGTGACCACTTCTTGGGTAGGTTACATAGGGAAGTCTTGTTCAAATCTAGATGACCTGCAAGATTCCTTCTAACTCAGGGATCCTGGGATTCTGGAGTTTGGTTTGACAAATACTTCATATATACCATTTCAATTGTTTTCACAGCAGCTCTCTTAGGTAGGTGCTAGAAGGCATGTGGTATCTTCTCTACTCTCTTGTTTCTTATCTTTCATAGAATCTCAGAAGTCATCTATTCCAACATGGACCAGAAAAATTCCCCCACTGCAAGGTCTCCAAATGACATCCAATCTTTATTGGATGAGTTTAAGTGATGTATGTATAGTTTACTAACTTCCAAGATAGTTCATTGTCCAAGGACTTGGGAGGTTCTTCCTTGTCCTCAGTCAGTATCTGTCTTTCAGCAGTGTATACCCAATGCTCCTAGTTATGGCCTTGGTCAGCAAAAAAACAACCTAATGCTTCTTTACTAACTCACCAACAAGTTTGGGGTCCATCAGTTACTCTGATTCTATTTGCTGAGAGACTTTACTGGGGTGTCACAACTGTGCATGTTACAGCTTCTTAGAGGTCCAGGGGTGAGTTGAGTGGCAGGTATACACCTTTGGTGTATAAACATACCTGAAAAGGGAATGATGAGCCCATAGCCCAGAGGTGCTAGTCCTCTTTGAATACACATACAATCTGAACCATAATGTTATTTTTACCTACTTACCCTTACTTGATACAGTATACAATCTCTTCCACATCTCAACTTTTCCCATTGTGATTTTTATATATTGTGGGTCAGCATAAGAAATTAAAAAGAAATTGGGGCTTGGGGGTACTGCATAAAGCCACAGATGACAGGCAAAGGTCAGAAGATGACACAGAAAATGTTTAGAAACTCAGAAATGCACAAAATGTATGTATGTATGGTACTATATAATACAAACATAGTTTATCCTTGATCATCACAAATATACATGATTTCATTTTTTTCATTTTTTAAATTTAAAATAAATATAAAGATAGTTTGCTAAAAGAAGCTAAGTCATCAGATGACACAAAAAAGCTAGAAATGTAGCATTTAGTAACTCATAAATTTTATATTTCATATAAAACACCATATGTATAACATAAAAGAAAAAGAAAAAATTCAGATGTCTTCTCTAGTATTAAGGGAATGCCAAAAAGTTTTACGTGGATTTTCCAGATCACAGGAGAGGGGTACACCTAATTACTGGGATGTAGAAGGAATACTTGCATTTTTATAGGGAAACTACTTTTGGACATAGGGCCTAGACTATGTATGGAGCACCATAAGTGGTCATTCCTTGGAAGTTAAAAGAGATCATTTAGGGATTGATTGGTCTTTGTAGTTACTGCTTCTCATATCTTGTAATAGTTATATTTACAGAGTTTTTGCATATTGTCTCTCCCATTAGAATGTGAGCTTCCTGAGAGCAGAAAGTTTTTACATAATTTGTTTTCTTAGTCAATAAACATTAATTAAACACCTACTATGTGTCAGTCACTGTGTTAATACCTTAACAGAGGACCTGGCAAATAGTAAAACCTTAATAATATTTTATTGACTAATAAATCACACTACATGGAAGTCACCTTGTCTTCTTAAGCACAAAGTATTCTCCCTTCACCAATTACCACTTTTTTTTTTCTAGGAATGTGTCCTTCTGCTCATTCATTGACTGCTATTCAAACATATTTTTCCTCCTCCCTTCCTGCTTTCAGTTCAGACCAACCTGTCCCTTTCTAAAAGCCAGGAGTTCTCCCAGCATGCAAGGGAACAGACTCTCCAAGCTGAAGAGAGCAGTGTGAAAATCTGCTGAAGCTCAACAGGGAGTGCTCCCAAGAAGAAACAAGAGAGATTTTTTTTTTTTTTTGTAAACCAGTGGATTTTGTGCATTGAAACTGTCATTGGTATCTATTTGGAGTTTTTTTTTTAATGCCAAGAATAAAAACAGATCTAGCTATTTTTTGTCATAGTCAATGACTTATTCTGAAAATTGTTTTAATATTTAATCTGGAAATGATCACCTTTCACTAAGCCTGTGTTTTTAAAAGGTTAGTTTATTTTGAAGTGTTGTTTTGCTGTGTCTCCACAGTAACATTTTATCTGAAAGAACACATTTCCAATTAGATAATGAAGGTCAATGAGGAAATTGCTTTCACTGTTCAAGAAATTTGCTTTATACATATTTTTTCAGGAAGTCATTTATTCTATAATGTGAATACACACACACACATATACACATACATACATACTTAATTACTTTTTTTTGTTGAGGCCAATAATTTATTGGTGATTGCAATCCTCCCAAGTAAGGAAACTCTCTTTACCATTGCAGAGCAGCTATTTTAATTGGAGTTTACAATCTTGAAGAGCTATTTAAACCACTGAGTAGTTAGATGACTTCTTCAGTCTCACAGTCAGTCATTGTTCTTGGAGGAACTTGAACCTATGTCTTCCTGACTGCATAGGCTAGTTTTATATTCTACCACTCATTAATGACCTCTCATGTTTACATATGAGTAATTAATTATCTTTATCTAAGTCTATCTCTGAAGTTTTCTTATACTCTGGATTCAGTAAGTCATCTGACCTCTTCAGAGTTTCATTTTCTCCATCTCTAAGACAGATGGTAGGGGCTTGAAATAGTTATGGAATACATATCTGAGGTCCCTTCCAGGGCTAACATTCTGTAGTTCTATAATTCTTCTAAAAATGTTCTTCTGAAAAAAAAGAAGAAAATTAGGGTCATGGAAAAGATTGGAGCTGACTCAACTAGTTCTTCAGGGAAGGCACAAGTGATAGTTCCAAACATATAACTCTTAGAGAAGAGTAATGGAGAAAAAATGGCAAACCACTCTAGTTTCTTTGTCAAGAGAAGCCCTTGAAGAGTTGAGAATGACTGAAACAACTGAACAACAAGAGCAGCAGCAAAGAGAAAATGCTTGGCAGGCAAAAGAAATAAACCTGGCAGATTTGAGATAAGACAGTAAGATTTTCAGTGGGGAATTTTCCATGTGAATTTAGAAATGCAGAACAATTTGGGAAACAATTTTGGAGAAAGGAGGTTTTGATAGACATTCTTTTGAACCTCCTTTGATGATACCTCCTTCTGCTCTTCCCCACAAGCTTATATTTGCATAATAGTAGGGGTGCCTTTTGCTAAGTCAAATAGACTCCTGTCCACAGGAGGTGGTATAAATGTTTCCTTCTTTTGAGAAGTATTGAACAGATCCCTATTAAAATTCAAATACTCCGAGAAGATTTAGGAAATTTCTCTGGCAGGCATTTATAGCTTAGTGTGAATTAGTTGAGAAGGTTCATTTAAAAAAATTTATTGTGATGCAATACTTTCATATCATTCATTATTGTAAGAGCACACTCATACATAGCCAAAATCCCCAAATAAAACAATAAATACCCCGATGTGAAAGACAAGTCCAACAGCTGGAAAACATTTCTTGTGATGTCTTTCAGGATTGTCCCATTGCAATGCTGAGAGTAGCCACGTTTTCACAGATAACAGGTTCATTTTAACAGTGACAGTATGGCACAATAAATACTGGCTTTGTGGTCAAAGACACTGCATTAAAAAAATCTGTCTGATAATTACCATGAGGCCATGGGTAAGTCACTTAATTTCTGAGCCTCATTTCCTTCATCTATTCAAAGAAAATATTTGATTGGTTGGTTTCTTCCAGTTTTAAACTGATGATATTAAGGCTGAAAGGTAAGAGAAGGTTATGATAGGGTGAGTAGGAAAGGATAGCCTGAAAGTACCATGAACCTGGAAAAGAATGAGAAAGTGATGAGAACTGGGTACTAAATGTTAATATGGGAGAGCCCTGAAGATAAACCACTTAGATCACAGTTTTGCCTAAGGCCAGCTCTTCCATGGTAGTTTTTATCCCAAGGTGTCCTGGAGGAATGTATAGTCCTGTATATAGAATTTATTTAAACCTTTCCAAAGGTAGAGCATTGATTGAAGTGTTGAATTGCTATCTTGGGATAAAGATGAAATGCACATAGGCAGAACAAACTAGACTAGCAACAAATATGAATCACTAATGATAACTACTCCCCAAAAGGGCCAATGCAAAATATCTGGCTAATGGATAATTATGACTTAAGAGAAGCAAGCTGTGTTATCCTCATGAAAACTGTGATGTTTCACAGTTATTATGAGAACCTTAAAGCTTCTGTTGAGTGTGTGAATCACTCTGAAAGAATCTGTTGAAAGTTAACTCTAGGTCACGGTTTGTCCATTGCCTCCCTGAAGCCATGTTGCCTTGGAATGGCATAATCAATGGAGGTCACAGTATTAGCACCAAGCTTTCATCTCTTGTTTAGAAGTTTTTAGGAAGCATGTTACACATCCCACCAGGATCCTAACAGTGCCACACAAATTTGATGTCTCCCTGTGCAGGGACCCTCATGAAGCCTCTTGAAAATGTGTTCACCATATTTTCCAGGACTATGGATTTGCCCCTAATTATATTTTGCACTCTATCCATACTTGTGTGCTTTTGCTTTCTATACTCTTTAAATGAAACTGCATGTGGAGAGGTAAAGTGCTTAAGAACTCACTTTAACTAATGTTTCTATTTTAGTATTTCAACTTTTCTAGTGCTAGAGTGCCCTTTGCTTTGTTAATGACTGGTGCTTGGATTTTAAATTTTAAATTCTCTTCACTGTGTAACTAAAGGTTAGAAGTTCTACCCAGTAAAATGCTGAGATAATAAGGATTTGGGACTTTGGAGATTCCTGAGGGTCTTTTCTCTTTAGAGTGTTATTATCTCCTTAAGGCTTCTGAGGGGACACAGGCCCTGGCTGATGATTGACGAAATGAGACTATAGAAGACAAGCTCTTATAAGAGCCACCTCTTTCCAAGCGAGTCAACAAATTTTGTCCTGCTATCTTCAGGTTCACTCTTCATTTTTGCTCTTTATGATAGATACTTGATTCCTGCACCATGATTAAAACGTTTGAAGTGCAGACCCTTCAGAAATAAAGACATGCCTGGCCTGGATGCCTTTGTTGAACAGAGGTGCTAAAACTAATTACTTAAATTTTGTGGATCTTAGTTTTCTTATTTTTAAAAAAGTTTCATCTTAAATTCAGTGATCTATAAAGTCCCTAAATCTCTAAATTTATGATTGTAACTATGAGATTTCAGGGTTTGAACCTTCTATAAAGGGAAGGGAATTTTTTGATCCAGATTACTCTTTAGGGAGGAAAATGGCTTGATTGCATAGTCCCTAAGCAGCAATCTACTTGGAAGCAATAACCAGTAAGTTATTTGGACAATTTGTCTCCTAAAGGAAAAGAATCACTTGCCAGCAACCTATAGAGTGTTAACCACAGATTGGTCCTACAAGATTTTTGGGGGGGAGTAGAATAGACTCAGTGCTATATCAGTGTATTTTCAGTCTTGATTTTCTTTGAGGTAGAGAGACCTAATGGAATACATGTGTCCTATGTGTTTTCTGTTCTTGTTTCCAAGAATCTTATGAGTCTTTTTAGTCTTCTGTGTTTTCTGAGGGGTTAAATCAAGATTCCCTTCACATGATTTTTATTTCCTTCCCTGAATATTTTGCATAAAATCAGAGAAGACTAATATTTGAGGGAAAGCAGAGCATATTCCCAATATAGGCTTTATTTAACATGATTTCTTGTTATTGTTGCCATTGGTAGTGGTGGTTGTATTGTCATTATTGGCTGATGAGATGACTTTCCCCTGGAATAATTTCAAGTAGCAGCAATGAACCCCAGAGAGAGATGATGACCCTTTTGGAAATCAGCCTTGTGTCTCACCCAGGTCTGTGTCAATGCAGAATCTTCTGGCAGGCAGGGCTGGGTGAAGGGTTATAGCAATAACAAAAACAGTAAACACAATAACAAAAGACATTTATACAGCACTTTAAAGTTTGCACAGAAGGTACTTACATAATAATAGTTATAATTACTATTGTAGATCACATAAGAAAGTATATAAGGTTCTTCGTAAACCTTTAAGAGCTACGTAAATGTCAGCAAAGATCATTATTAATAGTTCCCATTTCTAAAGCACAGCATGGCTTATAAAACAGTTTTCTTCAATTTGGTAACTAAGGATTACAAGTATTATGATCTCAACAGATGAGGAAGCGGGCTTAGTGTTTGATATTCGTCCATGGTTGACCCAGCTAGGAAATAGCAATCATTGAATTGGATCTCAGGTTTGTTCAACTCAAGTTCAATGTTCTCTCCAGAGTGTGGCAAATTCTGGTTTGCCTGTGAGCACGTTTTCCCAATGAAAAGTTCAATGGATGGATTTTTTTGGATTCTTTGAAATGACCACCATTCAAGGCTTGTATGATTGAGATTATTGTGTGTTCAGAGACAGTGTGGCATGATGGATAAAGAAGTGACCTCAGAGGCAGGAAAACTTGATTTTCAGTTTTGCTTCTGACACACTAGCTGCATAGCCATGGCTCAATCATTTAACCCTTCCGTACCTCAGCAATTCTCTAAGATTCTACATTAAAGGTGAATAAGGAATCCACAGAAAGGACCACAGATAATGACGTAGAGAGAAATCAGTGACCATCTATTCCAACCCTTTTATTTATTTATTTTTAGAAAACGAGTTCCAAAGAGGTTAAGGGACTAGTCTGGGGTCATTTAGCTACTAAGTATCAGAGAGAGAATTTGAGCCTACTTCATCTGACTCCAGAACTAAGGATCTGTATCAGTAAATGGAGTCCCTCACAGAAAGAATTTGCTATAGTTTTCAATATCTGTAATTTGGACCAAACAAATCAATAAATAAAGCATGCATAAGGGGAAATGATACTTTGAACTTCAAAGTCCCAGTCAGTACCTCCTTCTGTCAGTTCAGTAAGTCAATAAAAATTTATTAAATACTTGGTGTCTGCACAAGCCACTTTGCTAAGCACTGAAGAAAGGAGAATGTCCCTGCTCTCAGAGTTCATGGTTTAATGTGGAGATGATATGCAAATAAGGATGTACAAATGAACTATATACTGGATAAATTGTAGATAATCAAGAAGGGAAGGCATTAGTTTACATTACATTTCCACACAGTATTGAAAAAATAAATTTACTGATTTGTTATATTAAAATACTCAGTTAATCCCTTCCCTACCTGCTTTCCCAGTTTACAGAAGGCTTCGTTTGACAAAAAAAAGACATAAAACTATGTCTTACTTATTTCTATTTATCATTTCTTTCTCTAGAGATGGATATATTCATCCTTCAAATAATATTTCTATTGCTATATATAATGTTCTTTTGATTATGCTCATATTACTCTTTATAATTTTATGTAGATATTTCCATGTTTTTTTCCAAAAATTTTTTCCAAAATTTTCTAATATCTGCTCGTTTCTCATGTACATTCCTAACACACATAGTCCACTTCCTTTATATTATATATTCATTCTCTCTTTTTTGTAGAACCCTTATAGTCTTGGTATTAATTTAAAAAAAAATCTTTACCTTTCATTTTAGAATCAATACCATGTATTGGTTCCAAGGCAGAAGAGCAATACAGGCAAGGTGGGGTAAGAGACTTCTCCAAGGTCACACAGTTAAGAAGGGTCAGGCCAAATTAGAGCCTAAGACCTCCTATCTCTAGGCCTGATTTTTAATCCACTTAGCTGCCCCCTTAGTATTAATTCTAAGACAAAAGAACAGCAAGGTCTAGGCAGTTGAAATTAAAGTGACTTGCCCAGGTGACACAGTTAGTTCACACAGCTAGGAAGTGTCTAAGGCCAGATTTAAACCCAGATCCTCTCAACCCTAGGACTGATACTCTATCCACTGAGTCACCTAACTGCCCCTATTCATTCGCTCACCACACAGTCAAGCATATGATCTTTAGGTTTTTTGTTTGTTTGTTTGTTTGTTTTTTGCCTGAAATTCAATAGCAGAAATTTAAAGCCCTTTTTGATCACTACAGCAGCCTTATGCTACTCTTTCTGTGTTCATGGATTGCTAAACTGAATTTTCAGTGTGTGACAGGCACAATAATTTAGGGAACAGAGAGTTAAATGGAAGATTATGAGCTAGTTTTAAAACCCAGTGGCACAATTTATCCTTAGGGAGGAGGGAGAGAAAAGCTTGGAAAGAAAGTCATTTACTAATTAAATTAAATTGTATGGATCTGGGAAGACTGAACACTTTAATTAATCTAGCCCTCTTATTGGCCTACTGAGAAGTAGTGTTCCAAGATACATTGAGTGTGATGATGAAAATGGAAATGACTGCAATCTCCATCACAACATGGGAGAAGAAGTAGAACATGGCTCAGCAGGTCGATAAGTTGAGTATACGAATAACAAAGACCTGGTGAAGTTTGAGAGAGGTTAGTTAAACTGCCCAAAGCCTGGAGATTAATTCACAACTGAGCTTCTCTGGAGAGATGGGGTTAGGATGAAAGACAGTGGAGACATACATATGTACATCTCCAGAAATTCTGCCAGGTGCAGCTAAGTGGCAGAGGGGAAAAAGTTGGCCAAACATGAAACTAAAGGACCTAGGTTTAAATTTCAGCTGTGTCACTACTAGTTCTATGCTTCTAGAGAAGTCATTTCTCCTCTATGATCCTCATCTAGAAAATGAGAATAATAATATTTTACCACTTGATAGGATTTTAAGCAAAGTTCTTTCTATTCTTTTTTATTTAATTTTGTTGATTAATTGAGAAAAAAATTTCCATGGTTACAAGATTCATGTTCTTTCCCTCTCCTCCTCCATCCCCTTTCCCGTAGCCAATGAGCAATTCCACTGGGTTTTACATGTGTCATTGATCAAGACCTATTTCTATATTATTGATATGAGCAAAGTGCTTTCTAGGCCTTAAAGCTATCATAAAAATGTGAGTTATTAACATGTTGGAAATTTTCAAAAAACTTTGAAATCATTGTTAAAGAAAATCCTTAGAATTTAGAATTTCCTTGTTTTTCATTCTTGGCCTTTTGGTATGTTCATTGTGCAGGCTTTTTGTTCAAAATACTTTCAAATCTCTATCTATCTATCCAGCTATCTATCATCTTCAGTTTTAAAAATACCTTTAGAGACATTATCATTTGATGCTTACACCAATGCTGGGAGATAGGTGTTAGTTTTTAACCTCATTTTACAGATGAAGAAAATGAGAGTTAGAGCAGATTACTGATTTGTCAAGGGTCAAACAACTAGTAAACATTGGACATAGGATGTGAACCTAAGTCTTCCTGACTCCAAAGCTGGCTCCCATTTCAATAAAGGAAAATTTTCAGAGACCACAAAGTTCATATCAAAATCCTTGAAATTCCTCTGTAGTTCACTGATACTAGGTTTGTGACAGCAAAGCTATCTCAATTATTTGTCCTGATAGTCAAAGCTTCTGTGCTATTGACTGATTGATTCACTATTTCCAGGAAGGCCACTGAACTTGTCTTAAGAGGAAGCAAAATCTTGGAGTATAAAAGCCAACAACCATTATTTGTGGTAAGCAAATATTTGATTATTTTCACTTAAAAAACAACACCTTTAATTGTGATTAGTAGAATATAAGCCTGTTGAAGTCTGGTACTGTTTCTTCTTTATCCTCCTTGGTACATGGCAGACATTTCATAAATGGTGATTGAAGAGAATTGAACTGATCAACTGTTTAACTTTCTGACCACAAAAAGCCTTTGGAAGCAGTGGTTTACACGTTTAGCATCATGTGTCATTGAATTTTAAAATGTTAAATTGCCAAGTCTGAAAGTCAACAAGGTAGTCAAGTCATGAGTGATCACATTCATATTTTCACTTATTCATTGAGAAACTGAGACAAAGGTAGCTAGTATATTTTCCTTTTATAAAAAAAATCTGGGGAGCAGCTGGGTACCTCAGTGGACTGAGAGCCAAGCCTAGAGATGGGAAGTCCTAGGTTCAAATCTGACCTCAGACACTTCCCAGCTAGGTGACCCTGGGCAAGTCACTTGACTCCCATTGCCTAGCCCTTATCACTCTTCTGCCTTGGAGCCAATACACAGTATTGACTCCAAGACGGAAGGTAAGGGTTTTTAAAAAAAAAAAATCTGTAAAAGCTATTTTCCAATCTAATCATTCCATGATGTCTCCACTTCTAGTCAGTAACACATTTCAGAATTCATATGAAATTGTTTTGTTCCTCTCATATTCAAATCCTCTTCTCAGAGATTCTCTCAGTGCAAGAGACTTATGTTTACTTTGTCTTATACCCTCCTCTCAAAAAATGGGGAAAATCATTATCAGACACTATGCCTTTATGTGTCCTAACTTCTTTCCTGGAATTTCTTCTATTGTTACCTTGTTTCCTAGAATTCCTAGTTATATTTTATGCCACATACTGTGGGAAGCCTTTTCTTATCTTTACAGTGTCTTCAGGCTCATCAAATTATAATGGATCTATGGGAAGGTATCATTTATCAATTTGCCTCAGTATTGCCTATACCACTTCAATGCTTCATATATAATGGATATTTAAATAATCTTTGTTGGATTGGAATAGTTGAATAAAATCCAGATTCCTGAAACTTCTACTGAAAATATATACTCCACTAAATTTTACATTAAATATATCTCATAAGAGTCTCATATCTAAGTTGAATAGGGAATTAACATAAATATATGAGATCCTGATCTGTCCTGATCTGTCCTGCATTATTTTTTTATCAAACAAATTAAATAAATTTTATCAAAAGAAAAAAATTGCAAACTACTTATTACCACATGGAAGGTCCCTCTAAATCACTAATAGTAAGAGAAAAGAAAACAAATCTCTGCCCCAACTCTATCCCCCAGCATAGTTCACAAAAGACAGAAATTCTCATTCTTTGAGAGAATCCAGGGATGACAAGTATTCTTATAAATTTTCAGTGTGATTATGATTAGTCTGACCATTCTAGAAAACAATTTCAAATTGTTAAAATAAACAACTAAAGTAGCTATACCCTTTCACCCAGAGATCCCAATAAAACAGAGGAAAGATTTGCATACAATAAAAAGTAATGTGAACCTACGGCATGTGTGCCAAGGCACTTCTCTGTGGGCACACCCATGCCTGGCCCAGAAGAATTCTTCCCTTCCCCCTCTCCATCATGCCTCCCTGCCCCTCTGCACTTATTCCCTCCCCTGAACTGAGTGCTCAGGTCATGTCCTTCCTTTTCTCTTTCCCTCATCTGGAATTAGGCAAGGGCAGGAGGGGGAAGTGGTCTCCTCTCCTATTACCTAGCTAGCCCCCAACCCCTAAAAGACCTCCCTTTCTTCTCTCCTTCCCCCACTAGCTGCAGTCTGAGGGAGCAACCTCACCCCCTAAGGCTAACTGTGCTTTCATGCCCCCTGCTCCCACCCCCATGTAGGTTGCAGCCCAATAGGCAGCCCTGGGGAGGTTGAATGCAGGGGTGTGTTCCCATGGTCACAGGAGTTGGCTTCCCCACTTCCCAAGCCAGCTGTGCAGTAGAGGGCGTCAGGGCATAGCATGCAATCTGGCAGGGGTGGGGACAGGACGGACCTAGCACTGGGACCCTAAAAGGTTCGCCAACACTGTACTAAAATATTATAAACATTACCCCAGCTCAGTTCAGAAATGATCAATTCAGCCTAAAAAGACCATCTTTAAAGATATGAAAAGATAGTGAAAGTGGAGAACATATTAACAAAAGACTAACTCATGTACCTTTTATGTATTAAAATAGCTTTTGATCATCAGTTAATATTTAAATGCCATATTTGAAGGATGTCATAGTTTAGAGTAAAAATAAATATAAAAAGAGATAGATTCCTTTCTGGGAGCTGTTATCACTTTATTAAATACTCTAAATTTTAGTTGAATCTGTGGGAGGTAGGGTGTACTATGAGAAGCAACATAGTATTGGCAGCTGGGTAAAAAAAAAAATGAGATTTGAAGTGTAAAACTTGATCTTGACTCCCAACTAACGATTTTGACATTGAGAAAACTATTTGATTTTCTTAGAAAATACTTTTTTCATTTGTAAAATAAAGGGGTTGTTCTCTTTGATGTTTAAGATCTCTTTTTATCATAAAACTATAATCGAATAATCATATATAACTGAAAATTCTAGTACTCAAAATTATAATTTTGGTTATATCTCTAACATACTCTCAGATATTTCTAATATTCACAATTTTTCTGAAGCATACACATAGTTCCACTTTTAGCTCTAAAACATGATATGTTCAGAAAAACTTCGTTATAACATCCTTTATTTAAAAAAATCTTCCTTTCACCATTCAGGAAAATATTTTATCTATTGACACCTTAACAAAGAAAATGTTTTTCAGAGATATAAGGGAAAGAAAAGAAAGACTCTTAAATTAGGTACATCAAAGAATTTAAATGTCAGTAATGATATTTGGTGACCATATGACCTTGAGAAAATCACTTATTAAACATATCTGAGTCTCAATTGTTTCATACATAAAATGAAATATTTGGATAGATTATCCCCAAATCTTCTAAATCGAAATGTATGACCTTTTTTTAAGTTTACCAGTTAGTTCTAAGACTCCTCACTATGCCTTCCTTCCATTATCTCCATAAAGGGGAAAAACTGTGCTGTGCCCATTAAATTCCTTTTTAAGGAAGTCTTCATTCAATTTGGAAGAAAGAGATAAGAATGCCATGTCAGTTATTCAATAATATTTCATATTTTTTCTATACCACCCTAATTCATGTAATAACAGCAAGATCAGATTATGGGACCATGTTAATACACAAAAATGTAAATTAGATGTGGATAAGAGCTTAAACAATTTGAGAGAGGGTATTTTGATTAATGAAAACAAATGATGTCATACAGGAAATACTTAGTTATTGACTGAAAGAATCAGACACAACTATGTCTTGTGTATAACATAGCATGCCATTTTGAATTTTATTTTTTCTTAGAAACATTGAAAGGGAATGGAATTGTGTTTCAATTTAACTATGAAAGAAGTATCCTGAAAATGAAATGCCTTTGGAAAATTATTTTTTTTTAATTTTTTTCCCTCTCCATTCTAACCAAGTGACCACTTTTAAAATTCAAAAGGTCAGGAAATATAAATTTGCCAGAGTTTGTACATGTTCATCATAAACTGAGAGATCCACCAAAGACAAACCAAACACATGAAGGAACAAAAATTTTAAGATTCTACAAAGATATCAACTTTCAGAGTCCATCAAAGAGCTATACCTAATAGGAAGTTCATGGCAGTTTTATGAAAAGGAAAGAGAAGTATTTATAGTTTGGAGCTATGAATTTATCCTTTCACTGTATATCCTTTTTTTCCAAATTTGAGCCTATATTCCAAATAGGACCTTAAGCGAAGTAGGGGACAATATACTTCCAGGTGGAAGAGATGTTTCTATAATAATTTTCTTTTCTATAATTGTTTTTGTTGTTGTTGGGTCATTTTTCCACCTCATCAAAGTCTTCATAAGCCCATTTTAGGTTTCTTTGGCAGAGGTCCTGTAGTGGTCTGCCATTACCTTCTTCAGTCCATTTTATAGAGGAAGAAACTGAGGCAGACAGGGTTAAAGTGACCTTCCCAGAGTTACACAGCTAGTAATTATCTGAAACTAGATTTCAACTCAACAAAATGAGTATTCCTGACTCCAGACCTGGCAGTCTATCTATTATACTATTTAATTCCTCAAATTGTTCTTTCTATGCAGTGTAGTAAATAACCTTTTTAAAAGCTAATTAATGTTGGCAAACAATCAATGGAAAATATAACAGTCAGGACTTTGATGTGACAGGATTAAAAAAATGAATCCTTTTGACAGAACTCTTAGAATATGAAAGAGGAAGGTAGTAATATCTGATCTCTAGAAACCTTTATTGTCAGTGTTAGTGGGAGCTGGGGAAATGACTTTAGAGATGGTGTTTTCCATTTATAAAATGTTTCACTAATGTCACATAACATACTCTATGAGCAAGCAGTTGGGCAGTAAGGAGCCTGACTCTTTAATGTTGGTGTTTTCTAATCAGAAGAGAGCAATTTTCTTCTGTCTGAGTACTTGCCTAACATGTTTTAACATTACCAGAATAATGAATACTAAAAATAATACAGAAAACAATTTCATACACCTGTAGCATTTTCCAAATTTTTTCAGGTAACTAGACTATTTTTCTAGAATATACATCTTAAGATACAATTGACAAAATTATAGTGTTTTCAAAAATAGAAAAACAAGAGAATAAGATACAAACAGTGAAACAAAAAAAGGAAAGGGAGAGAAAAAGACAAAAGGAAAGGGATAGAGATTTTCTTACAGAAATAGTAATAAAAACTGCAGAGTGGTCAAGAGTTCTTACAAATTTAATGTGTTTTCAAAAGGAACTTGAGATTACGAGGCATGAAACTTTGTTTGACAGTGTATTTGAAAGGAACCCCCCATCAAGATCTAGAGGAATCCTAACCCTTTACTGAAAGGACATAACACTCCTATATTGACTCCCAGATGAGAGGCAGATAAAGAAGAAAGAGAGGTACAGAGTGATTGTAATCTGTCCAGTGGCACACTAGTGACAAAATATCAGAGGAGCCTTTTAGTAGAGTGCTGATGGAGGAAACTTGGACTATTATTGTGTGAAACCATGTTTATTCCTTTTTGAAAGTTTATTTTTATGATACTTTTCCAAATTATATGTAGTTATAATTTTTAATAACTGTTTTCTGACATTTTGCAATGTGTTATCACCTTCCCTTCCACTCCTTACCCTTCCCAATATGGCAGTCAATATAATATAGGTTATACATGTGCTATCATGCAACACATATTTTTGTGTTCATCATGTTATGAAAATAGACATATATCACTTATTCAAGAAAATTATGAATGAAATAAAGTGATGATGTGCTTAAATCTGCATTCAAACTCCATTAGTTCCCTCTGTGGTGGTGATAGCATGTTTTTGTCATGAGTCTCTTGGAATTGTCCTGAATCCTTGCATTACTGATAATAGTTGCATTCGTAGTTTATCATCATATATTATTGTTATTACTGTGTATAGCTTTCTTGATTTTCTTTATTTCACTTTGCCTCCCTTCATATGTCTTTCCTGTTTTTTTTTTAAATCATCTTATTTTCCTTTTCTCATGGCACAATAGTATTCCATTATAGTCAAATACCACACTTGTTCAGTCATTCCCCAGTGGGTAGCCATCTCTTCAGTTTGTAGTTCTTTGCCACAACAAGAGGAGGTGCTATAAATATTAAGGTACAAGTAGGTCTTTTCCTTCTATCTTTAACCTCTTTTGGAAACAAACTTAGTAGTGGTATTGCTAGGCCAAAGGGCATAAAGACTCTGATGGCCTGTTGGGCATGTTTCCCAGTGAAATAAAAGTGTCTAATTCTCAAAATGAAAACTTTGGTCTATACTCCCAATATCCTCAAGGCAAAATCACCCGTTAGTTGACCCAGTGGAGAAAGGGATAATTAGAATCTTTTAAATTTCAAGGACTTTTTGTTGACTGTTTATCTAAAGAAAAGCAAAGAAACTGATTTAAAAAAAAAGCTCTAGATTCAAGAGCAATAAAAAACTCAGTTGCTTCCTTATTTCTTAAGAATGTTAAAGTTACACTTTTTCTGTACTTTACCACACCCTGGTGTTTATATTGTAAATTCAGACGCCGGGAAGGGACTGAACAGGGATATATAGGGGGAAGTCTCCTGTTAGGAACCTATAAAAAGCCTGTTTTTGCACCCAGGCATTGCATTTGCCATTAAGGCATCTTCCTTTCTCAAGAGGAAAAGAAATAGGGCATGACTGCATGGCTCAGCAGATTGAGAGCCAAGACTAGAGAAGGGAGGTCCTACATTCATATTTGGCCTCAGAGACTTCTTAGCTGTGTGACCCTGGGCAAGTCACCTAACCCTCATTGACTAGCCCATGCTACTCTTCTTCCTTGGAATGAATAAATATTGATATTGATTCTAAGGCAGAAGGTGAGTGTTCAAAAGAAAAAATAGGGGAAAAATTAACAACTCCTTTTCTTTACTCCCATTTTCTGACTCCAAATATTTTTTTTTGAGTGGATAGCACTGGGTGCCTGTTCTTTTATCCCACTCAGTTCCAACTTGTTCTCCAGAATGGTTGTATTATTTCACAATTCCATTAATCGTGTTTTTTAGTGTCTCAATTTTCCCACATCCCCTCCAATATTCATAATTTTTCTTTTTTGTCATATTAACCAGACTGACAGGTAGAAGACAGTACCTCAGAATTGTTTTAATTAGCATTTTTCTAATTAATAATGATTTGGAGAAGTTTTATATCACTAAAACTAGTTTTAATTACTTCTGAGAAATCTTGTTCATATCCTTTGAACATTTATCAGTTAGAGAATGCTTTGTTTCTTATAAAATTAACTCAGTTTTATATGTTTGAGAAACAAGACCTTTGTCAGAGACACTTGTTATAAAGATTTTCCCAGTTTGTTGTTTCCCTTCTTATTTGTATTACTTTCAAGGCAGAAGAATGGCAAGGGCTAGGTAATGGGAGTTAAGTGACTTGCTCAGGGTCACACAATTAGGAAGTGTCTAAATCTAGATTTGAACATAGGACCTCCTGTTTCTAGACCTGGACCTCAATTCATTGACCAATCGAGCTGCCTCCTAAATTGTCTAGTTTATATCTCATAATGTTCTCCATGTCTTATTTAATTATACATTTTTCCCTTATCCATATGTCTGAAAAGGATACTATTTTGTGCTCTTTTAATTTGTGTACAATATCCTTCTTGATTTATAAATCATGTATCCATTTTGACTTTTATAAAAATAGACTCGAACTCTGGACTTCAATCCCCACAAGCTCTTACTCCACTTCCCCAGAGTGCTTTGTAATCACACTGAATTCTCGCCTGGGTGAAAACACAAATGATTATTTAAAGGAGTTCTCTGCCTATTGAGGTGTCTTTTGGACTTCTGTTTTGGAGTAGACGTGTCTCTTCCATGATGTGAGATTATCTTGTCTAGGCCTCTCTGGCCTAGGCATGTGTTTCTTATCCTGTATTTTCTTTAATCCTTAATCTTTAATAAACCTCATAAAAATTTAATACTCTTTGCAGAGAGAAACTAATTTCTACCTGCCTCAGTCTCCCTTAAATTTTAATCTTTACAGTTGGCGACCTAATGGGAGAAAAAACTATCAATCTTCTGACTTTTCTGATCATTAGTTCAGCTTTTAATATCTAGTGCCTAGAAATTTTTTTTGAGCCACATTTCTCAGGCCAAGTTTTTTTTTTTAACCCCTGCAAAGCTGCTGCTCGTTCCAGCCATTAGCTCCCAGCCCTGCCTGCCTTCCTGCCACCGCCATCTGCTTTGGACTGCCCCACCCCAGCGGTCTTTCTCTCACTCACCTGGCCCACCTGATTCAACCAAGATTGCAATCACCTGGTGACCTGCATGCCCAACAAACCCAGATCCTTGGCTGGTAACAAAAGGAGGAGTATTGGCTCCACGTGGGTGGCCTGGGCTCCACGTGGACTGGGGCAGGAGGAGAGATCAGAGCAGGGGAGAGAGAAAAGGGAGAGGAGAAGAAACAGACTTTTCAAACAGATTTTTAAGCAATGGGCTGTTTAAAAGCATACCTTTTGACTGTTCTGATAAATTCATTGATTTCACCTGTGTGCCAGAAGAAAGATTCAGCCCAAAGATTCAACTTTGGGGAGGCAAATGGGTGGCTCAGGGAACTGATAGCCAGGCCTAAAGACATGAGGACCTGGGTAAAAATCTGGCCTCAGATACTCCCGAGCTGTGGGGTGCTGGACGGGTCCCTTAACCCCCATTGCCTAGCCCTTACCACTCTGACTTCGGACAATAGACATTTAAATGGATAATTAATTAAAAGAAAACAAAAAAAAAACCACATACCTAAGGAACTTTAAAGACTGGAGGTTATGATTTTAATGCATTTCAGACTCCAATGGTTTATAAAAAAAAATTTCTGTATTCTATTTCATTTTTTCTGATTGTTTTGTTTAAGGTTTAACTTTGTGATTTTAAGTTTATAATTACTGGATTCAATATTATTCTGTTACACTGAAGGTTGATTGAATTTATTTTGTATGTACTGAGTTTTGAAATTCTGTTGTTTTTTCCCCTGTAACTGTGCTGAAAAAAAAATATTAGCGATTAAGCCCATATATGAAAAAACAGTTTTTCTATTTTGCCTTTGTAAAATTGTCACAGAGGAGAGATGGACTTCAGGACTGGTTATAATTGTATAACAACCTTTGGAAAATTTAATATGCTAAATATCTCAAATAATTTTAAGGGTTTTTTTTAAATATGATTTTTGTAATTTTTTTTAACAATTTCTGGTTATTTTGCCTGCCTCTACCACGAGATGAGGCCCATTCTAGTAGCTGAAGTGAAATACGTTTTATAACCCCCAACCTTCCCGCATTTCTAAATATGTGAATGGAAGTTGGGGCAGTTAATCTCAGGGCATTTGTACCCCTAAAAAGCCTCCAAAAAAGGAGCACCCCTTTATTTATACTCTTCAGCTCACTATTTTACTTCCACCAGAATGATATATAGATTTCTTGATTATGTTCTTAACCCAAGATGAGTTTTACTTTGTTTAAAAATATGTCTATTACCAAGGTTGAAAGATTGCTACGTTTGTAAAAAAAAAAAAACAAACAAAAAACAAAAAAAAGTGTGACAAATGTCCATCAATTCATAGTTTTTTTTTATAATGCCATATAGCAACTTATGTGAAATATGATAGTGTGTTTGTCTGCTATTGAAATTAATTGGGCTATTGAGAATTTTGGGGATATTGATATCTACATATTTGTACTACAGTATTTTAAAAAAATGAAAAATATACCTTGTTCAATTCATTTGTCATACTCACAGTAGAGCATGGCCAGACATGAAGAGGAAATGGGTCGCATTTTTGGTGAGAAAGCCTTGCATTTTATATTTTCTTATCTGACACAGAGTGTCAATGATTATAAGCTATATTTTTGAAAATTTAAAGCTCTTTTATTATTATATTTTTCTTGCATGTGCAATATACTATTTGTTTTTCTTTCTCTCCTTTTATGTTTGAAGCACATGTCACCAGCATTAAGATTTTCTTTAACTTTTTGACTTTTCAGTATTACAAGTTTAAGATACATTTGCCAACACATAACCCAAAAAAGCTTGTGACTATAAAAATGATGCCACTAATTATTTAAATAAATTATGGGACTTTGCTTAATGATTCTGTCTGATTCCAGGACAAAATATACACAACAAGAGCCATTGCACAGAGTCAAGGAAAAGCCAATCCAGGATGGATTGATGCACTTCTAGGCCAATACAAAGGTCTTGAACCTATTGTGAAGACTCAAGGTTACTGTGTTTAACATGTTATTATGACATAGGCTTTCCTTGTGTCCACACTCACTCTGAAAATACTCACAGATGAGTATCCCCAAAACCTTGGCTCACATAATCTGGTCCCCTTTTCTGCCTCTCATAGTGTGATAACTTTTTGTAGTCCTGGCTACTGACTGAGTAAATGTACCATTGCTTCGATCATTTTGGTTGGGCCATGATTCAAGGACTTGTTATAGATTTATTTTTCTTTTCACTTGGAATTTTTACACATAAAACTTTGATAGTCTATATTTTCATCCAGAGTTTTTTCTTTTTTTATTTGGATTTTTCTGATATCTTTTTAATATCTCTTGCCAATTGATTCATATACCTCAGCCATGCATCCATAAATGATCCTGTTTTTTTTAATTACCCTCTTAACGGGGGGGGGGGGGGATGTAAAAAATATCATTAATTAAATTGCAAAGTTTAAATTCCTTTTGAGAAGAATTTTAGGTAAAGAAGATGCTACTTTCTTGAATCCAGAACTGAACTGTTGGAGAAGATGTAATGAAGATGCCTCCAGACCACAAGTTGCACGAAAATGAACTTTGGGTGTAGTTGATTGAACATTTATTTGTATGTATACTTTCATGCCAAAGGGGACTGCCCCCTAACTGGCTTTTTGTCAATGTGTCTAGCAATTATTGGTTGTTGTTTTTTTTTCTTTTCCTCAATCTCAAATTATTGTAATCTTTAAGTTGATTATGTTTTCATGATCCTTTTTGGGGAAAGTTGTCCCCCCAATAATGATCAAATGGAGAAATGTAAAAATAGACTCGAACTCTGGACATCAATCGCCACAAGCCCTTGCTCCACTGCCCCAGAGTGCTTTGTAATCACACTGAATTCTCACCTGGGTGAAAACACAAATGATTATTTAAAGGAGTTCTCTGCCTACTGAGTTGTCTTTTGGACTTCTGTTTTGGAGTAGACGTGTCTCTTCCATGATGTGAGATTATGTTGTCTAGGCCTCTCTGGGCTAGGCATGTGTTTCTTATCCTGTATTTTCTTTAATCTTTAATAAACCTCATAAAAATTTAATACTCCTTGCAGAGAGAAACTAATTTCTACCTGCCTCAGTCTCCCTTAAATTTTAATCTTTACACTTTGTCTCTGTATAAGGAGTGAGATGTGAGATTCTATATGCCATACTATTTTCCAGTTTTCCCAGCAGTTTGGTGAACAGTGAATTCTTCTTCCAAAAGCTTGGATCTTTGAGTTTGTCAAACACTAGGTTACTAGAGTCATTTACTACTGCATGGTAAGTGCTTGATCTATTCCACTGATCTACCATTCTAGGTACTGTAAGATAATTTTAGTGTTTGGACTTAAATCTAAATAATTTGGTCACCAGGGATGATTCCCAAATAATAAAATACCCAAGTCAGCTGGGAATTGTGGAGATTATAATTAATAGAGAGAGAGAGAAGGAATTAGAGAGAGAGAGAGAGAGAGAGAGAGAGAGAGAGAGAGAGAGAGAGGGAGAGAGAGAGAGAGAATTAAACTGCCCTGGCTCAGGCTGAGACAGGCAGTAGTTAAAGGCCTTGGACAAAGTGGCTTCCCTGAGCCTAAGGGAAAGGGAGTTAGTCTTATCACTCACCAAGAGACCTTCTCCAAGCTGGATTCCAGTCCTCCACTGAACTCAATCTCCTGAGTATAAATAAATGAGAAGAATAAGGAACATACCTATCAGATATGAAAAAAATGCTATAAATTATTGTTGATTAGAGAAATGTAAAATAAAATAGCCCTGAGATATTATCTCACATCTATAAGACTGGCTAGAATGATAAATGTTGAAAGAGATGTGCAAAAATCAGGACATTAACACATTACTGGTAGAACTCTGAACTGATCCAACCATTTTAGAGAATAATCTGAAATTATATTTGAAGAGTTATAAAACTTTGTATACCTTTTGATCTAGCAATATCACTATTAGGTTTGTTTATTAAGGTGTTCAAGGAAAAAGGAAAAGAAACCACACATTCTAAAATATTTATAGCACTGCTTTTTGTGCTGGTAAAGAACTAAAAATTGAAGGAACATTTGTCAGTTGGGAAATTATTGTGGTATCTGATTGTTAATGTAATGAAATGAAAAAGATGATCACCAAAAAACCTGTAAAGACTTATATGAAGTGATGAACACAAAAGTGAACAGAATCAGAAGGATATTTTATATCATAACAATAATAATGTGTGCTGATCAACTGTGAATGACTTAAGTGTCATCAACAAGGCAAAGATACAGGACAGTTGCAACAAACTAATGGCAAAAAGGATATCCACCACCATAGCATAAACATACTAGTTCTGAATGCATTTTGAAACAACATTCTTCCCCTTATTTATTTCTTCCATGAATTTTTCTCTGATATAGGCAATATGTGTCTTGTTTCACTACATGATGAACATAGAAATAAGTATTATATGATAACACATGTACAATCTGTATTATATTACTTGCTTTCTTGGAAAGGGGGGGGGTACTCGGGAGAGAGAAAACAGGGATTGCAAAATGTCAGAAAATGAATAGTAAAAATTGTGTCAACATATCAACTGGAAATTTTTTTTTAAAACACATTTGCCCAAAATAATGTTTTTGTGTTTTCAAAGAAAGAAATACAAGAGAGAAATACTTAATGTGGGGCATTGAATGGATTGGTATGATAGAAGCTAAACCTTGGACTCACTATTCTAATCTAATTGGTCAACAAGACCATTGTTTTATGCCAGTTAATTAGTCAATAAATATCCATTAAATATCTACTATATGCCAGCCTTTTTACTAAATTCTGTGGATGCAAAACAAAGAAAGACAAAAGAAAGTTTCTGCTCTCAAGGAGCTCACAGACTAATGCATCAGAAAACACGAACAACTATGAACACACAACCTGTGTAGAGTATAAACTGGAAACAATCAACAGAAGAAGCCTCTAGAATCAATGCAGACCAGGAAAGGACTACTGCTGAAGGTAGGCTCTTAATTGATACTTGAAGTAAGCTGAGGAAGCCAGAAAGATAAAAGGAAGCAGAACATTTCATTTTGGGAAATAGCCAGTGAAGATGCCTGGATTTAGGAGACAGAATGAGGAACTACAAGTTCACATGTGTATCTGAATCACAGAAGATATGGAAGGGAGTGTGGTTTCCAGCTTTAGACTCTGCATTGTGGCTTGTATTCTTTGGGTTCAAAAATAGTTTGTAGGTGGTGATGCATCCCAAGATTTACCCAGAGCCTTTCTATAAAGTGCCCTCATTTGAAAATCTGACATTTAATTTTTACACAGTTTAGAAACTACATTTAATCACCAGCCAGAATGGAGCAGGATTTGAATCTTTGGTTTGTTGTGATCTTTGTGACTTTGGGCTAGTCACTTAATTCTTCTGGTCCTCAGTATTCTCATTTGTAAAGTGATATTTTACTGCATATTTGCTAATGTCTCTTCCAGCACTAAATACTAAGTAATAGTTGCCTCAAAGTTGCTTGCAAAATGATCTGCTTTCTCTTTAAGGAAATCGTGTAAGAGTCAGTATACAGTACTGTTCAAAGAACATTAGATTTAGAATCAATAGACTCAGTTCTAACAACCAGCACTGCTGCTCACTACAGCAGTGGGGAGCATCTTGGGCAAGTCATTTTCCCCCTTAAATTCCTTTTATGTAAAATTTGGAAGTTAGATTATATGATACCTAAAATTCTATGCAATTCTAAAGTTGGCATCCTGTCATTTCTGAGCCTTTCACAAAGTGAAGAATTAATTGGCAATATGAATCCTATGACATCTACTTTGTACATTTAAACATTAATAAGTTTAATTTGGGGTGTTTGCATTTTTGCTGTGAATCTATTAAAAAGCAACAAATATAAAAAATCAATTTACAAACCAAAATAAGAGCAATCTAATGATATTTTAAATGAAACCATTCATAGTGTATTAATTGTTTGACATGTATTAATTGTCAAAATTAATGCCTTGCTAAAAAGACATTAGTAGAATGTGTTCTCTAAGATTGAGTATTTTTAGCATACAAACTGGCATTAATGTTCTTAGCCAAGACAGTGGAGAACTCTATGTTTTGAAGGCCAGGATAAATAGCTACCTCTATATTAAAATGTTTGTTGTATTTTGTCTATTATAAATTGAGATACAATGATAAGAGAGCAATTGTTAGTGTCCATTTGTGACCAAATAAAAGTTGTATAATAGCTCATTTGTGCATTGTGACTTCTTCCAGGTATACTTCCCTCTGGGACATTTCTATAAGATTTCTCCTAGTGAAATATTTTAGCAGAGCAGATATGACTGTTCTCTACCTTCTCTTGGTGTTGGCATAGCAAACAAGACCCTCTAAATGTATATGCATAATTACTTTTAGGTTAACAAGTGCTAAAGTGCTGTGGAAATGCTCCCCTAGAGTTTCATTGTGGGTTAATGGTGAATCATCCAGACTTTCTTCTAGACTATTAGAATAATAAACACTAGGCAGCTCAATCAATTAGACATTTCACCAAGACTGTTGCTTAAATAGACCACCATTTGGGACCTATCCCAACAGAAGAATATCATCAATGGTATCTTCAGTTTGCTAGAGCTAGATCCCTGACTCTCCAGAATGACCCAAGAAAAAGTTACTGGGAGAACACTGTAAGAAGCAGTTTTAATCTTTACCTTGGTAAAACTATGGTGGTTGGGGCTGACTTATCCAAATATCTATCAGTCACTTGGGTTTAGTGAACACATTGAATTAAGAATTAGAAGACCTGAATTATAGTGATGCCACCTTGGACAATCCATATCTCTTTATGCCCTTTAGGGTCCAGGAATACTAAAATATCTTCTGTTTCCAAATTTCATCCTAGACATAATCTTTCTGAGCTCAGTTTCTTCATCTATAAAACAAGTATTTAAAAAGAGTCACATTTCTTGCTTCATATTCTTGTTAGAAAAAAGTCCATGTCCAAAGAGATAATAAAAAGACTTATACAAAATATGTATAGCCACTCTCTTTTTGGTGGCAAAAAAAAAATGAAAAATGAGGGAATGACCTTCGGGGAATAGCTGAACAAATTGTGGTATATGTGTGTGTGTTGGGGGGGGGGGGCGGGTGGAATACTATTGTGCTAAACAGAATAATGAATTGGAGAAATTCCATATGAACTAGAACAACCTCCAGAAACTGATCAGAGTGAAAGGACCAGAACCAGGAGAACATTGTACACAGAGACTTACACACTGTGGCACAATCAAATGTGATGGATGTCTCTACTAGCAGCAATGCAATGATCCAGGACAATTCTGAGGGACTTATGAGAAAGAACACCATCTACATTCAAAGAAAGAACTGTGGGAGCAGAAACACAGAAGAAAAACAATTACTTGATCACATGGTTCAACGGGGATATAATTAGGGATGTGGACTCTGAGCGATCACCCTAATGCAGATATTAATAATTTGGAAAGAGGTCTTGATCAGTGGCATATGTAAAAGCCAGTGGAATTGCTTGTTGGCTATGGGAGAGGGGTCAGAGGAGGCTAGGGAAAGAATATGAATCATATACCCATGAAATAATGTTACTAATTAATTAATTAAATAAACTTAATATTGAAAAAGACAACAAAGAAAAATAAAAAGCCAATGAGAAAATTCCTATAATGCCCTGTGCAAACATTAAAAAAAAATCAATCAACAGTCTTTTATTAAATGTCTCCTATGGACCAGATAATGATCTAGGGGTTGCAAATAAAAGCATAAAATGAGATGGAAGGAAGGAAGAAAAAAAAATCACATTTATTGTGTATCCTATGTCAGACACAATGCTAAGCAGCTTACAAAGACCATGTCCTTTGATCCTTACGACAACCCTGGGATTGTGAGATTTAAATTAGTTGTGGGGCTTAAATTGTTGTAGATAAAAGAGTGGGAGCCATAAACTGTGAGATTTAAAATGGTTGAGGTCTTAAACTGTAGTGATTAAAATAGTGGAAGATATAAATTGTGATAAATATAAGAGAGGGTGAGTAAATTTGACCACAGAAATATGTTTCACTACAGTGTCTTGGGTTTTAAAATCAAATATAAGGTGGTCGCCAGGGAAATATTCTCAATTATTCAAATACCCAAGTCAATTGGGTTTTATAGAGATTTTAATTAACAATACAATGAGTAATCAAAGAAAGAGAGAGAGAGTAAGAAAGGAATAAGTATGAAGGGCCTCAAGCCAATATGGCCTAGACCTGAGTCTTAAAAGAGAAATCAGTCAGTTTGTTAACACTCACCACAAGGTCTGACTAAACAAGGATTCTAGTAACACCAGGCCAGCTTCCTTCCTCAAAGATTCTTCCAGCCAGAGATTGTTTCAAAGGGCCTCTCTCAAGAGCCTCCAGAGCTCCTACCCCTGAGGGACAGAGTCGCTCAGAGGAGCTCCTCAAGTAACTCTCCTTCAGAATGAGAGTCAGAAATCGAGAACCTTTTCTCTGCTCTTCTCTGAGCTCTTATTTTTAAGGGCAAAATCTCCTCTGTCACCTCCCCTAAGTCCTTACATCTACCAATCACTGTAGATGTTTCTAAAGGACTGCCCATTTTGAATTCACAGCCGAGTAGTTTTAATCTCTTTAGTAAGTCAGGAAAAAATGCTGCTGTGTCTACAAATTTCATTAAGAAAAAACCTCTGAATAAGTTATCACCCTTTTAGGTTTAAGTAGTTTACAAGTTGCCCCACCCTTATAGGTATTTAGTATCCCATTGTATCAATTCTAAAACAGTCATGACTCAAAGAACTTCCTGTCCCTTCCATAAGCATGGATCAAAGTACTTTCCTTGTTTAGCAAGCTGTTTTCTGTCCTAAAGCAGTCTTAAGTAGGGTGGAGCAGGGACACTCCTATAGCTAGGAGCCCCCACACTCAAGCAGAGTTCTCACCATCTGCTAGGGAATTTTTTTAAGTAGAAGATTCCCCAATGGGGGAAACCCCTAACATTCATAAGTCTGAGAAATTTTGAGGTTTACAGGATACAGGTGCTATTATTATCCCCATTTTAAAGCTGAAGAAAAACTGAGGCAGACAGAGATTTAGAGGCTTACCTAGGATAACATAGCTGGTAAGTTTCTGAATTTGAATTTGAACTCATGACTTCCTGACTCCAGATCCAGCACTCTATTCATTGTTCTCTTAAGGAGCCTATATTTTAAAAAGTGATGTGAGTCATAAAAGGGAAGAAATAAATACATACATCATAACTTTCACAATGAGAATATAAATACTTGTGATAGATTCAGGAGATCTCTTATTCACAATAATCAGAACTCAATTTTATATATTACATATATGCATATAATATGAGTCTCTTTATACATAAAGATATAGATCTATGTATATATTTGTTTATACATGTGTCTAAACATGTGCATTTGCAACACATATATGAACACGTATATGTAGTCACACATGTATGTCTCATGTGTATATGTATGTATTGTGGGAGAGCTTAAGGCAAAACCCTAGATCTAGACAGGTTGCCCTTGTCAAGAATGACAGACTCCAATAGCTAGCTTAAAAATAAAAGAGATTTATTAATTTGAATGTAAGTCATGCAGAAGCAGGTGGAATGCTACCTCCCAGAGGAGATGTGTTCTGGGCTTTATGTACCCTTTTGACAACAGGGCCTACGTGACTAAAGATAAGAAGATAATGGCATGTTTTGGGTCTCTGGAACCTGATGTGGGTCATGTGGTTATGTCCTATGCCTCAAAGTCAAAAAGGGGAGGTAGACTGTCCAGTTTAGAGGATAATCAGATGTCTGGAAATAAAGTAGATGTTTATCAGGAGCAAACTGGAATGTGTCTATCTGTGCTCATCAAAAATGAGGGGAGATCCCAAAGGGGATTTTCCTCTAGCTCGAAGTCACCTTTCTTAACATTGCAGAGATGTGAGGAAAAATGAGACTTTTATGTACTCTCTTACAGGGACACAATCTGGGGTTTTGGGGTGTCTAGGGGAAGATATGTACCCCATATCATATGCACATCTGTGCATGCATATATGTTTATTTAAAACTCCAAATATACCATATACAAAAATAGCATTGTATTAGTATATTCCAGAAAAAGAGATGACATCCAAACCAACATTTAGTTCTCTCCTTCTGAAAGATTTTTGGAGTGAAGTAGGACAAAGCCTTACTCATTCAGGCAAAGAACATTCAGAAGTAGTGAGGTAAAAATGGATCATTGAATATTTTTAAAAAGAAACCCAGTATGAAAGCTTTCATACATTTGGAGACTGAAAACAGACTAGTCAATAGCTGCCCAGTAAGTCCCTAGGAAATTTGCTTTTCATGAATTTATAACAAAGATTTTTAATTAGCATACCAATTACTTGCTTATAAATGCAACTTCTAAAGTTGTCTGAGGGCACAACAAAATAGTTGATTCTCTTAAGTGTTCTAAATATCCTATCCTTCTTGTCTACACTGGGAATTCACTGGCCAAGACTTCTTCTTCTAAATACTATAGAAACAAACTCATATCCTACAGTCCCATGTGGAAGTATCAAAAATTCTGAATTAAATGGAGCCTGGAGCAATGTGGTTTTTACTCTAAGGGAGACCCTTCTAAAGTAAATAAAATGAAAGAAAGAAAAAAATAATTTCATTTTCTACCCAGATTCAAGTATTAATAGATCAGGAAAAGTTATTAGAGGAACATCTAGTTGAGTAGGGACCAACCTTTCCTAGCCTGAATGCCCCTTTTTTAAGACCAAAAATATTTAGAGCTATTCTCTCCTGACTACTCCATCTAATCCTTTGGATATTGGACTTGAGATTTCATTAGAATTGTAACTCACTTTAGGGAAACTGCCTCTACCTATGCAGATCAGCTATCACCTGGTGTGCAACTTAGAGAAAGTTACTTGTAGCACTAAAACGGTCATATTAATTGTTTGGGGTCACTCAGTCAATAAGTATCACAGGTAAGAAAATGCATAACTACCATAAATTCATCTAACACTTTTAAATGAATTACTATTTAATTAATCAAAACAATGTCCACATAAACTTGAAAAATATTCCTGTGCCTAATTAGGAGCCATTTTTTTTTCAATCTACACAAGGAATGCTAAGTCATTCAATAAGCATTTATCATTTACTATGTGCCAGGCACTGTGCTAAGCCATGGCATATAAATATTATACAATCAATAAAAATGTCCCTGCCTTGAAGAAGCTTGCTTTCTTATGAGGATAGATAATAGATTAGAGGAAGCTGATAAAAAAGAGTAAGGAAAAAAACAATGAATCAAGTTCTGGTAGGAGCCATCCAATCAGATACAGAGGTCTAGGGGTAGGAATTACTTCTAATGTGTGAAATGCCAGAGTTAAGGGTTTCCAGATAAAAGCTGGGGCAAGGTTAGTGAGATCCATAGTGAAATCCAGAATTTGTTTTTGTTGCTATTCAATTGTTTTAGTTGTGCCCAACTCTTTGTCATCCTATTTGGAATTTTCTTGGCAAAGGTACTGGAGTGGTTTGCCATTTCCTTCTCCAGCTCATTTTACAGATGTAGAAACTGAGGAGCAGGGTTAACTGACTTGCCCAAGGTCACATAGCTAATAAGTGTTTGAGGATGGATTCAGACTCAGGTTTTCCTGATACCAGGACTGAGATCTTTCCACTGGGCCACCTAGCTGGAGAGGAATGTACTATACTCTTAGATTGCATGTATTGTTTGGAATTAAATCAAATTCAAAATGGCAATGCTTGGTGTGTATACTTTTGTACATTCCTTAAAAAGGCTGTTTCCATACACTGGGAATCCATTCTTTGGGAATTTCTGACATGTATAAATATATTAAAAATAAGATATATTCAATATAATTTCTGGGAGGAAGTATAGGTATAGGATATGGGGGTACAGTTTTATGCAAAAGATAGAAGTCTCCGAAGACACCATGGAATGGATATGGAAAAGTGGAAAATGGACAATGGAGAGATGGGATTGACAAGAATGGGTATGAAGAACCAAGAAGCAGAGGTCAGAGAAAGGAGTTTCAGTCCAGGTAGTCTATGCCTAAAAGTAACTACAATTCTGAGTGTGTGAGACGTTAGTGCTTATATTATCATGCCTTTCACAATGGCAAATTGATTTAATTATCAACCTATGAAAGAAATGCAATTGTGCATAGTGACTGGACAAAAATGCCCAATCGTTATAAAGGGGCAGAGAAGGGTAGAATGCTAGGACAAAGTTGATTATAGAAAGAAAAAAGCATGTTTAAAGTACACATCCTCCACCAGGTCAGGCCTATCATTAATAAAAACCTGGAACCAGAAGGGTCTTTAGATGCCATCTAATTTGAACTCCTTACTTTATATTTGAATTACATGAGGGACAAGGAAGTTAAATGACTTGCCACAGGTCACACATCTAGTGAGAAAAGCTCTTTATAATTGCAAAACATCATATAAATTTGATAGTGGTGAAGAGCTGCAACATAGACAAGCATAGTTGTTGTGTATCACCATTTTAGGTTTTAATTAAAATTCTTAATTGCTCTCAGCTTGATTTGTATTAGATCTGGAATTATTTGTTTTAAGCCTTAGTAGGCCTCAAGGACTATACTAATTAGTTTCATGTTACAGAATATTCATTTAGTTTGATTCATCTTTTCTCCCAAACCCAAGCCTCTACATAACATTTCTACCTCTTTTAATGGCACAGCCAGTCTCCATTCTCCCAGAATAAAATCTTAGAAGGATTAGTGTCTCTCCCCTCTTTGTTATCTCTCTCATATCATCATTTATGTGTCTCATCATTTCTATCACTATAATATTACAACTATGCTCTACACCACCTCAGTCAAACTTTTATTGTCACTCCAATAGGCTAAAGTTATAGATATCTTCCATTTCCATCCTTCACACAAATACCAGATATTCTAATCATATCACTCCTCTTCTTCAAAACATTCCATTTTGTTACCCCTGTTATCTTCCAAATAAGGTATAAAACTACTGATTCTAGGATTTGAGGTCTTTCACAGTTTGAATTAAAGCTATTTTTTAGCCTTTTCTCATACTTCATACTGTTATGCTCTCTTGGGTCCAGGTGTATTGGATCTGCTTTTATCCTGGACTTATATATCTTTGAGCCTATGGTCATAGTGAAATGTAAGCTAAAATGTAATCTCTACCATCTCTGTTGATTTAGGAAAGACCTTTCCTGTCTTCAAGGTCTAAATCAATTGTTGTCAACCTCTCCACAATCTATTTTCTTTTTTCTGTGTAATAGTTTGACTGTAAAAGGAGGCATGACATTAGATAACTTGACTAAATATCAGCACTGTCACTATCTGTGTGACCTTGGATAAGTAATTTTATCTTTAAAAGTCAGTCTGGTAGCATGAAAGAGAAGGAATAAATGACTTCTCAGGTTTCTTATAGCTTTAAATAAGATCCTGAACTGGCACCACCTTCTAAAAGTAACCTTTCCCTACTCAAATATTTATAACATATTGTCTCACCTTTATATGTATCTCATTTGTCCTTGGATAATGTTATTTACATATGCATAATTTCTCTCTATGATACTATAAATGTTTTGAGAAAATGGTATGTGTTACACCTCTCTCTATCCTTGGTACTAACCTGGTATTGTACACACAGTAGTCACTTAAATGTATTGTTTTCCTTTGAAATTAATTTACTGAATTTGATTCTCTCTGACTCAGGGAATATAACTTTTCCATATATTGAAGAAATAAAAATATGTTTTCAGGCACCCCTACTGCACTTCCTCCCTTTCTCCCCATCACCCAGCTGCCTTTGGAGATATGCTTAAGTTTCTGTAGAGATGAATCACAAAGAGCCTTCACTCCTTGTCCTACTATGCTCATTTACAGACCATACATCAATGTAGAGGTATGGGGAGGGAGATGAGAGAATCAGAGAAAAAGAGAAAGAAAGAGCATATTAGTAAAATGAACCTTAAAGATCATCTAGCCCAGGGGTTGTTAATATGGAGCCCAATAAATTATAGTTTACAATCTCAATAAATGTGTTTCTATATAATTAGATTTCTTTGCATAACCCAAGTACCAAAGATCATTGGTGTTGCATCCTCTTCTGATTGGTGAAGATCAATGTACTAAGCCTAGAAGAAGGAGAGGGGAAAAGTTGTTATGAATGGGAGAAAGGGAAGCTCTGTTCATTTTAGACATTCTTCCAAAGGTTCTCCAGTCTTTTGGAGACTCTTCTGACTTCTAGCATCAAGACAAAACATGCAAAATGCTAACTCCTCTTCAAGTTGCTGAAGGAAAAAGACTCTGGTAAAATAGTCTTTTGTCTCCATTATCTCCCTATCCTGGGATTACTACATTAGAGATTTCAGAGATTTTCCCCTTGAGTGGGATCTAGAACCGTTTTTCTTAGTGGAGATAAATGATCTTACTCTCAATGGGAGATCTCCTTCACTCTGTATTGTTTGATATATATGTACATATGTATATATATATATATATATATATATATATATATATATATACAAGCATACACACACATGAATACACACATATTCTCTCCTCTTTTTTCAATTATTGACTTTCTTACATGGTTTACTTTACTATTTGCCTTATGTATATCCATTTTGGAACTAGTATTTGGTGGGATATATCAAACTTGGTATTCTGCTTTCCCTGATAATGACTCAATAAGAACTTGAAATTCCCTAGTTTAACAACATTTAAGGAAGCAAAATGATCTCTCTCTCTGTCTCTCTCTCTATCTCTCTGTCTCTCTCTGTCTCTCTCTGTCTCTCTCTGTCTCTCTCTGTCTCTCTCTGTCTCTGTCTCTGTCTCTGTCTCTGTCTCTGTCTCTGTCTCTGTCTCTCTCTCTCTCTGTCTCTGTCTCTGTCTCTCTCTGAGGAGCAGAGTGACCAAGTTTCAGTCCTCAATCTCTTGCTTTCTCTCCTGGAAATACATAAAGTCTTTTTGGAGAAAGGGTAGCAGAGAAGAAGCCAGCATTATTTACTCTATTCTTCTCCCCTTTCTCCCCTTCAAGTTTCACAACGAAGATCCCAATTATCTTACATATTTTATTTTGTTCATTTAAAATGACTAAAATCCTGGGGAGTCTGTATGTTTCATGAGACTGACTCTTAAAGGAGTCCATGAGGGGATAAAAAGGATTAAAGGATTAAAACCTGAACTCAAAACTCTAATTCCAAATTTTCTAGATGAAAAATCTGAACCGCAGAGAAAAGTAGTAATTTGTTCAAAGTCACACATCTCCTTAGAAAGATGAGCAACATGTGTTGGGACAAGAACATGGATCTTCTGATTCCTTTTGCTCTTTCTACTGGTCATTTTACTTCTCACTGAATTCAACAACTATTGCTGCTTCTACCAACTCTGATCTGATTATTAGTTTTTAGTATGGGCATTCACATCTCTGAAATTAGCACACACACACACACACACACACACTGAAAATTAGCTTTTGATCAATTTATTTTTTGTCTGGAATTAAGAAAGAGGTGAAGAAAATGCTAATATGATCTAACATAAACTTTGGAATAATCACTTTGGCAGGTATGTGAAAGAAGGATCAAAGAGGGGAGAGATGAGGCAAGGAAAAAAATGGACACAAAATTCATTCATTGGGTTCCAGTAAAAGTTGGGATGTGTGCTTTTCAAATCCACAGAAAGAACTCTGGAAGTAGAAACACAGAAGAAAAACGATTGCTTGATCACATGGTTTGATGGGGATATGATTGGGGATATAAATTCTAAGTGATCACCCTAATGCAAATAATAATATGGAAATTTGCACTACTTATTATAGGCTTTATGTATTTATTAACTATATAACATGTATAAAGCACTGTTATTTTTTAAATTAGGTTCCCATATGTATATCTATATCTATATCTATCTATCTATATATCTATATCTATAGATATAGATATAGATATCTGTGGGCATCTGTGTGTGTGTTTCTACTTCCATTAATTATCACACAGACACACACACAGTTATATAGTTAATAACCACATAAATCCTATAATAAGTAGTGCAAATTGGACAGTGTACCCAATCTTAGACTGCTGTTCAACCTGTGCCCAGGGTTCCCATGGGTTCTGACTGACAGCAAAATTTCACACAATTTTGATTGACCTCAACTCAACTCTACCCCTTAGGGCAAGAGACAATTGAAAAATCCAGTCCTGGATATATGAACCAGCCCTTCTCTACCCCATAGCTCTTAGTGCACCAGAAGATAATACAATAAACAATACTCTTTGGCTTAAGAAAGACCTGAAGTTTGCTTCTGGAAATGGGCATTGAAAGGGTTACAGTTTTGAGTTATTTTGAAGTGGAGCAGTTTTCAGTCTTCTCAATGAATTATTTTAAAGGAGTCATGCAGAAGCAAAATGGAAATTCATGTTGTGATCAAATTGTTCCCTAATATGTTAATCGTTTTGGAACAAATTCTTGTTTTCAAAACACATTTTATAGCAGACCTACCTATAATTAAAATCAAATATTTTATCTTCCAAATAATCTTAATCTCTTGTTTGCATAAGAATATATATCTGAACCACAACTGTTAAGTTATATGGTCTGTTTCTTTTCATGATGTTTTAGTTATGAACGCTAATATTTAAGATATGTAATTATTTAAATAAATATTCTTGTTATTTCTTAGTCTGTTGTTGACAAACAATCCTTTTTCCAGGTACAAAGAATAGAATAGGCATGTATATAAATCCTTAAATCTCTATTTCAGTTTGCTTTTAAAAATACAAATATAATGAATTCAGTAAATTGTTTTAAAGTTATCCTGCTTATCCTGACATTTTTGTTCAATATACCTGTATCATCTACTTCACCTGACATCCTTTTTTTTGTTTTTGTTTAAATGTGTAATAAATTATAATAAATGTTCTTATCCAAGTGAAACAAATTTTCACATTAGCTATGTCCAAAAATATATGTCTAGTTCTTTTTTCCCTCCTTATTTCCACCCCTTCTACTCTCCCCAAGAAGGCAGGTAACATTATATAGGTTGTACATATATTATCATATAAAACATTTTTCCCTGTTCAATATGTTGTAAACCAAGACACATATTGCCTACATTAGAAAAAAAATTGTGGAAGAAATAAAGTGAAGAATGGTATGTTTCAATCTGCATTCAGACTCTGGCTTTTCCTTCTATGTTGGTAGATAATGCATTTTTTTCATGAGTCCTTTGGAGTTGTCCTGAAAAGAATTAAGTCATTCACAGTTGATCATCATACAGTACAATTGTTCTCCATTTTCCTCACTTCACTTTGCATCATTTCACTGAAGCCTTGACAGGTTCTTTTTTTTTTTTATGATGATCTTGTTTGTCATTTCTTCTGGCACAATAGTATTTCATTATAATCATATACTACAACTTGTTCAGACATTTCCCAATTGTTTCCTATTCCCTGTTACTTCAAAAAGAACTCTTATAAATATTTTAGAACATATTTTCCTTTTTTATTCCTTGATTGCTTTAGGAAATAAACCTAATAGGAGTACTACGAGGCCAAAAGTATGCACAGTTTTATAACTCTTCCAATAAAATTTCCAGACTGCTCTCCAAAATGTTTGGATCAGTTCACAGTACTACCAACAATGTATTAGTGTCCCTATTTTTCCATATGCTCTCCAAAATTTGTCATTTTCTCATTTCATCATTTTAGCCAGTGAGGTAATTTTATTTGCATTTTTAATCAATAATGATTTGGCGTATTTTTATACTGTTTTATGTAGCTCTGATTTTTTCATTCAAAAACTGTCTGTTCATATCTTTTAGCCACTTATCAATTATGGAATGGGTCATTTTCTTAAAATTTGACAAAATACTCTTTATATTTTAGATATTAGAACTGTCTGAGAAACTGCCTATAAATTTTTTTCTTAAAATACTTTCTTTCTAATATTGGCTAAATTAGTTTTACTTATACAAAACTATTTCAATTTAATGGATTCAAAATTCTCCATTTTAAATTTCATAATGCTTTTTATTTCTTCTTTATTCATAAATTCTTCTATCCATAAATCTGATGAGTATTTTATTTCCCATTTTTCTAATTTATAGCTCCATTTATACCTAGGCAACATATCCATTTTTATCTTACCTCAGTGAATGGTGTAAGATATAGGTTTATACTTAATTTTTGCCAGATTACTTTCCAGTTGTCCCAGTAGTTTTGATTTTTTATCCCAATAGATTGATCTATATTTTTGTCAAACATAAGTTCCTATAGTATTTTACTTCTATTTGTTGTATGTCTGTTTCATTAATTTACCTATTTCTTAGCAAATTCCAGATAGTTTTGATAATTGCTGATTTACAATACAATTTAAAATATGCTAGAGTTCTTTCCTTTATGTTTTTTTTTCATTTTTCCTATTCTTGATCTTTTATTCTTCCAAATGAATTTTGTTTTCTTAGCTTAATAATATATATTTTTTATAATTTGATTGGAATGGCATTGGAATAAATAAATATGTTAGGTAGGATTTCCATTTTAATTATATTGGTTCTGCCCAACCATGAGAATTTAATATTTCCCCAATTATTTGGATCTGACTTTTTTGTTATAAAAATGTTTTATAATTATGTTCATATAGTTCCTGGGTTCTTTTTGGCATGTATTTTATTTATTTGTAATAATAATTCTTCCATTTTCTATTTTCTTAATCTACTTTTAAGATATCAGTTTTCTCTAGGAAATATTTTATATCCCAATAATTTTTATATTGTTTTATGATTAATATTATCTTTAATATACTTATTGTTTTTATGATTTGTTCTTTAACCCTCTCTTAATTTAAGATTTTATTAAGTATTTATTGGAGACTATTTTTTTTAATTCCTTGAACTAGTAGCTATATTTTTTTTTTGCATTATTGTCCCCAAGAGATAGGTTTTTCTATTTGTCTTTTAACATTTATTGGACATATCCCTGTTGTCTAATAAATGGACTATTTTGGTCAAAGTTCCATTCAGTGCTTTCAAATAAGTATTCTTTATAGTGACCTCATTTCAAATATGGCATAAGTCTCTAAGCTCTGATTTCTTTGTTTATTTTTTTTTTGTTTATCTTTCTATTATATTTGTCCAAATCCAAAGGGAGACATCAACAGATTTTTTAAAAATTGTGTTACTATGTCCTTTTTGAAATTCTAATAGATTTTGCTTTATGAATTTAGAGTATATGTTTAATGCTGATATTGGGCTGCTGTTTATGGTTCTTTTCAGTACAATAAAATTTCCTCACCTCCATTTATATGTTTAAATTTGTTTCAGCTTTGTCTGATAGCTCATTTGCAATTCTGACTGTTTATACTTCCTTCTAGTAGATGTTTCCCTGTACCCCTCCATATGTGTTCCAATTTAACTCCCCAGCCTCCCAGAGATCATTTTATTTTACATTTGCCATGGAATGTCTTCTCTGAATCCAATTCTTGAACCATTCTGAATGTCCTATTCTATTCAATATATAGCTCTCCTTTATTAGGAGTATATTTTACTATGACTCTACACCAACATTCAATTGAGAGTTCTTTTCTTTTTCTCCTTCCTGGTTCACTGTAGCGTAATGAAAGTATGAACTTTGCCAGGGCAGGTTACCCAAAACAGACACTTTACAAAGGAAAGTTCTGAAAAAATATGATCCGCTGGAAAAGGAAATGTAAACCATTCTAGTACCCTCATCAAGAAAACCTTGAGGGGTAGAGGAATCCATCCTCTCTCTCTCTCTCTCTGTCTCTCTCTCTGTCTCTCTCTCTGTCTCTCTCTCTGTCTCTCTCTCTCTCTCTCTCTGTCTCTCTCTCTCTCTCTCTCTCTCTCTCTCTCTCTGTCTCTCTCTCTGCCAAATATACCCTCTATTACAAATGATAAAATATATTAAACCAAAAAGGTAGCTCTTCAGGTCAGAAGGTATTCCACATGCTACTGGGAAGAACAGAAGACAATTGCAAGTAGCTCCAGTATTCATACATCATTGGCTAGGCCAAAGCCAAAAGTAAACTCAGCTGCAGTTGTGTCTTGTGACAAAAGGAAAGTCTGATGCTATGAAGATCAGTATTGCCTAGGAACAGACAATATAAAATTAAATTCCAAAATAAATGGGGTGTAGTTAAACAGGAGATGGAAAGATTAGACATTTGCATCTTTGGTGCCAAATAACGTAAATGAACCAGATTGGTCGAATTTAATTCAGATGATCATTACATAACAGTGCTGTAAGTAAGAATTCCTTAGATATAATGGAGGAGCCCTTATAGAAAAAAAAAAATTGAGAAAAACAGTGCTGGAGTATAATACAATTGAATAAAGGACCTGCAATTGATTATAGCTCAGATCATGAACTTCTTATTTCAAAATTCAGACAAATTGAGAAGGTAGGGAAAACCATTAGACCACAATGGTATGATATAAATAGCATTCCTTTTGAATATTAAGTATAAGTGATGGAAAGATTTAAGGGATTGTATAGAGAGAATCAATGAAGAAAAATTATAATCATAGGTTTGCAATATTGAGCAAGAGGCATCACCAACAACAAAAATCCCAAAGAAAAAGAATATTGAGGACTAAAAATGGTTGTCTGAGGAAGCTTTAAAAATAGCTTAGGAAAGAAGGAAAGTGAAAGGGTAAGGGAGAAAGGAAAATACATTCACAACAGAATGTAAAATTCTAGAAAATAGTGAGGAGAGATAAGGTTTTCTTAAATAATCAACACAAAAAGAAGATATCAACAAAATGAGAAAGAAAAGATCTCTTTAAAAATTCAGAATATCAAAGGATTAGGTAATACAAAAATGAGCAATATATATAAGAAAAAATTATAGAGATTTAATAAGAGCAAAAGAGATTAAGAAGAGATGTCAAGAAAATGCAGGACTATATAAGAAAGAGCATAACATCACTAATAGCCATGATGATCTATCCACTAACCTAGAGCCAGAATGATAACAATAAGTCTGATGGAAATGACAGAATTCTAGCTAAGCAGTGTAGAATTCTAAAATATTATGTTGTTAAAGTGCTGTATTTAATACCCCAGAAAATTTAGAAAATTTAATAGTGGCCACAGGATTAGAAATGATGAATTTATGTTCCAATCCTAAATAAGGGTCAAAATGTCAAAGGATATTCAGATTACGGAATATTTGTGCTAATTTTACATGGAAGCAAGTTCATGCTTAATACTCTGCAAGCTAAGCTTCATCATTATATGAACTGAGATTTCTCAGAAGAGTGGCCTGGTTTTCAAAGAGGCAAAAGAACTGGGGACCAAATTGTTAACATTTTTTAGATTATGGAGAAATCAGAGGAATTCTCGAAAAAACAACTATTTCTCCTTTATTGACTACACTAAAGCCTTTATGTGAATAATAAAATATGACAAGTCCTCAAAGTTCTGAGAGTAAAAGGTCATCTTACTTGTCTTCTGAAGAATTGTGTGTCAATCAAGAAGCAAGAGCTAAAATCAAGTATAAAATAATTAATTGGTGTAAGATTGGAAGAGAAGTATAGCAAGGCATACTATCACATTATTTATCTAACTTATACGCAGTCTACAATATGCAAAATGCCAAACTGATTGACTCAAAAGTCAGAATTAAGGTTGCTGAGAGAAGTATCAACAATCCAAGATGTACACCCCTCTTATAGAAGAAAGTGAAGTAGAATTAAGAAGTCTTTTGTTAACTGTGAAATGGGAGAGAGTGAAAATTAGCTTGGAGCTTACTATTAAAAGAAAAAAAACACTAAAAAACAAAAAGTAAAATCATGGTAACTGGTCCCCTAAGTTCCTGGCAAATAGATGGAGAAGTAATAGTTAGTGTTCCAGATTTCCTAAACTTGGGCTCAAAGATCACTACAGACAGTGACTATGGCCATGAAAAAAAAAATGGCATTTGCTTCTTAGAATGAACATTATAGCAAATCTACAAAGTTGAGACATCATTTTGCCAACAAAGGTGTGTCAAGTCAAAGCTTTGTTTTTGTTTTTGTTTTGTTTTGTTTTTTCCAATAGCAATTGTGGCTGTGAAAATTGGCCCATAAAGAAAACTGTGTTCCACAAATTTAATGTTTTCAAATTGTAGTGCTGGAGAATATTTTTAGTTCCTTGAACAGCAAGGAGATCAAGTCAGGAAATATTTAAAGGAATTAATTCAGACTATTCTTTAGAAACTCACATTCTGAAGCTGAAGCTTAAATACTTTGGGCACATAATGAGAAGACAGAACTCCCTAAAAGACCCTGATTTGAGGAAAGATTGAAGGAAAAAGGAGAAGGGGACAGCAGAGGATAAGATAGGATAGGAGCAATGAACATAAGCTTGGGTAAACTTCAAAGGATAGTGGAGGATAGAAGTGCCTGGCTAACTGTGATCCATCAAGTCAGGAAGAGTCATGAATGAATGACAACAATAACAAAAAAAATCTTTCCTTGCCATTTCAATCCCTTCCATTGTTACTTCATCCAATCTCTATTAGATTCTCTTTTGATTGAGTTTAGAGAAGGAAATTTTCCTTCATTGTTTCCTTTTCATTAGGGTTATAGAACTTTCTAATTTCTCCTTGATTCTTTTCTTTCAAGAGCCCTCTAGTTTTGCAATTTGGTGCCATGAAATTAATCTATTATCCTTAAATGGACTGAAAATTATAGTTTATGTTGTTTGAGGCATAATCCTTTCCTTTTCCTTTAAGGTATTCTTTCTTAACATATCCTCTTGCATACTTTTAGAAAGAAATCTCTAATTAGAAACTTCCTTCATATTTTCTTTAAAAACCAACCACATAGATCTCTTTCTTTATCTAGAGTCTTTCTCCCTTTAACAACCCCAAGAGATTGGCAATTTTATTTTCTTACTTTTCGTCTTCGTAGAATTCATATTCTCACACAGTCACACGTATTTTTTCTTTGAGTTTGCAAAACTAATAATATGCTCACCTCTTAAAAAAAGGATTATGCCCAAATCTCTCTTTTATTGAATGTCCATCTTCTTTCATTGATGATTATGTTCATATTTTCAGAGTATGTCACTTTGGGTCACATCTTGAGCTCTTTTACTTTTCAGGTTAAATTATTCTATTCCCCCACTTTGGGTTTTGTGAAATCTATAATTTGGAAAGGGGGAGAGAAGGTAATACAAAGAGCATATATAAATAATATTGAATTAATTAACAGAGAAGGGATGAAGGGAGGAAGGAAAATGGTAGAAGGGAAATCTGACTGCTTTGCCCTCTAATTGAGCTCATTATTTAACTACCTTAACTAATTACATTAATTCATAAAGGCAAGTCCAACAGGTAACCAGATTTCTCACACTCAGAGAGTCCTTTGATGAGTCAGGTACAGGAATCCAGCTGAGTCCTCAGAAGTCCAAAAGATAGACTGATTTCCTCCAATTTTCCTCTCTGTCCACCAGAGGGTATTGCTGGAAACTCCTGCTCACTCTTGCTTGATGATATTCAAAGAGGCTGTTTCCAAGATGTCCAAGGGACTCCAGGAGAGATCAGATCTGCCCCCTTCAGGCTTCACTTCTCAACTCCAGACTGTCAGTTGGGGAACTGTGTCTACAACAGTTTGGAACTTTTCCTTTCAACCCTGCAAGAATTCTAAGTCTTGAGGGGTTGTCAATAAAAACTCTTTGTACCCTGTAATTTCCCTTGCAGGGTGTGGAATAGTCTTTTATTATTCAAACCCCCCTTACTTTTTTAAGGCCTCTTTCCTGCTCTATTGTGAAATTAGTTGATTGTTATTGAAATCATTCCTCAATACTGATGTTTGCAGCTAGGTCTTGTTTGTTTTGTTTTGTTTTTACTGAGATAATATGTGGAATTTTTATTTTGACCTCTGCTTTCTGTATTCCATTCTGGATAGTTTTCTAGTATTCTTATATTCAAATAATAGATATTTATTTTCTAGATCTTTAACTTCTAACTTTTTTTTACTTTTTTTTAACTTTCTACAGACCATGTTTTTGAGATCATTGTGTGTTGCTTATACAGAGACCATGAGATCTTTTAACATTATCATGATTTTTAAAATTTTTCTTTTTCCAAATTGTCCGTTATTTCACATTATATTCCAAAATACTTCTTTCTTTTTTGTTTTTTCTCTATTTTCTTTTACTCATTCATTCATTCATTCATTTATTTCTTTTTTTTTTTAACATTTAACATTTACCTTGTGTCTTAGAATCAATATCATATATTGGTTCCAAGGCAGAAGAATGGTAGGGGCTAAGCAATGGAGGTTAAATGACTTGCTCAGGGTTACATAGCTAGGAAGTATCTGAGGCCAGATTTGAACACAAGACCTCTTGCCTCTATGCCTGGCTCTCAATCCACTCAGTTACCTATTTCTGAGAGAGACCATTGTAGATTCAAAATTTTCTAGCCTACTAATTACATAAGTGGTACTAGCCATAAATTCTGACTCTTCTCTTGAACCATTCAGTACATCCTGCTCTGCTTCCATGTTTTCTTGGGGGTTGATAGAGTCTTCTGTCCAATAATGGATTTTCAATTCCCTCTGTCTTGCAATAATCATTCAGAGAAGCCTTTATTCTCTCTAAATGTATTTATTTTTATTTTTAAATTTCCACATAAGTTTCCCAAAGTTATATAATTTATGTTGTCCCCTTACCTTCTTCCCTCACCCTTCCTGGAGATGACAAGAAATTCAATTTGGGTTATACATGTATTATCACACAAAACATATTTCCATATTAAGAAGTCCTCATTCATTCAGATTTCTTGGTGGCTATCTTCCAATAAAATGTCCTTTTATACACATGCACACATGCATGCAGGCACACACGTGTCTGCTTGTGCTCTAAATTCATAGCAATAACTTTTTCCCCTGTCTTTGGTGATTTTCGGCTTTTCTTTTTATTGTCTTTATTGCTCATTTTCTGACTTCTTTCCCTTACTCATGATCCTGAGGCCATTGATCTATTTTAATATTTCCCTATTTTGTAGTATTCATTTTCTCATAGCTTCAGTCCCTTAAGGAGATAAAATTGGGCCCTGCTATATGCCAGGTCAATTTCCTTTGGGTTTAATGCATTTCCACTTTCCAGGCCGACATCTTGCCTTAGTTCCCTTTCTTCTGTAGTTCTGTTTCTGGGCACTACTGAGACATGATGCTGTGGGGAATGAAAAGAATTAATGTGCTCTCAGGGTAGATATCCTTTCTATCCACTCCTCCCCATCAGGAATGAAAGCCTGTTTAGGCTTACAGAATAAGACCTCAAGGACATTTCATTATTACCCTAGGCTCAGTGTGTTGGGAGGCCTCTTATCTCATTTCAAGAATGAAAGCAATTAGGCTATCCTGCCTCCTTATCTCCTCATAGCTTTAGGAGCTAGAGTCACTCCTAAGGACATGACTACCTTACCCCTTCCTACTGGGAGCTCAGGATGAACTCACACTATGTATCTTGCTGTCTTCTGATTGGAATAGACTTTGGGCCTAGATTGTAAGTCCCAGCCCCCAGACCATAGGTTGTCAGACAGAGGGGAGATGGGGTTTTGTGTCAGGAACCTATTTAATGTTTGTATCTGCGTTCCTGCATTGACAGTTGCTATCAGAGCATTTGTACCTTTCTCATGAGAAAGAATAAAGGTCTGATTCTTCTACTCTCACTCTGACTCCAGGTTTATAATTGTAATTTGGGGTGGGTGGTCAATTTTATCCCATGCGATGCTAAACCAGACAGGTATGTTACTGCAGAAAAAGTGTGATTTTGCTTTCCTTTGCCATTTCTTTGTTTGGCAATTGTATGGGCAGAGTTGTGATCTGCTGCTTTTTGACACAAAATGGAGGAGAGAGCAGGAGCAAGTATGCTTGCGTAGACTTCAGGAATAGCAAAGAAATTGCCTAGTAGATCTCAGAACACAAGTCTGTGGGCCGATCAGTGCACAATGCCAGAAAATAGAGACTAATGTGACTTCTGATGTAGAGAGTTACTGATTAGAACTTCACAAAAATGTTATATTGTTAGACCTTTTGCTATCATGGCCAACAAGGACAGTTGTTGATGCTTTCTCCTTTGTAATATTTTGTATTTTGGGGAATTTTTAAGTTAGTGAGGACTACCTTCCTAGCTTTGTGACTCTAGGTAAGTCACTTGTCAACTTTATATCTGGTGTTAAATTGGAAAAAACACAGAACTATTAAAGTAGTCAGAAAAAACAAGTCTTTAATCAGGAGAAGGATAGATCCAATAATTAGTCGATATCACAGCCCAGTGCCAAAAACTTCATAGGACCTACACCCTGGAGATTCTAGAAATGCATCCCTGGGAGAATACACCACACTAGATGATTTCTCCAAGAAACCATAGAACTTGGGGACTTATATACCTCTTGGGGAAGTGTGGACTGGGAAGGATGATTGATTAGCTTTACAATGGCTATAAGGAAATGAGAAGTCCAAGATATGACTATCAGGGAGAAGCTAATGCTTTACAATGGATACAAAGGAAGAGGTCCATCCAAAGGCTGGGCTACATGGGCAGAGAATTCTGATACAAAAAGAGAAACTACTAAGACAAAATGGGATTCAACATTTGAATCTGTAAAAATTAAAAATTAATCTGAAATAATGAAAATATTATATTTTAGGAGATTTATTAAATGATCATTAGAAATCAAGGAATGAAGAGGATAAAAATAAAACCACATGCCCATGGCTAGTTAGCCATTTTCAAAATCCCCACCTTACCACCATCATCACTGGCTGCAAGCCAAAAAGTGCATGGGAGGAGTTAACACCAGTTAAATACCAATAACGTGATCTCAGCAATGTGGAGACAAGGAGAGATTATAGGGAATTTTGGGAAATACTAAGGACTTCTGGGGAATGAAGTCAAAGGTTCAAAATCTCCATTTATACAATTTAGATCTACTAATTCCATCCAACTTGGACCAGTAAGTACCTTAAGTTCTATTATTCACTCTGAAATGGCTAAGTCTGAGAACTCCCTCCAAAAGAATTCTCCTGGGACAAGGGCAAACTTGGGGTCTCTAGATTTCAAGTTGATGCTGGAAACCCTGAGTTTGCCCCTGTACCTTGAGAACTTGCCTTAGGGGAAGTCCCAGACTGACTTAGTCTCTGACTAAACAATAAACCTTAAAGTACTTAATGATCTGAGTTTAGATGGAACATAATCAAATCTTAAGTACCTTTTTTGTCTTAGGAGTTTCTTCCATTGTAGCAGAGACCTCTCCTAGATAGCCCAGCCACTGGCTGGCTGGAACTATCCTTTTGTATCCATTGTAGTTTAGGACACTCCCTGATATCCCAAAGTCTGGCTACAAAAATTTTCCCAAGCCTGTTTGCAACCAGTAAGTATATGTTTTCTGTCCTTAATTTCCCAAAAGGTGTATAAGAGCCCTATATTATATTATCCTTTGGAAAATCATCTTGGTGGTGAATTTCCCAGATTAAGGGAAGACTGTGTGATTGTCAAATATTGAACACTGTCTCTTGTACTGATTAAAGACTTGGGTTTTTTTTTTTACTACTGTAGTGGTTCTGTGTTTTTCCAAGTTGACTAACCCTTTCCATAGTTCTGCCTTGATACTGATACTTAGTATTGATTCTATGTCAGAAGAGAAGGATTTTACCAAAGAGTAAGGACTTAAGAAAATGCCTAGTCATCTTTGCTTGTCTTGTGATCTCAACTTAAATATTTTTATACCTATAAAGCTATGCTCAGCTGAATTTTCTCCATAAAACCCATAGGCAATAATGAAGAAGATTATTTTACTTGGTCAATCTATCAAGGAACATGCATGAATTTACTACCATCTATCTGGCTCTACTGGAAATTCCTTGGACAATCTTAAAATGTTAGGTTTCATAAGAGGCAAAAATGGAAAGTCAAATGGAGGAGATTTGAGTTTAAATACAAGCTCTTATATTTACTAGCTATGTGACCCTGGTAAAGGCACTTAACCCCTCAGTATTTAAATATTCTCATTTATAAAATGATAATAATTTTGATATTTGTGCTACCTATTTAATAGGTGGCTGGGACAAAAGTGTTTGGAAAACCTTGAAATGTTTAAGAAATGTGTTATTATTAATATATGTTACCAATACAGACAACCTCTCTGATATCTACATCTCAATTCAAGCACTTAAAACTGAAGGAAGTAAAGTAGAGCCTCTTCTCCTGTTGAAAGTTTTTAGAGATATTCAGCATGGTTAAAAATGAGTTGGGAGTGACATGAGAGTTGTATTTGTGCTCTTGAAAGAGTATAAAGTAGAAGAGGGATCAGATGCAGTCTTCTTGGTTTCATGAGATAAAGCTAGGAACTATGTGTAGAATTGGTAAAGATGAATATTTCTACTTAAGGTGAAGAAATATTTTCTAAATATTAGAGTGATCAAAAAGAATGTGCTGCCCTGAAGAGAAATAGCAGATTCCTCCTCTTTGAAGATCATGTAAAAGTTGCATTATCATTCATCAGTAGTCTAGGGATTCTTTGGGGGTATTTTAATTTTTCAAACTAGAAATTTTGGTATTTTCACTTTTATTTTTCCAAGGCAACGTTAATAAATCTGATCACATGAGAACATAACACTAGACCCCATCCAGTTTTTCAGTTATCTATGCATACAAATCTTGAACTATAAATTTCCTCTTTACTTTCCCAAACCTACTCATATACTTACATCAGTATTTAGTAGTATTCCCAAGCTTCATGAGTTCTAGGAAGTGGAACTCATTATCTGGTGCTGGTTTTTTTATTCACAAAGCAATGCCTCTTAATGTCCTCTGATTTTATTCTTGGGCTATGTTTTATATTCCTCCTCTGTTCAAAACAATTTGAGAGAAAAAAATTAACTACAACTTCTAAGGTATGTCAGCAGGAATTGTGTCCAGTATTTCTTAGAGGATACAACTGGTTGCTTTCTGCCTTAGAATCATAAAAGGGATTGTGATAATCATGAAAACCTTTTTGGAGGACCTCGCTAAATTTGGAGTTGGGTTTTTTGAAGATTGCACTTTAGTGATAGCATTGACATTTTAAATTGAAGATGGAAATTTTCACATTATTGTTAAGTACTTGATTTTGAAGCTACTTGGGATTTACTATATCTAGAAAGACAGAATTGAGAGCTGGGAGGGAACTTAATGATCCAAGTCCCACAAATGCATGAAAAGAATTCTCATTAAAACCTACTCAACAAGTTGTTATCCTTTCCAGGCCAGAAACCTACAATGAGAAGGAAACTGCCCATGCTTTAGACAGCTGAAAAATCCTCAATATTACTAGTTTTGCCTTTTTCAATATTTGAAGCCTTAAATTTTATTTTTGTGGCAGGTAATCTCAGTGTCTCTGTAAAAGAATTCTAGTCTTTAATAAAGAATTAACTTCCTTGAGCTTGAGTAAATATCTAAGAATTAATGAGCTGCCTCAAGGGAGGTACCAGGATCCCTTTCATTAGTGATCTTCAAACAAAGCCTGGAAGAAGGTTATTTGTCGGAATTTCCAGAGGAGTTATTTTTGTTTTGGTTTTAGTTTTTGTTTTTGTAAGTGAAATAGATGGACTAGGTCCCTTCCAAATTCTAATTTTATGACTATATTGCTTTTAGACTTTCTTTGGCTCTGGATCCAGTCAAATCAATCCATCAATAAGCCTTTATTAAGTTACCTACTATATGCTAAGCACTGTACTAAAAGTTACAGTTGTAAAGAAAAGGAGAAACAATGAAATAGTCTGTTCTTTCACATTCTATCAAAGGAGGCAATGTATATAATATATAATAGAATACATATAATATAAATTCAAGGGGATTGTGAGAAGAGCTTGGGGAAAAATAGCTGGGGTTAGGGATCAGGAAAGGCCTCATATAAAAGTTACTATTCTGCTTAAAGTAAGCTTAGATTCGTAAGAGACAAGAATAATGAAAAAAAGACTTTCCAGGCATGGGAGAACAGCAGCCAGTCCCAAAGATTTGAGCGTCTTGTATGAAGAATAGTTTGGCTGTCTTGTAGAATGAGTGAAGAGTACTAGTTTATGATAAGTTTGGAGAGGTGGTCTGCATATTGCTTGTGAAGAGCTTTACATTCCCTGCAGAAAACTTTATAATTGATTTAAATAAGGGTACTATGAGAGTTACTGTCTTAAAATTTGTACCTGGATCTTTCATTGAAAAGGGAACCAAAAAAGAAAAAAAAAGACTTTTTTTTTCCCTTTGCGAAAACAACCTTTATTCCTTTTTAGGAAACTTTTTTGCATTTGCCTTTTCTTCTCTTTTCTGAAGTAAATGACAGGTTTCCTAGGCTCTTCGTAATGGAACACCAAGAGTGACACAGTTGTACAGTCCACACTTGATTACAGCCTGTTCTTTTTATGTTAAGCGGCAGACAATACCACTAAGCACAGTGCATTGTATTCTGGGCACAGCTGCATTTGGAGCTCAAATGCTGGGTCCCCATGCAGTCAGTAATTTTGTCCTAAACCTAGGCAGCTCCACAATAACTAATAACGTGTCCATGGTTTGATCAGCCATGAATGAAAGACTGCTGCTGTTTATACTACAATGGATCACACAGTCAGATTCAAACCTACTTTCTTAACAAAATCCTTTCCTCTAATTCTCACCATTCCCAAAAGAAAAACAATCATGGAATAAGCCATTCCCTAAGGAAGAAGGAGGAGAATCATTAAGATATTTGTGGATTTGTGATAAGAGGCAGGAGACAAGGAATACTGGGGTATTTATCTATCTATCCATCTGTCTGTCTGTCTATCTTTCTCTACAGATCTAGACCTCTTTTACCATGCATATATGTATGTAGGCATATAATATTCATGCATATGCATGTGTTTACATCTATAGATACATGTCCTACATGTAATATATAAACCATAGAGTTTCAGATTTATGAGAGCCAGTACTAGAAGGACTTTGATCATTTCATCCTTCATTGAAGAATAATTTGCTTTTATGTCTTCTTACATTTTGAGGGATCAGACAGAAAGTAAATAAATATATTAGCTATAAATGTTTTCTTTTTCCTTATGATTTTTTTTCATTTTTACATGTGAAAAGAGGTAAGGAGCATGGGCCAGCAAGTATAAGATAACGGGTGGTACATAGTTCCTTAGGGAAAATGGAGGTCTACCAAGGAGGAAAGAAGAATGGCTCTGACTCTATTTATTGAGGTGTGAGTACTTAGCATTTTTTTTAGGTTAAAAAAGTTTTGTCCTATTGGTAATATCTTATTAGCCTAAATATTGAAATGAGAGCTAAGGGACACTTTCATGTTCCTTAAAAGCCTAGATAGAGAGTAAATTGGGTTTTCTTCAGGAAAACCATGCCTGAGGAAAAAACTCATTTAAAGACATTGGAGTCACTCCTAGTATAAGGCCTGTTATACATGAGGCCAGAGCCTTAATTTGGGGGCTAGACATTATAATAATAAATTATTTACAAAGCAATGAAAATATGAATGAGGCAAATAAGAAGGCTGAAATATAATCAATGGCAACTTAAATGGGAGATGTTTTAAAAGCAATATCAAGGTCATATGTGAATGCAAAAGGAATATTTAGTATAGCAAGGAAGAGATATAGCTCATGAACAAACCAAGAAAGATGCTTTTAACTCCCAAGATAATTAACAAGTACACAAAAACAATGAAATAGAATTGAATTGGGAAATTCCTTTATTGACAATTTCTGGCAACAAAAATATAAATGGAGATCATACATGATGAAAGAGCATTGAAAATGAATTGTCTCTAATCATAGCTCCCCCAAACTACAGCTTAAGGGTAACTTTTCCAAAGAAGACCCAGCAATGTCCAGGGTCTCAGTGGCATTAAATGGAGAAAGAGCTGGAATATTTGACATACAAGTCTCATTTACAATTTCCAGAGTGAAAGCTATCATTTAGCTATCTCCACTCCCTTTTGAATGAAATCAGGGATAAAGAAAAAGATTCCATAGCAACTTTGTGTCATATTCCATGTGGCCTTTGGCCATTCTCAAACCAGTAAGTGCCCTTTAAATATGTATGCAGGAGGTTCATTCCTGACTTTGTGGAGTGGCCCAAAATTTGAAGTTATGCAGCTATCACCATGGGAACGATTTAGGTAAAGTCTCTCTCTGTGTTATGAATTCCTGCCTTCCTGCCTGCATAATCATATACCTGTGCACACACTTGCTCATCATCCCCAAAGTAGAAGAAAAAGAAAGCAATCCTACCACAAGCCCATCTCTAATTTTCATTCCACACTGACACCACCAAAGAAGATGTTTTGCAAATTGCTAATGTCCAGAACCCACAAAGCATTAGTAGCCACAAGACTTAAAATGGAAAGCAATGTTAGAGGTCTTCTTACACAACTTCATCCATTTGTCTCAGGAAACTGTGGAATGGAGAAGCAAAAAGAGTTTGAATATGTTCCCCCAGCTGGAAAAGTTATACTCTGCATCATCTATGGCAAAGGATTCCAAATTTAAAGCCACAAGCATCCTGAAACATTATCGGCTCTAACACTCTTGTTTTACAGAGGAGACTGAAGATCAGACATTGTTCCAAAGTCATACAGATAGGATATGGCAGAGTAGCCATCTGACACTAATTCTACAGTATAATTTTACCATATTATCTCTCTTACCTGTATATCCTTGTACTTCACCTGTTCTCCAAAGCCAGAATATTCAGATTTGTTCAAGTGAAGGAAGAAAATACATGATACCATCAGGAACTGCTAAAAAAGATTGCAGAAAGCAGTGCAAAGATTCTTGAAGAAAAAGTTAACAGATTGAGTCCTAGTTTCACAACCCTCTAACCAAAGTGATCTTAGTCAAGTCATTTTCCCTGGGCTATAGTTTTCTCATCTGTAAAATGAGGAGCTGGGAGTAGATAATTTCTAAGATTCCTCTTAGTTCTAAGTCCTGTGATCCTACCTAGGATTGACATACCTACCTCTGGATTATTCTGCACTAGCACTGAATTTCCTTGCCTCATCCCAGACAGGTGACATGCTGGGAAAGGGCTGTCCAAAGGTGAAAGTAATTGGAAGACAACAAAGCCAGCAAAGTCTCTTGGGAGTCACCAACTATTTTTGTTACTTTTTTGGTAAACCTTTCCCACTGCTTTAAGTTTTCTGAACAGGATCTTGGAGGAGAGTAAGCTTTAACTTCATTCTGCACCCACCACCAGCCACCCAGCAGGCTGCATCTGAGATAAATTGAAGAGCTGCCCAAACTCATCCATACAGGTAGGTGTTTAATAGCACAGTCACTTCAATGCACCACTGGGGTCACTGTGGTTTTTCTCTATCCTTCCACCCAGGAGAACATGGGGTCTTAACAAGACTTGGAAGCAATTTTGATATCAAAAACTAAGAGACAGCTCTACTTTTAATAAGCTTTAATATCAGGGTATCAGCAACACCCTTAGTGCTAAGGCCAGAAATGACAGTTTTATTATCCTTTCTTTTGAAACTGATAAATTGGTTCAGGCTAAGGGCAGCCTTTTTAGCTGCCACAAAAAAGGCAAGAAAAAAGAAACTGACTATCACTGGAGTTATTTAAGGCTCTATAGAAAATTCAAATAGACAGAGGATTTTATGTTGCTGTTGTTGCTGTGTGTTGAATCTTGGATATATGTCAGATATAAAGATACTTTCTTGTTCTTTGTTGCAACTGTGTGTGTTTGTGTGCTTGTGGGTGTGTATTTCTGAGCACGAATGTGAAACATTTCTCATTTGATCATTTTGGACTTTGGCTATAAATGCTTTAAATGACTTGCCCTAATGGGTAAGAACTAAATATCCCACTAATATGGAAAGATGTTTTCATGATTACATTTGTAAAATCTATATCAGATTTGGTTATCATTTCAGGAAAGGGGGAAGGATCTAAGGGGAAAAAAGAGGGTGGAAAGGAGGGAGAGAATTTGGAAATAATTTTCTTAAATGAAGGTTAAAATTGTTTTTGCATCTAATTGAAAAATAAAATATTATTTTTAAAAAGAATTAAATGTCACAGATAGATGAATATAACCAACATTTAGAATTCATGCAAACACTGTCAACAAAGCCAGTAGAATGAATAATAGATTTGAAGTCAAAAGACCTGGGTTACACTCTGGTTCTAGTGTTATCTGCACAACTAGGAACAAATCATTTAAGGTCTCACTCAGAACCTCAGTTTTCCCATTTAGAAAATGGAGTAGGTATTTGCAATCCATGTTTCATGGTACTTTTTTGAGAGAAATGTTGCTTACCTTAGTAGGGTATAAACTCCATGAAGACAAGAATTCTTCCATTTTTCTCTTCATATCTCTAGCACCCAGAATGGTGCCTGGCACATAAAAATTATTTGAAATAGTTTCTTAAATTGAATCAGAAGACTATAAAAATGTTAGTTATTATTTTCAATACCATCAACATGAGCATCCAAATATTTATCATTCCCTTATAGAATAGTAGCCCTATTACATTTATAACCTATTAAATACCAGGTAACAGACTGGATCATTATCTTTCAACATAGCCACAATTTTGGTCTCTCTTTTCATCTGAAGAAAGGAGTCATGAGAAGGTGACCAACATTCACTAGAAATAATAGTGGCAACAACAATGAAAACCTTCTTACTCATTAAATTTAAAGTTTGGTGGTATGAGAGTGTCAATACTGTAGGGTTTGTTCTTTTTTTTTTTTTTGATCCATTTGTTCATGATGCAAAAAGGGGCCTGGGCTTTCTGTAATTTCCATGCATCAAGATAGCACCAGAACAACAGGTTGTCAAACATTGGACCCTAGCTAATTAAGGGCAAGAATCCTGGAATTAAGACAGAAACCCTGGATTCTGCAGCCTTTAGGTGTGACAGAGGGCAAGTCATTTCTTTTAAAGAGGTGCAGTTTCCTAACTAGGTAAAATGGCTATAACAATACTACTATACATAGTAATTTGGTTATTTTGAATAAAATATATAATCTTAATGACTAAAAGCACATTATTATCATTATTATTGGTACTAGCATTAATGGATCAGACAATTTAGAACTAGAAGAATCTTGGGCACCACCTACTAAAGTATCCTCATTTCACAAATGAGGAAATTGTAGGTTCAAAAGGGAAAATAAATTGCCCAAGGTCACACAATAGCTATATTTATTATAGTAAATATATATGATATATTGATATATTATTATATATTGAATTATATTATATATATTGAATATAAATATTATATATTGAATATAAATGTTATATTCAATATTTAAACATGTCATGTATTTGTCATGTGTGTGGAAGAGAATATGGTAAGGATAGGAAGGAAAGTTTATGACTTTTTGAAGGAGCCTAAATGCTAAACAAAGGTGTTTATATTAGACACCAGAGGTAAAGGGGAGCCCCTGGAATTTATTGAGTAGTAGAGTGACATGATAAGATTTGCACTTCAATAAAATCCATCAAGCAGCTATGCGAAAGATTTGGAGAGGAGAGGGATTTAAGGAAAAGTGGTAAGGATCAGAAGTAGTCTGGTGGCTGTGTTGTGTAATGATTGGGTAACAGGGAATACGGATGGGTCATAACAGGGAATGGAGGAGGTAAAGGGACAGAAAGAAAAAGGAGGGCTGATGAAATAAAGGGAGAAATCCACTAGGGCTGATATATGATCTTTTGAAATTTTCTCTTTTCCTCACCCTTCAAACCCAAGAGAGAGGTAACTCTGAGCTAATGATAAAGCAAGGATGAACAGTGGCTATATCTCAATGAGTAGGCTTCTGGGGAATAATGGAGTTTACTTCTATCAAGGCTTGGCTGGTATTTCTAACCGCAAAAGTGTCACTTGTCTGGCAGGCTGACAGTCCCTGTTGGCTTTGTTGTTAGCCAAGGCTAAATGGCTAGCCTAGCCCACCACCCTCTCTTTCTTTGTTCTTCTATGATATGAATCTGACTGTGAATTTCTTCAATATGAAGTTGTTTAATAGTTCAAGTAATAAAAGGGGAAGGGGGAAATAAGTCTGTGGGAATAGGAGACCCTATAGGTTGTCTTTGTCCTCTTTCAGCTGAGCCAAATGGCTCATCCTCAGCTTTTCTTTCTCCTTCCTCTCAAATCACTATTACTGTCATAAACTAAACAGATATCAAGTGTCCTTCTCTGGAAGGACAAAGGATGGGAAAGGTCTTCAGGGTGACCAGGTGAAGTTCAAAGGATCAGCCCCTTTCAGCAGCAGTTGTGGTTCTTTTGCTTTCTTGAAATGGTCAATTAAAGATATACTTCTCTCCTCAGGGCAAGGGAAATGGAGGCAAGCCTTTGTCCCCACATGTTGGGATCTCAAGCTTTGGCCCTAGCTCCTCACTCTCCAGAGTTCAGAGGGCTAAGACCTCTCTTTTCAGTCTTTTCTCCCACAAGCCTCTTCTGCTGTTCCAACTGTTGCTCCCCCTCCCAGCAACATTCTAAGTGATGATTTCTCAGTCTTAGTGGGCAGAAATACAAAAGCTTGAGCCTCAGTTTTCCTTTCCACAGTTGTGAGTGGAGAATATTGGAAGTTTTTAAAGATTCTGAGTTCTGAACAAGAAGATTTATATATATATTGATATATTGATATATATATTGATATATATTGATATATGTGGTGAGTGAGAGAGGGGGGTCTAGCACAGCACTAAGGTTGTAAACCTCTGAGGTTGGAAGATTGATAATACTCTTAACAGGAACAGAAAAGTACAGAATAAAGGTGGGCTTGGGAGAGAGGGGGAATCATAAATTTAGTTTTGAATACCATGTGTTTAAGATGTTTAATTTGAAATAACCAGTAGATAGTTGATTTAGTACTAGAGCTCAAAATAGATACTTTTCTGCTATTACATCATAACCAACTCTTTGTTTTCCTGGCAAAGATACTGGAGTAGTTTGCCATTTCCTTCTCCAACTCATTTTACTGATGAGGAAATTTAGGTATGGAGGATTATGTGACTTGTCCGGGGTTATATAGATAGTAAGTGTTTGAACTCAGGTCTTTCTGAATCCAGACACCACCTAGCTGCCCCCAGAGACACTAGGACCAGAAATGTACATTTGAGAGTCATACATATAGAAAATAATAATAATAAAAAATAATAGAAATAAAACACTTGGCCTGATTAGATCACTGAGAGTTTTGCAAAGTGCATTACATATGATATCTCTTTTCTTCCTTAGGATAACTCAGTGAGATAGATACTATTATTATATCTATTTTACTGAGGATAAAACTGAGGCTGAGAAATTTTAAGGGACTTTCCCAGGGTCACATAATCAGTAAATGTCTGAGGAAGGACTTAATTACAATAGATAAGGATAACTTATATAATGTTTAAGGTTTGCAAAATGCTTTAATATATCATTTTATTTTCACAAAACCCCTGACAGAGAGATTTCATTGTTTTTCCCATTTTATAAATGAGGAAGTTGAGGCAAGCAGCAATGGAGTTACTTGTTAAGAGCTAAAAAGCTAGTTTTTGAGGCTAGATTTGAATTTAGATCTTCCTCACTCAAAATCCAGCACTCTATCCATTGATCCATTTAGCTGCCTAGAAATCAGTTTGGCCTAATACCAATTTGAATTTTGCTACCTCATTCCCCATAAGAATGAGAAAAAACAAAATTTCATAGTAACTATGGAAAAGGCAGTTTTAATTGAATGATAAGGTCAGAAGCCAAACAGTAGAAGGACTTAGAAGAGAGTAAGAAGAGAGAAACAGAAGGTAGAATAGGTAGAATGACTTTTCATGGAGTTTATCTAAGACATAAAAAGAGAAATATGCTATAGGATATAAGAAATTTTTAAATATGCAGTAGAGTTGGACATATTTGTATCAACAAGACTGATAAATAGAGCTTGAAGAACAGAGAGACTTAAAAATCCACAGAGAGAGACAAAGAGTTTGATAGCATAATTTGCTTGATAAGATTGGAGGGGACTGGCTCAGAGGTGTATATATATATATATATATATATATATATATATATATACATATATATACATATATATATATGCATATAAGCAAAGAATTCCATCTAAAAAAGCCACTGATTGATCATATAGTGTAGAGACCTTTATCATATATATATATATATATATATATATATATATATATATATATATATATATATATATATATATATATATCTTATGTACTGAATGTCTGTTGAAGAGTTGCCTCAAAGTCTTATCTGGTAAACCAATAGATCCACCAGGCAATGAAGAATCCATGCAACAGAAATAAAATCCCCAAAGTACATTATTTCCTTAAATCACACAGTGGTCAGAGGCTGACGAAAATACATTTAGTTTTCAATAATGTACTTTAGAGCTTGAATAGACCTTAGATATCATCTATTTCTTCCATGTTTAAAGAATTTAAAAAAATCTAGAAAGGCAAAGAGACTTGTATAAGGTCAAGTACTAAGTAAAAGAATTAGAGTTCTTTGATGTTTTCTATCACTCTTTTATTCACGACATTGTATTTGCTCTCCTGTTGGAGAGTTCAAAGATGGACATGAAAATTAGTGCCTTACAATTGAATCAATGATGGAAGTATAAGTCAATGAATTGTCTTCAAATCTGAGACTTGGGTTTTCTTTCAAGTACTACCAATTCCATTGTTGAGATGGGCAATTTCCCTACCTATGGCAAAAAAGTATGACTCAGTACCCATCACTCAAGAAGGGTTGGGTTTGAACAGAGCTCTTTGGGTTAGTGTTACACATTTTATCTGGAAACTGGGCATGTAACCTTTATTTTTATGAGGAAGTACAAGAGTTTAATTATAGGGTTGTTTGCTTGTTTTGTTTGTTTTAGGTAACATCTCAATGGACAAGAGTATTACATTTTATACCTCCTTTAAATGTGAGCTTTCTCATTGCCTCAATCTCTTCACCAATGTGTGGAATGGTTGGTAGATTATTCAATCATAATTGCAGCATTAAAGTCCAGTAAGTAAGGGTAGATAAGTGGTACAGTAGATAAAAATCTGGAGCTCTAATCATGAAGACCTGAGTTGAATTCTGCCTGTGACACTTATTACATATATAACCATATAAGATTTCACCTCTGTTTGCCTCATTTTTCTCATCTGCATATTAAGTTCTAACTCCCAACAAGAGTTGTTATAAGGTTAAAAATGAGATGATATTTCTATAGAGACTTATAAACCTCAAAGTTTTATATTAAGGAAAATTAATTTTAATGCTGTATCATTTGATTATTAATATTAAAATGTAACATCCCCTTTTCTGAATCCTCATTTTCAGTCTAGTTTTTAGAGAGACCTCTCCCGTGCAGCTAAGGAATGGGATCACATTCTAGCCCTCCCAAGGCCTGGTGAAGGCCTCTTGCTTATCCTGTTTCCGTTAAGATCCTCCTCATGGGCTGACTTCTTTAAGAGTTCTCTATTATTTCCCCCAGGTGTTGATTTGAGTTGGATAGAATTTTCTCTGCCTGATTTCCTTATACCAATGAAATTATGGGTCAAACTAATATATACATATATATACATATTTGTGATATATATATTTATTTATGTAACATTTGTAATCAGAAAAGACTTCCTAAAGGATCCAACAGTTGAGCTGAGACTTGGACACTAATTGCTCTAAGCAGAGGTAAGGGGCTAGAAAATAACAGGCTTGGGATTGGTGGAGAAAAAGAGAATGTGTTCAAAGGCAAGGAGGTAGGAGATGGAATGTAATACCCAAGGAATTCTAATCAGATCAATTTTACTAGAATGTGAACTGCAGCAAAAATAGTATATAATTAGACTGGAAAGACTGTGTGAGGCTAAATGGTAAAAGATTTTTTAATGTCCCAAAGAGGAATTTCTATTCTATCATTGTAGCAAGAGGAAGCCACTGAAGCTTCTTGAACAAAGGGTTTTATATGATTGGAAATGTGCTCTTCTGATTGGCAGCCAGGTGGAGACAGATTGGAAAAGGAAAGAAACTAGGTAAGAGTACAACAATCTGAGAGTTATTACAGAGATGAGGATGAAGAATGATGAGGAGCTGGACTGGTATAGTTGTCATTTCAAAGAGAAAGAGATGGGATGCTGAAGAAGTAGAATTAGCAAAGTTTAGCAATCTAATGAGCTTAGAGAGAAGTGAGCTTTGTCCTGGATCCCCTGAGGTATTTATATGGGATGGATTGTAGAAGAAGAATGCTCATTTCATGGATTTATATTCCCTTAGTATAGGATGGATACCCATTTGGTACTCAGGGGTTCTCAATGTAAAGTATGTAGAATAAAATCTCTTAAGACTATTTTGTTCATTTGTTTTTTCAGTCATATTCAACTTTTGTGACCCTATTTAGAATTTTTTTGGCAAATATAGAGGGTATGTTTGCCCTTTCCTTCTCTAGCTCATTTTACAGATGAGGAAATTGAGGGAAATAGGGTTAAAGGACTTCCTCAAGGTCACATAAATGGTGTTTGAGGCTGAATTTGAACTCAGATCTTCCTTACTCCAGACCAAAGACAATCCACTGGAATACTTAGATTCCCTAAGATTGTATGTGCACTAATGCTTCTGTAAAAAAAAGAGGTTATGAAACCAAGGGCATTCTAGAAAAGGTGAAGATATTTTCTGCATATAGCACATGTTAGGAATAGAAAGAAAGACATATTTTGCTGAAACATGTTGTATGTGAATCGGGGGGAATATACAGTAAACTCTGAAATATAACTGGGAGGCAAGTTGTGAAAGACTTTCAAACCCTCCCTCCCCTCCACCCCACCAAAAAAAAAGTTTGTGGGACTTGATTATGGAAGGACACATCTATAGTTTATTAGGCCAAAGGGTACCCTAAACCATCTCTGGAAAAGTGAAAGGGAAAACATACTGGTAACCTGCATTAAATCTGTGGGCCAAAGTGGGGAAATCAATAGAATATTTGTAGCAATTGTCTTATGTTTTGGGGTTAAATGAAATAAACTCACTGTGGGTAATACTTAGTGGTGGAACAATGTCTGAGGAGGAAATCTTCAGACCCACAGAACAAATATTTGTCTCTGCTGAACACCCTCGTCTCATAGTCTCTTTTAATACCATGGGTGAGCAATCAAAAACAATTGCTTGGCAGAAGAAATGAGCTGGAACCCCCAGGAATAAAACTCTGCAATTCTCTGCAAACTGGATGGAATTGAATGAATTCGACGGACATAACCCTAATTAATTTAGTGTATTTGGCTTCTAGTCTGGCCCAATACATTGTGTAAACTGCAGCAGCTGCAATAAGTATTGCAGTAAGGATCCAAGCTGTGCCAAACATTTATGTGTTTCAGTTTGCAAATATTTGAGGCTTCTAGGGGGGAGGTTGACATAGCATTGCAATTAATTAAACAAACAAGCTACAAGGGTACTATTGACTGGGAGCACAATGCTTCAGCAAATCTGGTCACTGGAGTGCATGGGTAAAAAATAAATCCATCATCCTCTTTCTAAGCTATTTATGTTTTCAAAATAATAGCCCTATGGCTAACTTTCAACTCTATTGCTACTGTGGTAGCCTCTATAGACCAAAGGAACTGTTACTTTAAAAGTCTTCTCATAATGATATCCAGCAGCAGATCATCTTGTGTGTTAGTTACCTTTGTTCATTTGAATGAACAGCTTGCCACACTCTTAAAGCTTTACTGAGCCTTCTCCTGCCTCTTGTCTATTTGGTTCTTTTATTCAGCATTGATTTTTCTCTAGTTGAGGAAACTGATATCAACATCTTCCCCTTGGTAGTTTTGTGCTTTGTTTCTTTCCTGAACAGGGACTATACCCTCCGTGAGGTCAACCAGCCTTAGAGAATTGGATATATAACAATGCTTCATGGAAAAACAAAAACAAAAACAAACAAAAAAAAACTACTTCTCTACTCTTGGCTATCTTCACTGCCTCACTTCCTACTATGTGGCCCTGCAGGGCATTAGTAGAAACCATTGAAGTTATTGGCAATATAAAAAAGGCATCATTACTGATCATGAGAGTAGCAGATAGAATTTTGGGGGAAAAAAAAGATATTCTGCAGAATCACATCATTTACCTTGACCTTGACTCACTGACCCATATTCCTTTCATTCAAATAATGTCATCTAATATTATAAACTTTGGGAAGGCAGAAATGCTGTATCAACTCTAAATGCATTTAGAGTTTCTCTTGGTTTTTCCCCTTACCTTCCTCTCTCCCTCCCTTCATTCTTTCCTTTCATTCTTTCTTTCCTTCCTTTCAGTCCTTTTGGGGGGGTGTGTACCTTGGTTTATTATTCAACAAACCTGGCATCCTTACTATTTTGCAAGATGTAGAACTTAAATTTCTGGGGAGAAGGATGAGATTTAGGTCTTTTAAAAATTCCATCAAGTACTGTCACATAAATTCCTGGCAATATCAATGAATGTAGTTCCTCCTGCATCACCAGGTAGTGATCCATTTGATTTATTTATTTTTCCTGTGAAGCCCTGTCTTTTGTTATTCCCTGACTGAATGTGACTGTTTTAAGGTAATAACTGTTTAGCTCATCATCTGACCTTTCTTCCAGTGAATTAGTGTATTCCAGATATACCAAAGGTATATAAATCTAATTGCAGAGCAATTTTAAAAGATATGAATGAATATAAATAACAAGAAAAGGATTTGAATAAAATATGTCATAAATCTATACACAATGTGGTACAATATCCCATATAATTTCTTATAATTCTCTTTAGACCCTCTAAGTTTCCAATATAGCATAAAAGGGCAATTTCAAATTTCACAGTCCTGGAGTAGAAGCTTAGAAAGACATATTGGCTACCTCTCACACTATTCTTCCCAGTACTCCTTTGGTGTAGGCTAGAGAATGACTAACATCTCCCAGTTTCAGTATTGGAGTTATCATTGTCTATAAGAAATCTTGGAGTTTAAAGATGTCAGAGCTAAAGCATTCCATATGGGTGGGCATCTTCTTTCTCCTTTCTTCCATCAATATTTCCTCCATCTACTTATCCTCTTACAACTGCTGCCCACACATAGCCAATGCCCATGTTTTAACAGAAGTAGAAGATAATTAGAAGTAGGAAGAATGTACAGAAGAAATATATAAGAAAAATAATAATATCACTGATACCCATGATGGTGTGGTTACTGATCGATCAATAGTCAAACATCTGGAAAATAAAGTCAAGCAGGCCTTAGGAAGCATTGCTAACAATAAGGGTACTAGAGATGATGAAATTCCAGCTGAACTATTTAAATCCTAAAACATAATGCTTTTAAAGAGCTACACTCAATATACCAAGAAATTTGGAAAATTCAACAACCACCACTGAATCAGAAAAGATAAGTCTATGTCCCAATCCTAAAAAAGGATAATGCCAAAGAATGTTCAAATTACTAAAATAATGTCATTCATTTCACCAGCCAGCAAGGTTATGTTTAAGATTCTTAGGCTTCTTAAATATGAGAACCGAGAATTACTAGAAGAGCAGTCTGGTTTTCCAAGAGGCAGAGGAACTAGAGACCAGATTGCCAACGTTCATCAGATTATGGAGAAAGCAAGGAAATTCCAGAAAAGAAACATTTACTTCTACTGCAATGACTACACTAAAGTCTTTGATTATGTGAAACACAAGTCCTCAAAGAAATGAGAGTACAAGATCATCTCATTTATCTCCTGAAGAACCTGCATGCAGACCAAATAGCAATAGTTAGAACAGAGCATAGGGCACCTGATTGGTTTAAGATTGAAAAAGGAGTCAGAAGGATATATATTGTTACATTATTAGTTTAACTTATATGCAGTCTACCTTATGTGAAATTCCAAGAATGGATCAAAAGCCAGAATTAAGGGTCTTGAGAGAAATATCAACCATTTCATATATGCAAATGGTACCACTCTGATAGTAGACAGTGAAAAAGAACTAATACGACTCAATGTGGAGTGAAAGAGAAGAGTGAAAATGCTGGCTTTAAGTTTAACATTAAAAAAAAAAAAACTAAGATTTTGGAAACTTATCCCATCACTTCCTAGGAAATAGATGGAAAAAAATTGCTACAGTACTATATTTTATGTTCTTGGGCTGAAAGGTCTCTGCAGACAACAATATCAGCCATGGAATAAAAAGCTATTTTCTCCTTGGAAAGAAGGCTAGATAAAATCTGAACATCATACTAAAAAGCAGAAATATCACTTTGTCAACAAAGTTCCATAAAGTCAAAGCTTTTTTTTTTTTTTTCTAGAAGAAACGTATGTCAGGAAGAGTTGGATCATAAAGAAATCTGAGCATCACAGAACCCATAATTTTGAATTTTAGTGTTGGAGAAAATTCTTGACAGTCCTTTGAACAGTAAGGAGATTAATTGTCAATATTTAAAGAAATTAATTCAAATTGTTAACAAGAAGGTCAAATACTGAAGCTTGAGCTTAAATACTTTGGGAATACAATGAAAAAGATAGGATTCTTTGGAAAAGAATGTGATGTTGGGAAAGATTAGAGGCAAAAGCAAAAGGTCATAACAGAAGAGGATGAGAAAGATAGTGCCATGGAAGCAACAGACATGAATTTGGAAAGACTTTAAGAGACAGTGGAGTATTGTCAGACATGAGTGAATGACTAAATAGCAATGACCCAAATCTTTGTTTTTAATGTTATTGATATTTTTGATAAGACTCATATGTAAATATTGTTTATATGGCCACGTGTATAATGGGTATTATATCACTTGCCTTCTCAACAGATGGAGGAAGCACCAGAGAGAGGAAATTTGAAACAGAAATTTAAAAAAATAATATAAAAAATGTACTGAGATCTTTTTGTTTTCATGACACTCTGGTTTCTCGATATCTCTCTACCTTCCGTTTCACTTTCCTTTACTGTGAGCTATCTCTTGACCTTTAAGTGGTTTTGGGATAATGTGCTTGACCTGGCACAGGATTACCTAAATTTAAATCCTACTTCAGATACTTACCAGCTGAGTAAAATGGGCGTTACCTTACCTCTGATTGATTCAATTTCCTCTGTTGTAATAGAATAATATAAAAATAAATAACACCTATCTCTAGGGTTGTTATGATGTTTAAATGAGAAAAAAATTAAAGCACTTAGCAAATAATAGGCACATAATAAATACTTTTTTCTTCCATTCCTTGTAATAAACTTAAAAAAAAAGAAAAGACAACTAAGGAAAACTATAAACTGAGTCTGACAGCATATTCATATTTTATACACAGTGCTCCATCCCTTTGAAAACAGATGTGAATTTTCTTGTCTCCTGGGCCAAGTTTAGTCACTAACATAATTGCATAACTTCCCATTTCTCTTTTGTTATTTCTTTTTACAATATTAAAGTCATTGCATCTTTTGTTTTCCTGGTTCTTTTTTGAATGATAGGTAAAATTATAATTGTGAAAAAGTTTTTGTTACTCCTGCTGTTCCTTTTAAGGTGTAGCAATCCTTTAATTTTATGTATAATCCTTGTCCCAAAGCCCATTGATATGGAATTTTCTCCTTAGTGGTAGAAATTAATGTCTTTCCCTATGTAAGGGGCAGAGCAGACTTGGAGAGAGATGGAGAGCTCCTGCATTTTTTTTGGAACTCTCCAAGCTTCAAGTTCTCTCTGGTATTCTACAAGTTTCAAGTCTTCTTTGGGCTTCTACCTCCTTCTGCACTTCTGGATTGGAAAAAAAATGGAAGAGACCAACTTCACTTCAGTTATTATAAGGAAAAGAATCTGGAAAGACATGAAAGGAGCTGGCAGTCTTCATCACATGCCTATCCCTAACTTGGTAAACTAGAGACTGCAGGTAGGATTTCCCTTGGGTGAAACTTAGTATCCTTTCTCTTCGTTGAACTGAGTTACTCATTACTAATAAGGGAACTCCTTCACTTTTTGGTATTATACAGTATATATTCTTCAATAACTCTTCTGATTTTTGTTGTGTTATCAATTTAGATGGATGCATTTTCTTTGCTATTTGTTCTGTGTCATTATGTAATTGGTATTTGTTGGGAAAGGGGTCAAACCTTGGAAGTAGAGCCCAGAGTCCCGTTTTTCCTCAATAATAATAAAGATTATACATATATAGTGGTCTCTTGGTGATCAAGAATGACGATTGTCTTTGTGCAGTTTCATCTACGGTGTACCCTCATGTGGCTTTGGAGTCCAAAGGCTGAGGCGCACAGTTTGTGGCACACGGGGCATGGGACGCCATTTGTTACGGGAGGTGCTGTTGTGGCCTGGTGTCAGCGTTCACGCGCAGTGACAAGACGTCGACATCACTCATCTTCAAAGGTGGTGGCGGCATGGTTAATGTGGGTTCGCCAGCTGCTTCGGACAGAGGCAGCGAGTTCTAATTGCTTTGGTGTCATGCCAGCCCACTTCAAGTTGGAGTTTAGCTGATCCTTGAATCTTTTCTTTGGTCGGCCTTGTTTCCTGAGTCCAGCTGACAGTTCACCATAGAATACCTGTCTTGGTGTTCACTGTGGGTCCATGCGGATGACGTGTCCAGACCATCGTAGCTGGGTTTTGAGGACCAGGACTTCGATGCTGGTGGAGTTGGCTCTGTCGAGGACTTCCTGGTTGGTGATTCGGTCCTGCCATCGGATCCTCATGATTGACCGGAGGGAGCATTGTTGGAATTGCTCCAGCTGCTTCATGTGCTTCCGGTACAGTGTCCATGTCTCACAACCATACAGGAGCGAGCTGAGGACCACTGCGTTGTACACTTTGAGCTTCGTCGCAGTGCTTATACCTCTGTGTTGGAGGATTTTGGAGTGAAAACGCCCTAGTGCCTGGCTGGCCTTTTGGATCCTGGCATTGATCTCGTGGTCTAGGGACCCGTCGTTGGCGATGGTGCTGCCCAGGTACTTGAAAGTGTTGACATTAGAAAGCTGCCATCGATTGTAATGCACGGCTGGTTAGTTGGCCTCCCTGGTGCAGGTTGGAACAGCACCTCTGTTTTGCTGAAGCTGATAGTCAGGCCAAACAGTTTTGTTACGGTGGAGAACCTGTCCACAATGGTTTGGAGATGATTTTCTTGGTGGGCCATGAGAGCACAGTCATCTGCAAAGAGAGCTTCCAGGATGAGTCTCTCTGTTGTCTTTGTTTTTGCAGTTGGGCAGCGAAGGTCAAATAGTGAGCCATCCAGTCGGTATTTTATGTAGATGCCCAGGTCTAGATCCATCACAGCATGTCGTAATACTTAGGTGAAAAATAGGTTGAATAGTACCGGAGTGAGGACAAAACCTTGTTTCACACCATTGGAGATGCTGAAGCAATCGGAAGTCTCTCCACCAGATAGGACTTCCCCTGTCATGTTGACATGAAAGAGATGGATCAGTTTGATGAATTTTGCTGGGCAACCGAGCTTGCTGAGGATCACCCACAATGTGTCCCTGTTCACTGTGTCGAATGCCTTCGTCAGGTCTATGAAGACAATGTAGAGACTCAGGTTCTGCTCAAGGCATTTTTCCTGCATTTGCCTCACCGTGAAAACCATGTTGATGGTGCTGCGATCTGGTCGGAAGACACATTGTGATTCAGGCAAGTTCTGCTCTGAAACAGATGACAGGAGTCTGTTGAGTGTAACACGGGCAAGGATCTTTCCAGCAGTGGAGAGTAGTGAGATGCCTCTGTAGTTGTCACAGGCTGCTCGTGAGCCTTTGTTCTTGTATAGGGCTACGATGGAGGCATCTCTGAGTTCTGGGGGCATGTCTTCCTCTTCCCATATGCTGGTCAGTACTATGTGGAATGCCTGGAGAGCCTTTCCATTTAAGCCCTTGTACACCTCGGTTGGGATCCTGTCTTTACTGGGTGCCTTGCCTGCACTCATTTGTTTAATGGATTTTTGGACTTCCTCTATTGAAGGAGGGACATTAAGTTGTCCAATGGAGCGGTTTTGGGGGATCTGGTCAAGGGCGCTTTGGTCGCCTGAAGAGGGTCGGTTGAGAAGCTGACAGAAGTGTTCTTTCCACCTGTTGCTGATGCCTTTTTTATCTTTTATGAGAGTGTCACCATCAGAGGATAGCAAGGGAGTGGTGGTGGGTTTTGATGACCCATAGACAGTCTTGAGGGCACTGAAAAATTGTTTGTAGTTTTTCATATCAGCGAACCGCTGGATTTCTTCTGCCTTTTTTTCCCACCATCGGTCTTGCATCTTCCTGATCTCATGCTGCACCGTGGCTTGGAGAGACTTGAATCTGTTCTTTTTAGGAGCAGAATTTGAGTTATTTTGCCACTCCATAAAGGCTTTGTTCTTCTTGCTCAATAGGTCTTCAATAGCAGTGTTGTTCTCGTCAAACCAGTCCTGGTGGTTGCGTTGTTTTGGCCCTAGGACTGCCTTTGATGTTTCCTTCACTGCGTCTCTGAACTGGTTCCATTTCTTGGTTGAGCTTCCAGTGAGTGGTCCCTTGGAAGACAGCTTGTTGTCCAGGCAGCACTAGAATGTTTACTAATAAGATGGATCTCTAAGACGACTCGTGTTGTAAAATGCGCGAACTGTCTGGGTGCGTTTTGGATGGTGAGGCTCAATGAGCATTTGAAGAGTCACTCTAACCAATCAGTGGTCTGTCCAGCATTCAGCTCCTCTCATGGCTCTGGTGATCTTTACATCCTGGATATCTCGCCGGCTTACAATGATGTAGTCAATGAGATGCCACTGTTTTGATCTTGGGTGCATCCACATTGTTTTATATTTGTTCGCCAATCTGAACACAGTGTTCATGATGGTGAGTTCGAACTCTGAGCATTTTCTGAGTAGCAGTAGGCCGTTGTTGTTCATTTTGCCCACGCCATGTTTGCCGAGCACTCCTTTCCATCTTTCATGGTCCTGGCCAACGCGGGCGTTGAAGTCTCCCAGTAGTATCAGCTTGTCATTTGTGGGCACTGAGTGCATGACAGCACTCAGGTCAGAGTAGAACTGCTCGATGGTCTCCTCTGTGCTGGTCAGTGTTGGGGCATATGCGCTGATGATTGTGGCATACTGGTCTTTGCTGAGAGGGAAACGGATCTTCATGAGCCTCTTGCTGATGCCCACAGCCAAGTCTGGCAGCTGTTTGAGCAAACTGGTCTTGATGGCCAGGCCAACACCATGGATTCTGTCTTCATTTGAGGCTCTACCTTTCCAGAAGAAGGTGTATCCAGTGGTGGGTTCGCTGAGTGATCCCTCTTCTGGTAAGCGTGTTTCGCTTAAGGCTGCAATGTCGATGTTATATCACGCCAGTTCTTTACCGATTAGAGCTGTTCTTCTCTCAGGTCTTGGGGTATTCTCTCTATCAAGTAATGTCCTGATGTTCCATGCTCTTAGTAGGAGTTTCTTTGTATTTTTTCTTTGATTTCGACCACTTAAAGGGGATGACCCGCCAGCCGCGGTGTGCTGACCCGGTGTTTGTAGGGCAGGCAATGTTTGGGACACCTTTTCTAGTCCCCTCCCTTGATTAGGGTGAGCAGTGCTGTCCTAGAGAGGGCTGCTCAGTCACCCAGGATGCTGCTGAACGTCCCTGCTGCCCACAGGGCCTAGCGACCACTGGTCCGTGGGATGCCTATGTGCAGGATCATGACTACAACTGCCAGTGGTCACCTCTACCTGTTGCGTCGTCACTCCCCCATCGCCACAGGTCTTGAAGAGGGTGGATGGGGCTAGGATAGATGAGTGTGCACAAAGATACTTGTGCGTGAAGGAGATTTAAGTGGAAAAGCCGATGCACAGAGACAGTCCCACTCTCTTGGCGTTGGAAGCCTGGGTCCAGTGGCACGAAAAGTTGTTACACCTGGAGACTTCCTCAGCTGCATTGGATGGCCGTGTTGTCCTTTGTGCTCCAACACGCCCTAAGCACTCCACAGTGCCTTGCTGCATCGCCATCTCAGCTGCTGAACCTTCTTATTGGTTTCTTCCATCTGTTCAGTCAAAGCAGTCTTCACATGCTGGGTGAGCAAAGCCCTGGTTCACCAGGGGTCGGTGACCCGATGGCTACCCTCACAAGGTTTAGCTGGCCTGTTGAAGCCTTTGCGTGGGGTGTGGTCGCTGCCGCATGCTAGCAGCTACTGGGAGCCACAAGTGAGAGCTGGGTGTCAGGTGGGGGTCAGAGGCTGGAGAGCTGCCCTAAGAGGGCACAGCAAGCCCTCCATACCAGAGATACTACCCCTCCCTGAGCACCCCATACACCCCAAAAATAAAGATTACAGCACTGGAAATTAGCTTGAACCTGATCATGTGTAGTAGACTAATAATAATCAAGAAAGAAGATAGATAATTCTAGGCTTGTAGCCCCTTTCCTGAAAAGTGCAGGGTGGCCCCCAGCCTCAATTTCATGCCTCGTCTCCTGGAATGAATGAAAGTCTTCCTTAGAGAAGAATGAGGGGAGAAGAGGCTAGAAATAACTATTCTGACTCTCTTTGAGTCACAGAAGGATAGGCTTCCCTATACATGGCCTCATTCATTAGAAGTCGAACCTTCCCTACATAGGAAAGAATGTTGGCCTGGAATTCAGGAAACCAGGTGTTTGTTCTTAGCTCTGCTCACAACTAAAACCTTGACTCCCAGTCCTTTTACAAGATCACACATTCAGATCAAAAGCAACCTTGAAAGTTATCTGAAACACCACTCTCATTTTCAGTAAATCACATAAGGAATTATTTCTGTTTCAAAAGTTTATATAGGCTATTTGTGCCTAACATGTGGTAGAGCCTTCTGAGTTTCTATTTGTATGAACAACCACAGCAGACAGACTGTACATTAATTTGAACACAGTGATGACATTTTGATCCTCTTCAAGTATGAAGAACAATAAGCAACAATAAGAGGAAAAGTCCAGGAACATTTGGGAAAAGGGTAAAGAGAAGAGACTTGAACCCTGGACCTCTGACTCCATGCCAACCCCCCTTTCCAGGTTACCATGCTGGTTTCTTTATAAACCAAATGATAGGAGGAAAAGAAAATGGGTATGGACTTTTGTTTTCATTCATTTGTTTCATAATTAAAGCTTATATTTATGCATAGAGAGATAGCACACAAACTAACTTGTTATTGTTTCTGTTTCCATGCATCACATAGCACAAGAAGCCAAGAAGCACAGCTATTGCTATGTACAAATACCTTTCGGGTGTTTGGCTCAGTGAACAGATGAGCATCCTGGAGAAATGATGTGGTCAAAATTGATTCCACTTTCTCACTTCTGCAACAACAATGGGGGGGGGAAAGGATGTTAACTTTAACCCCTACAGTCTCCACTTTTGAGTCTATAGTTTTGGATATGGCTTTTTAATGAACCTGGAATGCAGAATTCCTCGGAGATCCAAATGAAGATGTTTGATTCAAAACAAAAATAAATGCACAATTTAGAGATGAGAAGAAGGAAACATATCTTGTGAGTATAGAAGGAGTTCTATGCCATTGCAATCATTCTGTCAACTATTGGGATGATATTTTCAGTGCTCCAAGAAAAGTTAAGCTTACATTTTAATAAACATTCACTTATATGGAAGAATCATTTTATCCTACTACACAGTGCTCCCCAGAACATTTTAAATATGTGAGTAGTGGCAGGCTAGCAATTTGTCCTCAGAACATTTCTTTATGAACCCTGTCATGAAAAGGGAGAATAAGATAACAGTTAAAAGATAATAAGGATGATGATGATATTGATAATGCTTTTAAGGGGGGAAAAAACACTTTTGGCCAAATACATACCCTAATTATTTCTGTGTAAGGGATAATGAAGGATTCACAACACACAATTTGACACAATTGAAATCAACTTGGTACTGTAATCAATTCTACTTCCTCCTAATATGAAGCATGGAACATTTATAATCATGATAAAAATACTGAAAGAAAGGAAATGGTTTCCTATATGCCAAAACAATCAGAATTTTTTTCATAAAAGCGTTGACAAAAAAAGTGAAGTTCAACCCTTAAATTTTTGCTTTTGAACACTAACAATTGAACATTTCTAATAATGGCTATGTTTCCTCTGAACAAATATTATATGGTTACCATCACAATATTGAAGTATATGATGTCATTTGGGAATTTGTATTCTAGATAGATGGAACATGAAATGCTAATTTTTCTTCATTGTTTTTCTGACTTCAGAAATGAAATTTATGATCCACAATATTTTTCTTTTTTCTATCTAAGCACTTATATAAAAAAATATTCCCTAACCTCCCTTCACCCTGTTCCATATCCTATTCTGTCCCATTAACAACAAGTCCTGCCCATTTATGGGATTAAATAATTGGACTACATTAGTTCAATACATGCTTGTTTAGCCTGATCCACTAGAATGTCAGAGGAAATAACTTTGTAATTGTTCCCTAAGCTTGTGTCACAGACAGACAAAATGTGACACAATTTAATGTAGTAGAAAAGGCACTGAATATGAAGTTGGAAAAGCTGGGCCCAAAGTCTAGTCCAGCTATCAACTAATTTTATGAGTGACCTTGAACTAATCACCCTTCTTCGCTGGACCACAGTTTCCTTTTCTTTAAAGCAAAGAAGGCTAGATTATGTGATTTCTAAGGCATCATAGAGCTCTAAATTATATATATTGGAGGATTGACAGCTTTTTGTCTGAAAACCTTTATTGCAGCTACAAAAATGTATGGAAGATAAGCCCTACTCTAAAGTACTTATAGCATACATGGCACCCCTCCTCCTTTCTTAAAACATGGTGTTCAGAAAGAATCCCAAATTCATGGTATTTTGTGAGTTTGCATCAACTGGTATTTACTTTTATTAGTAAGGTATGATACATATAGATCAAAGCAAAAAAAAAATAATGAAACCGCATAGTATGAAATTAACAAAAGACCTTTTCCCTAATAATTATTATTACCAATATTTATAAAGGGCTTACTATGTGGTACCAAGCTAAACACTATACAATTATTTAAAATCCTGGGAACTAGGTACCATTATTATCCCCATTTTAAAGATGAGGAAACTGAGGCAAAAGAGTTTGAATGACTTTCCCAAGGTCAATGGCTAATGAGTATCCAAGACTGAATTTGAACTCAAGTCTTCCTGATGACATGCCCAGTGCCATAACCACAGTGCCACCTAGTTGTTCCATATAAACTCTTTTGCTGGTGAGTATAAATCATGAGAGGAATGAATGAATATGTCAGGAGAAAATACATGAAGGAACATGTATATGTGTCAGATCTAACCCTCTGTGGCTATACCAATAACTTCTCTTGATATCATTGTTCTCTTTAGGTAAGACATCCTTCCCTTCCAGTTTCAAGTATTGTGCAACCTCTGTCACTCTGTGCTCCACTGATATTGTACTTACTGGGTTTTATTCCACCAATTTGTTCGCTGAGTGTATATGATTAAAGAGCCCTTGTCTTTCTGATTTTACCTAAAGTCCTTTGCTGTGGTTTTACCTCTTCCATCATCACTTAAGCTTAGAGAAAAGAGGTCTAAACTTTACCTCTCTTAAGGATTAGGACCCTTCATATACCTCCTATCAGATTAAGAACAATTTTAGGTGTTTTTTTCCCAATAAATTATAAAGAGAAAATCCTATAATTTCCCAAATCCTGAACTATGGGCAATTTGTTGGCTCCAACCCCAGTGACCCAGCCTTTGCTTTTAAGGCTCAAATTTGGGAAGAAGAAAAAAGTTAATCTTCTAAATAGAGCTCCCTCAATTCAATCTTTCCTGTGAACCAGAGGTCCCATTCAACAATCCATCAAAGTTTATCCAGGGCCAGTCCTCTTCCACATTCCTCTCCCTTGTTTCTCACTGGAAAAGACAAAAGGAAAAATGTTTCCAACAACCACTTCATTCATAAGAATATTAGGCTCTAACCGACTATTTTCAACGTTTTCTGAGTAAAGGGATAGTTATATAAATCATACCATAAGCTGTAACAATCAGACATATTTTAACATAATGATTACAATTCCTAATGATTATGTAGCAATTTAATTTTGGCAAAGCACTTTTCTCATATGCTCATATATCCTCAAAATAACCATATAAAGTAGGTGCTATAATTAATATCTCCGTTTTACAAATGAGAAAACTTAGGCAAACAGCAATTATATCACTTGCCCAGACGCATGCAGCTAGTTAGCATCTGAATTGGGATTTGAACTCAGATCTTTCTGACTCCATGTCCAGTAAAATGCCATCTAATCATTTTACAGACTCTGGAAAATTCCGTGAGAAGTTCCAAATGCCTAAAACTTCTTTAATAGAAAACAAAGCATTTTATTCATTAATTAAAGATTCCTGAAAATGTTATTTCACCTCAGAAAGAGAGTGCACAATTCCTCCTCTTTCAGTTATGAGAGATTATAATCTGCCTTATTTGTTCCTGGGTTGAAGGAAGTTAGCAGAACAATCCAAGCATACTACCTTTTTATAACTGTGTCCTACCAATGTCCCTGCCATCAGGACCATCTTTCAGTCTTTCAGTAGGTCTGAGATTTTGCTTTTTATTAGTCAAAAAGCTTTGACATCTTTTGTCTCTTTCTGTCCTCACAGGAATTTGTGAGATAAATAGAGAAGGCTTCACCCATGTTTTATAAATGAGGTAACTGAAGATCTGAGACAATGTCTATCTTGTTTTAGGCCCCATAGCTAATTAATGGCAAAACTGGGATTAGAATCTAGGTCTCCTGATTCTTAATTCTATCTCTTTTCTACCTACAACACCACTTCTCAGATAATAGATGTCTTGCATCAATGAAGTTATCTTTTTTACCCCTAAAGAACTCAGTAAATAGATTCTTCTCATGTCCTGTGGCTCAGGAAAGGGAATAATAATGTTTTTCTTCATTAAATAAGGGAGCCACTGTGAAACAGAAAGGTAAGAGTTCAACTAGATGAATTCTAAGGTCTCTTTGTACTCTAGAATTTTAAGAAATTCATACTAAATTATAAATGACTGATATGAAATCTTTTCATGCTAGTAGGTTTTTATTTGGAGGGGAAGGATACAAATATATACTTGTATGCATGGCATGAGAAAGAAGGCATATAAGAAAAGAGACTAGGTAAACTAGAGGAAAAATTGCTTTTCTTTATTATACCTTCAGCTTTCTCTAAAAATTTCATGTTCTTTTATTAAAGTTTTAAAAAATATTCTATAAACAAAATTATACTTAATAATTCTCAGCTATTTTATGAGATAGAAAACACTTCTTATCCATGCTTTATAAATGAATTAAGAAGCAGAAATCATCAAAAGCCTCTTTTTCTGGCTTGCTTGGTTCCAGTGTATTCTCTGAACATGGTGGACAGGGGTAGGGATAGAGTTGAAAGAATACATTTCTGCTCTCTATTCTGCCACTTATAATTCTGTGTAACCTTGAACTACTTATTCCACCTTTCTTATTCTGAATTTCCATATAGGAATGTAAGATGTAGATCTATATGTGTGTATGTTTGTGTATTTGTGTATAATGTATTATAATCAACTATGAATGACAACTATTGTTACAAGGCAAGGATCCAAAACACTGCCAAGGGATTCATGGTGGAAATGGATACTTACCGCCAAAGAAGGAACAGACAGAAACTGAATGTTGATTGAACTATGCCATTTTAACTTCATTTCCTCCATGAATTGTTCTTGAGTATAAACAATATGTGACTTGTTTAACATATATTATAATATATGTTAATATATATTATATTATAATTTATGTAAAATGTATGACATAGTAGCTGCAATCTTGAGGAGAGGGTAGTGTTGGGAGGAAGGGGGAAAAAGAATGAGATATTGATGTTTGGACATCACTAATGTGAGAATTTGTTTCTCTTGGATAAACATATTATAATTTATTACATATTTATAGAAAATCACACTTATATTATTGTTGTTATTTATTATATTGTTATATTTATAATAAAAATAAATGGTAACTCAATGAAATGAAATAAAATAAAATTCCCATTTCATTATTTCTTGTGCTTGAAATAATACCCTTCTTCCTCATTTTGTTTGCTGAATTCTTGTTCATTCTTTTTTATTAAATTTTTCTTTTTTACTCAGTCAAAAGATCATTTACTTCTTCCCATTCTCTCACTTGAAACCATTGGGAAAGAAAGAGAAATAAAACTCCTTCTATACAAAACTATAATCAAACCAAGCAAAACAAAACCCATCATTGGTCACTCTCTCAACCTCCCTCCAAAAGAAAAAGAAAATTGTCTAAATCTGTATTCTGTAGCCACTACCTTTCTATAAGGATATGATTTTGTTGTTATTGTTCTTTTTTATCCTTGCTGTTGTTATTTTTCCACATTTCATCATGAATCATCTAGAATCTTGGTGGATCATTGTGTTCATCATAGTTCTTAAGTCTTTCAGAGTTGTTTGTCTTTGTACTACTGTTATTGTATAAATTATTCTCCTGGTTCTGCTCAATTCACTCTGTATCAGTTCATGTATTGCTTTCCAGGTTCTTCTGAACCCATTTCTTTCTTTCATCACTGGAATTTGTTAGTGTTCCATCACATTTATAAACTGTAACATTTTCAGCCACTAACTGATTGAAGGGCACTTCCCTCAGTTTCAAATTCTTTACCACCATAAAAAGAACTACTAATAAGTATTTTTAAGCATCCTTAGTTATAGTAAATATATTGTTTAAAAATAATCCCTCTCTTAATATACCCTCCAAATTCCAAGCTTCTCCATTTTCCCACTTATTTTCCTAATGTTGAAACCTATTTTTGTATTTAACTCAGTTCGTGTCTTCTTTCCTCTTTTGACTAGATGATGATAATTGCTAATATTTATATAGTATTTACTATGTGCCAGGTACTGTTCTAAGCACTTTTGCAATAGTATCTCATTTGATCCTCACAACAACTCTGCAAATAGGTGCTATTATGATCCCATTTTTTCAGATGAGAAAATTGAAGTAACCAAAGTTAAATGACCTGCCCAAGATCATACAGTAAGTGACCAAGCTTCATTTGAACTCAAGTTTACTGTCTCCAGGCTTAGGGCTATATCAAGTATGCCACCTGACTGCCAATCAGATGAGTGAGATTCAAGCATAAGCTACTCTTCCCTAACCTAACCCTTTCTTTATTTTTTTATATTAAAACCCACTTCTGTCAGATTATGTCAGATAATTTATCAATTTTTTTCTCCCCTCTCCTTCCAGTATATTCTTCTTTCTCTCTTTTTCTCTCTCTTCTTTAGAGTTCATAAAAACACAACAGGATATGATCTTGTCTAATTAGACTTCTATTAACTCAAGATGGTAGAGTTGGAAAATATTCAATTATCACTGGTGATTTTTTATGATTGCTCATATTTACCTTTTTATGTTTTTTCTTAACTTTTGTTTTTATACATCAAACATATTCCCCGGTTTGTTCCTCATAAGGAATTCTTAGAAGTCTTCTATTTCATAAAAAAAGGAAAAACAAAACAAAATAGTATTTTCCCCTCATATTCAGTCATATTCAGTTTTTCTGTATGGGTTATTTACATTGTACATCTACATCTTTTGCCTTCTGGATTATTATGCTCCAACCTCTTCATTACTTAATAATGTGACTGCTAGTGTTTGAAAGGTATTCAGGGAAAACCAGAATCTATGGTATGAAGACTTGCAAAACCCTTTTCGGGGCTTCTTTCCTCCTTTAGTGTCTAACTGCTATACAGTGCTCATTTTTTGGTTTCAATGAGACAATGCAAGCTCAGCAGTCACACAACAGTCAACCCTCTTGGTAGGTGAATGAATCAGGTGAAGAGTAACCAAGAGGACTCAAATCTGTTGGTGAGTCAGTGGGTTGCCTACTCCAGACAAGTGAAGATATCCCTCTGTGGAAATGGTTTATAAGATCAATTTGTTCCAATGGCCATGAGGACAGCAAAGTACTTATAGCTTAGCTACATATCAATAAAACCAAGACCATCCACCTCATCCTGAGCCATCATCAGTTGTCTTGACTTTTGTCTTGACACTGGACTTAGATGACTCTGGAAGAGTGAGTGACGTTGATCATTTTGTTCAACTCTGTCTAAGTCAAATCCAATGAATGCAAATGTCACGATATTATTCCATGATGTCCTTAATCTCTATGAATGAAGGAACAACAGTATGGTTCCAAAATCTTATGTGATTCTCACAGAGAATTCTTACTTCTTGAATTAATTCATTCTGCCTACTTGTCAATATTTTTATTTTACTAAGAATCTTTGGGTTTGAGGTATAACATTTCTGAGAATTTTTGTTTCATAATTTTTTATGGAGGTAACCTATGGATTCATTGTTTATCTATCTTGGCCTCTTGTTCTAAAAGAAAAGGGCAGCTCCTTTTATAATTTCTTAAAATATGATTTATAGGCTTTTATTTTTTTGGTCTATGGCTTTTATGTAGTCGGGTGATGCTCAATTTATCTCTCCTCAATCTGTTCTCCAGGACAATTGCTTTTATTATTAGATACCATACAGTATCTTTTTTTTCCCAATCTTTAGACTTGTTTTAATCTTTCTTACTGTCTTTGTGATGTTATTATCTTTTATTTGGACTATTCTAATATTCAGGGAGTTCATTACTTATTATGTTTTTGTATCTCTTGTCCTAACCTTATAATTTCCTTTATAATTCTTTCTCCCTTAGTTCTCATTTCTTTTATAATTTTCTTTCTAGCATTATATATCACTTATGAACATTTTCATTATAAAAAACTCACTTTATTTTTTAGAAAATTACCTCAACTCTTCCTCACAGTAAACTGGAATTGGACATATGTGAATGGCTAGCAACTCTACAGAGAGATTTCTTCCTAAAGTCCTTCTTTTCATCAAATAATCTCTGAAATAATACTAGAGGCTCATATATCATTTTTTAAAAAATATTTTCCAAATTGCATATCAATATGATTTTCAGTAATCATTTTTTGATAGTCTGCAATCCATATTTTCTCCATCCTTTCTACCCTCCCACCCAAGATAGTAGGTAATATGATATGAATTATATAAATGTTATTATACAGTATAGATTTCCATGATCTTTGTATTATATAAGAAGGCACATTTTGCTTACACTAGAGAAAAATACATAAAGAAAATAGAGCAAAGAATGACATGCTTAAAACCACATTCAAATTTTGTCAGTTTCTTCTATAGTGGTGAATAGCCATTTTCATCATGAGACCCTTGTGCTGGATTCTTGCATTGCTGATAGTAGTTGTCGTTCACAGTTAATTATTAAATTTCACAATATTTATCTGATTCTGCTCACTTCACTTTGCATCAGTTCATATATCTTTCTAGGTTCTTCTTGTTCATTATTTTATTTAAACCTTTAGCTTTACCAATATGTAGTATTGGTTCTAAGGCAGAGGAGCAGTAAGGGTTAGAGAATGGGGGTTAAGTGACTTGCCCAGAGTCACACAGCTAGGAAGTGTCTGATGTCAGATTTGAATGCAGAACCTCCTGTCTGAAGGTCTGACTCTCAATCTCCTGAGCTACCCAGCTGCCACTTATTCATTATTTTTTATGGCACAATAGTATTTATTCCATTACAATCATATACCACAACTTGTTCAGCCATTCCACAACTGATGGACATCCTTTCAGTTTCTAGTTCTCGGACATAAAATTTTTATATCCTTTCTTAAAGTTAGAGCAGAAGAAAAATTGCTTCTCTCACAAACTCTCAATATTCCTTGCACTCATATAGGCATAGAACATCAAATAATCATTTTGTCCACTAAAGAGATCTTTATGAAAATTCTCAGGCTTGAACCCCACATCAAATGTAAAACTGATATAATAAAGACTGTTGTGAATGTAATAATGAAATGAACGGCATTCAGAGTATGAAGATCTAGATTTGAATTCATATTCTGATCTGTGAAAACTTATATAAGCATTTTACCTCTAAGTGCCTCAATTTCTATACCTACCAAACAAAAATATTATACTAAATGATCTCTATGTTACTTCTAACTTTAAATCTCTCATCTTATGGCTTACATTATATAGTCTTTGAGACTACTTAATAAGGTAAAGGAGATAAGACAGTTTTGAAAACTGCAAGCCACCCCCAATTGAAATCAGTGAAATTTTTATTTTCCCTTCTAGTTGGATGGACTCTTCATTGAGAATTCAAAACTGAAATAATCTATGGGAGCTTTGCCCTGTGTCATGTGTTAAAGCTGGCAGGGCATTGGGCATTTTAAATCAGTTCAGTGTATCAAGTCATTTGCCCAGCTCTACTAGTATGAATAATGTGTCTAGCAATGATCTGACCTTGAAGAGCGAGTATGGTTCAGCAATAATACATCTAATTCAGTTTCTTCAGTGATGAATCAGCACTTTTCTCATAGGACAACAATCTTTAAACACAAGTGACAACAAAAACAATGACAACGACTACAAAGTCAAACCTCAAACTGAATTAAAAATCACAGTGAAAACTTGACAATGTTAAAAAAGGAATTATGTAGAAAGAAGGTCATAACTTAAGGTAATAAGTTCTCCCAAGTCTCTGTAGTTAATATCTATGGGCAGAGATATTGTCCAGTACAGTGCCTGGAAAGGAGAGGTGTGGTAGCAATAATTTCTACCAGGATTCCTAAAATATAGGCAAAGCTATACATTAATTTCCCCTAAAATGCAAGTAAGCTAACCCTAAGAATTAATTGGTCCATAAAATTAACACCCACTATGATATGTTTACTATGTATCCTTTCTATGTCACAGATAAATAAATGTCCTCTTCTTAAAATCTATATTTTTTTCCAGTCTTGATCCTCAATTGTCAAGTCAGCCTGGCTTCATTATCTCTCACCATCACTGTGAGAGTAGCAAGATTTTTCATTGAGGTCCAGAATTCAAGTCCATGCTACTATGCAGACAAATTCAATAAAAGGTCCAGAGATATGTGCTGGAGCATTAAAAGAAACTAGATTTTTTTTTTAAAGAAAACACTTTGGATAAGGAATGAAGGCCCCTCAAACCAATTACTAAGATTTCCCAAGACCTACTCTGAATCATTTAATAAACAGGTAAAGAATTTTATCAGGAGCAAGACTAATCAATTTAATAAGGTTAAAAGATGAGAAATTTATTTAAAACATTGTTTACTCCTGGATAGATAAGAATATTACCACCTCTGCCACCTCACCTAAGGTTTTGATATAATATTCTCTGATGAATTTCTGGCCTTGGTATAGACCCTTTGTTCCTATTTATATTTCATAAAGGATAACTTGATTGGATCAGGGTTAAGGTACACATAAGGTACAATAGAATTCAGGCCCATAAAAATAGTGGTGAATTCTATGTAAAGAGAACATTGAGCTGAAACTAAAATGTGGATTTCTTAGAAAATTAGAAATATGTTATCCATACATTTTTTTCCAGCGAATCTCTAATATTATAGATAGTATTTTGGGAAAAGTTGTGGTAGAACTTTTCACCACCTAAGATTGTAGATATTGTGAACGAATTATATATCCATAGTAATATAAACAAAAAGAGGTAATAAGTGGAGCTTTTATCTTGTCCACACAGCATTTGGGAGGTGTAAAGGTTAAATATAATGGTTGGACACAGTTTATTTACCAAAATAGAGGGGAAACAATAAAGTAGAGAAATGTGAAAGAGGTTAGAGAAAATACCTATAATGGTCCTCAACCAGGAGAGCCAGTAGTAAGCAGTCACATGGTCTCTTCAAGATGGAAGCTAGTCTCTTAGGAAACTAGGAAGGGAGTCAGCCTTTTCACTCACCCAACCAAGTAGTCCAGGAGTAAAAGTCTAAGTTGAAGGCAGGATCCAGACTGCAGTCTCCAATGACGTTACCTTGAAGACTATCTCCAGGAGACACTCATCATCCAACTCAACTTCACCAGACTGCCAGCCCAATGATTTTGTTACTTTTATGGTGGTTTCCTATCCCCACCCCTCTTCACAGGAGCCAATCACAGTTTCCAAAATTGTCACATTTCTCATCCTCTGAAGGTAGAAACTCTCCTCCTAGGATTCACACCTTTGGAATCACACATTTCTGAGTATGTGAACTCTTAAAAGAATTCGAAAGTTTCTGGATGTTTGAGTTGGAAAAAAAGGTGGAGCTCTTCCAAGTGTATTTCTGGCTTCTTACCTCTAAAGGTTTTAACTCTCCTCCTAGGAGTAAGAGTTTGTGGACTTCCCTTAATTTAGGGTTAAGTATGAGTATATTCCACTTTTGTTGATTAATTCAAAAGTACACAAAAGAGAGTTAATCCTATCTTCAGTCTAGTGTAAACCTTAAAATTCCTTAGACTTATAAATGTTGGAAATTTCACCATTGGGAAATTTCATACTTGGAAAATTTCTTACTGATAGTCTATTGGAATGTGAACCCCATTGGCATGGGAGGTTCCTCCTCCTCCCTTCTTAAGATTACTTTAGGACAGAAACCTTTTGCTGAACAATGGAAAGGACTTTGACCTATGCTTAAGCATAGAACAGGAATTTCTTTGAGTCATGATTGATTTTAGAATTGATACAATGGAGATACTTGGAATCAATCTCCACCCTACTCAGTCCTAACAGGATTGAGGAAGGGCTGCAGCATAGATCAAAATTTAATTATTCCAATCTCTACCCTACTCAGGTTAACAGGATTTAGGAAGGGCTGTAGCAAAGGATCAAAGATTTAATTATTTGAAAATATGACCTTCAACAGACATGTGCAAAGCCAGAGACCTCTGGGAGGTCCTGGGTTAAGCTAGAGCCTCCATTGGCACAGGGAAATTGATGGACAGTGATTGATAGATGTGAGAACTGAGGGGAGGGAACTTGGATGGTTTCCTTAAAGATAGAGGGGTCTGAAGACTCAGGGTGGTGGTTGAGGAGTTTGTCTGAGTGGTTGGAGTGTGCTCTTAGAAGCTTGCTCTGAAGGAAGCTGAAGGTGGGGGCCTCTGAGACTGTTTCTCCATTTTGGTCACGTGAGTAATAGGGACTGATCTCTTTTCTTTGCCCCAGCTATCTAAGGGCTTGGGCCTTTTGGCCCAGCCTAAACAGAAGGGGTATTTAAGCCCTATTCCCTTCTCTCCCCTTTCTCTCTCCCTCTCTCTCTCTATCTCTAATTCCTTCCTTCCTCCTGTTTGTAATTAAACTCCATAAAAGGTTGACTGCTGACTTGAGTTTTCATTTAGGAATTACATAGCTGAATTCCTTGGTGCCCTTAAATTAATATATATCAGTCTTTTAAAATGATTTCCTTGTCACACTAGTGAGGTACTAAGTAAGGGTACTTAAGTTATTGTTATTCCAAAGTGTTAACTCCAACTAGGCAAAGAGAAGAAAGGATTCCCTTTTCACAAGAGCAAACTCAGAATAGACAAAGAGAACCAAAAATTTCCTTTCACAGAATGTTTTTTAGAGAAAAGAGGAACACCAAGTAGCTGTTCCCAATAACTCCCCAAATAGGTCGGTGTTAATATCCAACACCTGTAAATTAAATGAAGTTCCAAGTAAGGCTCCATCCTTTAGTCTTGTTAAATTTCTGAAGCTTCTTCCTGGTCATATTATCTAAAAATAAGCTACTACTGAGCACCCAGTATGTGAAAATCATTGTGGCTGTTCTTCTAAAAGCTATATTTCAATCTATTCATCAAGCCATTAACAAACATGTATTAAGCCTCTATTGGATATTAAGAATTACAGTTGTTCTTTGCTATATCACAGTTCACTTATTGCGGCTTCACTTTGTCCCTAGATTTTAAAAAAAATACATCTAATTTTGTATCACAGAATTACACTTATAGGGTCTGATGGAATGAAAGGCAACCATTCACAGTGCTATGTTCTGTATCCTGGGCACTGATTGGCTCAGTAACTGTAAGTTAATAAGAGTGTGGAAAAGGTTTATATAGGAGAATAGGAAGGATTTATAATGTCATTATATATATATATATATATATATATATATATATATATATATATATATATATATATATATATATATACTATTATGAAGCCACTACTTTGCACATTTTCACCTATTGTAGGGGTATCTAGAATGTAACTCCTGGGATAGGTGAGGGATCACTTTATATTAAACAATGGGGATCAAAAGACATAAATGAACCTGATCTTGCTCTCAAGAAGACTACAATCTGTGGTCTCAGAGGGATTGAGGGAGGAATGTTGGGGAGGAGGAGAGAATTTGGAACTCAATTTTTTAAAATGAATGTTAAAAATAATTTTTATACTTGATTGGAGGAAAATAAAAATATACTTTAATTGCTATTAATATACTGGGAGGGGCCAACATATGTACATATAAATACACGTATTTGTGTGGGTGTCCAACAACTCGGGGGATCTGAGAAGGCATGTAAAACCTGATCTAAGCTTTGAGCCAAACTAAAGATTCTATGGGGCAGAAGTGAAAATGAGTGCATATCCAGTATGGAGCTCAGTCTATCAGAAGCACAATGATGAAAGATGGTATGTCATATGTAAGGAAAAACATTAATGGCACTTTGGCTGAACTGACAAGTAAGAGAAGGGGAATAATGAATAATAAAATTAGAAGACAGTCCAGAGAACAATTATAAAGAATTTTAAATGATAGAGAACTTCATATTTTTTTTTTTGTTGAAGCAACAAATTAAAGAAGTACATAATATAACCCTTATCATCAAAGATTTTTTGGTTGGGTTTTGACTTTAACAAAAACCTAAATAAAAGATAATATATCAGAATCTGTTGTTGGGTAGGACATTCATAAAATAGAATGTATCCAAATAAGGCTGAAATTGGAAGCAAAATCAAGACATATGAATATTGGTTGAAGGGACTGTGTATATCTTCTTTAAGAAATGTATGAGGTATAAGAGCATTCTTCAAGTATTAAAAACTTTAATATAGAAGATTTATTTTTCTTTGACCCAAAAGATAATATTAATACCAACATGTAGAGGTTGTATAGAGACTCATTTGAGTTTAGTACAAAGAACAGAAAAATCCAATAACTGTAATAATATATGTTCTAAAGTTCAATAGTTTAGGGGCAGGTAGGAAACTCAGTGGATCGAGCACCAGGCACAGATATAGGAGGTCTTGGGTTTAAATTTGGCCTCAGACACTTCTTAACTCTTAGACCCTGGAGAAGTCATTTAACACCAGTTGCCTAACCCTCATCATTCTTTTGCCTGGAAATCAACACTTGGTAGATGTTCTAAGACAGGAAGTAAGAGTTTGGAGGGGGAAAGTGTTAGAGTTTGCTCTAGAGAGAGTGAATTCCTCTTCCCTTCTTCACTCTTCACTGTCTTCACACAAAGGGTCTTTACACAGACCACATCAGAGATGTTATTTAGAGTTTTTCTATTCAACTATAATTTGGATTGAATGAATATATATCCATCAGACTCTATGGTTCGTGGTAATGTCAGATTTTTTAAAAATACTATTAAAAAATTAAAATTCCTAATGAGCAAGTATCTTCCCTTTTCCCTCTTTTCTTCCAAAATCTCCCTCAGGTAGGAAGGCAGAAGAATAAAAATCTGTCTCTATTAACTCAAAGCTTTCACCATACCATAAAATTTTCTAAGACACTATAAGTCATTAATTAGTTCTTTTTTGCATATGATTTTAGATTTGGAGGGAAATTGTCTAGTTCATTCCCTTTCCCCAATTTACAGATGAAGAAATCAAAACTCAGAGACTAAAACAATTGCTTAAGATCACACATCCAACTACAGATAGAGCTATGAACAAGAATCCAGGTGTCTTCATGCAGGAAGTCTTTTTTTCCTTTAAGTCTACCATTTTCTTTGTTTTAAGCCTCCTACCTGGGTTTGTGGTTAGATGATTATCTTCAAATTTGATTTAGGCAGTTGTTTCATTCTCTTGCAGACCTCAAGATGGTCCTATCTAAGACAAGTAGACAGAAATGGGAATAATAGAAAATGCCTGGATTTTAAGAATTACTTCTGATAAGAATCCCATAGCAGCTGTGCCCTCTGGACATTTAATATCATCTGTAAAATGCTATTATTGTTCACTTTTTCTTTAGTTTTACTGGAAAATTTGAGTATCTCTTAAAAATCATTAAAGCAGTCTTATCCCCAAAGTTATAACACACAAATTGGCTTCAGCACTGAACAAAAACAAACGAAATTTGTTCTACAGTAAACAACATTTTCTTGCTAGTAAATTGACCCAGTATAACCCACATTAGATTTGGAATTGCTTTGTGTACTTATGATGGCCTGCCTGCTAGGATATTACTTTATAGCTAATGTAGATCTCTGTAGTTGCTAGGTCGATATTAATAGTCCCATTTCATTGATAGGAGAACTGAGAGGTAAGGGACACTGAAAGATGATTTAAGTAATTTCCTTAAGGACATAAACTTAATCACCCAAACCTATAACCTTTGCATGTTATTAAGCTTATCAATTTCAGGAATGTCTAGGAAAACAATAAAATTAATTTTGCTACTCCCTTTTAATCTCTTTCAGTGTATTTTACATCAAATTAAAAGGCAGTATTTGATATTATCACTCCATGTTTGCTATGTCAAAATGCTATGTCTATTGTCAGTAATCTGAGCTCAAATATAAATAATCAAACACCAAATAAATAAATTCAGTTTGTATTGAATTGGAAAACAAAGGATAGCCTTCATTTCTACCTTCTAAACATAGGTATTCCTATAGCCAGATTTAAAAGAGGCATTGGATCAGGTATTCATTCCTTATCTGTGATGCAGAATTCTTAATGGCACAGGTTCTGCTCCCTAGGGCAACAGACAAGCCTAGTATGTTTCATGGATAACATTTAAAAAAAAATCTGAATGTAGCAGTTTTTCTAAATCTCCTATTTTTTTTTATTTCTATAATTTTTCCTTATATAACAGGATTTGAAGATATTCTAAGTGTCTTGGTCATCTTTCCCTAGACTCAGTTCACTTTTCTAGCATTTTAAAAATGTAAAGCTAGAAGGGGTCTCAGAGGTCCTCTAGTCCAGTCCTTGGTGTAAGGATGAATCTCTACAATATTCCTGCCAGATGGCTACCTAGCCTGTGCTTGAAGATATTCAAGGCAGAAACTAACAAGACATGTTAAATGTAAGCCTTTGCTTGCACTTCTTTTGTCTCCTTTTCTTTCTTAGCCTCTTTCCTCACTGACACTTCCCCCTCTATTTTTTTTGCCATTGAGGACTTCAGTTGACCACTTAAAAGACTTTTAAAAGCCCTTAGTTGCCTTAACAAGCCCAGTTGAAAAGTTATTCTTGCTAAAGCAATGAAAACTGTCAAAAAGTAGAAATGTATGTGTGGCAGGGAGAGGAATACAGCCTTCCTTTTTGGAAAATGCATCCTGTAGTATATACAGTCTTCTATTATTTATGTTTTTATGTCTGTTCTTGGTAGGGAAGGATCATGTTTTTCTCTTGCCGTACCACAGTGACCTGCATAATTGCAGGTGCTCAATAAGTTTGACAGTAATGTTAATACAGTACTGAATAAAATTAATCCTCTGAAAATAAGATCAAGCATGCAATCCAAAACAATGTATTGATCACCTCTAATATTGCATAGAACTATGAGAAAATTAATTATTTTAAAATATGTCCTGAATCAAACCTTTTTAGGAGGACATTGACCAATCTAATTAGCAGGGAAAAAAATAGCACACATTACTTGGCCAAAATCCTTTCAGAAAAATCAGAGATAAGATTCGTTTGTCAGCTTTTCCCCTTGCTAAGGAAGAAAAAAGTCTTTTCATATAATCTGTATTTATGTGATTTGTGCAACCAAGTATGTTTATATTTGTATTTACATGAATCTTATTATAGAGATAGCTTCCATTTTCAATATTGCATTTAACATATTATTTTTCAGACTTTCTTATTCAGATTTCATTTTTTTCCTTTTCTTTTCATCCTAACCCAGAATATGGCCTACTTTTCTGCTTAGAAGATTAGATGCTTACATTAGGCATTCTAAATAAGATGCTTTCCCCCTCCTCTTTTACCATTTTAGTTTTTTAAGACTGTTTGAGAAGGGCCTTGTATGAAATGTAGTCAGTGTTGGCCTCTGGCCCAGAGGCAGATATACTTAAAGAATTTGATTTTTAAAGGAGGATTAAAAGATAATATAGTTTAGTATAGATAATATAGAATGACCATTTACTGTAGGTTACATTTTGCACCTGAAAGATTGAGCTATAACAGGCACATTTGCCTGACATTTGCAAAATACCAGAGTGGGTCTCAGGACTGGGAGAGGGCAAGCTAATAGAACATACTATATTGATCTAGATATACAACATTTCCAAATATTTGTCACCCAGCTAAAATTAAAACTCTTCAAAATAAATAATTAGTGTAAGGGAACTGGAAGGGAAAGGAGGTTTATCTTCACTTAAAAATAAAATGAATAGATACATATATATATATATACATGGGAAAATAGCTATGGAAAGTAATAAAATTAAAAATATTTGCCTTGAAAAGGTTGATTTGTTTTTACATTTAATTAAATAGAAATATGCACCCTTTTATGAGAAAAATACATTATCATTTCTATTTTCATGTACTTACTAAAAGCACAATTATGGACTGCACTCAGATTTTGGAAAACATAGATTTACCAAGAAAGAATAGTTTATATTTGGTTGTGGATACTCTGATATTTTTATTCCTACTTAATGTAACACATGTCTCACAGGCACAGATGCCGCAACCTGTTGGAAACTAGGAAATGTACTGGATCAAAATCATAGCTTATCAAATGTTATTTAACTTGTCCATAGCCTATATCATTGCTAACTTGCAAACAACACAGAACTACTAAAGTAGTCAGCAAAACCAGTCTTTAATCAGGAAAGAGAGTTCCAAACTGGCCACTATCCTGGAGCCAGACACCAAGATACTATACATATTCAGAACCCTGGGGCTCTGGGAAGAGTATCTCTGGGAGGATCACAGTGGGAGGTGGTTCTCTAAAGTGTGACAGAAATTGTTTGTTTGCTTTTATACTTTCTGGGGAACTTGGTACAGCAAACTTACATTAATAGACTACAAGCAGGCTTGGGAAAGAGGTTGCAGCTAGAGGCTGGGGTATCAGAGAGTGATCTATTATAGTGAATACAAAAGGAAAAAGTCAAAGGAAGAGCTGGGCTTCCTGGGATGGGACTTTAAAACAATGGGAGAATCTACATGACAAATAAGGGCACTCAACATCTGGCTATGTCTACTAGTCCCCCACAAACTGGGCTCATCAAACACTTCAAGGTCTAACGTTCAGTCCAAAACAGGTGTGTCTGAGACTTCTCTGGGGTGAGCTCTCAGGGGGCTGGAGCAAACTTGAAACTTGCAGAAACCCCAGTGGACCTCCTCAATTACTCACCAAACATTTAAGGATAATTCACTAAGTATTTCCTCTACAATTTTTACACTTAGCATTTTTTTTTTAAAGGAGGACCTCTAAAAGCCAATTAGTTTAGAAATCTGAAACAGGTAAAGAGACCAGTTTAGAGGCAGTGAGAGCTAAGATGATAATTCAGGGATTCATTAGAAACAATAGATAGGAACAAGTGTTATGGGGTTCAGATGTATACCCCTGGGGTTTGGGAAGGATACCTTTTGCAAGAATGCAAGACTCCAAAACTTAGCTTAAAAACAAAAAGATAAATTTATTAATTTAGAAAGTATTGTTGAGAATGGCCAAGAAGATAGCAAGGTGGGACAGCAAGATGGGGAGCAGTTCCTGGGAGGACAGCATGAATGGAAAGGCTGTTCCCCATGAGGACCGGATGGAGAGAAAAGCTGTCCCCCAGACTGTTATGGGCACGGAAGGATACCTTTTGCAAGAATGCAAGACTCCAAAACTTAGCTTAAAAACAAAAAAGAATCAGTTCTGGGGATTTTATACTCCTTGCAACAGATGCTATGTCATGGTGTGGATGTGACTTGGAGTGGTAAACCCTCAGGCACTTGGTGGGTGAGGTGGTCATCTGACTGGGGTCTGCCTGGAGGCATAAAGATTCGTCTCTTTGTCCATCTTAAATCTAGAGGACAAAAGAGGGTAAACATCTCGGGACCCTAGAGGGGTCATTGGCTGTTTCTAGGTTCAGAGTCATGAGGATGCAAAGGCAAGGGAGTTTCCCTGATAATAGTTCGCCTGGGTTTCTGGGGGTACAGTGCCCATGTCAAAAGTATATATTTTTTATGGGCAAGCAATTCTCACGTGGATGGATTTGTGTGGCATGAGAAATTAGTGTGTTATTCTCAACTATATTGGCAATATTAACATCTCCAAAATGTATATGATTAGGACTCTTGAAAGAGTTAGTAAAGCTGGACTCTCTGAGATAGTTTCCCTAGCAGGATAGGATTGCACTCTCTCATTCAGAACACAGTGGCTTTTTACTACCTTTGGCCTAAGTGAGACAGAAACAATTAATATCTTTACTATATCATACAAAGTTTGTTTTTTGGTTTTTTTGGTTTTTTATTTTTTTATTTTTTGGTATTTTGGGATATCTTTTGAGTTGGTATTAGCAATAGGTTCAAAAATATAGTTTGGTGATATAGGAGTAAGTTTGATGAACCAGAGGCTAGATTAATAGCCTATTCCCTATTCTACAACTGCCTTCCTCAGTTTAACCCTTGGTCACTTTAATTTTACACTTAGTCCCCCTCTTACTGACCCAGCTTGTGCAATTTGAAATGTGGCTGAGCGGGTGCCTGCCCAGGAAACTAGGTGGGCAGGAGGCTCTGGAAGACACTCCCAATTAGTCCACCATCCAAAATGGTTGTATGTTTTGGGGCCTGATTCTGACCCTGGACCGTTAGCTAGGGGAGATTGATTTGGAGGATACCTCCCTCTGGACAAGGACTGGGAGAATGTATCAGAATGATGTCATTTAGCCTGCGGGTTGTATTTTTGTATAAATAAGGGGTGTTTCTGTAAGCAAGGGCTTTCTGTCTTTTGCTTTTTGTCTTTTTTTTTTACCTTTGGAACTTGAAATTTTGGGGCCACGCTTTTTCCTTTCTCGTCCTTACTCTCGTAAGTGTTTTATTTTTGGAAATGGCCTCCCAGGTTTCTTGAATAATGGCTAAAGAGGATAAACCTTGAAATTTTCAAGGTTCCCTCAATTTCCACCCCATACAGAGTTAATATAGAGAGGACTATATGAGTCAAAAACCATAGAGAGTGATCTAAACTACTTCTAGAAGGCAGAGGCAATACCATGAGGTGGGAAAGGGAGTTTCCAAGAAAGTGTGTGAGTTATGAGATCAAAGTTGAGTGTAGAACTAACTGGAGTAGGGTCTTGGGTGGGGGAATCAGTGGATTGTGTCATATATATAGACCTAAGGTCTTAGGTTCAAGTCTGGTCTCAGACATTTCCCAATGTGTGACCCTGGGCAAGTCACTTAACTCCCATTGCCTATGCCTCACCACTCTTTTGTTTTGGAGCCTTTCAACATGGAATCTAGAAACCCCAAACTTGTGGCCTAGTGGGATCTGGTGAACCCCAGGTTTCAGGACTAGCTTGTAGGTTGGAGAACCCAAAGTTTGCACTTGTTCCCTGTTCCTGTGGGAATTTGGCCTGAAGGGAATCCCAGGCTAGCAGTTTCAGACTGAGTGGCAGACCCTCAGGTGAATTACAATCCTATTTGGGTGGTACTAAGCATATGCTAAGGACCCTTTTTGTTTTAGGTAATCTCCCCTTTTGTATCAGAGACCCTTTCCCAAGAAGATCCATACCTGGGCAGGAACCATCCTTTAGTATTCATTGTTAGCAGCCCCTTCTCTTACACACTAGCCTCTAGCTATGATTCCTTTCCCAAGCTTGATTGTATCCTGTCAGTGTAGTTTGAATACTTCCATTTTCTTGATAGTTATAGTGATGTCAATCATCTTTCTCTGCCCCTGATTTTCCCCCAAATGGTATATAAGTTCCCCATATTCTTTTGCTCCTTGGAATTGTCCAATCTGGTGCAGTTGACTTTCCCCGGTGCCAGTGTCCAGAGCGGTCAGAGTTTAATCCTCAGACTCTGTGAAGTCCTGTGGCACACAGCTCTGGGTAGACGCCTATTATTGCATTGAACCCCTTTCCCTTGATTAAAGAGTGATTTTTTGACTCTTTGATAGTTATGTGTTTTTCCCAGCCAACATTTCGGAGGTCCCACCAAGATCCAAAGTCCCAGCTGCCTGAGCTTCCTTGCTAACAAGGACCCCCAAGACTTGAGGTACCCACACAGCCCTTTTGGGGTTGACTCAGGAGTCCAGTTAGCTGAGGGGCCAGGTAAGTGGCTCTCTAAAGGACTGCGCTTGAGTATTCGGGAGTGACCCACTTTTTAATTAAGGGGATATTAAGCAGGAGTCTGTGGATTACACAGAGAGTCACATAGTCCAGAGCTACCCAGGTGCTGCTGGACATGGGGAACAGCAGGTCTGTGATCCCAAAAGGAGGTGGGGGCAGCTGGCAGCCTGAGGAACCACCTAGAAATAAGGGGGTAGCATTCAAGTATTTAGATAAATGGCAAAAGGTAACAAAGTCCAATCCCAAGGTAAGCTGGTCAAGTAGGGGCTCAGTTAATGAGGAAAAGATATTATTTCTACAGTCAGTTTTAAGCAAAGCAGGTGGAGAGATTGAAGAAGATGAAGTAGAAGCCTTCAACCAATGGCTGGAGGAATGCACCAGAACAAGAAAATCCAGGTCAGAACAATCCATGAACCTGGAGAATGGTAAGAGCAAGAGAAAGGTAAGGGAGGAGGAGAACCAATTTGAACAAAGTGAGTAGTCTAAGAAACCTAGTAGGGAGACTACTGAGGAGCACATAACAAATTTATAGAAGGAGGTGGAGAACCTTAAGAAACTTCTAAAAAGCTCTAGCAATTCAGCAACCCCTTTAGACAGTATGCCTGAGTCCCTAGGGTCACCTGAGACCCCCATTCCTCAGTTCCCCTTTAAAATCAAGGGAAAAGAAGGAACCAAAGCAATGCAGGTGTCTTTTACTCCTTGGACAAAACAGAGCTCAGAGTCATGACCTAGGAATTCCTGAAAGCTAGGGAAAGCCTCATAGAATTTGCCAAGGAGTTTGAGTTGACTCTTCCTACTTATCAGCCTGGCCTTTACCAAACCTTTACCAAATGGCCCAAATACTGGTAGGCCTGGGAGAAGCCAATTACTGGTTTAAAACTGCTAGTTAGGAAAACTCTTTAGAACATATTAATCAGTTAATGACCCGAAAGGAAGGACCTGAAGTTCACCACCAGGAGGCAAAGAAGATTGGAGAATCTTTGCTAGAAGCAATCCCCAAGGCTTTTCCAGAGTCTGTAAATTGGGGAAATATCCAAACTTGCTCTCAGAAAGGAGAGTCTGTATTTGATTTTTATAATTTTTATAATAGATTCCTAATTACCTTCAGGGCAAATTCTGGGCTTTCCCCAGACTTCCCAAATGCTTTAATCACCTTTAATACCCTCTATGTAGAGGGTTAATAATAAGTTAAAAATAATAAATAAATAAGTAGAATAAAAATAATTTAAATAATAAGGTTAAATAAGTCCCTAGCTAATCTTATCAAGAGAGGGAAAGTCGACTGGAATCTAACACCTACCTCTGCCCTAGTTTATTTGGCTAGTAATTTCCAACAAACACTAGCTGAGGAGAAAGAGAAGGCAGTAGAAGAGGCTACAAAAAGAACTAATCAAATCATGAATTTGCAGTTACAACACTGGAAGCAGAAGGAACAAGTACAAATTTGGGGGCCTCCAACTTACAAGCTAGTCCTGAAGCCTGGGGTTCACCAGATCCCACTAGGCCACAAGTTTGAGGTTTCTAGATTACATGTTGACAAACCAAAATACAGTATTAATTCTAAGATGGAAGGTAAGGATTAAAAAAACTGGAGGAAAAGTTAGAAATGCCTATCATTAGATACTACCATAATTGTTGCCTCCTTAATGTTCTTTTAAAGGTCTTAGAGGACTTAGGGTTTTCCCTTAAATTCCTTTCAAAGGAACAAAATGGACTTGATCTATCTGAGTTCTTCTCGGTTTGTTTGACTTTGACAACCAAAATACAATAAGAGTAATACTTCTGTATTTCGAAGGAATCTAGGATCCAGGGGAACATCTTGGATCACAGTCATACATGAGTCCCCCAAAAGTGACCTCAGACTTGAGTGTTGTAATGAATGAGTCATTATGTATAACTCAGAAGCCCTCATTTATCATTGATATGCTTCCTTTACAAGACAACTTGAGGATATACCAGTTCAAAGCAATCAATACTTCAATAAGCAGCAGAACAAGACAGTCAGCCAGTTTGTCAATAAACATTTATTAAGTGCCTACTACGTGTCAAGCATGGTGCTAAGTGCTAATGATACAAGGAAAAGCAAAAGTCTATTTCTCTCAAGGAACTCACAGTCTGATGGGGAAGACAATATTCAAACAGCTATGTACAAACAATACTTATAAAGTGTTTATTGGACATAATCAACAGAGAGAAGGTAATAAAATTAAGAGGGATTGCACATATATACAAAAGAGACTCCTTTGCCAATAATTATTGTGTGAGACATTTGACCATGAAACATGTATGCTGTGGCATATGTACAGGGAGGGAATTCATGTGGCCAGGTCACAGGTAGGTTTACTTTACCATATATACTGCAGAACTGCTGATATCAAAGCATAAAGTGCTTTTTTTCAACACCAAGGTAGAGCCCTCTGGTACTGTGCTCTCTCTGCTATAATAGGGTTGCTAATTATTTACACTTTTGTGATCTCCTTCATTCCTGATATATAGGCACTTAAGAAAAGATACTATTCTTTGCTCTGATCTACTATTTTTTTTTCAGCTGCCAGGTAAGTGATCTGCTAAGCCTTTGGCTTAATAACCCAAGAGACTGTCTTTAACTTTCTTGAGATATAATTCTTCAGTCATACAAACCAAGCTAGGAGGTCAGAGAAGCCTCTAAGAATTTTTAAGTTTATAATTTGATTTTAACTTATCGTACTGAGCTCAAACTCCTCAATCCCTCTCTTTTCTCTTCTGTGGGGTTAGAAAAATCCTTTTAACCTTGTCTTATCCTGATCATTAGTTGTATCCTTCAAATAATATACTGATTACTCCACCTGGGGGAAAAGTACAAATTAATTACATGGAGTTGGTGTGCCAAGGATCTTTTCAACTCCCTATTCACAAAGTTACAATGTAAACCAACTTGAAAAATATAAAGAGGTCAAATTAAGTGGTCAGCCTCTGTGTGAGTTCCTTTCTTTTCTATACTACTGCCTTTCTTATGTACCTAGAGTAATTAGAAAAGCACTAGTAAGGCAGAAGCTAGGTATAAACCAATATCTCACAACATCTACCAAGATAAGGTCAAAATAGATATGATTTAGCTATGAAGAGTGATACCATGACTAAATTAGGACAACACAAAATAGTTTACCTGGAAGATCTTTGGAAAAGGGAAGAATTTATGACCAAAGGAGATAGAGAGCATTATAAAATACAAAATGAATAATTGATCATATCAAATTATAAAGCTTTTGTAAAACAAAACTAATGTAACCAAGATTAGAAAAAAACAAACTGGGAAAATTTTTCATAATATATTTCTCTGATAAAGGTCTAATTTCTCAAATTTCTAGAAAACTAAGTCAAATTTATAAGAATACAAGTGATTTCCCAGTTGACAAATGGTCAAAGGATATGAACAAGCAATTTTCAGATGAAGAAACCAAAGGAATTAATAATCATATAAAAATGTTATAAATTATTCTTGATTAGAGAGGTGAAAATTAAAACAATGCTGAGTTACCACCTCATACCTCTCAGATTGGTCAATATTAAAGGAAGGTGGAAAATATTGAGGGGATATAGCAAAATTGGGACACTAATGCATTGTTGTTGGGAACTGATCCAATCATTCTGGAGGGCAATTGGGAAATATGCCCAAAGGGCTCTAAAACTGTCCATATCCTTTGAACCTGTAATACCATTACTAAGTCTGAATCTCAAAGATATCATAAAAAAGGGGAAAGGACCCACTTTTCCATAAATATTTAAAGGAGTTCTTTTTGTAGTGGCAAAGAATTGGAAACTGAGGAGATGCCCATCATTTGGGGAATGGTTAAACAAATTGTGGTACATGTTGGTGATATAATACTATTTTGTTATAAGAAATGATAAACAAGATGATTTTAAAAAAACTGGAAAGATCTAGAGGAATTGATGCAGAGTAAACTAAGCAGAACTGATAGAACTTTGTACACAATAACAGCTAATTGTGTGATAACTTGGCTACTCTGAGGAATACAGTGGTTGGGGACAATCCTGAAAGTCTTATAACAGGGAATACTATCCAGTTCCAGAGAAAGAAACAATGGGATTGTTTTTCACATCAGTGTATTTTTGGTTTTATTTTGGGGTTTGATAGTGTTTGAGTTTGCTCTTACAACAGTGAGCAATATAGAAGTATTTTTGCATGACAATAAAAATAAAATTTTAAAAAAGCATTACTAAAACTCCAGCTGTGAACTATAAGAGGCCCCAATATAAGCAGAGAAGAAAGTTCTTTAAATGATATGGGACACCATCTCCCACTCCAACCTTCTTTAAGTAGATAAAATATCAACTTGCTAAAGGCACTAATGCCACACTTAAAAATATAAATAAATCTCACAGGGGGACTTATTGAGCTATAAATAACTATTAATATTTACTGTGCATTAGTTTATCATATGGATAGAAGAAACCTAGGTATATTTTTATGAGGAGGTAAAGATCTAGAGATTAAGGAGCATGTGTGCTAAACTGAAGGGGCTACAATTGGCAATAGTTATTGAGGAAAAGGATACATGTGCTCTGTCAATGCCCTGGCCGGGAAACACGTCAATAAGTGTGAGAACTGAAATGGAACAAAAAGTACCAGGAGAGTAAACTCCAAGATTTCACCAAATCAAAGCTATTGACAAAGCTATGATCTTAAAGAAGAGGGAAAAACAAGGAACCAAATATAAGGAAGCCTTCTCATCAAAATAATTTGGTGGATCTCAAATGGTTTCTGTGGAGGGAACAAGTTTGAAAATTTCTACAATATACGGTGAGTGGTACAGTTTTCAAGATGAATCCACCTATTTGGTATTGGTCTATCAATGAGCACCAGTCCAAACTGAGAAGTACCTGTGTGATGAAATAGTAGGACACTAAAAGAAAGGTAAAAGATGAAAGGAATACGAAGACAAATATTTTCTACATCTCATTTTTGACTAGGTTTAACTTTATTTGGATAATGTAAGAAAATGACTATGTTTGGGTCTAAAGATTGCCCTGTTTTATTCAAAATATGTGTAATATATTCAATAGGAAAAAGCCCTGGACTCATTAGGAGTAGTCTGTACAGAAAACATAAAAAAAAAAAACAATTAGAAAAGGCCACAAGTTAAACATTTCAGTTAAAGTTCAATCTTTTGTACTCTATGCAAAGTATTTCTCATATAAGTGTGTTTTAGCTTCAAAGAAAAGGACAGTTTGATTACAGCTAATCTCCTCCTGACTGGATGATAGAGCTGTGAGATTAGAGAAATATGACAGCACTCTAAAGGGTAAATCACTAGTGTGACTTTTTAATTACATATTCTTTTTTCATTTCCTCCCTAAATGAGAAAAAGTCATAGTTGAAGTTGAAAGTCAAGGATAGCACCAGGAAGACTTAGCCAATCATCTCCTTTCCCAATAGTTGTGATCAATAGCCAAGAAGGATTAAAATCTTGGCTATTTCTGAAACTACAGATAGAAAATCCCCAACCCCATGTCAAGAGCTATTCATACAAGAGTTAGAGTTAGGATTCAGGTACAAAACTAGTATTAAAAAAAGCTTTGAGTAGATTTTAATATATTAAAATACAAAAATTAAAAAAAAAATCTCAGAATCATTCAAGCAGTGATTGAAACAGTTGAAGTATGGCAAATAAAGGGCATCAATCTGTATAGTGTTATTTCTTTAAATCTTGCACTCAACGGTATTTCTCTTAAGGGAAAAATTAAAAACTTCCAGACTAACACAGTTCTTATCATTCTATGATTTAGTAGATAATCCCTAGGGAATTTATCTAGGCAGATAGAAATTTAGTGACTTTCGAAAATCCTAGGGAGCTACCTAAGACACAAAAGAGGTCATGTGATTTGCCCATCATGACAAAGTTCAGGAGAAATTTTATTTCATTTCTTACTAATTCCAAGCTCTGAGGTCTATCTTACTATCTTGTGCTACCACTCTATTACCTTATGCTATGCCAGGATATATTCTCTCAGCTAATATATAGAATTGATCAATTAGACTACAATTAAAATTACATTGTTATTTTAATCATTATATTTTATTGAAAAATCAAAAAAATTGAAAAAAAAAGTAAGACATCCTAATTGCTTTACAATATCAGCTGCTATATCCAAGGGAAGTCTTTTCTTTGTCCTGATGCTATCCTAACAAATACCACTATTCATTCAATGTTGGATTTCCAAATTACAAGTATAGTGCCTTATAACAGTGATATAAATCTCAAATAAAAACAGGGGCCACTAAACCATATATGCTGATATCTATTGACTTAGAAAGCCATATGCTAATATTATCTGAGTTTAAATGTATTTTTATTTATTTTGTTAAATATTTCCCAATTACATTTTAATCTGACTAGGGCTATACTTGGGTTAGGGTTGCCCAAAGGCTGAATGTTTATCTCCTCTGCCATAAAAGATCAAACTAAGCTTTAGAAAACAAATTTTGAAAAAATCATAATTACAAAGAAAATCTTACAGGCAACTCTCCAAACCCTATTCTTACCACATAAATGCCATCTTTTAAATTCCCTGCCTTCAGTTCTCTATTTTTCTTTACCTCATTCCTTTGACTCCCAACTCCAGTTGGCTGACTCCATCCATTGATAAATCTGATCCTTTGTCCTATTAGCCTCATTTCCATTTTAAGGGGAAGGAATTGCACTCACTGATGATGTATGACCTCATGGTCAGAATCAGAAAAAGCATCATATGGAAGACTGTTCCCAGTCAGAGAGCCTGGATTGATTCTTTATTCTTCCCTTAAGGTCGCAGGCCTCATTCTGTTCTCTTTCCTATCAGCTGGTAGGCTTTTGTTCTGTGTCTTTTTAGCTATTACTCCAGCAGGTATAGCTCCATTTGGCATGGGGACATATGATCATTATAACCAATGTCCCCGTGACATTTCATTAAGTTGTTCTTTCTGGGCTTATCCTCAGACATACTGGAGTCTTGTTAGAAGCATTTAATTGTGTCCTCTTTTTCAAACAGGGGCTGTGTTTCAAGATTCTGCTTTCATGTTAATTTTTTATAATTCCTCTCAAAGTCTTCCTGCTGATTAGAGTTTAAAATCGATTTTTCGGTCCTTTCTCACATATATCCAACTCTTACCAGTGCTTCAGGCTCAAACTGATGGCAACTGCTAAACTTTCAATAGTACCAAAGTATCTTCTGGCTTCCTAGTGCTACCAAATCATTTGGGAAGGCTAATGTGTTGAGATAATGTCCTCTTCTCTCCATAGTCCTTCATTCTCTTCTTTGTATTTCTAACTAATCTTTCATTGATTGTGAAATCTCTGAAAATGCATCACTTAAAAAGAAATAGGTGACTCTCAGCTAAGATTTAGGTCATAGTTTTTCTGCCTTTAATTGAAATTCTGAATTAAAAAAAAATTAGGTCAGAAATCTTAATGGTTCAGGATACAAGACATGAATGAACCATTACATTATCCTTTGCTGATTGACAATGGCAAAAAACATGTATTCTAGCATCTTGGCATAATCCCAAATAAGTATAGTGTTGCTCAACCAACCAATTCTCAGAAGAATTTGATCTTTTACTGGAAAACCAAATAACATATTGTTTGGTTTTGTTTATAAGAAAAGTCAGCTTGTATATTCCATCTCCATCTAGACTTGTATCCCCTTATCCTAACTGAATCACTGTTAAAAGTGTCCTCCACAGTCACCTTCCAGATCAGATATCACACGTTAAATAGATTGATAGCTATTGATGTACCATATGAGAGACAGAGAGACAGACAGAGTCAGACAGTGACAGACAGAGACAGACAGAAAGAGACAGAGTCAGGGAGTAAAACAAAGGGAAACAGAGAATATATAACAAAGACAAAGATGAAGAAAGATGAAAGAGCAAATTAGAAGAACAAAGTTGGCCAGGAACAAAGTTTTATTACAGGGGTAAAACTGAAGTGGTTAAAACCAAGGAGGCCACCAGGGGCAGAAGCAGAGACAGAAATCCTGGTTCAGGATGTAAGATGCTCACTGGGTATTGGCAACATAACTTGCAAACTGTCTCCCTTGAGTTTCAGGCATTTATTGTACCTGAATATATTCCCTATCACCAGCAGATTTATCTATATGGCCACAGGGTATGCTGCACTTCCCAGTTCAATCACATCAGGAATTCAGTGGGCTCAGAAATCATCCCTCATTTCAGAATGTTTCTTCAGAAGCCTGTTGTGACAACATTTCTTTAAAACCTTGTATGACATCATCAATTGAGGAAATTCAATCCATTCCAGGACAGCTACACTGTGCTCCTGTCTCCCTTGTCCTCTCTGTAGACCCAAATGCCAGAGAATCAGTCAAATATTATATATTACTTCTGACATCCTGAGCTCAGATTATTCCAAAAAATGTCATCTGACCTGTTCATAAGCAGTACTCTATGCTGACAGTTTCCAGAGACCTTTTTTAAAATTTTTAATAAATTAATTTAAGTTAGAATATTTTGCCATGGTCACATGATCCACATTCTATCCCTCCCCTTCTCCTTCCTCCCTCGCATAGCCAACCAGCAATTCCCCTGGGTTTTACATGTATCATTGTTTACAGAGTACTTTTGATTGGACATGAAACTCTTGTTGCAAAAGAGGAGTAGATAAAGAATGAGACAAGTAACTCAACTTATTGGGTTAGAGGACTTGAAAAACACATAACAAGCGAGTGCCCTTTCACCATTCATATCAATTTCTGGGAAGGATTGCTGATTGGGAGAAATAAATATACTTGGTCCCCTATGCTCAAGAACTCCCTTATGAGGTACAGCAGATGTTAAGGCAATTAATCCTTTGTCTCTGTGCCAATTTGGCTGCCAGTAGGGAAAGTTGCAAGTCAGCTGGGGGGCTTGCTTTTTGCTTCAGTGGTCAATGTCTACAGGAATGGCAGAAGAACTAGAGCACATCCCAGAGAGACCTTTCTTCCTCTGTAGGCATAAGAAGGCTTTGATCCAGTAAATGGAAGAAGGCAGTGTGATGTGGAAAAGTGCCTCACTATGATGATATTGAATATTGCCTGCTCTTTGAAATATATGGATTTGCCATTGATTTATCATTCTCCTCCATGAACTGTTCCTCTGCAATTGAGTAATCAAGGTTAAGGTCAAAGTAAAACTGAAGAAATGAGGGAAGTCCTTCAGAGAGGCAAGAATATTCCAGCTTTAATGTGTCTTTTACCTTGTATGAATATAAGGGATTCCTCACTAGTCTCTTATGTGCCCTAAGAGTATCTCTTTCTTAGAAAAGGAGTATTTCTCTCATTTACTAAATAGAGATGAATTAGGTCAGATCAGTTTAGTGAACTTGGCAAGATCCTATGGACACCGGAAAAAGATCATACATAATCATATATATATATACACATATGTGCATATACACATGTATATATTATATTTGTTATTACATATTATAGTATTTATACTTTATTCATGTATTATTTAGAGTATTCTGTAATATATATTATATACTACATAACATACATAGTACAAATGTAAGGGACTCCTCCAAATATGCATATATATATAATATACATATAATATATATAAACATCCCTTGATCTAATTTGAAGGGAATTCCTTTGGTTGGCTCTTTGAAGCTCTAGTAATAATCCTGTATTAATGTGGAACATTGGACAGATTCTTTGCCAACAGCAAAAGAGACTGTGTGAACTCAAGGTCTCTGTAGAATTCAGAATTGTGGACTTCAACTGTTTCCTGAGCCCAAGAGTTTGCTTACCACAGAGGAACAAATTTGCCTTCACCAGGGAAATGATTCTATAATAGTTTTACACTAATTAGTATCACTAAAATAAGATCTCTGCAGCCTCCTGCTGGGGGAATTGTAATATAGACAGTGACACCACCATTCTTAGGTAGTCAAAGTCTGTTTTGAGAATAAGAAAATATTTTTGCTTTTCCTCAGGGGAATCATTAAAATTATATACATGTCTGTGTATGTCTGCATGTTTTAAAGAGGGCAGGGATTGAATGAAGGGAGCATAAGTTCAGACACTTCCCTTAGGAAATTGGGGGAGAATACAAACTGGGATCCTACTAAGGGAAAGACAAAAAGGTTGCCTTGGATCAGGAACCCACTGTTCCTTAGACCCCTCTTTCAGAAATGTTTTGATTCCTTTAGAATTGCATTTAGAGTCTGGAAGATACTTAGAAACTACTTGAGTTCATATCCCTCATTTAAGAGATGAAATTAAGACCCAGAAAAGGTAAATGATTTCACTGAGTTTTCATAGTGAGTAAGTAGTAGAATCAGAATCTGAACTAGTATCTGCCTACATTAATATTTGCTTTGGGAGCTATCAGAACACTGAGCACAGGAACAAAAATTCAAGCCAGAAAGTCCATTCTAAATCCAGAGAGATAATACAGGAAATACATTTTTTCTGACTCAAATTATTTGCCAAGACCTCAGTCTTTTATTATGACTGTGTGAAGGACATCATGGTATGGGGGACACAATTTTAGTCTTAGATTCAAGAAAATTGGAATTTAAATGTTCCCTCTTTTAGTAGGTATTCTTGTTAAGGAGGGATTGCTTTCCTATTTTTTCTTCATTTCCACTGATGTTTTTAGTTTCATCAGAACTGCTTGAGTCCAATTATTTCTGATTCTACCTTCTTTATTTATACCCATTGGTGTTATTTTTCACTTCTTTCTAAACCAATGCAATAATGTTTTGAAGATTACTGCTTTCTTATAGGGTTCAAGACTAGAAGGTACCCTTTTTCTTCAGTATACTTTTCTTCCATTGTTACCTATGAAAATAATATTTTTCTTATATTTTGTCATTTTTATCTTATCTGAAAAGTATTTCATTGGTAGTTTGGTTGTTATAACAATTTCCTTCCATCATACTGTCATTAAGAAAGTGGAATGGTCCAACCATGTTCAATGCATATCCCAACAGTTATTTAAGTTGTTTAGAAAGGCAGGCAGACAGACAGACAGATTGAGAGACAGAGATAGTTAGATAGATACATACATAACGGAGAGATACATAGAGAGATGGACGGATAATTTCTTTAAGGAATTTTTGCAACCATGAAAATAATCTTGTTCTTGTATTTTGTTATTTTTCTATGATCTGGAAAGTATCCCTTTGGTAGTTTGGTTATTATAATACTTTTTATAAATTTCTTTTAGTCATAATGTCATTAAAAAAAGTGGCATGATCCAACCCATCTTCAATGAATATCACACCAGTTATTTAAGTTTAGACAGACAGGAAGACTAAGACAGAATAGATAGGTAGATAAATAGATAGATAGATAGATAGATAGATAGATAGATAGATAGATAGATAGATAGATAGATGGATGATTTCTTTAAGGAATATTTTGCAACTATCTAAGAACTGACTTTATCTTGACTCCCAAATATCTTATGCTGTTTGAAATTATTTTGAATAAAACATTTTTATTATTCCCTCTGAAATATTGATGCTTTCATGCCAAATAGCTGTTGATTTTTATGGGTTTATTTCTAATGTGTTGCCTTACTAACACTATTAATTATATTAATTAGTTTATTGGCTCTGTTTCCTAAGATTTTTTTTTCTAAGTAAACCACAGTGGCATCTTTAAATAAGGGTAGCAATGGTCACTCAGCCTATCTTTATGCCTTCAATTCCTTTCTCTTCAATTTCTAGAACTATATCAAATAAAAGGAGAGAAGTAACATCCATTCTTTATTCCTATATTTATTAGGAAAGCAGCTGGATTTCATACATTACATAAAATACTAATATTTGGTTAAAGATAGGCTGTTTTACTTTTAAAAGGCCCTTTGTTGCCTTTAGGTTAGCATAAATTGATTAAATTTTAGCCAATTTAATTAAAAAGAAGGGGTAGGAAAATCAAATGAATAAAATTTAATATTTTAAAGGAGAAATCACAACATAGAAGAATAAAAAGAAATGGTATTGCCTACCATATATTTATATGTCAACTGAAATGAACATTCAAAGAAATAGAACATTACTTACAAAATATGAAATTACTAAATTAACAGAACAAAAAATTAAAATCCTAAACAAAACATGTTAAGGAAAGGAAATTTAGCTATCTGTAAAGACACTACAAAAGTTCAACAGGGAGAAGGAACTGGTTAAAAGAAAATTTAAGTAACATCTAATACCTATGCTTTAGAAATTATTCTTACAAGTAGAGAAATAAAACACTACAGAACTTCTTTTATGAAACTATATGCTTTGTACATAGTAACAGCAATAATGTACATTGATGAACTGTGAATGACTTACCTTTTAGGAGTATTGAAAAGATCCAAGATGACTCCAAGGAACTGATGACAAGGGAAAAAAAAGGTATCCACTGCCATAGAAAAAACTGACAGTCTGAACACAAAGTAAACTTTAGTATTCTTTATTTCCTCCATGAATTTTACTCTAGTGTAAGAAATATGTGTTTCCTTTCACAACATAACAAACATGGAAATATGCATTGTATGATGACATGCATACAACCTATATATCACATTTGACCTGCCATCTTAGAGCAAGAGATAAGGAGAGAACATGGATCTTAAAATATCCGAAAATGATTATAAAAAATCTCATTGACGTGACACCTGGAAAGAATGTAAAAGTGAAGATATGTGCTCATTTACAAGGGACTTAAACAGGATCTTAGTTTCCTATATAATGAGTAGGTTAGATTGGATGATTCCAAGTTCCTTTTCAAGATTAAATTTCTAATCATATGATATTAAAGTCATAACTTCTAAAGTGGGGAAGGATAAAGCTAAAGGAACAAGAGAATGATCATGAATAGCTTAAATCAATGCTGATAAAAATTTAACTATTAATAAAAAATAAATATATGCTATTGAAATCTGTGGTTTTGGCTGGGGAAATATATTCTGTTGCTTACTTTCTAGAGTACTTTCTTCCTCTTTTGCTATTGGTATCACTACAAATCCTTAAAATGCCTGAGCTTCAGTTTCCTTCAGGCACCTCAAATTGGGAATATATTTCAACAAACTATATTCTGCCATGTGAAGCTTCTGAGAGAACAGAAATATCCTCTCCTGGTTTTTTATCTCTTTTCTATGAGGACCAATTCAGTTATTCACAGCATCTCATATCTGAATTCCTCCAATGGCCCTCCTCTCTTCCATCACCAACATAAATAAATCAGTAGCTATTTTTTTTTTTTTGAGAGGTGGGATGAATGTTAGGAAAATTTTATAGATAGAGTTTCATCTACTTGTCTCTCCCTAAGTCTCTGGATTCTTGGGGGCTGAGCACAAGCTGAAAGGCAGTACTTTTTCAGACTATTCTTTTCCTCTTCAACTACATATCACTATCCAAGTGTGGAAAGGGGTAGGCTGGAGTCCCACAGAGTCTGCTCTGCAGACTAGGGTAAGTGGCCTCCCACGGAAAATCTCAGATCAAAGATGAGGAATCAGCTTGTGGCCCTGCAATGTAAGAGTTGAAGCTGGTTTGAAAGGGCACTTAATGAACACTTTAAGAAATTAAGTTCCTTAGTATTTATAAATTAGGATTATTATCATGTTGGGTTTTTCTCTCCTTAGTTCTATGGATGCAGGTGATTGCTCTACATCTTTTGCATACTTTTTTTTCCTCTGTAAGTGGGAAAATTAAAGAATAGTAGAGAGAATGAATAATTACCAACTTTATGGCAAATCATCTTACAGTATTTTTTAATTTTCAAGTGTAAACATAAGTAATTATGGTTTAATCAATCTTCTTACTGATATTTTAGCAATTATTTAAAATTAGATATTGTAAGATTTAAATTAATGTCCAATACTTCAAGTATTATTTTATAAAGTTTATTATCTAACAAAATAGAACCATGTGACTAAGTTTTTCTACCTGCTCCAAAAAATCCCCACTCCACCAAAGCTGAGACAGGCAGGGAAAATCAAATGAGATGTAATTACACTCAATTTATATCCTGTCTACATCATCTCATAACAACAGGAAGTGAGTAGGGTGCTGGGAATTGTAGTTTTGCTGGGTATGGTAGTTTTGCTGGGGATCACAGTTTTTAGGGTAACAGATTCTAATTACACAATCTCAAGCAATTTAAATTATTCCAAAATTATTTAAATAATATCATTAAACCTAAATATTAAATACTTTATTATATCTAGTAGGTATATTTAAGGAAAACATACTCTTTGAGCCTGTACTTTCTTAGCAGTGACTTCTGTCCATTTGATGGATCTTACGTTTATTTATAGGCATAGTGTCAATAAGAAGGATTTAACCAATTTCTATGTAATATACCTTTAAAACTGACTTTATGAATGAATAGGAATTGATACAGGAAGATATTAATAACCTCCTTGTATGAGTTCCACAAATGTTCTTGCTTCTTTTCCTGCACAAAGACGATGTTGTATCTTAGGAAAAACCTTGGATTAGAGCTAATCTTGATTGTTATCAATTATCGGAATGTAAGGGATTCTCATCAGTTTCCTTATATGCTAAATGAAATCATTATACTAGTTAATCTCAAATGACCCTTCTAGGACTGGCATTCTGTGTTTTAAGTTTCTATCAAGCTCTGGTATTTTATGAGTTTATGATTCTTACTAATAAAGGCTTGTTCTATCTCTTTCCATCCAACCAGCCGGCTTCTCCATTTTCTTTCTGAGTTTCATTCACCTTTCCCCTGAAGCTATTCCAGATTTGCCAACCCCCATGTTACAATTTAAAATAAATTCCTGAGGTTTTAATAGGTTATTCTTCCAGAAGGTAGACCAGTGCCTGAGGGTATTGTGGAATAAAAAAAGAAAAGGGTAGCCTAGTTATTTTCCGGGAAGGGAAAGCAGCTGCTGTACAACATACAGAGTACATGAGGTAGAAGGGAGGAATGGGGAAATGGAAAGAATTTAAAACTTGCAGATTTTATTTAATGGCTACTTCCATCTGTATAAACATGACAAGGTGAGGTGGTTTTAAAGGGACTCATCGCTGTCTATCTTTGAATAATAAAGAACTGTCTAGGGCAGACTTCATAGTCTCAGATGGAATATTAAGAACCCCTAGTAGGAGTTGTGCAATGGTCCATAACTCTCTAAATATAGAAATCTCAAGGTCTCTGAGTGCATCTGCCACATGCCTTCCAAAGATTAAATACATGTGGGCAGCATCTGAAATCCCTGAGAAGCTCCTCATGCTGTCCAGAACTAGGATTGGCCTATAAAAGGTTATATACCATATTTAAATGTTTATATTCTTGTCCTTCCCACTTTAATTCAGGTGTCCTTTCTCCTTCTTTGATTTCACTTACCCTAGTCTCTTAAGTATTCAATGCCTTCTAGATTTCTGATATGGCCAACTTAGGGACTCAGGTCTACTTTCAGTAATATTACTTACTTCGAAATAATTTTTCCTGTCTTGTCCTACCCTAGATTTTAAAACTGTGACATTATAGTTGTATTCCATAAAAGATAACCATCCCTGGGTCTGGTTTGGGAAAGATCTAGGTTCAAATATAGCCATAGATACTCCCTATCTATGTGACCCTGGGTGAGTCATTTAATCTGTCTACTTCAGTTTTCTAATCTTTAAAATAAGGCTAATAATAGTACCTACTTCCTAAAGTTTTTGAGGAGAGGAAATGAGTTAATATTCATAAAGCACATTGGAAAGTTTAAAGTGCTATGTTAATATCTATTATTTCTATAACATATTAAGGTCCCAAATTATTTTCCCATAAGTTTCTGATATAGATAGTATAAATATTACTATTCCCATTTTATAGATGAAATAAGTTAAAGTGATTTGTAAAGGGTCATGCTAGTTAGCAAGTATCAGAGATTGAATTAAATCATCATTTTCCCTTTCATTAAGCCTAACTACCTTTGATATCTTCATTCCTATGAGGTAGATCTTTACAGGAAAGTAATTTTATTTACTTCAAATTATCATATGAATGTCTACAGATTTATTTATTGTGTTAAACTTCTTAGGTAAAAATGCCCTATAAAAGAATTTGCCAACCCTAATAGTTAGATGCCCATTGTAAATATTTCAAAAGAATAATTATGGAGCCTTTCATTAAAGTCCTAAACTGATCAGTGATATAATTCTTCATCATGGAAGGGTCAGTGGGATCATTTGGGCAGTTTACAAATATTTCTGCTTTACTCTCTCATACCATATTAGATTCTGTTTCTAAAGATTCCAAATGGAACACTTTTTCATCATACCAGGCTATATCTCTAATACCTTCTAGATTAATTTCTTTTTAAAAGGAATTAAGGAATTAAAGTACAATATAGTCCAATGAGTTATCCGAAATCATATAGTACCTTAGTAGCAGAACTTCAGTTAAGTCACAAATTGTTGTTGCTGTACAATAATTTTGATTGTATCCAATTCTTTGTGATCCCATTTGACAAAGATATTAGAATGTTTTGCTATCTCTCTCTTCATCTCATTTTATAGATGAACTGAGGTAAAAAGGGCCAAGTGACCACCCCAGGGTTATATACCTAGTAAATGTCCAAGGTCAGATACAAACTCAGGGAGATAAGATTTCCTGGCTTCAGACACTGTACCCACTACCTGTCCTCCAGATTATTGTCATTTTTGTTATGACAGGATTGGAAACATAATTGTATTAAAATCTTTTAATTGTGAAAGATCCCCCCCCCCCCTTATAGTCTTCATTTGTGTAAAAGAATAATCCCTTAGTCTATGAGATTTGATTTATTTTTCCTAAAGAAAAATGTATTTTTTTTCTTGTGGCAAAGCACCCTGGAAATTTATTCCAATAATTAATTCATTAAGCACTCCTTGTGTGTAAGATATTCTGTAGACCCTAGAGAGACACAGAGCAAATAATACAATAATCTCCATGCCCTCAAAGTTCAGGGAAGGGAGGCAAGAATATAATACATACAAAAAAAGGATATGGAACCTCATAAGGTCACACTTTCTGAACTTCAACTTGAATTCAAGGATTTGGTGCTCAGAAATAAGTTTCCTACTTCTGTCCCCCAGTAGCTCTGAGAAAATGGAATTTCCAGTAATTCTAGCTTCAGAGCCCCCACCAGTGCATTTTTCATTATTAGAAAATGAGTTGTAATCCATTATCTTTTTACATAGTGAGAAATTAAAAAAGAACAGTAATTTCAAAAACAATCTCTTATTTTCTCTCCCACCCTCCATTACTGTAGACAAACATTTTCCCTTTACATACAAGATGTCTGGAGAGAAACTGTCATTCATTATGAAAAGTAACATTCCTTGAATCTACTGTTGCCCTCAGGTAACTTTCTTTCCAAATCAATCAATGAGTATCTCCTCTGTCACACATCACTAACACTGCTGAAATCACTCATACCAGCTGGTTGCTAGTAGAATCTCTCATTTTTCTGATAGATCTCAGATAGATACATGTTTTAGCACATACACTTATCCAGTATCTGAAAAGGAAAAACAAAAGAAACAGAGGCAAAAGTTGCTCAAGGACTCATAATAGCCTGATGGTAGGTAACAAAGTTGTTCTTCCTCCTACCTATAATTTCACAACTGTTCTTGCAATAAACTAGGAAAAAGTGACTAAGGTTAATGGATCTCCACTTCGTATTGGAACTTAACCCCAGATTGTGTCTTTCTAAGTTATCAGCCCTTGCGACACATCAGATAATTAGAATGCATTGTCATTATAGAGTAACAGGCCCTCAGTAACCCATGGTTGAAAACAGGATCCCTTTTACTTTTCATGTGATTGCTTGTACTGGTACCTGGCATTGGACATCAATTGGTCTGCTGAAAAGTTTATTAAGCATCAACTATAGACCAAACACTATACTAAGTGCTTGGGATACAAAGAAAAGCAAATGATAGTCCCCACCCTCAAGGAGCTGACAGTTTAATGGGAGAAGACAACACATAAAAGGAAGATTAAAGTCAGGAATCTGTGGGAAGGTAACCCAGTGTTGGGGGCCTGAAAAAGACCTGCAGCTTGGTGGGAGTTAGCTATACTACCCACTCCCCCAATTAAATAGAGGATCTGGGAGCATCTCCCTGATAATATTTTCCACACACTCTAATCAGAATGAAGTCCCTGGGACTAGAGAATACTAAGGAGAAAATCTGAGGGTTATTCTGTCTTGTTAGAAGAAGCATTACTAGAAACAGTGGTGAAGTCCAGGACATCATCTTGACGAGAGAGAGTTTATTTTTGGCATAATCTACCAGGAGGTGCAAATATGAATATGTTCTAAGGACTGGACTGTTGCTGACAATTCCTCCCATCCAAAACAAATACAGTGCAAGATGATTTGAAGAAGGAGATGATACTAACAAACTAGAGAGATCAGAGAAATTTTTAATAAAGGAAGTGATTCCTTAGGTGACTTTTAAATGAAGTAAAGGATTTTAAGAGACACAAATGAGAAAAAAGTTCTATGTGAACAATAGTGGTAATATAGTGTTAATTCTCCAGCTTTTTTGGAACATGGAGTTTGTAAAATGATTTGCAATATTCTGTTTAGTTCTGGGAATGGCATTTTAGGAAGGATGCTAATAATGTCGAGAATTGACTAGGGGCTCTGGCCCATTCCACTGACATAACTGAGGATATTACATGTGGAGAAAAGAAGACTCACAGGGGACATAATCACTGCCATCAAATATACAAAAGATTTAATGTGGGAAAAGGAATTCCACTTGACCCCTGAGAGCCATACAAGTAGAAATTGATACAAATTGCAAAGATGCAGATTCATTCTTGATATATGGGAAGAAAAGAAAAACTCCCTTACATTTAAGGCTATCCAAATGCAGATTGGCTTGTCTCAGAAAATGGTATGCTTCCTATTACTAGGGATCTTCAAGAAAATGTGAATGAACACAGATTTATTGTGGTGGGGATGGGTTTTTTTCAGGTATAAATTGAATTAAATGGCCAGTGAGGTACCTTCCAATTTTAACATTCTGTGATTCAGTGATTTGGTGAAAAAATTTTTGAAAGGCAGATTAGAGTCAGAGTGTCAAGAACCTAAATTATCAGGCAAGGGAGTTTGCATCTCTTTACTAGAGAAAAAACAAATAGAAGTTTTTCTTCATGAGAATTACATGGTCAGAACTGTGCCTTGAAGAAATTATTTTAGCTACTGGGTAGAGAATGTATTGGAAAGGGGAAAGGCTGAAATGTGGAGATTAATGGGGAAGGCTTTTATACAGCTCCAAGTGAGCTGTAACTAGAGTAGTAACAATGTTGAGGAGAGAAAAGACACTGATGTGAGATATGAAGAAGATGAATCAAGAAGATTTGGCATCTGAATAATTATGAAGGGAAGTGAAGGGGAAATGAGTGAAGTATAATTCTCAATTGGTGAACCATAATAAATGAGAATATGGTGGTAAAAGTAGAAGAGGACTATTTTGCCCTAAAGAAAATAAATTCTCTATAGACATACTCTGAGTTTTAGCTGCTTATGGGATATCCAAATAATAGGCAATTGATGGTGTTGGATTGGATTTCAGGTGAGACATTAAGATTAAATACATAGATTTGGAGTCATGTATTTTCTGATGCCAGGTACAAAATGTTAATTTCTACATGCATGGTCAAGAATTAGAGCCTTAGTCAATTAAATGGATAAGAAAAAGGAAGAAATGAAGAAAAGAAAGAAGGAATGGATGAAGGAAGAGAAAGTGAAATAATTTAAATTTAAGTTTCATGCCAAATATGAGAATTCTAAAGTAATATTGTGGTCACCAATTTAAAATTATTACAGCTTAAATCAAAATGACTTTTAGTAGTTTTATTTACAAAGAGGTGGAATGAGTGAAAGTGGAAAATGTAGATAAAGAGGAAGAAAGTAAGGCCTAGGTACAAAATACCCTAAATTTAATTGTAATGTCTATAGATCACAAATGTGAATCTGAAAACAAATCTCAACAGAATCCAAAGTCCTAATTAGGAAACTGAAATCCACAGAATCAGGAGACACTGAAGAATCTTCTGAGAACCTTTAGTGCAAACGAGGTTAAGAACACCAAGAATCTTACCAGAACTCATGCTGAAGGGAGTGTCCCACTGGAGTGCCAAGGAGCAGAGAGGGTCTCCTCAGGAAGAACCAAAGAAGGAATCATTCCACTCACTTCCTCAAGTCAATGTAGGATCCAGGGAAAGAATCTCCTGCTCCAGTCTGGTTCAACAACACAAAGGGAATGACAGAATCCTCAAGCTGGCTTTCTTAAAGCAATTTTTTTGATGCCACTCCCTTTTGCTTCCTCACTTTATGGGAACTAATCACAACCTTTCAATTTGCCTAGCCCTGCTCAATGCGGGTAATGACCTTTGGAGATGTGAGCTTATTCTAGTAAGTAATTTACAAATTCTTTTAGTGTCAAGTAGGGTTACTTTAGTTTTTGACTGATTAATTTAAAAGTTGCTGATTGATTCAAAGAAGGAAGGGAGAGGAAGAAAGAAAGGAAGGAAGGAAGAAAGATAGGAAGGAAGGAAGGAAGGAAGGAAGGAAGGAAGGAAGGAAGGAAGGAAGGAAGGAAGAAAGATAGGAAGGAAGGAAGGATGAAAAGAAGATTTTTGTGAAATTTTCCATTAACAAAAGAAGCTCTCTAGGTACTCACACAAAGTGATACCCCCAGATTGGTCACAACAGAATTCACAGGAATAAAAAGTTCTCTTAATTTTTTTAGAACATACAGTAAATTGTCCTCCACATCCTGGTGGGTAAATTACCACCATATTTCATTGATACTGTGATAACAGTTTTCATTGCTCTCAGCATCATTTCCACGTTATATATTTATTTATAGCTCATAGAAACAAACCAGGCACCTTTGACCTAGTGATTAATTCTTCATCTGTTATTTTTCTTTTAGTTCAGTCCATCACCAAACATTTATTAAGTATCTACTATGTACTAGGCATTATGATAAGTATTGAGAATATAAGCAAAAGGAAACAATTCCCTGCTCTTCTCCCAAGGAAATCATAGTCTAATAAAGGAGACTACCTGCAACAATTATGAGCAAATAAGATATATGAAGAGTAAAATGGAAATACTCAACGGAGATGACACTAATATTAAGAAGGATTGGCAAAGGTATTTTTTAGAAGACTATGTTTTAGCCAGAACTTAAATGAAGCTAGAGAGATATTTCAGACTTGGGGAACAAATAGTAAAAATACCTTGATTCAAGAGATGGAATGCCAAGTGAAAGGAATAGAAAAGTAGCTAGTATCACTGGATTACACAGTATATGGGACCCAGAAAGTTGTAAGAAGACTGGAAAGATAGAAAAGAATCAGGTTATGAAGGGTCAGAAAGGCAAACAGAATCTTATAATTGATCCCGGAGAAGCAGTTTACTGAATAAAAGGTGTAGTGGAAAGGGTTTGGTGATATGGTCAGCCTCATTCTTTAGGAAGATCATTTTCACTATTGAGTGGAGGATGGCTTGGAGTAGGGAGAGACTTGAAGCAGAGAAAACTCCCCAGAAAGCTAGTATGATAGTCCAGGAACGGTGTCATGAAAACTTGAATTGGTAGTTGCAGTGTCAGAGTAGAAAATGAGGCATAAACTAGAAATCTAGAGAAGGTAAAAACAATAGTATTTGTAAATTAATTGGAAATGGGGAATGAGAGTGAAGAGTAAAGGATGACATCTAGCTTTTGAGCCTGGAAACTGGGGGAAAGGCATATTCTAAATATTGTTGCAAAAAGACCACTGGATTGATATTAAAAAAGATGTGAATTTGAAAAGGCTTGGGTTTTGCTCTTACTCACATATTAATTGTGTTACCTCAGGCAGGTCAACTAACTTCTTTAAGGCTCCACTTCTGTAAGAGAATAAAATTTGTAAAACATATTTATATACCTCACTGACTCCAAAGAATTATACTCTCTTCTGTAAGTTTAAAATTAATATCCAATCACTTCAAGTATTATATTTTATAAAGTTTATTAATAATCACTTGAAGTATAAAGAAGATTTTTTATCACTTGAAGAAAGAAAATAAACTAAAAGAAATAGATATTCAAACCTAATTATCTAACAAAAAGTAAACCCACCTGTGGGAATTCTCCGGCCTGGTATAAAGTCCACTTTCCCAGCCATGATCAGGGTAAAAGAGAGCAAGAGGCAGGGATACATCAAAACTTATATCCTCCCTACCTTAGCATGTAGGTAAGCATGTAAATAGGATGCTTGGACGTAGAGTCCTGGGGAGCAGATTCTAATTATACAATCCCCTCCCTGTAATCCCATTGAAAAATGAGCATGGAGAAATCTCCCAGATATGCATGCCTAGTTTCCCTAATGAATCAGTACACATATGCAACTTATATCTCTAAAGATCTCTAACTAGAGATAAATACAATATTGTACTTTATAAGGGGAAATTACAATAATTTGGGGATAAGAGTGAAATAAAAGGGAAAGAAAATAAAACCAATGTTAGGTGCATTGACAAAAAGCTTATTGGAGGCAATTCACCTTTAGAATAAGAGTATTCTTTAAAAAAAATACATTCAACCCCCCACAGTTCAATTTCACTACATCTCAAGGTTCATTCTGGATCTTTTGGTGCAGTGTGTAGTTTCTGCAGGCATATTTATGGCACCTTCTCCAAAAAGTTCACTTTGTTGATTCGGGGAGTTAGTAAGTTTCTTATCCTAAAACTACTCTCACAATATATCAAAATATAGGATAATAATACAATCCCTCCTGAGGAGGGTGCTGACAAGCACAGATCACCCAGGGATAAATGGCTGAGTTTTGAGGTATCTGAATCAATTGTCAAAACAAAATAAAAACATGTAGTTAAACATGTAAAGAGGATGCTGGGATTTAGAGTCCTGGGGAGCAGATTCTATTTATACACTTCTCAATCAAAGCATAAAACAAATAAAAAATATGACTAAGTGCCAATTATGTGCAATGTAGTGTTCTAGGCACTGAAGATATGAGTACAAGAAAAGAAAGGATTCAAATACTAATTTACATAAGATATACCAAAAAAAGAGCACTTGAAGCACTTAAATCTTTTATTTTTCTGATTATATTTAAAGGTGATATAAGTGCTAGATATCTCATAATGCTTTGAGGCCTAATTAACCCTTTATAACCCAAGACATAGGTAAAATGATTAACTCAAGATAACTTGAATAGAAATAGCCACTGAAACTATACAAAGTATTAAGGTCTCCAAAGGTCATCTGTATGCTAATGACATCAAAGATAAGGGGAAAGGATCTACTCATAAAGAAATATTTATAGTGCTCTTTTTTGTGGTAGCAAAGAAAAGGAAACTGAAGGGGAATTGGGGAATCATCAATTGGGGAATGGCTGAATAAGTTGTGGTATTTGATTGTAGTGGAATATTATGGTGACATAAGAAAGAATAAACAAGATCATCACAAAAAAGCTTGAAAGATGTATATGAAGTGAAGCAAAGTGAAATGAGCAGAACTAGGAGAAAATAAGAGCAATAAAATACCATAATCGCCTGTGAATAACAATTATTATCAGCAATGTAAAAATCCAAAACAATTCCAAGGGACTCATGATGAAAAAGACTCCACTTTTAAAGAAAAAATGGAAAGAGCCTGTATGAAGATTTAGCATACCATTTCCCCCTTTATTTCCTCCATGAATTTTTCTTTAGTATAAGTAATATGGATCTTCTTTTACAACATGACGAACATGGAAATATATATTATGTATTAACACATGTATAATATATATCATATTAACTATTGTCTTGGGGAGGGAGAGGGATAAGAATGAGGAAAAAACATGAATTTGGAATGTCATAAAATAATTATTAAAATTTTTTTGGTATGTAATCTGAAATTCATAAAAATTGTATAGGACAATATTATAGAAGAAACCTACAATTGGTGGACAAGTGATGGATGTTGAACCAGCAAAGGAAACTAAGAACTGATCAGATAGGAGAGAGTGATCACAGAAATTAAAGGAAAAGGAAGTACTCAGGGAGATGGAGTAGTCAACAGCATCAAAAGTTAGAAAACTACATAGAACTAAAGACACATGCAGACTAAGAAAATATAACCTAAAAGAATAATGAAATTTATGAGTAATCTTGTAAGTAATCAGATTCATTAGAGTGGTGATGTTACAAGTCAGATTTCAAGTGTATGAAAAATAGATGGAAATTTAAGGAAGTCCAGGAAAAAGTATGTCATCATTGCGAATAGAGAGCAATGAATATTTACAAAAATATAAATTGCTTAGATTAACAGAAGTAATAGAGTTGTTAAATAATCCCATATCAGAAAAAGAAATTGAATGGGCCATCAAAGAACTGCCTAAGAAAAAATCCCCAGGGCCTGATGGATTCACAAGTGAATTCTATCAAACATTCAATGAAAAACTAATTCCAATACTATACAAATTATTTGAAATAATAAGCAAAGAGGGATTTCTACCAAATTCCTTTTATGACACAAATATGATACTGATTCCAAAACTAGGCAGGTCAAAAACTGAGAAAGAAAACTACAGACCAGTCTCCTTAATGAACATAGATGCAAAAATCTTAAATAGGATACAAGCAAAAAGACTCCAGCAAGTTATCAGGAGGGTTATTCACTATGATCAGGTAGGATTTATACCAGGAATGCAAGGATGGTTCAATATCAGGAAAACCATCCACATAATTGACCATATCAACAAGCAAACCGACAAAAATCACATGATTATCTCAATAGACACAGAAAAAGCCTTTGACAAAATATAACACTCATTCCTATTGAAAACACTAGAAAGTATAGGAATAGAAGGGTCGTTCCTAAAAATAATAAACAGTATATATCTAAAACCATCAGCCAACATCATCTGCAAAGGGGATAAAGTAGATGTATTCCCAGGAAGATCAGAAGTGAAACAAGGAGGCCCATTATCACCTCTATTATTTAACATTTAACTAGAAACACTAGCAGTAGCAATTAGAGAAGAAGAAGAAATTGAAGGTATTAAAACTGGCTATGAGGAGACCAAGCTATCACTCTTTGCAGATGATATGATGGTCTACTGAAAGAATCCTAGAGAATCAACTAAAAAGCTAGTCGAAATAATCAACAACTTTAGCAAAGTTGCAGGATACAAAATAAACCCACATAAGTCATCAGCCTTTCTATATATCTCCAACACATCTAGGCAGCAGGAATTAGAGAAATTCCATTCAAAGTCACCTTAGATAATATAAAATACTTAGGAATCTATCTGCCGAGACTAACACTGGAACTATATGAACACAACTACAAAACACTTTCCACACAACTAAAACTAGATCTGGGCAATTGGAAAAATATTAACTGCTCGTGGGTAGGACAAGCTAACATAATAAAAATGACAATCCTACTCAAACTTATCTATTTATTTAGTGCCATACCCATCGAACTTCCAAAAAACTTTTTTACTGAATTAGAAAAATCATAACAAGGTTCATTTGGAAGAACAAAAGATCAAGGATATCCAGGGAAATAATGAAAAAAACACAAAGGAAGGTGGTCTTGCAGTACCAGATCTCAAACTATACTATAAAGCAGTGATCATCAAAACAATTTGGTACTGGCTAAGAGACAGAAAGGAGAATCAGTGGAATAGAATTGGGGTAAGTGACCTCAGAAAAACAGTCTATGACAAACCCAAAGATCCCAGCTTTTAGGACAAAAATCCAGTATTTGACAAAAACTGCTGGGAAAATTGGAAGACAGTGTGGGAGAGATTAGGCTTGGATCAATACCTCAAACCCTACACCAAGATAAACTCAGAATGGGTGAATGACTTGAACATAAAGAAGGACACTATAAGTAAATCAGGTGTACACAGAATAGTATACATGTCAGACCTGTGGGAAGGGAAAGATTTTAAAACCAAGCAAGACTTAGAAAGAGTCACAAAATGTAAAATAAATAATTTTGACTACATCAAATTAAAAAGTTTTTGTGCAAATTTTTGTGCAAACAAACAATTTAACCAAAATCAGAAGGGAAATAACAAATTGGGAAATAATCTTCATAACAAAGACCTCTGACAAAGGTCTAATTACTCAAACTTACAAAGAACTAATCAATTGTACAAAAAATCAAGCCATTCTCCAATTGATAAATGGGCAAGGGACATGAATAGGCAGTTTTCAGCCAAAGAAATCAAAACTATTAATAAGCACATGAAAAAAGTGCTCTAAATCTCTGATAATCAGAGAAATGCAAATCAAAACAACGCTGAGGTATCACCTCACACCTAGCAGATTGGCTAACATGACCACAAAGGAAAGTAATGAATACTGGAGGGAATGTGGCAAAGTAGGGAAATTAATTCATTGCTGGTGGAGTTGTGAATTGATCCAACCATTCTGGAGGGCAATTTGGAACTATGCCCAAAGGGAGCTAAAAGACTATCTGCCTTTTGACCCAGTCATAGCACTGCTGGGTTTGTACACCAAAGAGATAATAAGGAAAACGACATGTACAAGAATATTTATAGCTGTGCTTTATGTGGTGGAAAAAAATTGGAAAATGAGGAGATGCCCTTCAATTGGGGAATGGCTGAATAAATTGTGGTATATGTTGGTGATGGAATACTATTGTGCTCAAAGGAATAATAAAGTGGAGGAATTCCATGGGGACTGGAACAATCTCCAGGAAGTGATGCAGAGCGAAAGGAGCAGAACCAGAAGAACATTGTATACAGAGACTGATACACTGAGGTACAATCGAATGTAATAGACTTCTCCATTAGTGGCAATTCAGTGATTCTGAACAACTTGGAGAGATCTGTGAGAAAAAAACACTATCCACATTCAGAGGAAAAACTGTGGGAGTAAAAACACCAAAGAAACACCTGCTTGATTACATGGGTCAAAGGGATATGGTTGGGAATGTAGACTCTAAATGAACATCCTAGTGCAAATACTAACAACATGGAAATGGGTTCTGATCAAGGACACTTGCAATACCCAGTGGAATTGTGTGTCAGCTATGGGAGGGGTGGGGGAAGGGGAGGGAGGAATAGAAAATGATTTTTGTTACAAAGGAATACTGCTTGAAATTGACCAAATTTATAAAAAGTCAAAAAAAAGAGAAAGCAATGAAAGAATGTATATTTAATTGAATTATTTCTGAAAGTTTAGCAGTAAAATGAGAGACATATTGGTAACATAGAAATTATGAGGGTAAGAAATATTTATTTGGTTTTTAATGCTGGCATACACTTCAGCATATTTGTGGGCTTTAGAAGAAACAAAGAACTTTAAGATGAGAGAGAAAGAGAGGATGATACATGGGCATGTTCTTGATTATATTTTTAAAAATGAGCAGAAAAATTAAAGTTCCTCCCTAGAAAAGGATCTCTTCTTCAGAGAATGGAGAATGGGTTATGAGAGGATATAGAGGTTTTCTATTGAGATGAGGATAGTCTGATTAAAATCTAAAGTGAAGTTCAATCCTTAGAGAGAGAAAATGTGATTTTGTCTTGAGAAGTTAGAGGAAAAAAGCAATAGTTTGGTGTGAATGCTGAAACAGACACAAAGAATCAATCAAAAGGGATTAAAAATTATTATTCTAAGGATATTTATTTTCTTTTTTAAAATTCTAAGAGGCAATGTTTCTAAGGGAATCATCATTTAGATCACAAATATTTTACAAATAGTAATTTACAAATGTCTGACTTGCTCCTTATAATTACATTGGGAAATAGACACTTATAAAGTCCTATTTTACACTTAAAGAAACTGAAGGAAATGGAAGTAAAGTGACATTCTCAGGGTCACATAAGTGGTAACTGTTTCAGACTGAATTTGAATCTAGGTCCAGCACCCCATCTATTGCATCAAGTAGCAACTTCAGAGGATCTTTATTCTAAGTCAAGATATGAAGAAATGTGAAGCAGTTCTTCTCTGTCCACTAAATTAGTTGGCTATAATTTCATCTTCCTAGAATGTGATCTATTTCAGCTAACAATAATATATAATAATTTTTGAGGGAAACACTTTAAATCATTATTTGATTTTAAAACCCCATCCATGAATAGATTACTGTACTGAGTGCTAAAGATGGAGGGGAGGGGGGGAGGATGATAAAAAGATGAGAAATGAATGTCCCTTCTCTAGATAACCCACAACTAAGTAGTGTAAATAAGATAGTGAAAAGGTATAAATTATCATATTTTTATAGTCCCTTTATCTGCAAGGGAGTACTGATGAAGTATTTCCTATGATGGTGAGAGTAGCATTTCAAGACTGGAAGGAAGGACAAAAAATCATTGTGAGTGAAAGCCTCACTGGATAGAAATATCCAGGAATTTTGAATCCTTACGATTAGAAATATATAAAGACAGTGGCAGATTTGGAAGGAAGGACACTGCTTCACCAAGCTTAAACTTATCATGTACCTTGTTGGGGTTACCGATCTGTGTTCTGGTTGGAATTTCTGGCTTAATAGGTCCAGATGAGTAAATTCACTACAAACTTCCTTCTGTCCCCTGCTTCATGACAATCTGGCAATCTGGTTTCCTTTGCACTTAAATCTCCTTTTATTTCTGTACTTTAATTCTAGGATATGTCTCCTGATAAAGATAAACTGATTTTCATTGCATTCTGAGAATGTCTGCTATAAATGAGAATGTGAATATTTGTGTATCAGTAATTGTTTGTAGTATCTCTATCTGTATAGTCATGTACATGGAGACAATTGATAGATATAGAGTTATGCAAATGTATATGTATGGATATGAGAATGATTATAGTATATAATATATATGCACATATGTATAGGTAGGTGTAAATATATGTAGCCTTCCTTTTAGCTTCATGCATTTCTTCTCCTTTTTGTACCTCTTTTGAGGATAGGGGAGTAGCTCCCTCATGTCCATGATGAACATTCTCATACCTGGCCATACCCTTCATATCCTACTGAGTCTAAATTCTTGTCAATTATTGTCCAACTCTCACTCCCTGACCCCTACCACCCAATTCCTTATTCTGGTTCTCTCAACTCTCCCATCTCAAAATGTTGTCCTAACTCCATCTGACCCTCCCAAAATGCCTTCTGTAATATCTGTTCCATAGGCAACAAACTTCTCTTTCTTATAAATCTTTTCCTCCTGTTTACTCTTCCTAGCAACACTTTCTTACTAGATTCTGGCTTCTTCTGATGGCAAAGTCTCTTTGGCAACACAATCTGTCTAGCCACCTTTTCCAGTATGAATTGCATCTTTGCTCACTCTTTTTGGATCACTTGCCAAGTTAGAACACTCCATACTCTACATTGCCACTTCCAGGTTCAAATTCTTCCTCTATTACTCAGTTACTTCTCTTCCTTTGAGGTCCATGTTATTCATATTTATCATCAGTCGAAATTCTAGTAGCCTGTAGACTCTGAGACCATTTCTTCAGCTGAAATGTCCAGCATTCAAACTCTATTGCAGAGAGTACACTTCCAATGGGCTGGCCATATTCAAATGCCAAACATACTAAAGAAAACTTAGAAGAGGCAAGCACTCACATAGAGGTCAGAAGAAGTGGCATATGGACACTGAAGGTTTCTGTGAGTAACTTTGGTATCAGCTGTGAGATATGAGAGACAGTGGCACACAGGATTATTCAACATGTCATGCCCACACCAAAGAAGATACTGTGCTCTATGAGCTTAGCACTATTGCAGGGGCTCAAAAGAAATGTGAAAACTGAAAAATTAGAGCCATCCCAAATATTTATACTGATTATTTGTGCCCAAACTGTCATAGAACCTTCTGAGCTTCTATTGATCTTACCAACCACAGTAAGATGTGTTGTACATTGACCCAAGCTACATGATGTCATTTTGGTCCTCTTCAGGTATGAAGGACACTAACCATATGTCCTAATTATCTTGTATATATCTTGCTTTGTATATATTTGTTTGCATCTTGTCTTTGTCAAAAGATTTTTGGTGCAGCTGTGTGGCTCAGTGGATTGATTCCAAGATGGAAGGTAAGAGTTAAAAAAAAAAAGGTTTTAAACTCTTTGAAGGCAGGAATCTTTATTTTGCTTCTTTTCCTATCCTCAGTCTTTAACATAATACTTTGAAATGCTGATAAATATTCATTGCTCAATTATAGGTATTGGTAAATATGTATGTTAAAATTAAATGTTATAAAATTGGTCTATTTGTGTTCTTTTCTACAATTTTTCCTGTATATTAAAAAAAAAAAGATTTTGTTATAGTTATTGTTATGTCTATTACCAACCACTAACTCATCCCATTGAGAACCTTCATTGGAATTCCTTCCTTGAAACAAATACCCATAGTTAAGCTGAAACCAATAACACATTGGCCTTCACTAAGGTGGCATGTCTGAGTCTGTATATTTAGTTCATCATAATTTTGGTAAAACTTCCTCCTTTTTTAAGAAATATTTTTTCAACTCTTCCCATTCCATACCCACAATAAAAACATTTTCCATCAGCCCTCATACAATAATTTATTTTATATAATGTGATAGGACTGCTATCATCTCTTAGAATACAGGACCAGAAATATATTGGACATAAACCTTTGAGATGACTCACGGTGGCATCAATGATTTTTTTTCCCTTTTTTGATTTTTAGATTATGATGAGTGCTGTAAATGCAAGCTAGTAGTAGTGGTAATAATAGTTAACATTTATAACTTTAACTTTAAAAATAACTTTAAATTGTCTCATTTGATTCTCACAATGTCACTGAAATATAGGTGCTTTTGGGACCCCTATTTTACAGATGAGAAAAATGAAGAGATTTAAGTTATTTACCAAGGATTTGAACTCAGATCTTCCTCTTCTAAAGCTAACATTCTATCTACTCTGCCACCTAACTCTATAGGAGTGAAGTGCAAACAAAAGTTGTTTTTTTTTTTTAATCAAGATTTTATCATGGTTCCCACTAAGGAAACTCCCTCCACCAGAGAAGACTGGTAATCCTTCTGAAACTTCCATTTAGAGAATATCTTTAAGTAACAAAAAGTTAAGTGATTTGTATACATATAGACACAATGTAGCAGAGGTAAAATTTGAACCCATGTTCCCTCTATCCACTATACAACGCTTCCTCTCATAATATCATATCCTCAAGACTATCAAAAGATTATGAAATAATAGGGAATGAAAGAGAGAATGGTATTGAGGCCATTCAAACTTTTAAAGTATTTTTATCCAAGTATAACATGTGCATTGTAAAGGGCAGAAGATTTTCCTAAAAGGACAACCTAAGAGTTTCATATAGAGGTCTTTAATTTCCTTGTCTAAAATGAAGGGGTCAGAGTGGTAAATCTTTGGAGTCTCTTTACCTTAAACTTGTAAGAGGATTTCCTAGTGACCATGAGAGGTTATGTGACTTGCTCACATTCCCACAGCTATTACGTTTCAAAGACAGGACTTGAATCAGGTTCTTCCTAACTCATAGAATGACTTTTAATTCAAAGAGCAATGATCCAGGGCAATTCTCAGGGACTTTTGAGAAAGAATTTTCTCCATATCCAGAGAATGAATTGTGGGTGTAGAAATGCAGAAAAAAAAAACATGATCAATCCCATGGTTCAATGGGGATATGATTTATTGAAAATATTAATAATATGGAAATAGGTTTTGAACAATGATACATGTATAATGCAGTGGAGTTGATCATCAGCTCCAGGAGCAGGGAGGGAAGAGAGGAAGGAACGAACATGAATCGTGTAACTGTGGGAAAATATTCTAAATAATTTAATTAATTATTAATTTTTTAAAGTGCCTTACTCCCTTTTCCATTGTACTGACCACCTGAAATCTAGGAACCTTTCGACTCTCTTTCAACACATTAGCCCTACTTCTGTTGAGACTCTGTAATTGCCATTATAACAGAGTCATGGGTACTAGTAATTATTAAGAAAATATCTCCATAGCTTCTCATAAAATGTACCATTGAGTCTTGTCCAAGGAAACAGCTGTGCTATTAAAAGAGTAAGTGTGTGTGGCTGTGGTGCTTTTAATTGAAGTTAGCAAAACATTAGTCCAGATGAGGATCCATACCACTATAATTAAAAGGCAAATTATTTAATGGCCAACACACATCCAGAAATGGAAAAGTGGGAATTCAGTAGTTTGGCATTTCTCTCACTGTAGATCATAAAGGATTAATGAAAATTGTATAAGGATAAAAATGTGCCCAAGTTAGACATAAAACCACATGAAACAGTCTTGAATAGTACTAAGAGTATCCTCTTTGTTATACTGGGGCTCAGATCTTCTATTTGCTTTACAAACTTCAAACTGAGTATAAAATTATCAGAATTTGAAAATTGTCCTTAGATTGGTTGGTTTATTACTCTGTGTAGTTAAGGCTCAACATTTTAGCCGTATCATCTGGCATGTACAATGTTCTCCTGGTACTTCTCACTTACTCCATGTAAGTCATTCCAGTTTTGTTTGGTTTTGTTTCTAGAAAGCAACCTGCTTATCATTTCTTATAGCACAATAATATTCCATCAAAACCATATACCAGCACTTGCTCAACCATTCCCCAAATGATAGATCTTCTTTCAATTTTCAATTCTTTTCCACCATAAAAGAACTATTTCTGGGGATCTATAAGTTTGCAGTTCTTTTAAGGTGGTATGATCTAAGGAGAAATGTGGTCACTGCTCTCTTGGCCTGTAATCTGATCTGTCAACAACCAAAAGCACTCTTTTCTACTCTAGAACTATGTCCAGGGTCCCAGCTTCTACTAGAATGCCTCTTTGCCCAGGGACTGCTTCCCTGAGCCATGCATGGGCAATGCAACAGTCTTGCTCCCAGTGCCGGCAAAGGGCACTCTGGGATATTCTTCTAACCAATTTTCTGAGCCATTAACTATCTGTAGACCTAGAGTTCCAGTAGACACTGCTATAGATTCAGTCACCTCCAAGGCCTGCCATTATCTTTTTCGATGTGTTCCAAGCTTATTTCATCTGTGTTTGCCTAAGCTCCACTCTCACTCTGGTGGGACAAACCTTTCCTGCATATATTCTAAGTTGTCTTGGGTTGGAAAATTGTTTTTTCTCCATCCTGCTTCTGCTGTTTTAGAATTCATTTTAAGGCTTTATTTTAACATTCTTCAGAAGGCAATCTACCATCACAGCTACATCTCTAACATTATTTTGTCATAGTGAAGACTAAAGCCAGTAGTTGGGGTTTTCTTCCCAACCATTTAGGATGATAGAAGAACATTCTGCTATTATTTTCTTATAAATCAAAAAATGTAGAAGCAGGTAAAGGGCAAGATTTTAGGAAGGGTTTAAAAGATAAGAAATTTGTTTTTTGAAAGAATAGGGAAGAATGGAGGGGATAGAATAGAAAGTGCTGCATTTCAGAAAGGCTAAAAGAGGAAGTAGAATAATATATGATAGAAACTGAGCAAAATTCTCTCTATATATTTGTAATACATATTATATGTCCATATTATATATAAACTTTTATCTTTCTGGTGGAAATTATTTTTTAGGATAATGATGGCCCTGGCCTTGGGACTTATTTGTCATATGATATAAAGTCATAATTAAGAAGTCATGATGCCATCAAAATAATTTTTAAAAGTTAACTGGCATGGGCACTGTACCCCCAGAAACTCAGGCAAACTATTATCAGGGAAAATTCCTTTGCTCCCTTATCCTCGTGACTCTTAACCCAAAACATCTAATAACCCCTATAAAACCCTGAGAGGATTACCCTCTTTGATTCTCCTTTAGATTTAAGATGGACAGAGAGATGCACCTCCAGGCTGTACCTCAATACCATCAGGCTATATCTTAGACATCCATCTGTTTCCTAAAACTAAAGAATCTTTTATGAGGGTCATTCCATATGTCTCCAGGCAGACCCCAGTCAGATGATCAAACCCTCCACCCCACCAAATGCCTGAGTGGATACCACTCTACAGTAATATGCATACCATGACACAGCACCAGTTGTAAAGAGTATTAAATCCCCAGAATTGATGTTTTCTGTGGGACAGCTTTTCCATCCATTCTGTCCTCCCAAGGATTAGCCTTCCATCTTGCTGTTCCACCTGTACTATCCTCCTGGCCATACTCAACATTACTTTCTAAATTAATAAATTACTTTTTATTTTTAAGCTAAGTTTCAGAGTCTTGCATTCTTGCAAAAGGTATCCTTTCCAAACCCCAGGGGTTCACCTCAAAACCCTGACAATGATAATCTTGGCAGCAGCAAAATATTTACTCAACAGGGTGGGGTTACTAGCATTGAGAATTCTATTGAACACTAAGTCCAATATTACAGACAAGAGATAATAAAGACCTGGTCAAGGGCAGAGAAATAGAAATTAATTATCATTAAATAGAACAGTCATAGCTACTATGTTGGGTAATGGTATGAAGTCACATTGAGCCTCAGACTCCCAGTCAAAGAATGAGTGTTGAGAAAATTTCAAAACACAGAAAGGAATGGCCAGGAAACTTTAGTAAAGGAGCAGAGACATGAAAAATGTCTCAGATTAAAGATGAGAAGACTAGTTTGAAACATCAGAAAATCATATAAAGTCAGAAAAAAAATTTTGAATGTTGGAGAGAGAACATACAAAATGTAGAATCACAGAGTTGACAGGGATCTAAGAATATAAAGTGTTAGAATACAAATTATTACTTAAATGGGGTTATAGAGATCATCTACTCAAATTATATCACTTTACAGATGAGGAAACTGTGAGAAATGAAATTCTCTTGAGGCTGCATTTTTAGTTTTATAATATTATTTTATTAATGACTGTTCAATATTTCTAAACTAGTCAGGGAGTCCAAACAGTTGTTAAAAATAATCCCTAGTGGGGTCTACCATAGGGAGATACATAAGCAAGAGCAGCTGAGCATCCAGGCTTGAGGAGAAAAAGGTTACAGCCTCCTTGTAATATAATCATCCAGACTCTTCCCCAATTCCTCCTAAGAGGCTTCTCAATGGACAACAGCCACACAGGAAATAAACTCAAGAGACTTCCTTCCAGGAAGTGGTGGGTCTCCAGAATGTCAAATCACTCTCCTACTTGATCTTCTTCCTGCCATTCTGCTGTATAGTATATGCTTTCCCCCAACTCAGGTGGCTACCTTGTTCATTTCATCATTTAACCAAGTCTTAATTTACAGATAAATAAGGAGTAAGGCTCTACCTGCCAGTTTTTAGATATAGACAAAAGAAGAGAGGACCCAAAAAGTCATGGAAAGAGATAGTTTGAACTTCAGCTCTAAAATCAAACTGTTTAATCATCAAAATCAAGAATTTGTCAGATCTCTTAGAGCTTTCAAAGTTGTTTGGTTTTAGTGTTATTTTTTACAACATAAATTATTTTCCTGGTTTTTGTTTACTTCATTCTTCATCGTTTTATGCAAGTCATCTCAGGTTATTCTGAACCCAGGTTTCTTCTTTAACATTTCATGTGGTCCAATAATATTCTATTACATTTGTCAACATGGAAAAACACTAGAACCACTGAAGTAGTTACAAAGATCAAGTCTTTAATCAGGACAGAATTCATAGGACCATCATACAGTCATAAACATATACCCCACTGAGCAAAGCTCTGAGACTCTGAGACTGGAAATAATGTCTCCAGGAAAATGCACAATGAATGGGAATGTCCATCAAGGTGATTTCCAAAGACCTGAAGAACTTGGGGTTTTATATATACTTTGGGGAATAAATGAAAGGAAGGATTGTTGACTGGCTTACATGGAGACTAGAAAAGAATACCTGGAAGAGGTTTAGATATAATGGGAGAAATTTCTAAGACAAAAGGATATTTTAGATTTGATTATCTCTATCACTCCTTTTCAGGTTCCTTAATGTGTGCTTGATGGTTTTTCAGCCTGGGACAAGGGTCAGTCTGAGAGTTCCTTGTAGGCAAGTTCCCAAGGAACAAAGGTAGATTTGGGGAGTTTCATAAAACAAGGTTGTCACACTCATATACCATCATTTATTCAGACATTTCCAAATTCATGAACACTCTCCCATACAATTCTACTTACATGTGCCTATAAAAACAATTGTTCTGAATATTTTTATTTTTGCACGCATAGGTTTTGTTTCCTCTTTGTTATAACCATTTTGGCACCTAGACCTTGTAGTCTTATTGCTATTTCCATGCTTATGAACAATTTCACAACTTTTTAAGCATAGAGCCAATTGCAGAAAGGCTCAAACAATTTAGAGCTTCAGTAACAGTGTGCCTATTTTTCACAGTTTCTGCAACATTTGTCACTTTCCCTTTTTGTCAACTTTGTTAATCTGAAGTATGTGACATAGAACCTCAGTTATGTTCATTTTACTTCTGTAGTTATTAATGATTTGGAGCATTCTTTCTTCATTTGGCTATTGATAGCTTGGATTTTCCTTGAAAATCATCTTGTTCATATACTTTAACCGTTCACCAACTGGGGAATAGCTTTCATTATTGTAGATTTGAAAGGAGACTCTTATCAGTGAAAATTATTGGGAAGATTCCCCACCCTCACCCCATACCAGTTTCCCTTTTAATTCTAGCTTCATTGGCTCTATATTATAAATAGAGAAATGTAGAAACAATATTTTTTCCATTTTAATTTCAAGTCTGCACCAATTTGGCATACAATAGACTCTGTGTGAATTTAATATATATTATATTCCCTTACTCTGTTTGAAAAGTCATTTTTGTTCAGTATCAGCCCCTCCCTTTGACTAGGAATGGACTGGTAACTATGGGAGGACACCAGAAGTCTGTGCTACCTGGCATGTTGTTGTGCTGGTGTCCAGGCATGTGGAAAGTCATGGAGAAAGTCTCTGCCTATGACCAGTGCTGTGGCAAAAAGTCAGGACTTGACCCCAACTGAAGTTAAGCTTGTCCAACCAGGAAGTCCCAGTGATATGGGTGTATAGGCTTTCTCTAGATATCCCCAAACCCCAGATCATGTGCCAGGTCAGAGTGCACATAAAAGATTCATTTTTCCTTGCTTTCCCACAGTGCTGAGGGATTGTGACTTTGAGCTAGAGGAAGATCCTTTCTGGGGTCTCCCCCCATTCTTGATGAGCACAGATAGGCACCACCTCCCAGTTTCCTCCTGATAAGCATCTATTTTATAAGTATCTGATTATCCTTTAAACTGAACAGTTCACTCCCTTTTGACTTAGAGGTATAGGACATAATCATGTGACCAATCTTGGGTTCCAGAGACCTAGTAACATGCCATCATCATCTTATCTCTAGTCATGTAGGACCTGTTGTTGAAAGGGTATAAAAATCCCAGAATACATCTCCTCTGGGAGGCAGCATTCCATCTGCTCTGCCTTCCTCAGCCATCCAATTTGACTTAACCTTTTGACTTGCATTCAAATTAATGAATATCTTTTATTTTTAAGCTAGTTATTGAAGTCTGTCATTCTTGACAAGGGTAATATGTCTAGATTCAGGGTTTACCTTAAAACTCGCACACCACACCAGGAAGATGGGGAAAATTGGCTTTATAACAGAGGAGGGGGAAAAGGAAACATGCTTTGTCTTACTGGACACCCTTTGATCTCACTCCCTTCTTTGGAGCATTTAATGGTTGGCACATAGTTAGCTCAGTGCTCATCCATTTGTGGACAAGCAGACTGTGGGACTAACTGAGGCAATGGCAGCATGTGTAAAGTAGAGTAGGAATTAAGGTGGCCAGAGGATCATGTGATCTTTATTTCCCTCTCTAACCTTTACCAATAAATAATTATAAATTAACATACAATCTCTAGAAAATTTTAATCATAATAATCCTAAATATATATTTCCTTATTGATTGAGGTCTGTTACCCTCTTCCCTTCCCCTTCCATCAATTGAAATCCTATATCTCTAAGCTCATGTATTTCTGTTGAAGAAATGCTCATAAATGATTCTTCTTCATGGAACTTAAAAGAGGAGAGTCCTAAATCAAGAAACAAAATTTAGTTCTAGAAAGGGGTCAAGAATTGAAATTCCTTTTGGCATCAATGCAATCAGAAATCAAAACTTCACACCATGTGTGCTTGTTTTACATTCCCCATTTTATAGTAACTCCACAGACTTTTTCTTATAACTTGAATGAAGAAGGGTTTTGTTTATTTTTTTTATAACCCATTCCAACAACCTCTGTTGACAATAACTTGTGAAGTAAACTAAAGGCAGATCAGCTGCCTGGAGCAAGGATAGTGTTTGCCACCTCTCTGTTCCCAAAAGCAAAAGCTGAAAACTATTGTGATTTTGTTTTATTAAGCATAATAAAGGCATGTGACAAATTGAGGGAATTTTTTTTTCCAGCTGAGTAACTACATTCCTACTCCTGGGTCTTCTTGTCTAACCATTCAAAACATGTGGATTCTTCCTTTAGGGGCTCTGAGGACAGACACGTAACATTGCCATCATGCTTAAGGGAGATGAGAAATCAAATGCTTTATTTCACTTCCAGGAAAATCCATGCTTACTTAAGAGTTTATTTCTGGTGAAGTTTAGTGGCTGGTGGGTGGGGTAAAAATGATGTAAATTGTATTATTTTCCAATGTAAGACACGATGCAGTTCTATCTCTACACTAAGGTCTACCCATATTCTGGAAGAGAAAAGCAACACACTTGCATCCTGACAGTTCATAAATGTGAAGGTCATTTCAGTAAGCAGTAACATATGTATCATCTTCCTGTAAGAACTATAGGATGTACATTTAGGTGGATAAAATTTAGTCCTAGTCAGCCTAGTTAACAGGTCCATCTACTCAGTCCATGTCCCAAAGGATATCAATGTTCCTTTACCTAGGGGAAAAAATCAACCCCAGGGCTAATTTTAAAAATGGGTTAGCCATTCAATGAATTACTTTTTTTTTCCTCTGGTACTTCTGGTCTGTTTCAGGAGGAGGTTCATAAATTTTCTCTCTGCTGATGGGCCACTTAATTCTCCAGCCACCATGTAAGAAGTTGGAAATTTATGAGAGAGAGAGACATAGCAGATGCTCTCCCCTTTTGGCTGAATGGAGGCTCTATTTGGATAATTAACTGTTTTAAAGGGAGGATGGCAAATAAGTAGTATAGGCTCTTAGGAAGGAAAACTCCAAGGACACATGCTATGAATTTTTGGGTTCCAAATCACCATGATGGTGGACAGACAGCTTGTAGAAACACTTGTTTCTAGAGATCTTGAGACAAATTCTCTGGTATTGATTTATATAGTCTACTGATTGGAGGAAACAGCAAGCAGAGCACAGAACTTAAAGAGAGAAGATTTGACTTTGTGTTCTGGCTCTGTTATTTAATTATATTTTGTGACCTTATAGAAGTTATTTTCTCTGTCTAGGACTTAGTTATCTCAGAAGGAGCTGAGCTAAGGGAGCTCTAAAATTCTTTCTTGTTCAAAAATTCTGTGTATCTGTAATGAAGTCTGGAGTTCCTATAATTATAAATAAAGAAAATTGATCCCAAGTGTCTTGGTTTTTTCATTTATTTTATTCAAATTGGACCCACTTGAGAGCAGTACCTTGGGTGTGGGGGTAAAGAGAGTTCTATGTCATTAACTTGGAAGGGCTTGATCTGGAAAATATAGGTCAAGGAGGTAGGCAAAATTGAGGACAATAATATAGTGATTGTAATAGACCTAAGGCAAATAAGCATGTACAATAGGAAGGAACAAATATATATCAGGTTTTCAATAAATAATCTGGAAATGGCCTCAGGTAAAAGGAGTGTGTTTATGCATATAGGCCAGAGATCAACAGTAGGAATCAGAACAATACTTTTAAAGTTTGAAGAGACTTTGAGGTCTTCAAATCCACCTCCCCCACTTCACAGTTGAGAAAATTGAGAGAGAATGAGGTGAAGTGACTTGTCCAAAGTCACATAGATAGTAAATGTCTGTGCTGGCATTTCAGTCTAACTCTAACCCAAGTGCTCCATCTACTATATCACACTCTCTTAGGTATCTGAAGCAAAGATAGAAGAAACAAGCCTATAATAAAAGTCACGGACAGTAAAACAGAAAAGTCCTTCAAAGGAGTGATTTGAGTTTGTGCAAATAACCTGCCACATTTTGTCACATCAGTTGAAATTATAATCAAAAGGCAGGGCAGTTGATTTGTAATGCAAGAAGAGATGTTGCATTGAAGAGGGCACCAGCCTCTCTGCTATTTGGAGACTATCTGTAGACAATAGGCAAATGCAGGGAGAACAAGGCACAGCATTTACCTGGAAGTGGTAGAGCTATGAATGGTGTTGGGAGCAGGACAGGTGAGCAGATGAAAGATTTTTTAAGTAGAGCATCATACCTCAGGATAGTCTAATTACTAAGGTAGTTTCCCCTCTATTTTATCGTGTGTTCGTGTGTGGTTTTCCCTGTGTTTTTATATTTCACTAGGGAACTCTTGTTCACTGGGTTCTTCTACAATTTGCCTAAAGTTACTAGGCATGAAAATACTTATGGATTTAGCACATGGAATCTCATAAAATGGTACATCATTGAAGAAACTAGGAGAGAAGGATAATTTTCTTAGCATCTTCTTGGCTTAAAACTCTACATAGAGCTTTCACCTCACTAATGTCAAGCTTTCAATGATTCAGTCATCCCCAAGACAACACAGAAGGAGTTATATTTCATTAAGAATATTTGATTCTCTTGTGGCAGGCAAAAGTAGCTGGTAAACCTGATTCTGCCAGTGGTTTACCACCCTAAGTGATTACAGATTATTACTCCATCCACCTGTTGGGAGACACCTCCTCATCTTTTGTTAGGTCTCAACTAAAATATCTTCTTTTATTGGAAGCCTTCCCTAACTCCTCTTAATTCTAGTGCTTTCCTTCTTGTATTAAAATTACATCTTGTTCTGGTCCATCTGTAATTTTTAGCAGTAAATAAAATTGCAAAGGGGAAAGTAGGAAGTCCCATTGAAACCATCCCAAAGATCAAAGGAGCATAATTTATGAACTGTATCATATATTAACTAACTAAAATTAACATCCTAGTAATATGTGCCAAATTAGGAGAAACCACCTAGGTGCTGATTTCAAGGATTCTGGTTTATGATATATAAATCCAAGACAAAATCCAAGAAAATATCAAAAAGGTATTGATAACTTTGTGATGATGACTTTGAAGTTTTACAGAAAACTTTGATATAAATTGGATGTTAATGGACTAACACAAAGTAGTACATATGAGAGCTTATCTGTTTCCTCCCCAAAACATGTAAAAATGTGTTTTTTACATTTACATCAACTCCTCGACTTCCCAAGCATTCTTCCATCTTTTTAGTGTCCAAGCTGTCTAGTACTACCAACTCTAATACACAGTGACATAAATAATAATCTCTGCCCCTCCCCAATCTCTTCCCTATGTTGCTTTCCTTCATCATCCCATTTCTGGTCCCCATGGCACCATCTGCTGGCTCTGTATTTCTTCCCACTTTTTGCTGCTCACCTTTGTGCCTTTTTAAAATGCGATTGCTGCTCTTTTTCTAGCTGACAATCAGGGGATTGTCAGAGAAACGGATGTTCTTTCCCCCATTTCATAATCTAAATTAAAAATCAGTTCACATCTATTAATTATTTCCTACTTATCCTATATATAGCTTACTTTGTACATATTTATTTGCATATTGTCTCTTTCTTAGATTCTAAGCTCCTTAAGGGCAAGAACTGTCTTGTCTCTTTATGTATCCCCAGTGCTTAACATAGTGCCCAGTATATATTAGTTAAATAAATGTTTATTTGTTAATTGGTAGCAGATAGCATTTAATCATACACCAGAAGCATACAGGCGAACCAAAAACTCTTTGTAAAAGAAATCTCAAACCTTGGAGGAAGGCCCAAGATCTCCTGTATGCCAGAGACTTGACACAATGCATTTTCTAAACTAATTACATATAATGCACAAGTCAAAGCCAACTGTTCTTGTCTAAATACCCAGTTTGACCAAAACAGCAGCATGAACAGAGACACAGACTGAAAGGCCATCTCCGATTATTGATCATGAACATAGCAATGTGGACCAGCCCCTTAACTCCTTGGTTGTAGGAAGGATGACTCCCTATCTTTTTAACCAGAGACATATTGAATATTTTCAGTCATGTTAACAGGATTGCTATTGCTTTGCAGCCAGTTGCTCTCAGAGTTTCTATGAGGACTACAGTGAACAGTGTAACAAAGAAACTGCTATGTTTGATTAATGCTGGAGATAGTATACTCACAGATTCTGCCAGTCTCATTTCAAAATTTGGCATTCTTCTTTTTCAGGATCAGGTAAGGTGTTCAACTTCCTTTTTGTAATTTATCCTACAAAAGAATCAACGAATCCTCTGGCTGTTGGGAAGGTTTGTAAGTGAGGATAATTGCTCTCCTTTCCACCTGCCTCAGTCCCTGCCATCCTCATGTATCAGATAGGTCTAAATATTGTGATTTTTCTCTCACAGTAATATGTCTTTTATAGATAGATGCTTCCCTTTCCTTTATACCTAAGGGCTTTAAGATTTCAATAGAAGCAAAGGATATTTAATAGTGTGGTATTCCAAGGCCTTGCTAGCCCAAGAATCATTCTGATCATTTTGAGGGTCTTAGAAAATGTAGATGACCTCATCCTACCTCCCCATCCTCCAGCTTTGTGAATGGATATAAGAATTTTTTTTAAAAAGTTGAACAGTATTAAACATTGTTGTTCTGTTTCATATTTCATTTACTTTTTATTTGATAGCTATAATGCCTCAATTGGGCCACTAACTATTCCTCCATTTATGTCTGGTATAATCCTGCCTCTATGATTTTGTTTTTCCTATTCTCTATATCCAGTAATCACTGCTTTTCTCATCGCCCACCTCTAGGTATTGCTATCCTACCTCTCATCCCCTTGCTCTATGGTTCTTCTTTCATGAAGATTTCCTCAGTGTTCCCCCAGATAAAAATAATCTTTCCTTATTTGGATCTCACATTAAGCTTTGCATGTACCTACTAGACACAAAACTCAGGATCTATTTTATCTTTGAAATATTTATATATGTTTCATTTCTCCAACTGAAACCATAAAATTTAAGAGAGAAAGGCCTAGAATCATGCATCTTTGCATCTTCTCCAGCACAATCAAAATGTCCCCCACATAGTAAACAATGCACAAATATCTTTTGAATTAAATTCCTTAACAGACTTATTGATGTATGCTCTCTATTAGACAAGGAGCTCCTTGAGGAGAGGGATTTTCTTTTATATTTCTTTGTATTCACAATTCTTAGCTCAGTGCCTAGCAGAAAGTAGGGGCTTAATAAATTCTTATTATCTGACTGATTGATATTTGGATCCAAGTCCCCAAAACTCACCACTACTAAATTGATATTGGTATAAAGCTAGCACAGGTAGTAAACAGGCAGGCAAAATAAGAGCTTAAAACTTTGAATAATAAGAATACATGAGTCATTTTGCCCATTCTCCAGATAACATGCTTTCTGATCTCCAAATAGTTCCCTCTGGATTGAATTCTCTTCTCCTTCTTCTGGATCCATTTTAGCATTATATGTTTAATACTCTCAAGAAGCTATATACCTTCTTCACAAAGTGAATACTATTTTTAACTTTTACAACTTTCTTGCATATTGCTATTAACTGCCTAGGCAAATTGGGGACTGTTCTCCATTTACTATCCACACTTATTATTCTTTCATTTCTACACTCCTTGTTCACACTATTACCCATATCCATATAATTTGAGTTCCTCAAGGAAACAGAAATATATAGAAAGAATTAATATTCCCCAAACTGAATGGAACTTCTTGGACTTGGATTGCAATCCAAAGAATGAGAATCAGGACAATGGGAGAGGTTCTAAATGAAATGGCAATTATCTAGGAGAGGTGAGGGAACTTTTGGTTTTGGAAAGAAAGAGAGAGACAAAGGAGAACTTGGAGAAAAAAGTTTGCAAGCCTGCCAATGAGTCTGAGTGCATGAAGACTGAATGACTGAAAACAGGTTATCCAGACAATTTCTTGAAGATCCAGTTGCCCCTGTCTACTCAAACCTCATAGTGAGAGACTGAGACTCCCAAATTAATCTGCAATTTAAGCCAGTTTATAACTGTGAATTTAATTTGTCTATTAAAGGATCTTGCCTTTGACATAAAACTATAATCTATCATGATTCTTAGTGATGGCCATATATTAATGGATATATTATATAGGAACTACAATGGAGGAAGCTATTGATTAGTTAGCACACATGTAAAGTGCTCAATCATGAAAAATGCTTTCTTCATAACAACACTTTTTGACAGAAAGTGGGGGCAGCTAGGTGACTCAGTGAATTGAGAGTCAGGTCTAAGTTCAAATCTGACCTTAGAAACTTCCTAGCCATGAAACCCTAGACAAGCCCTCACTGCTCTTCTACCTTGTAACCAATACTTTTTATTGATTCTAAGACAGGGGGTAAGGATTTTTTTTAAAGGATAGAAAGTGCAGGTAGTTTTATTCCTATTTTATAGACAAGGAAGCTAAAGCTCTGAATGGAGAAATGACCCCATAACTAGTAAATATCTAACACAGGAGCTAATACCAGATTTTCTGCCTCCAAATTCAGTGATTTGTTTAATATCTCCTATTACATTCTCTAAACCTCTATAAATTGCTAAAACAAAATAAAACAAAACAACAACAACAAAAAAAAACAGCTTGATCTTTCTCATCATCGTATCAATTGGATGAAATTCTACTTGGGTCCCCTGGCCTTCTGAAATAAAATCTAAATATGCTACCTCCATTTTCACTCTCCTCCTGTTTCCTAAAACAAGATTTCCTATAATTACAAATTGGGTATTCTTTGAAATCATTGACCTACCCCCTGAAATCATAGGTAGATAGATTCATACATACATACATACATACATACATACATACATACATGCATGCATACATACATACATATATACATAGATTCATAGATACATAGATAAACAAATTACCCAAATAACTGAGCCAATTCAGTATTGACATTTATCTTAATAATGAAGTCAGAATGTAAAAATAAATGGAAAGTTGTCTTAGAACTTTTACTGAAGGATTTAAATAAAAGAATTCATGGAAATTTTATGAGTCAAAGACTCATAGGGGTCTTTAGATTTATAAAAGTTAGTTACCAACTTACCCATAATTAAATACACAATACGCTATAGTAAATGACCACTGTAATCTAATGCTTGATAAACACAATGATCCAAACATTTCATTTAACAACCCAATATTTAACAAAAATTGACAAAAATTCTGGTGAAATTTTTTCACATTGTTTATTTTTATCATTTTATTTTGTCACTTTGTTTATCTTTATTGTTTTATTTTGTTTGTTTTTCTCTTGCAACATAGCTGTGGAAATGTGTTTGGCATGATCTTAAATATATAATCAAAATCAAAGAGCTTACCTTCTCAAGAAGAGGGAGAGAATTCAGACCTCAGATTTTAAAAGAAACAGTTAATTCTTTTACCTGGATTTGGGAAATATTTAATTAAAAATAAAATAATTAAAAAAATCAAATGTACAATATATTTATATTAATTTGGATATCCTCAAATTGTATACATCAAATTATAGGTGGGCAACTACTCAGAAAATATTTAAGAACATATGTATTTTTATAGGAATTGGAAAACCTTATAGACCTGAACTGTATTGACTTCAGATAAAAATGAATTGCAACTCTAAGTATTTCGATATTTTGATTCTGATGGTCTGGGTTCAAATCACTGTTCTGCCCATCTTCATGACTATTGGTTAGCCTTTTTAGTCCTTTCCTTTCTCATCTGCAAAAGAAGAAAAATAATACCAGTTCAACCTTCCTTCCAGAGGTAGAATGATGAAAGTGATTTTTATAAGACTTAAAGCACTAAAGGTATGTGTTATTATTTCATGATATAGATATGGGAATCTGATTAATCTTTCAGGGCCCCAAAACAACTCTGTAAGACCAAGTTATAGGTCAGGTATAGATCAGCATCAGTTAGCAGTTCCCCCAGTGGGAGTTCCCCCACCCTAAAATAAATTAGACAATTCATTCCCTCTACCTCATAGAGTCATCTTGGGCACAGTGCTCCATAATCTCAAAGTGTTATAGAGAAGGGAGTTTTTATTAGAAGCAGGGCAGGCCTCCAATCAACATGATCCACTCTGGAGATAAAAATAAAACCTGTGAGAAAGTCTAAGAAGCTTAACAGCACAGGAAAATTTGGGATGAGGCAAGTAAGGAAGATTATGAAAGGAGCTTACAGCTCATGTATAACTATCTAGTATTTCTTGTTCTTCCTCTGGGCTACAGGAAGGAGTTTTCTACTAATGGGACCCAAGAAGTCATTAAGTGTCTCACAAGAATCCAAGCTTCAGTGGAGCTGTGCTTAGGGTGGGGGGAGTGGAGAACTTCTGCCAGAGGTCTAAGCATTTCCCAGTAGGACAATATGCTATCCTCAAGCCCCACCCAACCATGGTTATTATGGATGTGCTTTTCCTCTTTTGTCAAAACAATCCCCAGGCTATAATTCCAATTCCATTTGCAAAGTAAAATATATTATTATTATTTTCCTTTCAAATTGGCTCAGGCTAAATACTAAAACCCTAAAACCTACAAAAACTTCTTACAGCTGGTAATAGAGAGAAATTGAAATGGAATTCTTAATGAAGAATAAATTGAACTTTTTTGGTCACTTGGGATTCTCCAGTTATTTTTTTTTCAAGACTGTTTAAATGGCTCCCAGGCACCAGTGGACCTAGATTCTAAAGCCCCTCCCACCCCCCAGCTGAGAGTTCTGAAGAGGAATCACCTCTTCCTTATGTTGCCATAGCTGGTGTTATCTCCTCACCCACAACAAAAGCAGGCACATTTCCTCCTGTGCATTTGATGATTGTATTTTTAGTAATGAATCAATCGCTTTGGATAGTTCCTACTCCTTTCCTATTGGTACCTTTTTACAAAAGTCCAAGTATTTCAATCTCACCCAAGTTTCACCAATAGAAGGGTCAAATGTAAAAGCATAGATCATCTCCAGCAATTGAACATCCTTTTATTGGCTCTTCATGGCCAACTATACACACAGACAAAGTAGGAGAAGCTACCTTTTGGAAGCAGCTAGGTGTCACAGAAAGTAAGATAGAGTACTGAGCCTGGAGTCATAAATCTGAATTCATATCTATCTTCCATCACTTGTGACCACAACTTTTTTACCTTAGTTTCTTTAACTGAAAATGAGCATAATAATAACACTTACTTCCCAGAACTGTTATGAAGCTCAAATAGACAATTTCTGTAAAACATTTACAATAGTGCCTAGTATATTGTAGATGTTAAATAAATACTTATCCCTTTTACACTAACTCCTTTCCTCCCTTCCTCCTTCCCTCTTTCCTCTCTCCCTTCTTTCTTACTATATACAATGTAACTTCATGTGCATGAGAAAGATGGAAAGATGGAAGGCCTACAACCTCTTCTTTAATACCTGAAACTGTTCCCCCCACATTTTGTTTTTTTGCTCAATACTTCAGACAGACCCTGTTAAAATGCAAATAATTCTGTGTCTACTAGTGCAAGTGGTATATTAAAAGGGGAATGAGTTTTCTTGATAATGAAATAGAAAGAAAAGAGGGGGCAGATTTCCTTCCAGAAATTACAAAGTTCTTTTAAGGACCCCTCACTTCTGTCAATAAAAACTTACAATTTTAATACCAATATTCTAAAGATTTTGCTAAATGGCTGTGAAATATTGAATAAGTCTTTTTTAAGAATTAAAAATGAAAATCACAAAGAGGACACTCAAGAGCTCCATGAGTATAAGTAAGTTATCAAATATCAATTCATGAATCAGCAGTTATTTATTACCAATTATGGATGAGCATATGCTAGTTAATGAAAATACAACACCAAAATGATATAGCCCTTTCCCTTATAAAGCTTATATAGTATATGTGCTGATGTAGGTACATGAAAAATAGATATATGACACTGCCTGTGTAATAGCAATTGAGAAAATCTGGTATGGCTTCACGTATAAAGTAACACTGAGTTCTAAAGGAAACTTGCAATGGGTATGACAGAAGAGAGAGCGAGAGTATTCCAGACTTGTGGGAGGAAGGTAGTCAGTATAATGGCATAGATGGTAGGGATAAGGGACTTCAAAGAAGAATCAAAATAAATATAATCTAGGCCTTTCCAACTAAGCCTGAGGCATTTCATATTCTATTTCTATGTGAAAGATGCGATTTCTAAGTGATTGAAAGTATACTAAGGCAACATTGCATGAATGCAAACCTGCATAAAGGGAAAAATCAGGGGGGAAAATATCTTGAGAAAGAAATATATGTGGTTTGAGAGACTTTTAAAAAATTTACAGCCCTTACTTTATGTCATAGAATCAATACTGTCTATTAGTTCCAAGGGAGAAGAGTGATAAAGGCTAGGCAATGGGACTTAAGTGACTTGCCCAGGGTCACAGACCTAGGAAATATCTGAGTGCAGATTTGAACCTAGGACCTCCCATTTCTGGGTCTGGCTCTCAATCCACTGAGAAACCCAGATGCCCCCACTTGAGAGACTTTTTGAGAAAGTCACATGAAGATGAAGAAAGACTTTAGAAGTTGTAGATATTTGGGGAAATCCTATCTCAACATGTCCTAGATTTTTAGGTTGCCTCATTAGAAGACTTGAGGATTTTCCACTGTGTGAGACCAGAGATTCTCTTTGTTAAGCTGATATCTTATCTCATTCCCCATTAAAGACGTCACACACATGTATTTTCTGATATATTAAAATCTATAGAGATTTTCAGATTACTGTTTGCCTGGCTTGTATTTACTCACTATTTACACATAGACACATTCATGGATGGGTACACACTCACATACACACACATATACCCTCCATGTGCACCTAGATCAGTGTTAGCATATCTGTATGCATGCATATATAGATGTGTGTATAATATATATACATCTGCTATCACACACATACATGTGATAAATGTATTTCTGTAATTTTAGTCTGATACTCATCTCAAAGATAAAAATAAGATAAACGAGGTAAGGAGCAAGAAGGCAACCATAGCTCTTTTTATATTTCTTTCCAGGCAGAAACCACAAGCTCCTTGGAGAAATATAAGGCAAATTCCAGTTACATCTCCTTATGTTATTCATGAGTTGCATTTCTATACATCTTTTTTCACATCTATATATTTCAACAGCCCATGTGAATATGTATTCCTTACATGATCATACCATCATGCATGGAGTTTGCCATAGAAATATGATAGAAAAAGTAAATGATTTTGTTATATGTCAAAGGTGAAGGACAGCCTGAGTCCTCTCTTCTTATTTTTCTGATGCCTGAAGAAATATCATTACATTACATTATGTGGATCCTTAGTGGGAATGTTCTTGTTAAGCCTTCAATTTGGAAGAAGACCAATGATATCATGAGGTGATATCTTGACTTGTGTGTGAATTGGATTTAAGAGACATTGAGTTGCCCAAAGTTGTCAGCCTCTGTGTATCCTCTGTGAGAAGCTTATAGGGAGAACATGATCAAAGATGGTTCAGAATGGAAAGGGATGGATAAGTTGTGATTTAATATGTTGAAGGGCATAACCAAATTAATAAAATCACTGAACCATAAAAAATCAATACAATCAACATTAAAAGGCAAACAAGTGTCTGACAAAAGTTTCATTTCTCAACAAAGAACTGAGTCAAATTTTTATGAATACAATGCATTCCCCAATTGAAATATGGTTAAAAGATATGAACAGACAATTTTCAGATGAAGAAATTAAAACTATATTTAAACACATGAAAAATATTTCTCCAAATCACTATTAATTAGTGAAATGCTGATTAAAACAACTCTGAAATGCTACCTCACAACCACCAAAAAGGCTAACATGACAAAAAAGGAAAATGATAAATGTTGGCAAGGATGTGGAAAAATTGGGTCACTAATATACTTTTTCTGTATCTATGAACTGATACAACCATTCTGGAGGATGATCTGGACCTATGCTCAAAGAGCCATCAAACTGTGCATACCCTTTGACCCAGCAATACCACTATTAGGTCTGTGTCCCAAAGTGATTAAAGATAAGGATAAAGAACCTGCTTGTACAAAAATACTTACAGAAGTTCTTTTTTCTGGTGACAAAAAAAATTACAGGCTGAAGGAGTGTCCATTAAGTAGGGAATGGTTGAAGAAGTTGTGCATGTAAAGGAATACTATTATGCCATAAGAAATGACAAACAAGATGACCATAAAAATCCCGGAAAGATTCAAAGACAAGGGAGCAGAACTAGAACATTATGCACAGTACAGCAATAATATAAATGATCAACTCTGAATGACAACTATTATCCACAAGGCAGGATACAGGACAACTCCAAGGGACTCATAACAATAAAAAGGTTATTCACCTTACTGAATTAGAAGGAACTGACAGAGCATTAATGAACATTGAAGCATATTGCTTTTCACTTTTATTTCCTCCAGGAATTTTTTCTAGTGTAAACAATATGTGTTTTGTTTCACAACATGATGAACCAGGAAATATGTATTACATAATAATACATGTACAACTCATATCAGATTCCTGTTTTATTTTTGGTGGTTGGAGGAGTAGGAGGGAAGGAGACAACATGGATTGAAAAATATTAGAAGATGATTATCAAAAAATTCACTGATATATAATCTGGAAAAAATCACAGATATATTTTAACATTTGAGATGCCACTTCTCTAGAAATCATGGAACAGTAAAATATAAGAATAAGATGAGAATATAAGTTGAATTCATAGCATATACATTTTTATTTGATGTTAGAATTAGGGAGTTCCTTAGTGACATGGTCATACATGCATTGTAGCAGTACCATTTTGACAGTACTGAACGAGAAAAAAGAAACTCTGGAGGCAGAAAGACTTAACTAGGAGATCAACAAAATAGTCCATATGAGATGTAATAAAAGTTCTGGACTAGGATTCTGGCAGGATGAACAAACAGAAGAGGACAGATGAAAGAGAGATTTTGGAAGTAGAATTGATAACACTTAAGAACTGACCAGAAATGCAAGATGAAGGAGAGTGAGGCACAGGGGGTGACTGATTTTGAAAACCTGAATATGTGAAATGATGATGGCACTGTTGAAAAACATGGCAAGTGTAGAAAAACATTGTTTGGAGATTGGAGATGGGGAAAGATAGTGAATTTTCTTTTGTAAATGTAAATCCAGAATCCTATAAACTGATATGGAGAAAAGGAGTCAGAAAATGTATGATTATGTGGTAGAAACAAGAGTAACCAAAAAGTAACAGCATGAATCACAATAATCTGATTTAAGTGGAATGTCATCCTACTGATATAAGAATCTTCACAGAATCACCTACCCCTTTTTAGTGAAATTTGTGACAATGTAGTTTAATATTTTATGAATGAAAATTTTACTTTTCTCTCTCTTTCTTTCATTTTTATACAACTAAAAAAATTAAAAAGTTGCTTAGGGATCCTTCCACATGCTATTTAAACTGCTTTCCTTAATGAGATTGTATGATCCATCCAAAGAGCATTCTGAGATAGAAAAAATATTGATTTCAGGATAAAAAAAAACTGGGTTCAGATGTCTGTTCTGTTACTGCCTTGAACTTGAAAAAACACTTTCCTTTATTTGACTTTAGTTGTCTTATTTATAAAATGCTATGGTTGGACTAAGTGACATAAAAGAAAATCCTTTGAAGTTCTAAATCTATGATCCAGAAGTCATTCCTAGAAATAGTAGGGCCCAAGTGATTGTGTTTTCAATGTATATGGAATATTCTTAAAAGAATGTGGTAGGCAGATATTCTAATAACATATTTTGTTTACCTTCCACAAAATATATAAACACAATATGCTTGAGCAGAATAATACTGAACTAAAATCTATTTGTTAAAATTTCTTCTTATATTTATAAAGTTATAAATTAAATGGCTTTCTGGAGAAGATTTCTCTGAATATGTAGATTTGTACCTACCTTTGATTCACCAACATTTCTGAATAATATGTCAATACTGATAGAATTAATGGGGATATTAAGGAATAGGGTTATTATTTGAAATAATTAAAGATGATCTCCCTGTTGTGTTTAGTTATTATGGCCTTGAGGTAATAAACCATAGGATATGTGGCTAGAATGAAATTAAAGATAATCTAGTCCAAAAGTTAAATTCACATGAGTTTTGAAGAGAAGATGCCATTTCTTCTTGGAGGTCAACAGGAATAGATCTCCTATAAACCCAGTAGGAATTGTGATAGGTAGGTAAAAAAAAATTATGATAGGTAGGTATAAAAGTTAAGTAAGGAGTTCAATGAAAAAGTTCCTAGAATCTGGAGACTGAATTCTTTGGCCTGGCTGCAGAAGAGACTAGCATCTTGGTAAGTTGAGTCTTTGTCAGTATAGATAAAGGTTTAGGGATGGATATTTGTAGTTCTTACGAGGTCAACAAAAAAGGCAGAATATTTATGAAAGCATCCAAGGCCCAGATCCTAAATAATGTTTATTCCTGAAAGATGATAGGTATGCTAAACATAAGATATAGAAGACATTTCAGTATTGTATTAGCTTCACTCCATTATTTGTTATACTTCTTCAGCTCATGTTCAGGCTTAGATCATGACAAATAATTGGAAGGCCAGAAGAATTGATGAAGAAAACATCCAATAGTGGATTCAATATGATAATGCCAGAGTAAGAGGATTATTTATAGGCTTATCATGGAACCTAAATACCAAAATTCATAGTGAAAAATCTTTGTATTGGACATTGAAAGAAAACATGTTTCTTATTATCCAGAAACCAAATTAACATGATTGATGGAAATAAAATCCCAGAGGTTGTTAGAGAGTAGTATTGAAGACTGTATACCTGTCTATTACTTTCTTCCATGTTATGCTAGTAACAAAAAAAGGACATTCACTACCAGAAAAAGAAGAGTTTGAATGAAAATTGAAACATACTATTCTTTATTTCTCGTTAATCTTTTTCTAGTAAAAACAATATGTGTTTTCTTTCATAACACAAAGAACATGGAATTTGTATAATATGATAAATCTATACATATATACAATTTACATTACATGTCTTCTTAGGGAGATGGGGGTGATAAGAAAGAAAACATGGATTACAAAATATCAGACACAAATATTGAAATTCTAATGATGTGTAATCTGGAAAAAAATTAAATTATAATAAAAAAGAAAATTCTCAACTGTGAAAGACTTATCTACTCTGATCAGTAAAATAATGCAAGATAATTCCAGAGGATTCATGATGAAAAAATGCTATCTAACATTAAAGTGAGAACCACTGAACTCAGTGCAAATTTAAGTATATTTTTTCATTTATTTTCCTTGGTTTTGGGGGGCAACAAGGTTAATAGGATAACATGTTTTTTATGATTTCACACTTATAACTGATTATTGCTTAATGGATTGTGGAAGAGCTGGAAGGAGAGAATTTAGAAGTAAAAATATTTTTTAAAATATAATCTTTAGAAATGAATAAACAATAAATTGGACAATTAAAAAATTCTTATGCTGTTTTCTCACCATAGCACATAGATAACCCTAAGTTTTTAAAGATTTGGCTGGAAGATAATAATCATTGGCAAATTCTACTAAAATGGAAGACTTCAAATATAGCCCTGAAAATATATTCTATGTCATCTGAGAAAAATACAAGCTCTTCTTAAAGTCTTCACCAAAAGTAGGCAATGTGGAGATAAATCACAGTGAAAGGCATTTAATCAACACATATTTTTAACATATTGATTTAATATGTTTAATATACATTTGCTTTGTACTAGGTACTTTGATAAATAGTAGATTGTAAATAAATAATTGAAAAACCGTCCTCATCCTCAAGTATTTTCGCTCTAGGAAGGGATAGTAGTATAAATGTTTCTATGTATGAAATATATTTATGTATATATATATATATATGTATTTGGAAGTTTGTGAGGTAAAGTCATTAGAAAGGGAGGGTATTACAAAAGATAACCATGTAGAATTTGATGCCTAAAATTAATCGTGAAGAGTATAAGAAATGTGAAGGATGAAAAGGAGGATGGAATGAATTTGTGAGGAGGGGATATGATATGATCAGTGAAAAGGTTCATGAGGAGATTCATTACTGTATACAAAGAATAATAAGAAGGTCAAAATGATTGAACCATAGTGTATGTATTAATAATAAAGAAAAATAAAACTAGGGGACAGCTAAATAGCACCAAACCACAGTTCTGATCCAGAACCAAGAGGACATTGGTTCAAATCTGACAGACATTTCCAGACTGTATGGTCCTGAGCAAGTCACTCAACCCCAATTGCCTAGTTCTTGTCACTCTTCTGTCTTAAGATTCATACTGACAGAAGATAACAGTTAAAAATAATAAGTCAGGAAAAAAAGATGTGGATTTGAAGGAGCGGAGTTGATTTTTGACCCTAAGGTAATAGGGAACTACTGTGATGTATTGTATCAGGGAAATACATAGTATTGCACTTTTGGAAAATCACTTTCGCACTTGTGTGAAGGATGCTTGGAGAATAAAGAACTTGAAGCAGAGGTCAAGTAGGAGTGTATTTCAGTAATCCAGGTGAATAGTGACAATGACATGAGTAAGAATGGTCCATAATCTGCCAAAGAGATTGTCCTAAAGTGGAAGTAATACTATGACAATTCATTCAATAAAACCCACCAGATCCCTATTACCTCCTAAATGAAATATAAAAAAAAATATATTGTTTGGCATTTAAAGGTCTTCATGACCTTTCTTATTTCTTCCCTTTGCTCTCTTTCCAGTCTTCTTACATCATATTTCTTCCATATATAATCCACATACTCAAATTTGTTCTTCCTCATGATTATTCCATCTTCATGATGCTCCATTGGTTATCCACCATATCCTAAATGATATTTCTCCTCATATGTACCTCTTTGCTCCTTTGTCTTCCTTCAAAAATCAACTTAAATCTGACTTTCCCAGTGCATTCCCTTAGAGAACAGATTCTCATGTTTTTTTTTCTTTTCTTTCATTACCAGCACTTATCAAAGTACCTGGTATATAAGTGCTTAATAAAAGCTTGTTGACTGACTGACAAGTAGCTGTGTGAGTGAAAAGAAGGGAACAAAAGCAAGAAATGTAGCAGTATATTTGTCAACTAAATAGGTATGGGGTCAGGGTCGGTAACAGTAAGAGGTTGAGAATGATAGCAGTGTTGTAAATATTAATGGCTAGAAGGATGATTATATCATTGGCAGTAAATAGGAAAATTAAAAAGAGGGATGTGATTGAGGAGGAAGATTGTGAGTTTATTTTTTATCATGGCTTAATTTGAAAAGTCAAAGAATCTTGGAATCACAGAATTTTAATGTTGAAAGTAACTTCAGTGGGAATCTCATAAAACCCATATACAAAGGTAATCCTTGCTTTAGCAAGTCTAAAAAAACTTATATATATATATATAATTTGCCTGAAGACATAATCCTTCTTTCATATGAAATCCATTAAAATATTTTTTAAAACCCTTACCTTCCATCTTGGAGTCAATACTGTGTATTGGCTCCAAGGCAGAAGAGTGGTAAGGGCTAGGCAAGGAGGGTCAAGCGACTTTCCGGGGGCCACACAGCTGGGAAGTGTCTGAGGCCAGACCTGAACCTAGGACCTCCCATCTCTAGGCTTGGCTCTCAATCCACTGAGCTACCCAGCTGCCCCCTAAAATATTTTTTAAATGATTGTCTTCCTGAATCTTCACTTCTTTGGATTAAACATAACCTGGTTTTCAATCAATTGCCATATGTTTTAGACCCTAAACTCTTCACTGATGTGGTTCCCCTCTTCTAGCCACTCCAAATGGTGCCCAGAACTGAACACAATATTCCAGGTGAAGTCTAACAAAGACAAAGTACTTATAGTCTACCATATCCCTATTTGTGGAAGGGACCGGAGATCCTGTTAGTCACTGACATTCTTTTGTTTCCAGTTATCATCATTCAATCCACCTCAACCAAAAGTCATTTATCTTCTTTGATCCAATTTTTTTCACCATACTAAAAGAGAAAAGTGATGTCTTTAATACCTATAGTTTAAAATGTCCACTGGGCAGTTGACTATATGAGACTAGAGTTCAGGAGAGAAATTTCAGCTGAAAATATACAACTGGAGATATAGTTCTTTCACATGTACTAAAAATCACACTGTATCTAGACAATAGGACACTGATGGAGTGAACTGTGGATGTAGAATGAGGCATACACTTCAGATGTGATCATTGATTTTTGTTTTCTTTAATAACATTAACAATGCACTTCATTGTTAAAAGAGGATTTTATTGGGGGCATGAAAAAAAGATAGTTTTGAGAAATCCCAGTGATTGTTTTCCTTTAAATGTAATATTGAGAAATTACTGTGGGGCCCAAGGAATTAAGGCATTTCACCCATTTCCGTTGTTACTAATCCAAAAGGAGATTTAACAATAAAAACTCTAAATTATGAATGAGTCAAAGAACAAATAATAGAAACAGTTAATAATGATGAAATGAATTCACCTACCAAAACTTTTAGGTTGCATTAAAAGCAATACTCATGGGAAATCATACCCTCACATACACTAATAAAATAGAAAAGAAGATGAGTGAACTAAATTGCATTTAAAAAATAAGAAAGTCAACAAACCTAAAAAAAAGACAATAGAGGAGACACTAAAATTAAAGGTAAATATATGTGAAATTTAAAACCCATAGAAATTAAAAATCTAGCTATTTAAAAATACCAATAAAATTACTAAGCCCTTAGCTAATCTGATTGAAAAGAAGAGGGCAGGAATTAAATCAATGGAAATATGAATCATATGATAACATATGTACAACCTCTACCATATTACCTGCCATATTAGGGAGACATGGGAGACAGGAAGAGAAACATGGATTATAAAATGTCAGAAAACAATTATTAAAAATTGCATTACAGGTAATTTGGAAAAAAACATTTAATTGTGACTAATGTAATAAATATATATTAGGGGTGTATATTTGATTGATACTAGATAGCTAATGGATCAAGGTTTGCCTACCCTCTTCTCTCAATGCCTCCCATTTCCTCTCTCTTCAGAAGCCTTTCAGTTTTCCCTCCCCCCTTTCTTCCATCTCCCTCAAATCACTCAGTGTGAGCTATGAGATTTCAGAGAAAATAATCTTTTCTCTTCTTTTCTCAAGTAAGGGTTTATTTGGGGAAGACAGGACAAGGGTAGAGGGTAAGGTAAGAGGAGTAGGATTTCCCTATTATCTACAATGAGTGTTGGTTTGGAGGATATTGAGGGAAATGGCAATTCTGTCACAAGCATGAAAAAGAGTCAGTCAGAGAGATAGAGAGATATAAGGACCACTGTCCTCCTTCTTCTTCTTTCCTATCAGCCAGGTCACCTCCATCTTTGATTAATTCAAGTCCTAGAGATACAAGTAGCTTCTTCTTTCACCTTAGCCAGTCAGCCAAAAGCCCTCAGCTTCAATCACCACCATCAACCAGAAGCCAAAAGCCTTTCAGCCCATTGCAGCCATTGGCTTGGCTCCAACTGTTATTCCTAGTAACATTCCAAATGGAATTTTCATTTGACTGGCAGATGATCCATCTTCAAAGTGGGTAGAAGAATAACTTTGGAATTAGAAAGACCTGAATTCAAGTTCTATCTTTAATATATACTAGCTGTCCAACCACAGGGAAGCTGGTTAACCTTTCATTGCCCTAAGTTACTCTCTAAATCTGTTAGAAAAGTCATCTGAATTGTTGGAGATAATGTGTACATTGAAAGTTCCCTTCCACTGATCAAATCGTAGATCCATACTTTTACTCAGCCTTTTATATTAGATCAAAGACTCTCATACTATAAACACATAAAAATGAGTCTGATAGTTGAAGTTTCACAGAATATGGAGAAGATGAGCAAAAAAACAATATGCTAGTTAGAAGGAAAAAAACCAACAAACATTTTTTCTCACTTGACTCAAAGATAATTGTATCCATGCCCAAAGTGCCACAAAGGTATGCCCTTTGACCCAGCAATACCACTACTAGGTCTGTATAACAAAGCCATCACAGATAGGGGAAAAGGATCTACTTAAACAAAAATATATATAGCAGTTCTTTTTGTAGTGGCAAAGAATTAGGAACTGAAGGGATGTTCATCATTTGGGGAATGGCTAAATAAGTTGTGGTATATTGCTATAATGAAATACCATTGCTTCATAAGAAATTACAAGCAAGAGGATCACAATATAAAAACAAAACAAACAAACCTGGAAAGACAAGAGCACTGAATCAAAGTGAAATGACCATGAGTGGGATAAAAATAAATGATTACTCAAATTACAAACCTGGAGGCAGAAAGTGAGAATAGAAGAAGCAAACCATTATTCTTTCTCATGAGAAAGGGAAAATGTCCTAATGGGCAAAGGCCCATGCATGGGTGCAGATACCAACATTACATAAGGTACCTGAATGCAAAACCCCTTTTGGTGACAAGTCTGTTGACTAGGACTTACAATCTAGGCAAGAAGTCTACCCCAATCAAAAACAGCAAGATACATAATATGAGCTCATCAAGAACTCCCACTAGCAAGGGGAAACGCCATGGAGAAGTAGCCATATACTCAGGTGTGGCTCCTCTGGCTCCTCAAGTTATGAGAAGATAAGGAGGTAGAATAACTTAATGGCTTTCATCCTTGATGTAAGATTAAAGATCTCCCACCTCACTGGGCCTGTGGCAATAACAAAATATCCCTGAGGTGTTATTCTGTACACCTAAATAGCCTTCCATTCCTGATGGGGGTAGGATGGCTATCTACCCAAAGAAGAACATATTAATTCTGTTTATTCCTCACAACCAGAATCAGAACATGGTATACTGTAATAGAAAATATTGGAGGGTATATTTGATGGATAAAGATAACTAATGGATCAGGTAGTTATCTTCCTTTGCCTACCTTCCTCCCTTTTATATCTCCCTTCTTCCTCTCTTCCAATCTCCCTTCTTCCTCTCTTCCCTTCAGTTTCCCTTTCCCCCTTCTTCTTCAACCTCCTTCTAAATCGCTGAGGGTGAACTATGATGTTACAAAGGAAATACTCTTTTCTTTATCTGAAATAAGGGTTTATTAGGGAAAATAGGAAATATGGAGGATGAAGGTAAGAGGGGTGGGATTTCCCTATTATCTACAGTGAGTCTTAGGTTGGAGGATATTGAGAGAAATGGCAATTCAGTCACTACCATGAAACAGAGCAAGTCAGAGAGAGATATAAGGACTATTGTCCTTCTTCTGCCTTCAAATCAGCCAAGGCCACCTCCAACTTGATTATCCCAAGTCCCAGAGATAAACCCAGCTTCTTCCTTCAAAGTCACCATCAGCCAAAAGAGCCCTCAACCAAGTCAAAGGTTCTTGCCTTCAACTATTTCCCGGTCACATTCCATATGGAATTTTCCTTTGATTGACAGCTGATCAATCTCCAGCTTCTTGTCTTGCTGTATGCCTTGTAATTTCTCTCCTCCACAATACAGTAATTGTAATGGGGAAATTTAAGGCTTCTGGGAGAAGGTTATAATATAGTAATGGTTACAAATGTGGCTACAAGATTTATATAATATTTAACAATGGCCGCCAAGGAATTTACTTATGAAATTCCTAAAATGAAACACTCAAGTCAGAATGAAGTTTATGGAGGTTTAATCACACTGGGAGTAGGGAAAAGGTTAGGGAGAGAAGGAGAGAAGAGAAAAGGGAAAGAGGCTACTCAACCTCTGACCAAGGCAGGGGGAGTTTTAGGCCCAAAGGCCCAGGTGGAAGAATCAGTCCTTAACTCACGTGACCGATCTGAAGGAAAGCTGTCTGCGGGCGTCCTCTCTCTCCAAGCTCCTAACACCAACTCCCCCTAGCTCTCTCCACAGGAAGTTCCGCCAATCTCAGAGGCTGTTCCCTACCTCTCTTCCTGTGTCTCAGAAATCCAATGGTTGGCTCTAGCTTGGCTTAGGACAGCCCAGGTGGGCAGTTAGTTATTTCTGATTAGTCATTGACTAGCGCATGCCCGTGTAGGTGGGTGTGCACAATTTTTGGGTGCTAGACCAAGATGGAGACTTTTAAAATTCACAATCCCCCCTGATGATGATTGGGAGACTAGTCTCCCCAATTGATCACTAAACATAAGCATACTGCACCCCAAAAATTTCTAACTATAAGTGTATACAAAAATTTTTTCTACCCACTAAGAGGAAAATTATAATAGTTGTAAATATGGGGAAATAGAGGAGAGAGAGAAAGACAGCAAACCAATGTTTTGCTGGGCGCATTGACAAAAGCCAATTAGGGGGCAGTCCCCTTTGGCATAAGAGTGTACATTCAAAGAATGTTCAATCAACCACACCCCAAGGTTCATTCTGGATCTTCCTGTAGTGAAAAGGTTTAGATATCTTTCTGCAAACAGTTCATTCTCTGGATTCAGTTAGTTAGCAAGCTTCTTCTCTGAAGATTTATCTCGAACAAAATTTAAATCTTGGATTTGATGAAATACAATCCCCCCTGAAGAAAGTGTTGAAAAAACACTGAGTCCAGCTGAGGATTCAAGTTTCAGTTGTGGGGGTGTGTGAGTTAATTCAAAAGAAAAACAAAACGATATGAAAATAAAATCAAAATCAAAAGAAGAAAAAGGGAAAAAATTAAGGGAAAAAAATATAACCCTTTATATATGCATATTTACATTAAAGAATTCAAAATCAGTATCAAAATCAAAAAATCTATGTATACAAAATTTGAGAAAGCAAGAATAAAAAAAAATTTTTTTTCTTTTTTTTTTTTATATATATATTTTTTTTTTTCCACAGGCCTCTGTATTAGGGTCCAGTTAAGTAATTTCTAATCCCACAAGTCTGTAGGACAGAATGCAGTATATTTTACTTCCCCATTTGCAGCCCAGGCTACAGGAAGTTGCCATACTATAGGAGAGAAAAAAGAGGACCAGATTTTTATTTTATATCTAGGGAAGTGTCATTCCCTCGTCTGATTTTACCTTCGTTCTCAGGGATGGATGGAGCCAGGATGGTAGCCAACCTTAGGTACTTGTCTGTAGGTATTTTCACGAAGAGTGTGGATACAGGGAAGGCCTACATCTTAACGTCTGTCAAGTGTCGCAACCCCGAGTCTCACACTAGGTTCAAGTCCTTAGTATTGGCTTAGAAATGCATTAATCCTACCTGGATTGGTCTTTTGATTTTTAGACCTGTGAGCTCTTTTGGCATTATCCAGGTTATATCTGTGCTCCTTGTTTGATCTCATATCTAGAATCAGACACAAACATTAATCATAGTCCCACAACAATTATCAATAAATGGCAGGTTCCCATAGTCTAAAGCTGTTTGGGTGCGTATTAATAATAACAACAAGTATATATATTTAAACTAATATTGTAGAATAAAAATTAATATTGATCATATGTACCTAAAGTACATAGAAATGAGAAAAAGGGAAAAAAATAAAATAATGTAAAAATAATAATAATAATAATAAAATAAGGAAAAGAGAAAAAAAAGGAAAAAAGGAAAAAAAAATTAAATTTAGGAATTCAATGTGTCAAAAGCAGAATAAAACAGTTCCACTTGTCAATGTATAGTTATCTCCAATGCATGTATAGGATAGAGTCAATCAGTCTCAACAGAAGATGCTCTCTTTACATGAGAACAGTGAATCCAAGAGTCCTTTTCTCCAACCTTTATAGATGTTGGAGTAGTTAACAATATTTGGAATGGTCCTTCCCATGAAGGTTCAGTTGCTCCAGTACGCTTGAAATTCTTAATATACACGTTGTCTCCTGGGTTCAGGTCGTGAAGTGAGAAGTCTAGTGGTCCAGCTTGTACTGCAGCTCCGGATTCATGTAGCTCACGCAGTTTGTGCTGTAATTCCTGTATATAGGAAGCAATAGTAGTATCTCCCCCTAATAGCGATGTATAAGCCGGGGAGAAAGGCTTAGCCTGTATAGGCGGATGTCCAAAAAGCATCTCAAATGGTGAAATATGTAAGTCTCCTCTAGGCCTGCTTCTAAGATAAAATAGGGCCAAAGGGAGAATTTCAGGCCATTTTAAATGGGTCTCAGTGCATAATTTTCCAATCATAGTTTTAAGTTCTTTGTTCATCCTCTCAACTTGGCCTGAACTCTGGGGATGATATGGAACATGGAATTTGGGAGTTATCCCCAAGCAAGAATATATCTGGTTTAAGACAGAATCGGTAAAATGACTCCCTCTATCGGAGTCAATACGTGCTGGTAGGCCAAAGCGAGGAATAATTTCTTTTAAAAGCACCTTAGCAACAAAAGCTGCTGTGGCTCGGGCAGTAGGAAATGCTTCTGGCCATCTGGTCAGTTGGTCTACTATGACCAAACAAAATTTATATTGTCCAGCCTTTGGCATCGTTATAAAATCTATCTGCAGGTGCTCAAAAGGTGTGTAAGCCAGAGGACGTCCACCAAAGGCTTTACCACGAAAGGCATGTTGGTTATATGCCTGGCAGGTAGGGCAGGATGAACACACTTTAGAGGCTATGGTAGTTATGCCAGGGGCTATCCATACTCTCTTGACAGAGTCCACGATGCCCTGGGTACCAAAATGACCATTTTTATGAATAGATTGGCAAATTTGGTTATAGAAACTTCTAGGGAGCAGGGGTTTTCCTTCAGATGACACCCATACTCCATTAATTTGTTTTGCTTTAAATTTTTGTTTCCATTTTTCCACTTCCTTTTCATTATAGGAGAGTGATAAATTTAAATTATCAGTGGTTGTTAATGTTAAAATTAATCCAGGTCCTTCTATGGCTGCTAGTTTTGCAGCGGCATCTGCTCGGTCATTTCCTCTAGAGACAGGGTCTGAGCCTCCTGTATGGGCAGAGCAATGAACTACAGCTAGGGCTTTAGGCAGTTTGAGAGCAGAAAGAACTTCATTAATAATTTCTGCATTAGCTATGGATTTTCCAGCTGAGGTTAAAAATCCTCTCTGGAGCCATAGCATCCCGACTGAGTGACAAATGCCAAAAGCATATCTAGAATCCGTATAAATTGTTGCCTTTTTATCCTTGGCAATTATACAGGCATGTTTCAGAGCTATGAGCTCTGCTCCTTGAGCGCTAATGTTAGAAGGTAGTGAAGCTGACCATTCAGTGGCAAATTCTGAGACTACGGCAGCTCCAGTGTAACGTATGCCATCCCTCATAAAAGAGGAACCATCGGTAAATAAAATCAGATCTGCATTGTCTAAGGGAGTGTCCAAGAGATTATCTCGAGGCTTTTCTGCCATGGACACTAATGTTTCACAGTTATGTAGTGGTTCTCCTGAAGTAGGTAAATCTGGAAGCAAGGTGGCAGGGTTAAGAGTTGAACAGCGTTTCAAGGTAATATTTTCACTATTTAATAAGGTTATTTCATACCTTGTAATTCTCTGATCCGAGAATGCCTGTGTTCTATGTTTTACCAATAATGCTTCAATCTCATGTGGGCACATTATTGTTAATGGACATCCCAATACTAAATCAACGGTTTTTGTTACTAGTAAGGCTGTAGCAGCTACTCCTCTAAGGCATGGTGGTGCTCCTGCTGCTACTGGGTCTAGTTGGGCAGAATAATAGGCAATTGGGCGCTGAGAAGGTCCCAAAGTCTGAGTTAAAACGCCTGAGGCTACTCCTCTTCTCTCATGTACATATAAAGTAAATGGCTTGTTGTAATTTGGGATGCCTAGAGCAGGGGCAGATAAGATAGCCTTTTTTAGCTCTGATAGAGCTGACAGGTGTTCAGGCTCTAATTTGAGGGGTTCAGGGACTACATCCCTTGTTAGTGCTATAAGAGGTTTAGTAATTTCCCCATAACAAGGAATCCATTGTCTGCAAAACCCTGTTGCTCCCAGAATTGCTCTTAACTGTTTTTTAGTGGTAGGAGCACTCAATTTTTGAATATTCTCAATTCGCTTGGGAGAAATAGAGCGGGCACCAGCTGTCAGAATGAACCCCAAATATTCTACTTTGGGGAGACACCACTGAACTTTGTCCTTCGAGATCTTATGACCTCTTTTGTGCAATTCCAAAAGAAGGTGTTTGCTATCTTCTTGACATGTTTTTGCATCTGTTGAAGCCAAGAGTAGATCATCTACATATTTGATTAATTTGCTATTTTTAAATGTTATATTGTCTGTGTCTTGGCTCAAAATTTGCTCAAATAAGCTCGGACTTTCGACATAACCCTGTGGCAGCCGACACCAGGTATATTGTGAGCCCTTCCAGGTGAAAGCAAAAATATGTCTGGAGTTTTCATGTATTGGTATGGAAAAAAAGGCTGAACACAAGTCTACTACTGTAAAGTATGTAGCTGTGCTAGGAATAGATGAAATAATAGTATGGATGTTAGAAACTACGGAGTGTCTCTTTATAACGTGATTATTTACTGCCCTTAGATCCTGTATAAATCTATAGATGTGCTTGCCATCGGGCCCTTTTTTTGGTTTTTTAATTGGTAGGATGGGCGTGTTGTATTCAGATTTGCAAGGGATTATTATTCCCTGTTCTATTAATGAGTTAATAACTGGTGTAATACCCTCAATTGCCTCCTTTGAGAGGGGATACTGAGGGATAGAAGGAGGTGGGCTAGATTTAGTTTTTATCTGCACAGGAACAGCAGATTTAAGCAAGCCTACATCAGAAGAAGATGTGGCCCAAAGAGACTCAGGTATATCTTTAGGTATTTCAAAAATGGAAGGCTCTTTTGCGTCCTGCTTTTCCGAGAGAAGTACAGGGAGTAATTTTAAAGATTCCTCTGGTACTTCTAATGATAATGAGCCATCTGGGGAGCAGGTTATTGTGGCTCTGAGTTTGCATAGAAGGTCCCTCCCCAGCAAATTTAAAGGGGAGTCAGGCATCAAAAGGAAAGAGTGTTGTACCTCTAGGGGTCCTACAGACACCATTCTAGGAGGAAGTCTTTTAACTCTCTGGGTTATTCCTGATACTCCCATTACATTCTCTGAGCCAATAGAATAACATTGTAAATCAGGTTTTCTCTTCAATACAGACCAGGAAGCTCCGGTGTCTAATAGACAATCATAATAGGTGTTACCCACCTTTAAGGTAACATGGGGTTCATTAGTATGGGGAGGGCAGTGGATAGGGACAACGGGTAGTAGGACATCAGGGTCCGGGAAATCAAAGGTTGTATCCTCTGATTCCTGTGCCCTAGCCCCCCCCGGGCACCATCATTGTGTTTGGGATATTCCTTGGGCACCCCCCTGAAGGGCACCTCTCTGAGAGTCATTAGTACCTCGAGTAATTTTTGGACGAGCGCCATTTCTCATATATTGTTGAGTATTATCATTAAAATTTTCTTCAATTTGAGCATTGTCATTAATTTCCCAATTCCTATTTCTATAATTCTGGTTTCTAAAGTTCTTATTTCTATATTCATTATAGTTATTATTTCTAAAACTATTATTAAACTGTGTATTCCTTCCAAACATCTTAAGAAAGGTTCTACATTCCATCATTTTGTGGCCCTTCTTCTCACAGAAGTGGCAAGTAATGGATTGATAATTGGATTTCTGGAGAGGGGCAATTGTCGTTGGTTCATTACCCTGCCCACTTTCTAATTTAGTTATCCTATCTATTAAATATCTCATTTTTTTCTTCATTTCCTCCATGTCATCATCATTTTCTTTCTCCTTTTCTTCGTTTCCCTTTAAAACATATATAGCTGTTTTTCGCAATTCTTCAAGGTCCATATCTGACCATCTTGGGCATTGTGTTTTGAAATAATTTTTAATTGCTTTGCAAGAATTGTTTACAAAGATTCTTCTAGCTTGTCTTATACTACTCTCTTTAGTTAAGTCCCAATCTAAGTATCTGTCCCCAAACTCGATAATTCTGTCCATAAATCTGGAGGGTGTTTCATTTTCCTTTTGCTTAATTTTTTCCAGTTCCATCCACTTATCTGTACTGTCCGCACATTCCTTCATGGACGTGAGGATGGCCTCTCTACAACGGTATAGTTGTAGATAATCCTCAGGATTGTTATAGTCCCATTCGGGATCCTGAGATGGCCAATGTGCTGCATTACGCCCCCTGGTTTTGTTGACATGAGCAATTATTTTATTTTTTTCACGTTCACTTAAAAAAGCCTGGAGTAAGCTCTCAACGTCCTTGTAAGACGGATTATACTGAAAAAATATGTCTCCCATCTTTTTTGTTACTAGAAAAGGATCTTGTTCATATGTGGGAATATTTCGTGTAAATTCATTTATTTCTTGGGGAGTAAACGGTATCCTATGTCTTAAAGTCACCACATCCCCATTTCGTCCTATTTCAGGTACTTCTCTTAGAGGAAACAGGCCTCTAGTTGGATTTTGCACCTGTGGGTCAGTTTGACAAGGACAGGTTTTTCTAGGGGGACAAGATCTCTCTTGCATTGGAATTTGGTTTTCTGTAGGAGAAGGAACATGAGAATCTGGGATTGCCGGGGAAGGGTTTTGGGGATTAAATTCAGACAAGATTTGCACTACACGAGAGAAGCAGTCTGTTAACTTGGCTATAGGAAAGGTATTTTCCATCTCTATTTCAGGGAAGGAAATTTCCTCATTCAAAGGTTCAGAAACAGGTCTATTTCTGGTAGAGTGGTTGTTTGTCAATTGATCCTGTAAGAAACTTTTTAGATCTTCTAATTGGGCTTGCATTTTATCCTCAATTTTTCCTATTTTATCTTCCATATTTCCCATTTTATCCTCAATATTTCCTACTTTATTCTCAATATTTCCTATTTTATCCTCAATTTTTTCTATTTTATTCTCAATATTTCCTATTTTATCCTCAATTTTTTCTATTGTATCCTCAATTTTTTCTATTTTATCCTCAACATTTTCTATTTTATCCTCAATATTTTCTATTTTATCCTCATTTTGCTTTATTTCCTCCTCATTTTGTTTTATTTTCTCCTCATTTTGTTTTATTTTCTCCTCATTTTGTTTTATTTTATCCTCAATTTGTTTTATTTTTTCATCTCTAAATATAGTATTGAGGAGTACAAAAATGACAGTACCTATTAATATAAAAATTTGGAGGTATCCTTCATTCCTCAATGCCCCTACTTCTTCAGCTGCCTTATAATTGTCAAAGGATATAGTACTCATTTTTATATGTATATTTTGTAATTTCACAAAGCAAGTGGGGAGCAGGGCAAAGCAGCAAACTTTCCACAGGCTTTTTCTTTTTACAATAGGTGGCTCTGAGTCTACAACCCTATACAGGCTAAGGGCCTATTGTATTGTAAATTCTCCTTCTTTACAAAGTGTATGTGGGTGGGTCCCAGCAATCTTCTTTGGCCCTCAGGCTAAAGCCGCTATGACCATGTGCTATCTTCCTTGAGCAAAGCCCACTTAAATTTTTAAGACTAGAAAGGCCAGGAAACAGAAAAAAAATGGGTTTTAAGTTAGCTCCCTAGCTGTATTCAGCTGTTTTTTGCGGGCTAGGAGCTCCTAAGAGCTCCTTCTCCTGAGGTTCCTCCTTGCTTAGTTGATTAGGTAAGCCTGGCCTGCCTCTCTCTACTGAGCCACCTCCTTAAAGTAAAAGGAGATGGAAATGAGAGACAAAGAGGAGAAGGAAAAAAATCCAGTTGACCCCAATTTAACTTAAGGGGTAAAGGGAAAAGAGAAAAGGTGTTTTATACTCACCTGTTCTGGCAGCTGTGTCTTTAAGCCAAGGTATTTGGTAACAGGACTGAGGGAGTGAGCAATAAGTGGGTTGAAAAGGCAAGAAAATTCAGGAAATTTATTGAGGTTCTAGAAACCTTCCAAGCACTAAGGCAGGGCCAAGAGCCAGAGGGGGTAGCCGGGGTGGGATTTCTCCCAGGTGATAGTAAGGAGATCAGAAGACTGATAAGGTTCTTTTTTCCCGTAGTGGTTAGCCAAAACTGTAATGGGGAAATTTAAGGCTTCTGGGAGAAGGTTATAATATAGTAATGGTTACAAATGTGGCTACAAGATTTATATAATATTTAACAATGGCCGCCAAGGAATTTACTTATGAAATTCCTAAAATGAAACACTCAAGTCAGAATGAAGTTTATGGAGGTTTAATCACACTGGGAGTAGGGAAAAGGTTAGGGAGAGAAGGAGAGAAGAGAAAAGGGAAAGAGGCTACTCAACCTCTGACCAAGGCAGGGGGAGTTTTAGGCCCAAAGGCCCAGGTGGAAGAATCAGTCCTTAACTCACGTGACCGATCTGAAGGAAAGCTGTCTGCGGGCGTCCTCTCTCTCCAAGCTCCTAACACCAACTCCCCCTAGCTCTCTCCACAGGAAGTTCCGCCAATCTCAGAGGCTGTTCCCTACCTCTCTTCCTGTGTCTCAGAAATCCAATGGTTGGCTCTAGCTTGGCTTAGGACAGCCCAGGTGGGCAGTTAGTTATTTCTGATTAGTCATTGACTAGCGCATGCCCGTGTAGGTGGGTGTGCACAATTTTTGGGTGCTAGACCAAGATGGAGACTTTTAAAATTCACATAACAGAACTATGGTGTGGTGAACAACTACAAAGGATTAAACTATTATCAGCAATGCAAGGTTCCAAGATGCTTTTCATCTAAGATGAAAAATGCTATCTACAGCCAAAGAAGGAACTGTTGGAGTCTAACTGCGGATCAAAGCATTTCACTTTCACTTCCTTGATGACTTTTTCTTCTATGTGCAATATGTATTTTCTTTTATGGCATGATAAATATGGAAATATGTATTCCATGACAGCCTTAATATAATGTACATCACACCATTTTCCACCTCAGCGAGAGAAGGGAGGGAGAGAGGAAGAGAAAAATCTGAATCACAAAATAGATAAATATTGTTTAAAATGGCTTCTAATATATTTGTAAAAAATTAGAAAGTTAAAGGAAATTATATTTCCCCAAAATCAGAGGGATCAAGAAAGGACAATTCTGGTTATGGTTCTCAAAAAAAAAAAAGGAAGGAACTGGTTACTGGTGAAGAAATGGTAGGAAATGAAGAACAGGGACTATGGGTGGAAAATTATGTCTCTGTCCTAAAGTTTCTCATAGAAAAAAAGGGGAAAAAGAAAAATGCATATAGTCTGAGAAGTATATTAAATCATTGAAGAGTAGATTTAAAAGGGTACAGATGAAGGATGGGCAAGACAGCAAAAGATGGAAATCTGTAAGGAAAATCAACCCAGTCTGGATAGGGAATATTCAAGAATGAAATTCTGAAAAGAGAAAAATAATTCTAATGAAATTGACAAATTGATTTTGTCTGATTAGACTAATGGATACACAGAGAATTCACTTAATTTAGATTTTAAAGATATTTATGGAAGATAAAAGCAAGTTCAGTAAAAGAATATGAATTTTGGCAGATACCGTAAGACTGGTTTTCGAATTTTTAAAGCTTAGATCAAATTTAGACTACTGTGGAAATCTATGGGTAACAAAATTTTTCTTTGTTATTAGTTATATTTGGAGAAAAGAAGAAGATTAAAGAATAGATAGAGTGACTGCTGGGCAATGTGATCTGAGAGAATGACCTATAACAGAAGAAAGAGTTCCTTAATTCTTATGTTATATCTCCTCTGCCAGATAGAATAAACTTTGAACCAGAAAGAACTGAAAAAGAATGACTAATAGAGAGTTAACATAAAAATAAGTAAGCTAATAGCCATTGATAAATGGAAGTCATCTCTTCAAGAAGAACTACTTCCGTAGGTATTGAAAGAACTGGCAAATGTTGAGTCAGTGTCATTTTTTGAAAGGCTGAGTTAACAAAAGTGCACAGCTGAACTGGATAAGGGCAAATGTCCTAATTTAAACAAACAAAACAATGAGGATTTATACTGCAAACACTAAGTCTAGTTTCATGCTTTCAATTCTAGGTCAAATTATATAATGTTTCAACATCAATGACAACAAAAAATATTTATTAAATATCTACTCTGTGCCAGAATCTCAGTTAATCACTGAAAATATTAAACAAAAAAAGTAAAAACAGACCCTCTTCTCAGGAAGATTGCATTCTATTGATGAAGTTAATATGAAAACACTATATATAAACAATATATTGAAAATGACAAATTGAAAATAATTTCAATAGGAAGGCACTAGCATGAAGAGGGATAAGGAAAGGATTCCTACAAAAGGTAATATTTTAGCTGACACTTGAAGGAAGTCAGTGAAGTAAGGAGTAGATGATAAATAGAGAGAAAAATGCTAGGAATGGGGTGGAAGAGCCAGTGAAAATGAATGGATTTGGAAAATTAGACATATTGTGTGCAGAATAGCAAGAAAACCAATATCACTGAATCTCAAAGTATTTGAGGGAACTAGGGTAAAGGAAAACTGGAATGTTGGGAACGGATTACATATTAAACAAGAGGCTAATCTTTTAGAAGGAAATGGTAATCACAAAGTGTTTAGATGACTTAATTAAGAACAATTCTTTTCAGGGAAATCTTTTTTTTTGGGGGGGAGAGTTACTAAACTGGTAGTCAGAATCTTGTAGCCTCATTTTTTTAGATTTTAACAAAACTCCTAATTAAATAATATTTCATATTTTAATTATTGAGAAGATGGAGGTTTTTGAGCTTAGTGATAGCCCAACCTTTTGGATTTGTAATTCTTTCAATATATGGCTCATAGATCAAGATCAATCAATAATACCTCAGTTTCAGCTTATAATATCTCCATTGGAAGGCCTAGGGATATATATATATACTCAGTTCTATGGGACTTTTTAAAGGAATAGCATCCTCATCAAATTTGCCAGTGACTCAGATCTAGAAGGGAAATGATATATCAGATTATAGAATCAGAATTCAAAAAAATAACAGAAAATACTATGAATAAAATTTAATAAGAAAAAATTCAAAGTAACCAGTGTAAATTTTGCAACTATGGAGGAGTTGAGGATATCTTAACCTAAATAGAACTAACAACATGTCTAGATGGTAGACAGGAAAAAGGGTGTTTTTAAGGGACTATAAACACAATATTACCAGATTCTTTGGAATTTCATACCCCCTAAAAAGGGAATATAGTCTTGGACTAAATTAAGAAAGGCACTTGTTCAAGGAATAAGTAGGTAATAATCCTTTTTATCTTACTTTGTTTAGACCACATCTGGCCTATTGAGTTCAGTTTTAGGAAGTTTTTTTGGTAGGACATTGGTAAGCTTATCAGAATGCTCTCCAAAAAGAAGACTATGATGTGGTCCCAAGGGCAGTGTGATCAATAAATCTGGAAGGGGGCAGATTCTACTCTTCCAGAAGGAAAAAAAAAAGTCACACAGTTGCTCTCTAATGTTAAATTATTGAAACAATATTTTAATTGTTCTCCTTGCCTCATCTTTCCTCTTTCAAATCCATCCTTCATACAAGCACAAAGTAATTTTCCTAAAGCTCAGATTTGACTTTGTTACTCTTCTCCTTAGTAAACTGTACTTGTTCCCTATTGATTCAGGGATCAAACATTATTTCATCCTTTTCAAGATTAATTTTGTATAAATTTTATAATGTGCAGAATTATTAGGATAGCAATACATATGTAATTTATAATTGTTGGGGCAAGTTTATTTTTCAAGTTATTTTAATGATAGAAGTTCATGATAAAAATATGTTTGGAGAACTCTGTGTTAGTGAATATGCTGATCTTATTAGAATGGTGAATGGCCTCAGATCAATGCCTACCTTCAAATATTGAAGAATTTTTCATGGGAAAAGGACTAAGATTATTCTACTTGGTCCCAAGGGTCAGTGCTGGGAGTAATGGGTAGAAGTTGCACAGTTAAATTTAGCATTGATGAAAAAAATAAAACAAAGAAAAAAGAAAAAGGAAAGAAACAAAGAAATAAAGGACGAATAAACCCTTCATAACAATTAGAGATATTCCAAAATAGAATGAAAGTAGTGGAACCTTTAATATTAGAATTCTTCAAGGCAAGATTGAGTGACTGACTACTTTTCTAATATGTTGTCATGGATATATGGATATGACATTTGGGGTTTTCTTGGATACTGAAATTCTATTTTTCTGTGATCTTTAAAGATGTGATCAGGTGATGTTTGGTTTCCAAGAATGTTTTTTTTCCCCCATTGTCTTTCTGAAACCTAGTCTCCTATTATATTCTGATCCATTTCTCCTTAATGAGCCAGCTCTCTTAATGATTTAGCTAGTCTGGTTTCCTGCATTTCTGCTTCCTGTACCCTTCCCTTAAGTAGTTTCTACATGCTCTCATAGCTTCGCAAACAGACCTTGACCTTGACATGAAAGAAAATTACTTAAATGCATTCTTCATAATAGAAGTTTCTATATATTCGTCTATCTTTGGTAGCTTTGTACAACATGTGTACTGAATAACAAATGCCTTTTTTTTTTCTTAAACAGTCTGTTAGGCTTCGTCAATCTAAATAAAAAAAAATATTCATGTGGGATTCATTCTTCAACCAGCCTGCATTATTTTGCTATTCTGTACTGGCTGATGAGTGAATTAAAGGTATAAGAATGTGAATGAGATAACAGGTGAAATAAAAGAAACTTCCTACTGTCATGTGTTGCATTTCAATGACTCAACACAGGGCTGAGGTAAAGTTTCTGCTTTCTGTTTTCTCCAGGCTGAGAAAATCAACTCTTTGAAGTAGTTATTCTGGTGGGTCAAATCTATAGATCTCTTGGGGTTCCATAGATTGACTTAACTACCATATTTTTTCTTGGTAGAAAGAGGAAAAGTGTTATAATGAAATAAGTTCTTCCCTTGACTGTGATTTAGGGTTCAAATCTGATCATTAATTCTTACTCTAGGTGTCCCTTCAACAGTCTAATCCTCAGTTTCTTCATTTGTAATAGAAAGGAGAATTTGTCTAAATTTCAGCTCTAAAATGCTATGACACCATATTTTCATAAGATCTTACATTTCTTACACTAAGGCCTCATCCCTTCCCCCAATAAACATATCAAGTACAATTTTCCACTTAATTTCTTTAGCCTATTGGAAGCTGAGAGTCCTCACTGTAGCATTAACATGCTGGGAGCTGATTGCACTTCAGGCCTTCTTCTTCTCTAATGATTTCAGGTAATATAGAGGTAGAAGAGAATATGATTAATGACAGAGACTCATTTTAGCACTTCAGAGTTTATTAATCAAGTGTTTGATACACAGGGGCCTTAACAGGAATGCCAAATTGCAGGTGCTCCTATGCCATTTCTAAATGAATCTTAACACATGTAAATCTATTGTACATGGAGATATAATTATGAAATAATGATAGGATGACTCCAGGCCAATTTAAGTCACTCTCATTGGCTATCAAAGTTTCTTTCTAATTCAGTTAGACGACTCTCTTCAGGGGTAGAAGAAAAGAACTGAGAGCTATTCCAATGTCTAGTCTCCTTGTCAAGATTTTGTTTTTCTCCTTAAACCAAATCCAATGGGGAGTTTTAGCCCTCTAGACAAACTCAAATGAAAAAACCAACCTCACAGAGGTTTTAAAAAAATTCCCAAATAGACCTGAACATAGCCAAATATTTCATCTCCTCCTATAAAGAACTGACCTTTTCTCTCAGTTAGAGCCAAAAGATAAGCTGTGACTTCCATCACTGAACAATGAAAGTCTATTTTAGAAAAGGTCTTCTCACTGGATTGCCTCCTTTATCTCTTGACCATGCTACTTTTAGTTTTCTTGTTTTTGCTGAGCTTGGAGAGATAATATGAAGATGCCTTTTATATCATAGATCCAGAAAGTGAGCCTCTGTTCCCTTCCCCAGATTAATGAATTAAAAATCATCCTCTGAGAAAGTAGAGGCTGTTACAATTTCTACCTTATATATCTTGGGACCCTTTCAGGCTTCACTTTGAGCACCAAACTGAAAGTAAATCCAAGAAGTATACTAGAACTCCAGTTTCCCTCTAGGCTTTGTTTGCTAAGGTCTGAAGGAAGGAGGAATTTATGAAGTTTGGAGGTTCTTACTGCCAAAGCTCTAACACTATCAAATGTAGAATACTATCAGAGAATTCCTAGCCAAGGTAACTCACAGAAACATCTTGAGGTATACTAAATCCAAGGCATTTGATACATCTGTGTGTACTCAAAACTATTGCTTATGAGCCCTCAATTATGTGTTTCCATATATTCTAGGCAGAGAACACTTTTAATTTGAGTCAAAGGTGCTTAATTAAGTATCATAGTAAGAAAAGTAGAAATCAAACATTCTCTCCATAAACCTGGGCACAGATTTTCACCAATACACAAACCATTAATGGGAAGAGTAGACATGTGGAAAGTCGTACCCTTCAGCAATGCACGTGAGAGCCATTAGTTTCAGAAGGACAATGTGTGTGGTTAGAAACATAGGTTACTCGTACAGCATTATTATGCCACTTTCTTTGAGCCTACTTACTGATTATTTCGCATGTATGCTCTTACAGCTGAATAGTATCTGCTTTGCTTTTCCTGCTGGGCTCAAGGCTACTGAGTTCTATTGTTTCTTCTGGTCACTATCAGGTGAGGTTCCATTGAGAATGAGGTTATGGAGTTTAATGATGTTTCTAGATTCTAAATCCATGTACAATCCTCATTGGTAACATTATTTCTTCATCTAAATTAGAGTGGGCTCATTTAATGTTATTTTAGCTTAAAGCCAGAGGCCTTCTGAATAGAAAGGTAAAATTCCTAACATCAGTCAAGAGTCAAAAGAACAGAGAGAAGACTTTCCTGCGTTTTCCCCCTCCTTCAAATGAGGAACCTATTTCTTCAAGTCTTGACCAAAATAAAAGTTTCCTTTCCAGAAGGAGAATCTACACAAAGACAAATTCTCTAGAATACAAAGCCAGAGACAATTGAACTAATAACTCATTTTTCAGTCATTTTTGAGCCTTGATGATCTCACTTGTGGATTTTTTTAATGGAGATATTGAAGTGGTTTGCATTTTCTTTTCCAGCTCATTTTACAGATTAGGAAACTAAAGCAAACAGGGTTAAATCATTTGCCCAGGGTCACATAGTTAGTAAATGTCTGAAGCTAGATTTGAACTCAGGAAGATCAGCTTTCCTGACTTTAAGCCCACCACTCTATCCACTGTACCACCTAGCTGCCAGACTTTTCACCTCAGGTTAAAACTCGTTTTTAGTTGTTGTTTTTTCCCCCTAGCCACAATGGATTATATCCCTCACAGTTCAATTTTCTGTTATAGCATTCATCTTACTATATTTATTAACTTATCCATTTAACTTTTTTTTAACCTATAACTTCTGGCTTAGAATCAATACTGAATACTAGTTCTAAGGCAGAAGAACATCAACGGTTAGACAATTGGAGTTGTGACTTGTCCAGGATCATAAAGCTACTTTAAAACTTTCTATCAGCTCTCTTTCCAAGTTCACTGCCAGAATCAGTTGTTGTTGCCACATCACCAACACAAGCAAGTCAGTGGCAATGGATTTGGTTGGGTTATAAGCCTTTTGATTAGGAATGCACTGGCCTAAGGAAGAATGGAGATTGTGGGAATCAGTGACTCCTTCATTAACTTCACATGGCTTATTCATTCCAAAATAATTCCACCCATGATGAGTTTGAAGGCAACTGTCAAGACTGAGAATGGAAAACAGGTGATCAATGACCAAACCATTGCTATCTTCTAAGAAAGCGATCCCACTAAAATCAAATGAGGGGATGCTGGGACCCAGTATGTAGTAGATTTCACCCGTGTCTTGACAACCATGAAAAAAATCCACAGATCACTTGAAAGGTGGAGCTAAATAAGCATGTCATTATCTCTTCTCTTTATGCTTTTGCCCCTATGCTTTGTGAAGGTAGTGAATCATGGAAGATAATTCCTTTAAGATTATCAGTTGTGTCTTCTGTATTGCCAACTGCTTGACTTCTCTGACTAAGGCAATTCATGCCAATTTTGGCTTTATGAAAGAACTCATTACCATAATGTGTGCCATTATGGGCACCAAGAATATTGTAGATGGCCTCTTTGACATGGAAATATCCAAAACATCAGTTTTGCTTCCAGGAGTGCTGCTAGCATTATGGATAAATTATCCCTGAGCTGAATGAGGAGCTTCTGGGCATGATCTTTCATGTTCTAACTTTCAATGGTTTGTGATTGTAGATCTGAGCTGGCCTGGAAAACCCTGTCAAATACATAATATTTAGAAAATTATGTGGCAAGTATTAAAGATGCTTGAAAGGCTTCTTAGACTACACAAAGAGCAAGTTGTATTCTGTGACTTTAACAACATTCCTTCTTCTACCTTTGAGGATGATACTGGTATTGCCGTCAGTGACCTTTTTGTTAAGCTCATTTCCTGGAATGAGGATGGTTGTATTAGCCATTCAATAGATCTCCTGGGCTATAAGGCCTCCAAGAAGTAAAGAAAAATCTTCATACCCAGCCAAAAGAAGGGTTCTGTCATTAGGGAGTCCACATTCCTCATCTATTTCTTATACTGGGATCTCATGCCTCATTCACATAAACTTGCCCTAGGTAACAGGCATAAAGTCCTATGTTATACACCAGCAATAAAGTCACTGTAAAGTGTAAAACAAAAAACAAAAGCACATGTACCGAAACTTCACTTTTGTCTTACTGATATTTTTGTGTATACCTCATTTTCATTTCAAATATATTGCCCTATTCTGCCTCTAATTCCAACCCCAATCCACCCCAACCTGCAGAGTCATTTCATTTAGCAAAAAATTTTAAAGGAAAAAAAGAAAAGTCAATTCAACAAACTGACTGACATTTCTACCATGTCTTATAGGATGAGTAATGTTCTATGTACCTCCCTTCTCTGCATACTCATACAGACACAAATGTACACTGAGAGGCAAGCACACGCACATACACATGCATGCACACCTGAAACAAAGAGAGGAATCAATATTTTTCCAACTCTTTCCCAGGACCAAGTTGGGTCTCTATAATTATCCCCTCTGATTAATTTTCACATGCAAAATTTTCTCTAAGTCAGCACACATATTGAGGCTAATCTTCCAACATAATACCAAGGGCTTTTGAGGGTGGCTGCCTGGATTTATCAATTCTAAACTCTTTTGCTCCAACATGGGAATAAATTAGAGGGTGGAAAGCCAAAGAAATAAAACAGACAGCAGAGGGAAAAAATATCATGTTTCTTTTGATTATCTGAATTCTGAAATGTATATATATATATATATATATATATATATATATATATATATATATATGGACCTAGATGTCCTTCCAGGTTTTGAGAATATTCTACACATACAGGAGCAAGACTCATTGAGGAACAGAAATTAGCTTTGGAAACTGGGCTCAAGTCCTGAATCTGCTGTAAGTAATTCACTCATATTATTAATTTTTTGACTTAGTTCTTCATCCATACTCTGGATCCTTATAATCATTTCCATGACTTTGCCTAATATTCTTGCTATGACTGCCTATACCTAACTGCCCATCCTTTCTTGACCTCCCTTATGGTGCTCTGGTTTTAATTTTAATCCCAATCACCTAAAATCCCCTTCAGATTGGATTTTCAACATGACAGCACTTTTGGAGGTCTCTATCATTCAATATAGGTATAATTAATTTTTGTATGTTTATTCATGCTCTTGTGCATCAGAAGATTTTCCAAAGCAAAAGAAAAAAATCTTATCCTACTATTTCTTCTTAGTTTTTATCATCAAGCCATCTATAATATTCAGCTATTATTGGTTTGGGGGCATCATTTGAGGACTTTGTATACATTGAAAATTTAATTTGTAAACATGATAGTCATAATCTGTTGGTAACAACTGAAAGCAAAAATCTTAGGTTAGAAAAACTATATCAAACAATAATTAACTATTCCATATCCATTTCCATATAAAACATCACAAACATAATCAAGGAAAGAGTTCTGGATCAAATGATAGGAAACCTGGTTTTGGGTCTGATCTCGGACAATAGTCCTATGTCCCTATAAGCATATCAGTCATAGGTGCATATGTGCGTCTGTGATTTATAAGTTACTTGTATAAATCACTTCACAGTCTTGTTCTTTGGTGGTCTCAATGTCTTTATCTGTAAAAGAAAGTGGACATGCTATATCATGGCCATGCTTTCTTCTCTTCTTTTTTTTTAAACACTTATCTTCTGTCTTGGAGTCAATACTGTGTATTGGTTCCAAGGCAGAAGAGTGGTAAGGGGTAGGCAATGGGGGTCAAGTGACTTGCCCAGGATCACACAGCTGGGAAGCGTCTGAGGCCAGATTTAAACCTAGGACCTCTCCTTTCTAGGCTTGGCTCTCAAACCACTGAGATACCCAGCTGCCCCCTTTCTTCTCTTCTTGAATCATGATTTAATACAGTTTTGTGTAATTAGAAATCTTGTGTTTTTGAACTACATTTCTCAGGAGCACACTGACTTCCTGTCATTATGTGCTGACATAGACAGGAGATAAATTGGGTGGTCTTCTGTGGCTAGCTCTTTTTCCTACCTGGGTCGCCACTTTGGTGGAGAGGGCTGTTTGAGCAGGTAGATTAGCCATGGATAGTGGTTTTATTTTAAGTGATTATGAATAAATCTTACAAAATATAATATTTAAAGTTATTGTATATTAATTTTAATTTTTACAGTATCTAATGATATGTAACATTGAAGTTCATATCAGTTACAAATAGACAGGCTGAATTCCATGCCTTTAATCTACTTTCTCTATAACTTTTCCTCCCAGAAACCTTTCAAAACTCCCTTTAAAACTCAAATCAAGATCCCCTACTTGAGATCTTTCATGATCCTTGTGAATTAGTATACACACATATATGTTAAATATACATATGTGTATATGTTTGCATATGCATGTATGTATACAAATATATATTTATATGTATATATTTTTTTCTAGAACATGTAAGTTTCTTGAAGACTGGTACTGTTTTTATATCACAGATATCTAGCATGGTGCCTGGATCACATTGAAGAGATAATAAATGCTTGTGGATTGCTCTTAATGGGTCACCATTTTCAGAACCTCCCTGAGGTTTTAAGGCCCAGATACTCATTGCATTACCTTTTGTCAAAAGCAATACAATTCTTACATGAGTTTCTTATTAACTTTTCCCTATGATACTACCATTATCTTTTAGAGTAACAATTTTAAGGGCTATAGACTTTAATGCCTAATGGTTTAAAAGCTTGGGCATTTGGGTATTGAATGCAATGTCATGCCAATAAAAGCTAGTTCACTTAATAATAGCACTTTGCATCTTCAGTAAGATGCTACTGATTTGGTTGTGTTTTGTTGAGGTAACCAAGGTTGCTGGCACAGCATTTTGAAATCTTGCTCCTTTATTTACCAAAGGCAAGTTCTTAGCTGCTGGGTTGATTTTATCTTGGATTGGATCAGGCAGGTCTCTTCTTAAGAATTGGCCTTCACCACATTTGAGCACTACTAATACTCACTATAGTTTCTGAGGAGACTTTAATGGCTCTTTCAAACTCTCAAAACTAACAAGATTAGAATACAGTCTGTTCTGTTTGTGATATTCATTCATCTAAGACTGGGAAAGACGTACACAAAGATGAAAGAAGCAATAGCCCAGTGTGCCAATAGACACATCGTAGCCAGGTGGGAGGGAGCACCTAAGAGCTCTCCCTTTATTCAGACACCGACAGAAATTCTTGTCTCACTTGCTCTCAATAAAAGAGAGTTTATCTATTGTAGTCTTTTGTATGCATACTTGGTTCTGGTTCATTAGTAAATGTAAAAGTATTTTTGTCATCACTCAGTAAGCCAACAGAATACAGAAAGTATCTGCATGTGCTCTGAAATGGACAGAGAAAAGAGACCTGAATTATATATATTCAGAAGCAGGCAGGGAATGATGCTCCTTTTCAAAGTACTAGGGCTTCATTGGCCAGTCCTTTTACTACATCAATTAAAAGCAAAAAATCTTAACAATAAAGAAAAAAAATCTAATCATTCAAGGGCCACCCAAAGAGAAAAACATGATTGAGAGCTGAGCTGAGTTTTCAGAAATCTTTCTGAACAAAAAGTATCAGGGAAATTGAGTACTCAACTCTTTTCTGTGCTTATCTGGTTTACTGATTTTGAATTGAATAAATATTTATTCATCAGGGAATATAAAGAAGATGAACACATTGTTTCTCCCCTCAGGATTTGAAAATCTTGGGACCCCTTGATTTTATGGCACATTAATTTCTGAATACATTTTCTGAATTTATCCAATGAGCCATTCCTAATGATTAACAAAGATTAAAAATAAAGAAAATATTCAGGAAAACATAGGAAGATATTGACCACAGTGAATGACATATTCTACACCTGTCATTTCCATCCCATTTATCAACTATTCTCTGTATGTAACCTTGCTTATTATTATTCCATAGTGCTTAGTTTTTGTTGTTATTGTTCTTTCCATTTCCATTGGTGTCATTTTACATACAGTGTATATATATATATATATATATATATATATATCTCAATATATATATATATCAATTCCTCTATCTTTACTTGCTTCTTTAAATTCTTCATATCCACTATTTCTCATGAATCAATAATAATATCTAATATTCATATACCACAATACGTTTACCCATTCTCCAAATGATGAGCAGATATAAGTATTCCTTCCACATTGTGGGGATTAGGGGTACAATGCACCACCCACTCTCACACAAATCCATGTAAATTTTTTTGGCTTTCATATTCTTTTTGCAAAATTATTTTTTATTTATTTTAACTTTAAAAATTCAGTGTATTTATGCTACTAAAAGGAAATATGATGCTATATAATATAATATGTATATATAATTAATACATTGCTGAGTTTCTAAACTTTTTCTGTCATCTGTTGACTTTCTTGCATAATCTGTAGCTTTCACAAAACTCCCCCAAAATTCCCTTTTGATTTTTTATGCATATAACCAACATATCAAAACTGCAATGGAGAAAGTTGCAATATAGAAGCGATACCTGTACTTTTCTTCCTGGTTATTGCCACTAAAGAAAGTGATGCTATGAATATTATAATATAGATAGAACCTTTCTGATTTGAACTCTTTGGCATATATTCCTAGAAATGTGGATCCTGGAATTGCTACTGTTTTTAAAAGGATCATCAATGCTTCCAGTATTATCAGAAAACTTATCAAGGCTACTTGTTTAGAACAAAGGAAAAAAATATAACCAGACTAGAGTTACCAAAGAAGAAAAGCATGACTGAAAGTCAAGCTGAGGGACAGCTATGTGACTCAGGCTAGCTCTAGTCAGGCCTAGAGATGGGTGATCTTGCATTCAAATCTGGTCTCAGAGACTTCTGACCTGTGCAACCCTGCTTTTCTGCCTTAGAATTAATACTAAATTTTGATTCTAAGGTGGAAGGTCAGGGTTTAAAAAAAAGAAAATCAAGCCGTTTTCAAGGATCTTTCTGAACAAAACAAAACAGAGGGATACTAAAAATAACTCTTTTCTATGCTTCATCTGGCTTCCTGACTTTTTCCAATTTAATAAATATTTATTAAGCACCTGCTACATGCTACTCATCGAAGTATATAAATATAATGAGCAAATGAACTGATAATCTAATGAACCACAAATGATCCCTTTTTCCTCACTCTGACACCATCATCTTTTATGAAGTTGGCAAAGATTTCAATGAATAATATGTCAGAGTTGGAAGAGTCTTGGTGATCTTCTTAGTGAATCCCCTGATTTTATTGACAATTAAACTGAGACCAGGAGATGGTAAGTGTCTTACCTAAGGCCATACTGTGACCTTAATTTCCTTGGGAAACAATTGTGACATCTCCTCTCCTGTGCTCCTTCCAGAATCTGTAAATGACACATCTTTGTGAGATTGTAAAATAGATAATTGTTTCAGGAATCCAAAGAAAGGAAGCAATTCTATGGCTGAGTGGGTTAGCTTTGCCATTTTTAATGAGACCAAAAAGAGGGAAATAAGGGGTGAATGAATAGTCTTTCCTCCTCTCCTTAAAAGTATCTTCCTTTAGAGAAAGAAGAGGTTCATACTGTTTTGAGAAAAAATTCAAATAATTCAACATCAGGTCTTCTGACTCAAAATATAGTCATCTTTCCATTCTACCACACTGCCTTAACTGTCTTTACTTCCAATACAGTTGAGGTCTTCAGAAAGCCTTCCCGTGGATGTTCAGTGTTAGTCTCTCTTTCTCTTTAGTGTGGCAAAGTACATAATGTTGAAAGGGACTAAAGACTTTAGAGAAGGAAAAGAACCTGAAGAATATGTAATTTGATCTTTTTATTTTAACAAATGGGGAAAGTGAGATCCAAAGCAGGAGATAAGCTCAGGGTTTCATGATTCAGAACAGAGATTCTAGCTTGTGTTCTCTGACTCTAAGTAAGTTTTCTTTCAACTGCCCAACATGAATTAAGATCTTTTTAAAACTGAGGGCTCATCACTTAAATGTCTCTTGAATCTTATAGCTTAAACTCTTCTGGGAGATGATCAAAAAGGAAGGTGTTCCATATATGTCAGTATTTTCCTTCTGGCCATTATAAGCAGATGGTTTACCAGGTCTGGAAAGTAAATGCTTTTGAATACAAATAAAAGATAGCTCTGATATCTGCTTTGGGACACAGAGGCTACTTTCATGGAATAAACCCTCAGATATCTGGAGGCTGATTATCTAGTTGAGTATGATTCAAGCTCTTCTTATTCTCAGTCTCTTTTCTTTTTCTGCCCCAGACCTATTTTAATCTAACCCTACAAAATCCTTTTGTAAATTTTGTCAGGCTAATGAAGTGCTTCAGTGAATAGAGTACCTGGACTCAAGACAGGCAAATTCATCTTCCTGAGTCCAAATCTGGCTTTTGACACTTACTGCCTAGGCAAACTTTGAGTATGTCACTTATCAATTTTATTTGTGGTGGTTGGACTTGAATATTATAATTGGTGGTTGCCAGGGATTTAATTTCTAAATCACAAAATGAATTACTAAAGTAGAATGGAATTTATGGTAGTTTATTTTACAATAGAGAGAAGATATTAAGGAAGGGTGAAAGAGAGAAAACTCTGGCTTCCTTTGAGCCAGGTAGAAATTCTAAGGCCCTTAATCAGGGAAAACAAGTCTCAAGATGATGGACATTTCTGAGAGGTTTACACCTCCAGAAAGGCAGGGTCACTAAGTCAGTCTTTCACTCACCAATGGTGGCTGTCTAAAAGGAAAGTAATCTGAGGTCTCCGGTACAAGCTCCTCCAGGGATCCATTGCATATACAAGTCGGAGTGTATGTCTTCCAGTCTCTCCTCCGAGTGACTCTTCTTCACTCCATCACGAATCTTGAATGCTGGAATATCCAATCTTAAATCTCTTCAAATGAATCTTCTGGCCTCTGTGGTTCTCTTTTTAAAGATCTTTTTCTCTTGTGTCACCTCCCCTAAATTTCATGTCTACCAATCACAGCAGATGCTCCTCTCCAGGACTACTCACTCTTTAGTTCACACCTTCTTTGGTAATATCTTTTTTGGTTAGATCACACCTTTTTGTAGATTAAAATGGGTAGATCTACTTCAAATACTGAGTTACCACCTTTTGGGGGATTAAAATCTAAAAATAGATTGGGGATTACAATTCAATCTTCCCAATAAAGGGAGAGCTAAGTACCTTCATTGTTACAATTAGGGGATTACCATTTAATCTTCACAATAAAGAAAGAGCTAAGTACCTTCATTGTTAGAATCAGGAGATAGCTAAATTGAATCTTCACACACTTAAGTATATTTGCCTCAGTTTCCTCATCTGTAAAATAAGATGGAGAAGGAAATGGAAAATTACTCCAGTAATTGCCAATAAAGCCCAAATACGGACACAAAAGGTCAGACATCACTGAAAATGAATGGACAATATTAACAAAAGGCATCTGTTATAAACATATTATCTTCTGAGGAAGAAATGAATTCCCAAATAGGTAAAGCCAGTTTAATTCAGTTCAACTCAATAACATATATTTAAGGAAATAATGACCTATTCCTACTAAGTATGGTCAAGTGCTAGAAAAGATGGGGAAAATATCCAGGGAACCACTTTGTATCATTGTCATCACCATTATCAAAGCCCAGTGTTATGGACTTCCAGGCCTCACTGCAGGTTGGTGTCAGGGCTTAGAACTTCAAGTAGGAGGTGGGGTTGAGGGTGTTTTGAGGTGTTCTTTTGCTAATGTCACCCCCATCCTGGGATCCCAAAGTTAACTTATGTCCAATTACAGAACTTAGCTCAGTAAGTAGGGGGAAGAGGAGGTGGTCACCCAGCACTCCTCTGTGTGCTACTTTACTTCTAGTTCCCCCTTATTCCATGAAAGTCATCTCTTCCTGCCTACCTTTCAAGTTGTTTTCAGCAGGAGAGCCCCATCACAAATTCTTGCTTTTTGTTTTTGAATCCTCTCATTTTGAAGTGCTTTTTAAAGATTGATTTGAAAGGATTTTCAGAATGGTTTAGGCTTTTCCTGGTAATAAGCTAAGCTGCCATGTTGGCTCCACTCCCTCCTTGAAATGATAGAATAACATCAGCAATGACCTATCCCCACACTCTTTGTCTAACTTCATTATGCTTTTGACCTAATCAATATTTTTATTTTCTTTCATTTGGGAAAGGGAATGAGCATTTATTTACTGTCCATTATTTATAATACACTGTAATATGTTCTTTACAAATATTATTTCATTTGAATCTCACAAGAACTCTGTGAGGTAAGTCCTTTCACTATTCCATTTTGCAGATATGGAAATTGATACAGATAGCAATTAAATAACTTGTCCAGGGTCACACAACTAGCAACTTTCTGAGGTCAGTTTTGAATTAATATCTTCCTGACTTCAAGCTGACTGCTCTCTTCACTATACCACATACAGTTCAATCTACAGTAGTTGGCTTAGTTGTCTCCTCTAAGAATTATAATAGGTTCATTCATTAATTTAAATAAATATATTAGATGGTTTATTTTTATATTATTAGTGGATCTCCTCTATTTTAGAAGGTCTTTAATCAAAATGTCTCTCCAGGGTATTTTTTTGAGGAAATATTGTAAATGTCAAATGTAAATGACCTCTGATATCCACTCTTATACAGTACAAAATGTTACATATAAAAAAGAAAGTGATAAATACATTCCAAGTGAGATATATTTATGAAGTGGCATTTATTTAAGATAATCTCTAAAAGCCATAAAAGTAGAAGAAAGGGAGGAATGACATTCTAAGCAAAAGGTAAAATATGAAGAAAGTCAGAGGAGGAGAATACTTGGGAGACAGAGAACAACTTAATGTTATTATACTATAGAGTGTCCAGAAGAGAGTAATAATAATAGCCAATGTTTACATACCATTTTATGTGCAAATCATCTCATTTAAGTTTCACCATAACTCTGTGGGATAAATAATATGGGCATTAATACTCTCATTTGACATATGAGGAAACTGAGGATTAAAATGGTAAATAGACTTACTCTAAAATACATAGTAGTAATAGAATTCTAACCAATTCATATTTTCTCTGTAACTTTTTAACTTAGAAAAATTTTCTAGAGCACTGAGAATTTAAGTGACTTATTCCAGGTTATAGAGCCACTATGTATCAAAAGCAGTACATAAATTTAATTATTTCTGCTTCTAGGAAGCATGTGGTAATATTCTCTCTCTCTCTCTCTCTCTCTCTCTCTCTCTCTCTCTCTCTCTCTCTCTCTCTCTTTCTCTCACTGAACCCCTCCATGTATCTCTCCTTTCTCACTCCTCTCTTTCATCTATTTCTCTTCCTCTCTCTTATATTTCTCTTGCTCTAAATATACATATAAATAGAATATATATTTATTAATAATTATATTAGCACAAATAAAGTTTATTTCATTTATTTTTATTATCTGCAATCAATTTTCATCTTTGTTTTTGTCCTCTTCTTGATCTATCTTAAATATGTGATATTTAAACTAATAAAGGATTTAGAGCTTAATGTGTACAAAATTACAGAGAAAATAAGTAAAGTACTATCTTTATTCAGATCAATATTTTTCTCCACCTTTCCTAGGTCATCTTCAAGATGAATGTGGATCCCTCTTATGGTTTATGTGGCTTAGGGCATGTTTATTATATGCCCAAACACTATACTCAGCAGGGCAAGGTACATGTAAAATACTAAAAGAGAGGATTTTTAGTACAAATGATTTATTTAAGACTTTAACCACATGATATCAAATGTGTATAAATCAATTACTCCCCAAGCTGATAATATTAATAGATAATAGAAATAGGTTTAGGGAGCATTTATATAAATTTTTACATAGTTGATACATATTCCTCCATTAGGATCTAGTTCATCACTAGAAAGCTGCCTATCAAAAGCCATGAAAACCACTAAGTGATAAAGAGATCATGATCTATACTGGAAAAAATATCATAGATGCTTGAATTATGGAAGTAGAACAATTATCAATTGTTAAGGGTAATTAAATGTATCTAAATTTTTCTGACATCAAGTATGTCACAGGACACTCTGTTAGAGATATTTAGTAATATCTCTAATTTTTGGAATTAATGTGGTGAAAGTTATACATTTTCTGTCACTGTTAGGAGAGAACACATGGCTGCCAAGACTATTCAAGGTGTTGCAGCATCTCTTAAACTTTCATTTTAAGTATTAATCCTTTTGCCTGTGATTTGGCTTGGATTTCTCATGAAAAGTATGATACTACAAAAGTTATTGGAAACCTGAATTATCATTTTCAATCATTTTAACAACAGCAGAAATAAAATAGTGACCTCTTATTATGTGTATAGCCCTAGAAGGGCTGCCACAAACTGATTAGTAGTTGTTCTTCATATGCAAAGAGAACCAAAATGACATCACTGGAGTATCTTTTGACTCACACATAAATTGGATTTCACTAATGCAGAATTGTACATAATTGTTAACCTCATTCTTTCTTCCAGAGTCATCGAATTCCAGTGGTGAGTCAAAAGTCAAGATGGTAGGTAATGGCTTGAAATACAGTGGATGACCTTGGCTTCTTCAATATCTAATCAAGCTCTGAGCACTCCATAATGACTGTTTCCACTAACTTTATGGTCATTGGATCAAATTGTTCTCATTTGTCCTTTCCACCAGAGGAAATCTTTGCTTTCCTGGGGTAAACACTCCACTTAACTCATTGATAGGTTTGAGGTCCATCTACCTAGTTTAGCTGATCTGCTGAAACAGTTTGATGTCTATGGCTACTGCACACAATACATTTTCTTGGAGCCATAGATGAGAGCTGGGTGCCAGGAAAAGAACTGATATGTTCTAAAATATTTATAGCAGCTCTCTTTGTAGTGGAAAAGAACTGGAAATTAAAGAGATGCCCATTGATTGGGGAATGGCTGTAAGTGTTGTAGCACAGGATTATGAGGAAATACTGCTGCACCACAAGAAATGTAAGTACATTAATTAAAAAAAAAGACATGGAAAGACCTACATGAAATTGTGGATAATGAAATGAGCAGAGCCAAGAGAACATTATCTATAACAGAAATAGTGTTTGAAGAATAACTGGTGTATGTTCCCCTCCAGAGAAAGAACTGACAAATAGAAATAAGACATAGTTTTATATATACCCATATCTTTTTGTTAAAAATTACTTTCTCTAATATGGGGAGAAAGGAAAGGAGAGAGATACCTGGGAACTTTAATGTGGCAAATACATTTATTAATTATTTTTTTAAAGTGATCAGATAAGCAGTTTGAACCTAAAAAGATATTCCCCTAGACTCAAGTTGGTGAAGCCATGGCACAGGTACTGGAGCAGCATGGGGAGGGCTTCTCCTTTCCCCCTCTGCACAGCCCTGAAAGACATTTTTTGCATGCTTCACCCCTCTGTCCAGCTGCCCAATGAGAGCACTTCCTCCCTCCACTGTCTGGAATTATAAGAGGGGCTCACAGGCAGCTTGAAGTTGTTTTTTGGGGACACAATTTCGAAAACATTTGCCAAAGCTGCCCTCAACTAATGATAATGGGATGAAGAGGCATAAAAATCTAATTCTAACCTGGTATTTCCCCCCTCCGAGGAGAGAAGAGCAGTTATCCTACTTGCCTTAGTCTCCTGCTCCTTTCAAAGAACAAATCAAAATCTGCACAGGAGAAAGGTCAATGAGATTCTAGATATATCAATTCATTCCTACCTTTGAGCCAAATTTAAACAACCCATGTGAATATATATAACCTACTTCAATGGCACTTATACTTCATGCTCACTATGTTTTAGGCATCATAAGTACTAGGAATACAAAGAAAGCCTAAGAGAATCTCACCAGCTAGATGTTCACATTCTAATGAAGGGGACAGCAAATGAATCACTAGGCAAATACAACTTTTATTCAGAGTGGATTAAACATAATCTTAGAGGGTAAAGCACTAGCAACTGGGGGGACTAAGAAATCTCTCTAATGATTCTAACATTTGAAGAATCTGAGAGAATCCAACTCTATTCCTACTAAGTGAAGGTACTTCCCTGAATCAGAAAGCAAGCTGAGGTCAGACGAAGCTGAGGGAAGTCAGCTTTCATGAAGAATTTTAAAATAGACAAGAAGTAGCTGGAATGCATCCTGAAGTCCAGTGTTTTAATAGAATAACAACTCTTGTTTCATAAAGGTACTAATGGGCTGGACAAGAAAGTCATAGCTTCCACACAAGCACACTAACAGCCCCCAATGAGTCTTTAAATCACTCACAGAGCTTGTCATATCCTCAAAATGCATTTGTGAGAAGTTGTATCAAGCCAAATGCTTAATAAATTTAATAATCTCTTCACTAAGTACATTATCGTTGCCCAGTCATGATCTTGCAGCATGGTATTAGTTGCACTTAAGCAATTAGGGACAGCCCAGTTGTTCTAAGTGAGTAGGAAGAGACCCATGCACTAATTGTTTGGTTGTTCTTTGGGGTTGAGATGTGTGCAACAGGCTTTATTGAGATGAAAAAACATAATTATCAAATGTAAATAAATATGGCAAATAAGGGTATGAAGCAAAACTCTTTTTTAAAATTTAGAATATTTTCCCATGGGTATATGATTCATGATTCTCCACCACCACCACCCCCCCCACCGCCTTCCTCTCACTGGGAGCTGACAAGCAATTCCACTGGGTTATGTGTTTCATTGTTCAAAACCTATTTCCATATTATTCATATTTGGAATAGAGTGATCTTTTAACACCAAAAACCTAATCATATCCCTGTCAAATTACATGATTGATCATATGTTTTTCTTCTTCTACATTTTTGCTCCCACAGTTCTTTCTCTGGCTGTGGATATTGTTCTTTCTCATAAATTCCTCTGGGTTTCCCAGGTCATTACTACTAGTAGAAAAGTCTATTACATTCAATTGTGCCACAATGCCTTAGTCTCTGTGTACAATTTTCTCCTTCCAGTTCACATAGAAATCCTTCAGTTCATCATTCCTTTCAGCACAATAGTATTCCATCACCATCAGATACCACAATTCGGTAAGTCATTTCCCAATCAATGGACATCCCCTCATTTTCCAAATTTTTGCCACCACAAAGAACACAGGAATAAATATTTTTGTACAAGTCTTTTTTTTTCCTTATTGTCTTTGGGGTACAAACTCAGCAGTGCTATGGCTGGATAAAAGGGCAAGCAGTCTTTTAAAGCCCTTTTGGCATAATTCCAAATTGCCCTCCAGAATGGTTAGATTAATTCATAACTCCACCAGAAATGATATTAGTGTCCCAATTTTCAACAAAACTCTTTTTTTACTCAAAAATTTATTTAATTAATCAAGTTAGAATATTTTTCCATAGTTACATGATTCATGTTCTTTCTCTACACAATGGTTTGATCAATTCACAACTCCACCAGAAATGCATTAATGTACCTATTTTGCCACATCTCCTCCAACATTTATTACTTTCCTTTGCTGTCATGTTAGCCAATCGCTAGGGGTGAGGTGGTCCCTCAGAGTTGTTTTGATTTGTATTTCTCTAATTATAAGAGATTTAGAAAACTTATTTTAATACGTTTAGTGATAGTTTTGATTTCTTTATCTGAAAACTGCCTATTCATGTCCCTTGCCCATTTTGTACAATTGATTTAACTCCTTATAAATTGGAGTAAATAGACCTTTGTAGGAGGTATATGTTATAAAGATTTTTCCCCCAATTTGTTGCTTCCATTCTAATTTTTATTACATTGGTTTTGTTTGTACAACACTTTTTAATTTGATGTAATAAAAATTCTTTATTTTATATCTAGTAATTTTGTCTAACCCTTGCCTGGTCTTGAAATCTTTCCTTTCACATAGAGCTGACAGGTATACCATTGCATCTTTACCTAATTTACTTATAGTTTACTTCTTTATATTCAAGACATTCACCCACTCTGAAATGATCTTGGTGTAGGGTGTGAGGTGTTGATCTAAACCTAATCTCTCCCATACTATTTTCCAATCTTCCTAGCATTTTGAGTCAAATAGTGAATTTTTGTCCCAGAAGCTGGGCTCTTTTGGTTTATACACTTTCTTGCTGAGGTCATTTACCACAAGTCTATTTCACTGATCCTCCTTTTTGTCTCTTAACCAGTACCATTTTGTTTTGATGACCACTGCCTTAAAATACAGTTTAAGATCAGACACTACTAGGTCCCCTCCTTTGCATTTTTTTTTCAAGATTTCCCTTGATATTCTTGATCTTTTGTTTTTCAAAATGAACTTAGTTATAGTTTTTTTCTAATTCAGTAAAAAAGTTTCTTCATAATTTGATAGGCATGGCACTGAATAAGCAAATTAATTTGGGTAGGATTGTCATTTTTATTATGTTAGCTTGTCATATCCATGAACAGTTAATGTCTTTTCCAATTATTTAGATCTAGTTTTAATTGTGTGGATAGTGTTCTGTAGTTGTGTTCATATAATTCCTGTGTTTGTCCTGACAGATAGATTCCCAAGTATTTTATATTGTCTAGGATGATTTTAATTGGAATTTCCCTTTCTAACTATTGCTGCTGGGATGCATTAGAAATATATAGAAATGGTGATGATTTATGTGTATTTATTTTGTATCCTGCAACTTTTCTAAAGTTGTTGATTATTTCAAAAAGCTTTTAAGTTGATTCTTTGGGATTCTTTAAGTAAACTATCATATCATCTGCAAAGAGTGATAGCTTGGTCTCCTTATTGCCTATTTAATACCTTCAATTTCTTTTTCTTCTCTAATTGCTACGTCTAGTGTTTCTAGTATAATGTTAAATAATAGAGGTGATAATTGGCATCCTTGTTTTACTCCTGATCTTATTGGGAAGGCTTCTAGTCTATCCCCATTGCAGATGATACTTGCTAATGGTTTAAAAAATATACTGTTCATTATTTTTAGAAAAGGCCCTTCTATTCCTATACTTCCTAGTGTTTCCAGTAGGAATGAATGTTATATTTTTTCAAAGGCTTTTTCTGCATCTATTGAGATAATCATGTGATATTTGTTGATTTTCTTATTGAGGTGGTCAATTATGTGAATGGGTTTTCCTAATATTGAACCATCCTTGAATTCCTAGTATAAATTCTACCTGATTATAATGAATAACCCTAATAATCACTTGCTGGAGTCTTTTTTGCTAGTATTCTATTTAAGATTTTTGCATCTATGTTTATTAAGGACATTGGTATATAGATTTCTTTCTCTGTTTTTTATCTAACTGGCTTTGGAATCAGTGCCATATTTGTGTCATAAAAAGAATTTGGTAGAACCCTTCTTTCCTTATTCTGTCAAATACTTTGTATAATATTGGGATTAGTTGTTCTTTAAATGCTTGATAGAAGTCACTTGTGAGTCCATCAGACCTGGAGATTTTTTCTTAGGGAATTCTTTGATGGCTTGTTCAATTTCCTTTTCTTATATGGGGTTATTTAGGTATTCTATTTCTTCTTCTGTTAATCTAGGCAACTTATATTTTTGCATATATTCATTCATATCACCTATATTGGCATTTTTATTGCCATATAATTGGGCAAAATAGTTTTTAAGGATTGCTTTAATTTCCTCTTCATTAGAGATAAGATCTCCCTTTTCATCGTTGCTAGTATTGATTTGGTTTTCTGCTTTCCTTTTTTTAAAATTATGTTAACCATTACTTAGTTTATTTAATTTGTTTATTCAAAGTACAAGTTTCTACCCTTATTTATTAATTCAATATTTCTTTCACTTTAGATTTTATTAATTTCTCATTTAATTTTTAGGATCTCTTAGTTTTTATCTCAGGATTTTTAATTTGTTCACTTTCAATTTATTTAATCTGCATGTCAGATTAATTGACCTCTGACCTCCCTAATTCATTAATATATATGCACTTAAGGATATTCCTCTTTAAGTGCTGCTTTGGCTGTATCCCATAGATTTTGGTAGGATGTTTCATCATTGTCATTCTCTTCAATGAAATTATGAATTGCTTCTATGGTTAGACCTTTGATTTTGGAGAATCATGTCATTATTTTCCAATTAATTTTTGGTTTGCCTCTCTATGTACCCTTGCTAATTGTTATTTTACTTGTGTTATGATCTGAAAAGTTTGCATTTATTATTTCTGCTCTTTTGCATTTCTTTGCCATGTTTTTATGACATAGTAGATGGTCAATCTTTGTTAATGTACCATGTGCTGCTAAAAAGAAGGTGCACTTATTTTTGTCCCTATTTATTTCTCCATGTATCTATTAATTCCAATTTTCTAAGATTTCAATCATATCTCTTACCTCTTTCTTATTTGTTTTTTGGTTTGATTTATCTAGATATGATAGAGGAAGGTGCACGTGTATTTCTGCCGTAAGAGCCAATAGTTTCTCCTTTAAAATTTTGAAGTACTATACCAGTTGGTGCATACATATTGAGTACTGATATTTCCTCATTGTCTATGCTGCTTTTTATCGGGATGTAATTAGCTTCCCTGTTTCTTTTAACTAGATCTATTTTTAATTTGGCTTTGTCAGATATCATAATTGAGATTCCTGCTTTCTTTTCCTCACCTGATGCTTAATAGATTTTGTTCTAGCCCCTTTCCTTTACTCTGTGTGTCTACCTGCCTCGTGTGTGTTTTTTGTAGACAACATATGGTGGGATTTTAATTTCTAATCCACTCTGCTATTCATTTCCATTTTATGGGTGAATTCACCCCATTCACATTCAGAGTTATGATTATCACCTGTGTATTCTGCATCATTTGATTTCCTATCCTAGTCCTGCCTTTTCATCTTTCACTACTTCTTTCTGCCCAAGTGTTTTGTTTTTAATCAGTCCCTCTAATTCCCACCCTTGTTTTACTTCCCTTTCCATCTCCTCCTTTCTTATTCCCCTCTTTTTTTCTTTAGGGTCTATTAAATTCCCTCCCCCCCTTACCCTCCATTTTTACTCCCCCCAACTCCTCCCCTTGTTTTTTTTTCTTTTCCAATTTTCTGTAGGATAAGATAGATTTAGATACCCCAATGGATCTAGATGCTCTTCCCTCTCAGAATTGAGTATACTGAGAGTAAGGTTTAAGTATTACCTATTAGCACTCTGCTTTATTAATTTTTGCTGTCTTGAGAGATCATTGGCTTCTAATTACCCAATTCTGGTCTTTAAGGACTGGTTTTCCACTATGATCTTTTGATTTTCCTTTTCCATTTAGTCTATCCTGCTTTTTATGGCTTCCAGCTGTTTAATTCTGGTCTCCAATTTGCTTATCATTTCATTTGATTTCTAGGCTTCTTTTTCCAAGTGGGATTTTCATTCTTTTTAACTGTTATTTTCTTTTTGAATGTTTCCCACTTTTTTGCCAAATTTCTTCTAGCTTTCTAATTTGTTTTATAATCTCAAATATTAGTTCCTTATGAACTTGTGACCAATTTTCATTTTTTTGGAATTTTTATGGATGTGTTTTACTTGTTTGTTATCTTCTGCTGTCTCCTCTGTAGTCTGGAGTTTTTTCTGCATAAATATTATGGGTCAAGGTTTTTTCTTGTTTTTTTTTTTGGTAGTTGTGGATTGTAGTTCATGGATGTTAGTGGCCATTGCATTCTTTCTTCCTAGTCAGTTGTCTGAGTGAGGAAGGAAGGTGGGTGATCTTTTTATTGAGCTCCAGAGTGGTTTTTCCCTGAGGTTATTTTTTGAGTCTTTGTGGTGCCCTATCTCTATGCCCAAATTCCAGGTTCCTTAACTTCCTGGTATCCCAAGTCTCACTGCTCCTAGGGATAAGTCTTTGGCTTCCTCAGCCATGCCCCTTCCCCCCAATAACCTAGTGGTTACTCTGGGATTGCCCCAAATCTGGAGCCTTAGGGGGAGGAGGTGTGATGAGCTCACACTTTGTTAGGAGTAATTTTACCCCCTTTTACCATGGAAATGCCTAAATTCTGCCTACCTTTAATGCTGAACCATGATTTTGGTTTTGTCCTTTTGAGGTACTTTTTATCAGTCTGTGGAGAGGAGAGGAAGAGCCTTGCTTCTCTTCTAGGGTGTAAAAATTAAATTTAATCTCTAGTAATAGAAATATTATATTTTATGAGATTTATTAAGGATTATTAGAAATCAGGGAATGAAGAAAATACAAACAAGAAAACCACATGCCTAGGGCTCATTAGCCTATTCAAAACCCCCATGCTTACCTTATTCACTACATCCTTGCAAACGGAAAAGGGCCCGCTTGTGAGGCAGAGAGCCAATTAAATACTCATTGTGATCTCGCCCAGGTGGAGACTGAGGTGAGATTATAGGGAACTCTGGGAAATACCAAGGGCTTCTGGGGATTGAAGTCTAGGGTTCAAATCTCCATTTTACATTCCACCACTGAGCCCTGAAGAAATCTAGTCTCCCTGCTGTGTCTTGAACTTTGAAATTACAATAATTTGAGGATAAGAGGGAAAGAGAACAAAACCAATAATTGCTAGATGCATTAGCAAAAAGCCAGTTAGGGGGCTGTCCCCTTTGGCATGAAAGTATGCATACAAATAAATGTTCAATCAACCACACCCAAAGTTCATTCTTGATCTTTCTAGTGCAGCTTGTGGTCTGTGGAGGCATCTTAATGGTGTCTTCCCCAAACAGTTCAGTTTCTGGATTCAGAGAGGTAGAATGTTTCTTAACCTAAAATTTCTCTCTCAAGGAATTTAAACTTTGCAATTTAAAATAAAAATAAAATTTTTACATTACCCCTGAAGAAGGTGATTGAAAAACACAAAGATCATTTAGGGATAAGTGGCTGAGTTATGAGGTAAAAGAATCAATTGGCAAGAGAAATTAAAAAAAATCAGAAAAATCCAAACTAAAAAGATAATTTCTGGGTGAAATATAGACTATCAAAGTCTCATGTGTAAAAAGTCTAAGTAAAGGAAAAATAAATCTATAGCATGTCCTTGGATCAGGGCCCAATTAAAATGATATAAACAATTAAGCATTTACCTAGTCTGCAGTCAGGACTACAGATATTTGCCACATTATGAAAGACAGAAAAGGGACTAGATTATAGGAGCCAGGTAGGAGCCAAATTTGAGATACTTGTCTGTAAGTATTTTCATGAAGAGTGTGGATACAAGGAAGGCCTACATCTTAAAGTATGTTAAGCATCACAACCTTGAGTCTCATACTCGGTTCAAGTCCTTTGTTTTGGCTTAGAATTTTCATCAACCCCATGGGCATTGGTTTCTTCTTTTTTTGACCTGTGTGCTCTTTTGGCACAATTCCGGTTTAGCTTTGTGCTTCTTTCACCCTGTGCAATGGCTCTTTTGTATATCTTGTCCTAGAATCAGACAGAATCATTAAGCAAAGTCCCGTAATTTTTTTAACAATTAGTGGCATCATTTTTACAGTCTCAAGCTTTTGGGACATGCATTGAAATTATAGCAAATGTTTTTTAAACTTATATTACTGCTAAATCAAAAAAGTTAAAGAAAATCTTAATACTGGTAACATGTGCTTCAAATATAAAAAAGGAGAGAAAAAATAAACAAAAACTGAAATAGTATATTGCACATGCAATCAAAATATAATAATAAAAGAGTTTTTAAATTCAAAAATATAGCATGTAATCATTGATACACTGTGTCAGCTAAGGAAATGTAGAATACAAGGTTTTTCACAAAAATGAGATCCATTTCTTCTTCATACCTGACCATGATCCACTGTGAGTACAAGTAAATGAATTTTACAAGATAAAAGTTTTTTATGAAGAACAGTAGGACAAATATGTAGGTATCAATACCCCCAAAATTCACAATAGCCTAATTAATTACAATAGCAAACAAAACCACTATCATATTTCATATAAGTTCCTGTATGACATTTAAAGAACCTATAAACTGATAGATATTTGTCACAATTTTTCCAGATGTAGCAAATCTTTCAACCTTGGCAAATACATTTATAAACAAAGTAAAACTTATTTGGGTCTAGAACATCATCAAGAAATCTAGATATCATTACAAAAATGTGGCAGAGGAGTTTAGGAAAAACCCAAACCTCTGTACTCTTGATATTGGGTAAAATGAGTTGAAGAGTTATAAATGAGAGATGCTCCTCTTTTGGGAGTCAGGGGTAGCATGCCCTGGATTAACTTCCCAGCTCCATTGGTATGAGACTGTGATGTCCCATCCATTCATATTTTTATAAATGTGGGAGGTGGGGATTATAATTGTATTTCACTTCAACTACTAAAATGGACCTTATCATTTGTTGAAAATAAATATAAAAATCATGTCTAAAAGACCCTTTAAAATAAATTTGATATATTTAGCTCATTAACATTTTCCAATGGTTGTTACACAATTGTAACCAGTTTGATGAAGTGCATCTATCATTTATGTGATAATTTACAAAGTCAAAAATAGAAAAAGGCTGTTTTTATATGGGCTTATTCAATAATATTTGTTCAGTATAGTTATATTGGAAAAGCAACAGAATATAACAGTAGTTGAAACCCAGTACATTAAAATAATTCAGTGTAACAGAAAAGTATTGAATACATTAATATAAGAACTTAAAACCAACAAAATTAAATCTTAAACAAAACAATCAGCAAAATGTAATAAAATACAGAGATTTTTATGAAACACTGGAGTCTGAAAAGTCTTAAAAATACAACCTCCTGTCTCTTTAATGTTCCTTGTTTTTTTTTTCTTTTTGTATCTATTTATATATCTATAGACCTTCTTCCTATAGAAGGCAGAAGATTGGTAAGGGGTAAGCAATTGGGTTCAAGTGACTTGCCCAGGGTCCCACAGCCTGGAAGTGTCCAAGATCAGATTAAAACCCAGGACCTTCCATCTCTAGGCCTGGCTCTCAATCCATTAAGCCACTGAGCTGCCCCCCCATAGTGAGGGTGGGTTTTAGGAATCTCAAATTGGGCCAAAGAGTTGCAGGGAGATGAATTTATCTCCTGAATCTCAGGTGAGATAAATAAAAGAATCAGTGAACTTAAAAGATATCCTTTGAAATGAGCCATGCTTGTAACTTCCTGTTTGGAAAAGTCTCTTCCTTCTCCTCATTGTCCCCCCCTCTCCCCTGCCACGTGGAGGCTAATTGTAACCTAAGGGAAGAACACCCCAGTTTTTTACCAGTTTTTATGATTCCAAAAACACAAGGGGCAGCTACCAGCAGCCTGAGTCCTGGGGCTGGGCCTGGGGCAATGAACTATCTGGGTGGCAAGCCAGAGTTGCTGGGGCTGGGGCCAGGAGAGCGATCTGGGTCAAGCAGGTCCAGATTGCTGGTGTACAGAAGCAGGCAGCAGAAGCTGGGCAGGCAGGGCTGGGACCAGGTGAGCAATCTAAATCAAGAAGTTTGGGAGGGTAGGCGAAAAGCCTTGGCCAAACGTGGCTTAAAAAAAAGTTTTCTAGGTTATCTTTTTTTTTTTTAATTGAGAAGTTCTCATCCAAATCTTGTGGTTGCCAAAACTTTAAAATTAATTTTAGTCTCTAGTAATAGAAATATTATATTTTATGAGGTTTATTAAGGATTATTAGAAATCAAGGAATAAAGAAAATACAAACAAGAAAACCGCATGCCTAGGGCTGATTAGCCCATTCAAAACCCCTGAGCTTAGATTACACACTACATCCTTGCAAATGGAAGAAGGCCCACAAGTAAGGCAGAGAATAAAATACTCATTGTGCTAGTTAAATACTCATTGTGATCTTGCCCAGGTGGAGACTCAGGTGAGATTATAGGGAATTCTGGGAAATACCAATAACTTCTGGGAATTGAAGTCTAGGGTTCAAATCTCCATTTCACATGGGCCATCTTAACCCAGAAGTCCTGCAATAAAACTCTTAATCAAATGACAAATAAAATTAAAAATAAATGAATACTTGGCCTTTGCTGATTGATGTCTATCTCAAGCTTTAAAAAATGGAACTAAATTTTTAGAAAAGATGTCTCAATGAGACTATTACCAAAAATCAAAAGAGAAAAAAATAGAGGTATCCGAGACCATAGTCCAAATTTCAGTGACTTCTGAGACTTTAAGTTCTTAGACCATTGAAATGGTAATTTAATCTGTTATTAGAAGTTATTCACTATGAAAGTCACCACTAGTCTACCAGGCAAGGAGTCAAAATGAGGCAGGATATTTTCAGTAAAATAGCTGTAATAAAATATATTTCAATCTTAAGAGAGAGTAATGTACCAGAGAACAAAAACAGAAGTTAGGCAGAAGATTCCATCTTAAGTTACAGCTCTGATAGTTAATAGTTGTGATTACCAACAAGTCATTTGGTATTCATGGATCTAAATTTCTTCAAATTCAAAAGGAAGGCATTATTTTCATTATCTATCCAACATAAATGTTATAAAATGTTGCATAGACTTTTTTTGGTATTTAACAAATATTTTTAAATTGTTTGATTATAGCAGTGGTGTCAAATTCAAAAAGAAATGGAGGCCAATAAACTATACATAAAGATCCTTTAGTATTAACTATGAAAACTATGCATATTAACAATAAAACTCTATGGCAGCAATATTTCTATTCTATTGAGTTATTTTTATTTTTAAAAATATTTTCCAATTATTTTTCTATATAGCATGATAATTTAATTTTAAATAATTGTTTTACAACATTTTGTGATCCATGTTGTCTCCCTCCCTCTCAACTGCAGAACTTTAAATACAAGCTAAATGGAAGGTATCATTATTGTTATCATTATCATCATTAGGGGAGGGAGATCTCAAATAAGATTTCATAGGTCACTTTTTTTGGTCCAGTCCTTTTCTTGTTTCATTAGTATCTGACTTTTTGTGACTCCACTTGGTTTTTGTTTGTTTGTTTGCTTGTTTTTTGGCAAAGTTACTAGAGTGGTTTGCCATTTCCTTCTTCTGGTCATTTTACAGATGAGGAACTGAGGCAAACAGGGTTAAGTGACTTGCCCAAGGTCACACAGTTAGTAAGTGTTTGAGGCCAGATCTGAACTCATTAAGATAAATTGTCCTGACTTCAACCTAGCACTTTATCTTCTATGCCACCTAACATGCCCCTGGTCCAATTTGTTCAAATGTTTTAACTATGTAATCTTTCTAGTCTTCTACCTTATTCCCTGATCCATATTCTTCAATCCAGCCTCCTTGTAGTTCCTCAACTGAGACACTACATCTTTTAGCTCCAAATTTTTATCTGGCTATCCTCCATTCCTGGAATACTTCAATTCCTCATCTCCACCTATTGGATTCCTCAGATTCTTTCAACTAAAATCCTGTCTTCTACAGGAAATCTTTCTCAATATTTATTAATTCTGGTTCCTTCCTTTTGTTAATTATTTCCTATGTATATTGCATATAGTTTGTAAATATTTGTTTATTGTTTCCCCCATTAGATTATGATCCCTTTGAGATAAGGAACTATCTTTTGCCTCTTTTTGTATCCAAAATGCTTAGTACAGCACTTGGCACATAGTAGGCATTTAATGAATATTTAATGATTAATCATAAGGTAGATGAACTAGGGATGGAAAAATAGATACCACAAAATTCTAGATGATAGAAACAATTTCCAAAATATTTCCATAGACTACGGACTAAAGCTAATAAGATGAAATTGAACAAATAAAAAATTAAGTATTATACCTGACCTAACAAAAATCAATAGTACAAAATAATCAGTATTGATGGAATATGGTTGGATAATTCATGAAAAAAGGTCTGGTGGTTTTAAGTGGATTACAAGCACAATAATAATAAACTATGTAATATGGTTGTCTGAAAAACTACTGTGTCACTCTGAGTCGGTTACTTAACTTTTTGGGCCTCAGTTTCCTTATTTATAAAACAACATTAATGTTGTGCTCTGGATCTCAGATCCTATGATTATATTAATAATACAAATAAGTGACATCTAGATGATTCTGTATTTCTCATAAAGTGACCCATTTCCATTGAGTCTCACAGCAACCCAGTATGATAAATAATACAGATGTTATTAGCACTAATTTACAGATGGTGGAACTAAAGCTCATAGAGTAGAAGCTAAGTGACTTGCCTTTATGGTGATAGAGTGACACAGAGGAATTTTCACCAATTTCTTTCTCATTACAAGTCTAGTATTTTTTCCTCGATACAATGATTAAAAGAAGTATAATGTCTAGAGAAGGAGCTTATACAATCCCTGTATCCTACTCTGATCCAACAATAGCTAGTAAACTGTGTTATGAGGGCCTTAATTTAGATTTTTAAGATAAATTCCAATCTAACCCAAAGTGCCAAAAATTCTTCATTGAGGAGACTCTGAAATGATATGATTTCCCTATAGTAGAGCTTCTTTCAACAATCATTCCTTTTAGGTCCTAAGGATATAGAAGTACTTAAAGGCTCTCATTAAGAACTTCAGTTCTGACCAAATAGAAATGAAAAAGATCATGGATGTAAAAACATGGTACAAATTGAAATTCACTTTCACAATGTTTTTCTCCTTCTAATCTCTCTCCCTTATAAAGGAAAAGAACAATTTTGTCACCTGGGAATATGATAAGCCATAGTAATGTAAAATGATAAGAGAATTTGGAGTCAAATTAATTGTATTCCACTTTGGACAAGTCACTTAACCTCTTGGGGCTTCTACTTCCTTAGTGATTGAATATGATAAGGTTGACTCTAGGATCACATCCAGCTCTAGATCCCATGACTGTTTTTCCCAGTTCTAAAATTAATTCAGTTGCTCATTCTACATCCTTTTTGCCTTACAAATCTCATTATGTGTCCACTTGAACAACCACAAGGAAAAACACATAAAATAAAATAAATTGGACTATGTTTCACAATTTACAGTTTTTAGTTAAAGAAGGAAGGCCTGGGGAAAGGGGATGCCCTTGGGGTCTTCAAATTGGACCACCAATTTCAACCTGTTGTGAAAATACTTTCCTAATCCCTTCATAGTGTTTTTTAATATCCAATCAACATGAATCCACTTGGTCATTATTACACATACTTCTCCATTTTTGTGCCATATTGATACAAATATAAGGAATATTTGAATATCATCCTTGCTTCTAAAATGATCTCTCTTTGAAAGGAAGAGACACAGAAGGAATAAAGGAGGGAAGGAGAAAGATACAGAGAGAAACAATATGCTTTAAAGTAATAATGAATATGTTCCAATAAGATTTTATGGAAGTCAAATATGAGGGGAAATGCTGCCTATATTCAGACCAACATGATCCTAGTCTATTCTCACAGTCAACCTATTCCAGAAGGTCTCTTAGAAAGAGTAGGTATTTGGGGTGGGAGTAGGGATAGGGACAAGAAAATTTAGCCAAATATAGTTTCTCTAAACTAAGCATTGGCATATGTAGTTATCAAGACATGCAGTTGCAATAGAGCAAGGAGGAAAAAGCTTTTCTAATCCACCAAAATGTCTATTTCCCTCCAACACATATAATTGGATTACATATCCGATTAAATCAGAAAATGGGAAAAATCTTTGGATGTTCAACACCCTGAGCTTGCTACCTTAACCTGCTACCTCACTGGCAGCCTGTAATATAGCAATTAGTGCCAGCAAAACTATATTTGCTTATAGACCTAATTAGAGATCAAGAGAGTGGTTCACTTTTGATAATTACATGGCGGTGGCCCATCTATCAACCATTGTTAAATTGTTGTTATATTAATGTAAAGCTTATAATCACTGCTGTTCTAAATTGAATAAAATGTTCTTGCCAATTCTCCAATGCAATTAATTTACATAAAAGCCTCTGGAACCAAAATTAAAATGATATACATCTCTGCAAAGGCTTCAGTTAAAACAATGCTAAGTAATAAGGAAATCATACATCTTCCCCCCTGCATTTTTATGTTTACCCAAGTTAATGGCCAAACAATCGTTAAAATGGACCTGAAACTAATTTAGAATTGTTATAGCTGTACCTCATTTGCTATGTGCTGTGATTTATTATTCAAAGCATTAATATTTTAAATTCCCTGTTCCAGAGTCAGGGGAGATTCCAGACAATGAAGATGGGGGTCAGGAGTTCGCCTTACTTCCAGTAATCTGCATATAAATCACATTCATCTTGTTCAGGCATTTGATATTGGCTGTGAAGAACTGATGATCAGGTGCAAGACGGCCTTGTGCTTTGGCCTGTTTAAACTAACTAACTAAAATAAAACCTGGTCACGTATCCTCAGAAGACTTGTCCAAGGTTGATAGGCAAGAAAGTTACATAATATATCTGAACTAATCCAGTGCAATCAGAATTCATTAAGCACCTACTGTGCACAAGGCCCTATGTTAAGATTTAAGGATTCAGAGACAAATGTTATAGCTTCATTGTTCCCACAACGAAGTTACATTATTTAATAATGTATTTAAGAAACTTTTACATAACAATTTTAGATAACTTTCCCTTCCCTCATCATCACCCATTTCTTCCTGTTTGCTTACTTTTTAATTAACCCTAACCTTCTATCTTAGAATTAATACTATTAGTTCCAAGTCAGAAGAGTGGTAAGAGCTAGGCAGTGGGAGTTAAGTGACATGCCCAGGGTCACACAGCTAAGAAGTATATCCTGTCAAACTTGAACAAGGACCTTCCATGCTAGGCTTGGCTCTCTATCCACCAAAACACCTGGTTGCCCCTTTCATCACCTATTTCTTGTGACAAAGATTTAAGAAAAGGAATTTATATACTATTAAAATCATGGAATATGTAATCAGATTAATAGATGTGTACATAATAATCTGAAGAGTAGGGAGAGGCAATTAACTAGGGTGATTAGGAGAGGTTTCTTATGCCACGTTTCACATAAGCAAAGTTTTGCATGTGTAAAGGTAAAAATTTTAAGAGATAGAGGTGAACAGAGAGTGTATTCTAGGTATAAGTCAGTGTGAGCAAAGGCATGATATCTGCACATTGAGTGTCAGTTTGGGGGATGAGAAAATAGGACCATTTGGCTTAGAATGAATGGGAATATTGTTTAATGCATTTCCAAAGTTACTAGAGTTAGATTGTAAGAACTTTTAACTGGCTAGAGGAAGATTTTCCATTTCATTCTAGAAGCAATAGGGTTCTTGATTAGGGGAATAACAATCAGATTTGTGCAGTAGGAAGTATATTTTGGTAGCTATTATGGAAGAAGAGTTGAGAACAATAGATGCTGAAACCAGGAATGACTTGGGCACCATGTTTATGGTTTTATCAAGTTTTAGCAATCCAATGATATTTCTGGGATATATAGGCCATTCTTCAGGCTTCTGAATCTTATTCTCTTGGCATAATGCCCAAGGACTTCAAGAACTTTCCTCTGGTCTCCTCTCCTCTCCTCTTGAATCCTCTCCACTCCTTTTCTCCCCTTCCCTCCCCTCCCCTCCCCTTCCCTCCCCTCCCCTTCTTTCCTCTGCCCTGCCCTGCCCTGCCCTGCCCTGCCCTTCCCTTCCCTGCCCTGCCCTGCCCTGCCCTTCCCTTCCCTTCCCTTCCCTTCCCTTCCCTTCCCTTCTCTTTTATAACCCTAAGCAAAAAAAGGTAACATTTGTAATTTCTTCCATTATACCAATGTATACTGAACTCTTATTACTGCTCAGTAATCTTTCTATTCAATCCTCATTGATTCCTTTGCTTTTTTCTCATAAGACCCTCAAGTCTTTTCCTCTCTCTCCAAGCTCCCTATCCCATCACCTGTTCTCACAATCTTAAGGTTCATAAGGCCTATCTCAGACTTGACTGTGATAAGACCATTTTTGCCCTTTATTCCTCAAAACTTAAAATTTTATTCTCTTTTCTCTCCTGTCTTAAAAATGAAGTAATGTTTCTCCTTGTTAAGGTTAATTTGCCCACATACACCTATTGTTTCAAACATCCCTACTGATTAGAAATGGATAAAGTGTCAGTATTAGTTCAAGAAATTCTGAAGTTGAGTCCTACCAATTATCAATTCTTTAAACCTGTCAAGCCCATGGTCCTCTCTGGGCCTCAGTTTTTTAACTATAAAGGTTGAATTTGTTGGCTTTTAAGGTTCCTTCCATTTTAAAGCCTTGTTCCTACCACTGTTTCTTCTATCCTATTATTCCTCCATCAGTCCTCTATTATCTGATCCATTTTCAATATTTATTGTCTTCTTCTGATTTTCATATAAACATGTTGAATTTCAGGTCCTCCAAAGCCTTAAGGAGTCTTAAGGAAGTCTTCTTGTGATCATCTTATATATTTCATTTGCCATTTATTCTCACTCTTCATTGACAAATGACTTGAAAAAGTTTAAAACTTTTGCCTCGAATTCCTTAACTTTCTGCACCTTCCTCAAACCCAAAGAATCTTGCTTCTCTTCTAATAATTTTATGGATATTAACCTCTTAAAGGCCACCAATTATCTCCAAATTGTTAAATTCAAATGACCTTTTATTTTAGTCCTCCTGTTACAATACTTGACCTTTATGCTGCTTTTGGCCGATGACCACCACATCCTTTTAGATAGATATTGTCTCTCTCTTTGCCTTCAGAGACGTTACACTTTCTTGGCTCTAATCCTGCTCCCTCAAATACACTTTCATCAGCTTCTCTTACCCAATCCCTCAATGTCATGTGTTTTATAGTGTTCTATTCTTAGTCTTTGTTTTTCTTTCTCTGCACATTATTCCATGCTAATCTACACAAAGCATTCCCACCTACAAATCTCCAGCTCTGACCTTTCTCCTTAACTTTATATCAGTCATATTCACATGAATGGTTCATTGTCATCTCACACTCAATATGGTGAAAATTATATACTTTATCTTTATTCCCAAACCTATTCATGCTTCTGAATTTCCTATTTCTATTGCATAATTCATACAGTCACTCATTTAGAGACCTTGGTGTTAGCTTTGATTTTTTAACCTTTTCTCTTATCTATTCTATACAATAAATTGTCAAGGCCTACTACTTATATGGCATCAAGATCTCTGTGGTTCATTTGAAAATGATTTTAGGTCCATCATAAGCTTAGTATTTTTCTTCTCTTGTAGACCTACTGATGTCCTTGTTCATGTGGCTTGTTTCTTAAGAGAAGGTAAAGTATTTCTTATTGATGAAATGTTTCTCAGAACCATCATTTAAACAGAAAAGAACTCAAAATAATTTGATATACCGACATTTTCTTTTAAAGATAAGAAAACTAACTGAGGGAAAGAGTTGTCTAAGAACATACAGAGTCAGCAGTAGAAGCAAAAACAAAACCTGGTTCTCTTGGCTACCAGGACAGGACTCTTTCTTGAATATCTTAAACAGAATTCTACCTTCTCTCTTTTTGCTCCCTTCTTTTCCTCAGAGTTCTCCATGGAGCAAAAGTATCAAAGTCAAATAGAAACCAAGCCACAAAATCATATATTATGGTTATGAGATGACTGAATGATGACTTAGAAAACCATCTATTTACATTTTCTATTTTCTATGTATTTTTTATTTATTTTCTTAAATATTACATTTTCATCTGGTTTCCAGCTGGGAACTCTACTGGCTCCAGTAAAGTCAATCACTTGGCAGTATATTAGATGCCTTTACCATAGAGTATGCTTGGTGCTGGCCTCCTTTATTATTTTGTAGAACCACATACGAGCCATTCATTCCCTCCTTCCCCCTTTAACTAGGATATTCTCAGGGAGCAAACAGGATTTTCCTTCCATCTGCTAGCTGGTCATTAGACATAGACTTTAAGGTCACATTGCAGAGTAGAAATGAAATGCTTCACCGTCTATTAAATAATCCTGGAAACAACTTTACATTCTGTTAAGGTGGAAGTCTTAGTCACTGGGAAAAATGTAAATTATTATTACTCTTGCTCTTCTTCTAGTCAGTTGTTTAACTTTTTCTGTCAGCGTGGGCTTGCATTTTGTCTCTTAACATCTATTTTTTTGTGGAAAATAAATATCCCTCCAGAAGATGATTCATTCATTTACATGAAGTACATTTCTCCTCTCCCTTTTTGAGAGGATACTACTCAGGACCAACAATTTAAGATTTAAATAAGTCATTCTGGGGTTTGCCAATGTGGATGTGTAACAAGATGAAAGACATGAAAAAAGGCAAAGCTCCTTCAGAACTCTAACATTATGGTGTAAATATGAGGGGCAGAGGGGCCTCTGTAGTGGAAAGTGATTGGTTTACAGACTTCCAATCCTTTAGTCCAGCAGCCAGCTCTTAATGTAAGATGGCTTTACTTCAAAATTATCATTCCAAGTCCTTTTTGTCTTGCCTCTTCTATTGCAATATCTAATTCAAGAAAGCAGCCAGTGAAACTTACACAGTGTCCATTCCATAGTTCAATACAAGAGATCAACTTCTACTGCAAAGCCATCTCAACTAGGTAGAAATAATAATCAAAGGAAACACTTCTGCCTGTCTTTAACATGTTCATTCCTGACCTTTCATTTTCCACTAGAAGTCAACATTGACAAAAGCAATAGTGCCCAGGGGTGGAGGGGAGGACAAAGAAGAGAGGAAAATAAAATCTAGCATTTTTGTTCAACCAACGAAGTATATTTACTCCCAGAAACAGCTGACCTTTCCTGAGCTATACATCGTTAGACAGGTGGTATTCCTATTAATCATGAATTATCATTCTGTTCCTGGACTCTAGGCCTTCTCATATAGCCTTTCTGTATATAAAAGGAAAGCCTCATAGATAACAAAATAGAATGGGAATTTGCCAATTTTTTGCCATTCTCATTAGAGTATAGTCTCTTTTTTGGGTACAGTAGACCTGACTGAAAGCTATCATTATTTTATAATGTCATATATAATTAAGGGATGGGGTGGAGGATGATCCTTTCAGATCACAGTTGGGGACTATACCTTTGATGAAACCAATAGATTGAATCAAAAAGAGAACTGGCACTGAGCTGTCATAGCGACAGTCTAGTATACATCATAGTCTCAAAATGAGGAAAGAAATCTTATGTATGTTTGCTAGACAATTGAAGAAACATGTCTAATGATGGTGTGTAAGGGTTTGGGAAAAAAACTACATAATTAAAATTCCTCAGGATAGAAGGAATATTTGATTTCCCCAAAAGTGAATGAGATTACCATTGCTGAGTCAGGACACTTAGATTCTTGTCCCACTTTCACCTCTAAATTCCCTTGAAATTTTACCCAAATCACTTCATAGACTATATTGGTATTCCCAAACTTGTTAGTCAAGTACCCTGAGGTTTTATGGAATTATTGCAAGTGTAAATGATTCCACATACACATCAAATATTCAAATATTCATAATTTTGTTCTCTATTTAATTCCATGAAAAGATATAACATGATTAAATATAATAAACAAGCAAACATACATTCAGTAAAATGGATAAATAATATACTTGGAATATATATGTATATATATATACATATGTCTATATACCTATATGTCTATATAAATATTTTTTGATATTTATAGATGCTATTATGATTAATAACAGAGAAACTCATTTAATGTTTGCAGGATTCATAGAAGTTTTTGAATAAAATATTTTCCCACTCAATGGACACTAAATAGTGCAATTGCTAGTTTATGAGAATCAATGAAATTTTTAATGTTACAAACATTCATACATTTCTTAAAATCAGCATAAGCATCACCGATATATTAGGAAGACATGTTGAGGTAGAACTTTATCTGACAACAAATTGGGAGTTTTAAGTGGACCTTTATAGGATAAGCTAGTCAAAAAAAAGTTAATATAATCATGGACTAGATTAAGAGCAGTATTGATTTCAAGAATAAGGATATAATAGCTGGATTGTATTTTGCTTTGTTCAGACCTATTCTGGAATATCATCTTCATTTTGGAGCCTTATGTTTTAGGGACAGTATTAGTAAACTGGAGAATTTTCAGAGGAGGAGGAGAATGGTATAGAGTTTGAGTCTATAACAAAAGAATATTGTTTGTAGTAAAGGAATAGGCCTCAGTACCCCATGTCTGGACCATTATAATAGTTTGCTGGTTTATTTCTCTGCCCTTGATCTCTTCACTCTAATCTATCCCTCATAGAGCTATCCAATTGATTGTTTTAAAACATGAAGTTGATCATATCCCCTCGCTATTCAATAAACTCCAGCTGTCCCTATTATATCAAGGATCAAATATAAAATTCTCTATTTGACTTTCAAAGCCCTTCTTAACTTGGTCCTTTCCTACCTTGCCAGTCTTCTTATACCTTATTCTTCTCCACTTACTCTGCAATTTAATGTCACTGGCTTCCTTGCTCTTCCTCCCTTATGACAGTATCTCCCATCTCTGAGCATATTCACTAGCTGTCCTCTGTGCCTGAAATTCTCAGTTTCTCAGTCCCTCTGTCTCTATCTGTCTCTGCCTCTCTCTCTCTCTCTCTCTCTCTCTCTCTCTCTCTCTCTCTCTCTCTCTCTCTCTCTCTCTCTCCCTCTCCCTCTTCACCTCCCCCCACTTATTTCTGCCTCCTAAATTCTCTGACTTTCTTCCTTTAGTTCTTAGCTAAAGTCCCACCTTCTACAAGAAGACATTACAAATCCTCTCTAAACTTAGTTTCTTCCCTCTATGACTACCCCAATTCATCACTTAGATAGATAGATCTTGCTTTAAATAGTTGTTTTCAATATAATATCTACCTCAGTTGCCTTGAATTTCTGAAGAGAAGGAAGTATAATACAAAGATAAGGTTAAATTTTAGAAAGAACGGGTGCAAACATAAGCAAATTGGGGAGCAAAGAATAGTTTGTCTATCATATCTATGGATAAGGGGCAGGATTGATAACCAAACAAAAGATTGAGAACATTATAGGATATAAAACAGATAATTTTGATTATCTTAAATTTAAAGGCTTTTAAACAAACAAAAGCAATGTAAACAAGATTAAAAGAAAAGTACAAAGCTAAGGAAAAACATTTACAGCAAGTAAATTTGGTAAAGACTTTATTTCTCAAATACGTATTGTGTCAAATTTACAAGAATACAAGGAATTGATTCACAATTGATGAATGGTCAAAAAATATAAACAGGCAGTTTTCAGATGAAAAATTCAAGGCTTATCTGCGATCACATGAAAAGAAGTCTCTAATTCATTCCTGATTAGATGAATGCACATTTAAAAAACTGTGAGTTATCACTTCATATCTATCAGATTTGTCAATATGACAGAAAAGGAATATAATAAATGTTGGAGAGGATGTGGCAAAATCAGGACACTAATGCATTGCTGGTGGAATTGTGAATTGATCCAACCATTCTGGAAGACTGATGTGGGACTACACTCAAAGGACTTTAAAACTGTGTATACCTTTTGATCCAGCATTATTATTATAAAATCTGTATCCCAAGGAGAATTTCAAAAATGTTAAATGTACAATAATATTGTATGATTATCTCTATCTATATAAACTATTTTTGTAGTTGCAAAGAATTGGGATCTGAGACCCGGAGGGAGAAAACTCCTCATCAATTGGAGAATGGCTCAACAAATGGTGATATGACTGTAAGGGAAAACTATGGTTCTATAAGAAATTATGAGGATGATTTATGAAAAACTTGGAAAGATGAACATGAACTGATATAAAATGAAATGAGCAGAACCAACAAAACATTGTACACAGAAACAGCAATATTATATGATGAATATTTATGAATTAGCTATTCCTAGCAATACAGTGATCCAAGGAAATCCTCAAGAACTCATGAAAAATACCATCTGCTTTCAGAGAAAGAACTGAGTCTGAATGTTGATCAAGACATACTCTATTTCACTTTTTTTCTTCACTTCTGTTTGTTCTAGTTCTCTTTCACAAAATGTCTAATATGGAAAGATTTTTATACTATTATATATGTAAAAATTGAAGAAAAATATCCAGGAGATATGAAAATCTCTTAGCAAAGACATTTATTAAGCTACTAGGGTTTGTTTTTGGTTTTTTTTTTTTTGTTTATTTGTTTTGCTTTTACATGTAGCTACATCATTGAATACATAAAATCTATATCGGGTTGCTTGCTATCTCAGGGAGAGGCAAGGGATGTAGAGAGGAAGGAAGCAAGTTTGGATCAATTTTTAAAAAGGGGTTAAAATTGTTGCCATGTAATTGAGGAAAAATAAAATATTATTAATTTTTTAAAAGTAAAGGAAAAAAAACTTTGTTTTGTTTGTATTTATTTTTTGTCTTTATTTATATCCCCAGAATTTAGCATGGTTCCTGGAACATAGCCTGCACTTAAAAAAATGCCAGTTGACTTACTGCCTAAAGGAAAAATGTTGTGTTTAACTTGAAAAAGTAGAAACTTGGTGCTTAGGAGACAGATGATACCTATCTTTAAGTTCTTGAAAGGCTGTCAGGAGAAAGCATATTTAGATTTGTACCACTTGAACCCAGAGAGAAGAATTATGAAATTCATTATGAGGTAAATGGTTTTCATTTAAGAAATATTTTTTTTTATTTTTACAGTTTTCTAAAAATAGAAGTGTCAGTTTAATGATGTGGCAGATTCACATCACAGGAGGATTTTCAAGTAATGCTATATGTGTTTCTTTGGGGGATTTTTCCCCCTATGGATTGGATTGGACTGGTTTATCACAGAAGGCATTTTCAACTCTGAAATTCTACATCCTGTGTAACACTGGACAAATCATTTAACTTCATTGTTTTCAGTTTCTGTATCTATAAAAGGAAAGGCTTAGACTACGTTGCCTCTGAGGAGTCTTCCAGCTATAGAGTCTACAATTCAATGAATTCATCTTTATATGCAAAAGGGTTGGTAAACATTCATCTGGATGATCTTTAAGGGCACTTCCAGCTGGGATATTCTGTAGTTCTAAATTAAATGTGTTTTTTTTTGGAATGTTATTACAATTAAAATATATTTTTTATCTTGGAAATCACCATAAAATTCCAATCTAGTTCTAACAATTGGCCAAATGGTAATCTGGAATAATCAGTGACATGTATAATTTTAAAATATATATATGTATATATATTTTTTTCATTTGAAGATTTAAGGTATGTTTTTGAATCAAGATGTTTCCTATAAAATCAGAATGAGCCATTTCATTTTCTACAAATGAGACCATTATGACCGGGTAGAATTTTTCAAGGCATTCATTGCAAACCATATGGGGTTGTAGAATGTCCAAAATGTGTAATGATGAGTGAAAGAACAACGTTTTTTTTTTGGAAACAGAAAGCCACATGAACATAGTAGATATTTTCTTCTTTATAGATAAGAAGTCAGAAGTAGAAATTCAGCCCTCAATAAAGTTCAGACTGTCATAGTGCTGATGTAATTTCAAAATTGTGGATCGTCTCTCCACTGATATAAGTCATATTACTCCATGTTTTAATAAGTGGGAATTCAGCATTTCATGGAAAAAATAAGTTTCATTTTCTAAAATCAAAAACACATTTATAAGGAAAATTTAGACCTGCATTGAAAAATAATGTCCTAATAATTAAAGCTATCCAATGGTAGAATATATTGGTTTCATAAATATTGAGGTACTTTTCACTAGAGGCTTCAAGAACAGAAAAGTTAACAAATTTTACAGATGCTAAAGGAGTTTGTTGTTGTTGTTCAATTATAGATTGGCTTAGATGGATAGGTGGAAAAGTGGAGTGTTAGACTTGGGACAGGAAGATCTGAATTTGAATCCTGCCAGAGATATCTAGCTGGAGTCCTATGATTCTTTGTAGTAAATAGTGTTCACAACAATTCAATATTTTTAATATCTTGCCCCTCTGGACAGTATGTCCCAGATGACAATTACATTCCACTTACATTATGAAGAAAACTTAGAACATTAGCATCATAGACTGTGAAGGTACTATATATTTCTGGACTAATAGGACTTTTAATTACTTACTGAAGGTAGTAATCGTAGCAGGAAAGTAGATACTATTGTACTGATATCTCTAGAAGTGGAATTATGGTCAGGGATGGGAAGGGAGGGGACAAGAATTTATTAAGTCACTATTATGTACTAAGTACATTCGAAATATTATCTTTTTTTGATATTTACAATAGCCATTATAGGTAGGTAGTATTATTATTCTCATTTTAAAGCTGAGACAAGTGAGATAGACAGTATAAGTGACTTGTCCAGGCTCACATAGCAAGTAAGTGTCTGAGGTCAGATTCATATTTATCTAATTTCAGCCCCAGCACTTTATCTAATGTGCCACTAAGCAGCCTCTAGCTCAGGAGTGTCAACACTGATTATAACCAGTTATAACCTTTTCAAAGTACACATAAATTAAACACTTAAACACTGTGACAGTCCGTGTCAGTTGCTTAGAAGCTGAGAAGACAAAGACAAGACTGACAAATTGCTTTGAGGGAATACTTAGCCTTCCAACTCTTGGATACATCCAGACAGCACATTAAACAATGACCACATTCCATCGACTGAGGAATGAAGGTACAGCTAAGAAAGAAATTCAGTGCAAAGGTAGGTCTACTTTCAAAGAACAAGTGTAATGAGGAATGTTTTCATAGATGGCAAATTTCAATCTATTTTAAAAGTGTCCAGTAGCTTCAGGAAAAAGCTTAGCAATGTGCATTGAGATCAGAACTTTAGTAGCCTTCCCTTAAGCAAGCACAATTTTATATCAAGAGAGTAATGGCAACTAGAGCCTATCATTGTGTTTTGTAGTACTTTCTTTTGTACTTTTGTACAAAAGTAAAATCATATATACTTTAATGACTATATTCCAACATAACTAGTTTCCTTGTAATCCTATATAGTTATTTTATTTATTTCATAAAATTTTAAAAATAAAACATTAGTGTGATTTTTCTTTAAATTTCTCAAAGAATCCTTCTTCTTCATACCACAAAAAGAGCCAGTTCATAAAAAGAGAATAGTTTTAAAAGAAAAAGAATGTCAATCAAATTTGTAAATTCAAAGAAAAAATGAAAAGTATATATTTTAGTATGTTTATATATATGTGTATATATTTATATATATGTATATTATTCTGAGAAGAGGTACAAAGGCTTTGTCTTACTGGCAAGTGGATAATCTCTCTTTCTCTCTCTTTCTCTGATACACAACACACACACACACACACACAAACACACATTAAGAATCTTTTAAACAGAGTTATAAATGACAAGAAGACTCATGCTCCTACCCATAATTTTGAGCTTTGGACTTTGAAGCCAATGGCCACTTAACAGTTATAAAATTATGTATATATAATTTCATTTAAAGTTTGGAAAAGTAAGTCCACTCTAATACTTTGGCTATTAGAGATGTGTAATAGAAGTGATTGACTATGATTTCAGCATGCATCCTTGGCCAGAAAATATTGATATGAATGCAGATGCCCTATATTATAGTTCTATGTGCCTAAACACATGGTTCTCCCCATATATTGGATGACAAGGATCTATGGAGCACAGGTATCCAGGTAACTAATAGTAAGAAAATTTATCTATAAGTATAGGGCTCCCGCATAACTGTGTACTTCTGGAATATATAAATTAGCATTAGTCTACAGGAAAAGATTATTGGCAATGAGTGATTCACATTCTACTAAAATTATAATGGGGCAAGAAATTATCAGTGTGACCTTAAAGGAACTAAATCTTTATTTACTGCTGATTAAATGGAAGAGGCAGGAATGCACAAAGGAGTAATGTAATAATCCCAAACTGGTTCAAAATAAAATATAAGAATACAATGGTGGCTAGTGAAGGCTTGTTATCCTAATGCCATTAAAGCATTTCTTATTCATTTTATTTTTTTAGAAAATTTTATTTAGTCAATTTAAAACATTATTGGTTGGTTACAAGAATCATATTCTTTCCCTCCCTCCCCTTCCCCTCCCCTTCCCAAAGCCAACCCGCAATTCCACTGGGTTTTACATGTGTCCTTGATCAGAACCTATTTCCATGGTGTTGATGTTTGCACTAGGATGTTCATTTAAAGTCTATATCCCCAATCATATCACCTCGACCCATGTAATCAAGCAATTGCTTTTCTTCAGTGTTTCTGCTCCCACAGTTCTTCCTATGTGCTATGTGGATATGCTATGTGGATAGCATTCTTTCTCATAAGTCCCTCAGAATTGTCCTGGATCATTGCATTGCTGGCAGTAGAGAAGTCCATTACATTTGATTGTACCACAGTGTATCAGTCTCTGTGTACAATGTTCTCCTGGTTCTGCTCCTCTCACTCTGGTTCAATTCCTGAAGGTCATTCCATCCTTGTTCATTTTAGACAATTAGGGGAAGAGAGAATTAAAAATGTTAAAGAAGAGATTATTTGGTCACAAGATCACATATGTAATGAGTATGAAATCTATACTTAATGCCTTGAAGAGAAAAGTAATTTCCTTATTTAGTGCTCTAGCAATTAAACTATCAAGTGATTACATCACAAACTAGAGAAAAATAATAGAATTTATCCAGAGGAAGAAATGACCAATATTATTAGGAGAATAATGAAAAAAGATGGGCAAAATGGGTAAGGGGTCAGTGCTTAAGATACTATATATGAAGCTATACTACAAAGCAATAATCACCAAAATGGTTTAATACTTTACTGGTTTGTGACTAGAGTCCATCAGTGGAATAGAGTAGGTACAAAATACACAAAAAGCAAACATACTGTAGCAGAATGTCTAATAAAACTAAAACCTCTATTTTGGAGAAAAACACTATTTGACAAAAAAGTACTGGGAAAACTGAATAACTGGTAGAAATTAAGTTTAGACCAACATCTCACACCACATAGCAAGAGAAGTTCTAAATGTGTATATTACTTAGATATAGAAGTTCATATAATAAACAAGTTAGAGATGTAATTAAGGCAATTATGAATAGAAAATGAGTTTATTCTCAAAAAATAAAGATTACAGTAAATTAAATGAAAAATTTTTATTAGATAAAATTGAAAAATTTTGCATAAACAATTTAACTTAAAATGGAAAGAATTACATGGAAAAAGCTTTGCAATACTTTTCTGAAAAGTCTTTACTATATAAGATATATAAAAATCTGGGCCATGATCTGACATGAAAGTCTTCAAGAGATACAGAGACAATTCTCAGAGGAAGAAATACAGTTTGTCAATAGACACATGATAAAATGTGGCAAATCATTAATAATTAGTAAATACATATTAAAATACCTCAGAGGTTCTACTTTACCCATATATAGTTAATAAAAAGGACAGAAGGGAAAATTAAAGGCTTTAAAGAGATAGGTTAAAACAGATACCATAATGGAACAGGAATGGAACAACCATTATGGAAAACAATTTGAAATTATATCCAGAAAATCACTAAATTGTATAACTTTTGATTTGGGTCTTTTTTTTTTCCCAAAAAAAAGATAAAAGAAAAAGTGAAAAAACCTATAAGCATAGAAATATTTAAAGCAGATCTTTCAGAATTGACAAAGAAAAGGAAGAGAAACTGGTGACCATCAAATCAGAATGGCTTAAGGAATTATGATATACAACTATGTGAGAATAAATTAGACTATAAGAAACAAAAGGGACAATTTTGGAGAAATATGGAAATACTTCCCTGAATTTATTCTGAGTGAAGTGAGCAGAATGTGGAAAATTGTTAAATAATAAAAAACCCACTGTTAAGATAAAGACATACATGCATACATACATAATACATGTACATGTATATATACTCATGCATATATAATCAGTGGGATGACAAATTATAATTCCAGAGAATTTGAAATCAAATGTGCCATTCATCAGTGAGGTGATGAAATCAAAGTGTACCCTAAAGCCTGTATTTTCTGATATGGACAATGTGGGGAATTTGTTTTACTCAACTAAAGATTTTTAATGTGAGGATTTTGTTTTTCTTTAATTTTGGGAAGAGTACGAAAAATTTAGGAGAATCGCAGAGTTACCAAATATGGAGAAATTTTAAAAAATAAAAAATAATGTCACTGTAACATTTTTAAAAACTCAAAAGAAAATAAAAGGAAGGTCAATATGACAACCACAACAGCTTTGAAAATAATGCAATGAATTCATACGTACTTGAAGGGAGACATTCATTAAATGTTGCAGATTTCTCTTTGAATTTGCAATCTTCTTTTTCTGTATTGCCTTTTTAATACTAAATTACTCATCTTATTTCATGTTTGTTGTTTGGATATTTTTCAGAAAGTTAAATCAAAAGGATCAGTTTGAAAGGAACAGAAAATAAAAGATAAGCCTGGAAAGGTAATTTGGATTCAGGTTTAAAGGGTTTTAAAGGTCAAATGGAGGAGTTTGTATTTAATCCTTGATATAATAATGAAATGCTGAAGCTTATGAAATGGAGGGGAGTTATATGGTTTTACCTGTGCTTTGGGAATATCATGTTGGCAGTTGTGTGGGGGATAGATTAGAGAAGGTGGATACTTAAGGATAGGATGCTAGTTAGGTTGTAATTCTATGAATCAGGAAACTAATAATTCTGGTAAGAAGTATTGAAGCCTGACAGGGTAGGTTTAGGTGAACGGAAATGTGTTTAGAGCCTAGAAAAGTCATTGTTATATTTTCACAACCGACTGAATATGGAGGTTGAGATAGTAAAGAGTCAAATATGATTATGAGGGTCATAATCTTGTAATAATTCATGGTAACTGAGGATTGGAAAATGAATAGGGAAATATGAGTTTTGTTTTTCATGTGCTAAGTGTGAGAGCCAATAGGGCTTTCATTTTGAAATACAGAATACCAGAGATATTAACCAATATATTAGTGATCATTAGATATGAACACGAATTTGTCAAAAGGAAAATAAATCAGAATATCAACATAAATAAACTGTTAGAAATACTAATAATATGAAAAATACAAATTAAACATGTTGAAATTTTACCTCACACCCATCAATATAGCAAACATGACCATATGAAATTTAAATATTGGAGTTCAAATGAGCAAACATGAACAAAGATGAAATTTTAAATGTTGGAGTTTAGGGATAATATTTTAATTATGGACCTGTCAACTGATATAACTTCTCAAAAACAACTTTAAACTATATTATAAAATGAACTAGATTTTTATATGTTTTTTTTTTCTAATTATATCATTATTTGTCACATATTCCCCCAAAAGTCAGTGATAATGGGAAAAGACCCAATAAAAACAAGGATATTTAGAAAAACATTTTTTTTTCTGTGGTAGCAAAAATAGAAACAAGACAGGGGCCCATGAAATGAAAAGTGATTGGTTAAATTTTGTTACATGGTTGTAGTGAAATCTTTTTGCATTATTAGAAATGTAAAACAAATTAAAAAAAAAACAAGAATTCAGAGCAACTCATGAAGCTTTATTCATCAACAGTTCTCAAAATTTGACCTAGGAAACATTTAGAATACTCAAGACTTTTACATTTGTTTCAGGAGGTAAAAACAGAATATGAAGACATTTAATTTCTAATATGTTAGATTGTCATTTGTCCTTATTGCTCAAATTTGTTACAAGGTAGAACTCTGGACAAAGACTGGTATAGGAACTAAAGTTTGTTGTTGTAGAACAATGTCATGACACACACTAATGCTTCTCAGAGTGAGAATGAACATTATTGGATAAATTACTGTGAGACTTTATGCTGTTTGGAGAAATAGCATAGATTTAATGCAGAATTCAATATTTGATGTATTTTGTGCTTGTATTTTTTCTGATTGCCAATCACATATACATAAATTCATATTTTCTGTGACCCCATAAAACAAGGTCCTACTGTACATAAATATATATCTGAGTGCCTATGTTTAATTTCCAGCAGAATATAAGCTCTTAGGAAACAGAGAAGACTTTTTTTGGAGGGGAGGTATCATTTTCCCAACAATAAGCAGTGCCTTCCACATAGAAGTTATTTAATAAATGCTTATTTTATTATACTCTTTAATTTGTGTAGCACTTGTATTTCCTCACCCAACTACATTATATTGTAAATTTCTTAAGGACTGACCATATCATTCCTTTGATCTCATTATCTTCTTCCACTTGTTATTATAATAAAATACAAAACTTTTCATTTATGATTTAGATCTTTTTAAACTTTGGCTCCATGATATTTTTTCAATATAATTTCACAATAATAGAAAAGCACAAATGAAGTTAAAATAAAGGTCTAGTGTAGAATTTATTTCTCGCTAGCTGAAGTAAAAAAAAAAAAGGAAGGAGTTGTAGTCATGATCTTAAGACAAAGCAAAAGAAAAAAGAAAAGAAAAGAAAAGACATTCAGGAAAACTACATTTCACTAAATTACATTTGGATCTATAAGGAACTGAGCTAAATTGTTAAAAAATATGAGCCATTTCCCAATTGGTGAATGATCAAGGAATATTGTCAAGAAGTGATCAGAAGAAGTCAAAGTTATCCATAATAATATGAAAAATGTTTTAAATAAATATTGATTAAAGAAAGACAAGTTGAAACAACTACAGCATACTCTCATATCTACCAGAAATTTAAAAATGCTTAAGGAGATGAGGAAAATATGTCTATTGATAAACTCTTGGTGGAGTAGGAAATTGGTGCATCCATTCTGAAAAGCAGTCTGGAACTATGCACAAAGAGGATATAAAACTACATATATACCCTTTGTTTTATTCCAGAAACTGAATTATTATATCTAGACTTCAAAGAGATGAAAGAGAAAAAAATAGACTTATTTTTACAAATGTCTCTATAGAATCTCTTTTTTGGTACCAAATAATTGGAAAATGGGGGAATGCTTATCTTTTGAATATCTGAACAGGTTTTGGCATATGATAGAGTACTGTTGTGCTATAAGAAATGACACGGAAATGAGGTTTCAGAAAAACCTGGCAAGATATTATTTGAACTGATGCAAAGTGAAATGAGAACTAGGAAATCATTGTGCACAGTAACAACCATGTTGTAATGATGATCAACTTTGAAAAACTTGGATACTCTGATTAATATAATGATCTAAATCAATTTCAAAGAAATTCTGATGAAAAAAAAGCCATTTACTTCCAGAGAAATAATTGAACTCTCACTACAAATTGAAATATAGTTTTCTCACCTTCTTCAGTTTTGTTTTGTTTTGCAATATTGCTAACATGGAAATATTTTTGCATGATTTCACATATTATAATTAATATAAATTAGTTTAACTTCTTAGTGGGTAGGGAAAGATGTGGAAAAGAGGGAGAAAATATGGAACTCAAAATTTTAAAAGGAAAGAAATTTTAAATGAATAAAAATAATTTTGGAAAAATAAAATTAATAAATTAAAAATATACAAACTCCTCCTCCTAGCAAGAGAGAGAAGAGACAGAAAGAGATAGACAGAGAGATGGAGAGATCCAGAAAAGGGCATTATATCTCACACATATATTATAGGTTTTTAAAATTTAATTAAATAAAAATGTGAACCCAAACCTAGAGAATAGCCTGACAACCCATCTTCCTTACTTCAGAAACCAGTTTCCTATTTCATAAGTCACAGTATAAAAGGAAACAACAACTACATGTCATTGGAAACATCCTTAGAAAATATTGTATTGTTAGTACTTGATCTTGACATAACAATATCCATTTGCCTTCTTTCTAAAGACCACAGAGAACCATCAATGAACTTGAAATGAACTTCACTGAGACGTAAAGGAAACACACTAGATTTTCATCAACCTCTACAGAGTTGATTTTATTTCCCTGCCAACATTACCTGCAAAGGGCAGGTTAGTGACTGTGCAGTAAGCAAATGTCTGACTGAAAGAAAGAGGTGAGGGCAGACCCCTTTAGGTCAGAAATAAGGTATGAATGTCACAAAGCTGAAATGAGGCAAGAGGAAAAGAAAAAAAAGATCAGCTTTCCTCTTTAACAGCCACATAAAAAATAGAATTTTTACAGTTCAGATGCAGGGAGGAGATTTTGTTCAGAAATCACAGTATGAATCAAAGCAAAATTGCCAAGAGATTTTAATCACAAAAGTATAAAAATAAAATGAAAACAATGCCTCATTACCTCAAATCCTTTGAAGCTCAAATCTTTAATGGAAATGAAAATTCATTGATTCTGATATTCCCATCATTGATGCAGATTGTAACCTATTTCAGCCTGTGCATCTTGAGCAGATTTTGCCTATGTTCCCCAATAAGTTTAGACTAAATGTGATAAAGATCTTCCTCACTTTCTATTGAAATCCCCAAAATGCTTCTCTTTCTCTATCATAATTTTCTCCTTTATTCTTATTCATTAAAGTTCCTCATTTGCTATATATGTATATATATATATATATACATATATACATACCTATTTCTCCCTTGTCCTCTGTGTGATATTTTAAAATTTGTAGTAATAATTTAAATATTTATATTTAATTGTTATTTAAATTTAATTTAAATTGATATTTAATTAAATATTCATGTCTTTTCAGGAGTTTAGTCTTATTTCATTTAATACATTTCTATTCTTAGAGTTTCATTTCTATTTTAACTACATGAAATTTTTGCCTCCAAAAAAGAATAAATGGAAATACAGTGTCATGAAAATATTCATAAATTTCTCATAGGAATGGAAGGACTTCACACAAAGATGTGATTAAGTACTTAGGAAACCAATGTATATATTTTTCAATTGTTTTCATCATGTCTGACTCTTTGTGACCCCATTCAGGGTTTTCTTGACAGAGATATTGGAGTGACTTCCCATTTTCTTTTCCAGTCCATTTTACAGATTATGAAAATGGAGGCAAACACTGAGATACTGACCTGCCCTTTTGTCTCTGTGTATCTGTGAAGGCCTTTTGGGCCTCATTCCTGGAATAAACTATTCTATATGGCTTATTAATAATATTTCCTTATTTTTCAAGGCACAGTTCAAATGATGTTTTTTCCTCCCACAAATCTAACCTAGTGTTACTTTCCTTAACTCTTTAGCATTTTTCTCCTTTCTAGTTTTTTTATAGAATTGTGGATCTCTCCTGGACCTCATCATAGAAGAGACTATTGCATTTGTCTCTGTATCTCTAGAGATTAATAAGTAATAAATACATGTTAAATTGAATTGAATAATGCATAAATCTTTTAAAGATGATCAGATCTGTAAGGATAAGGGCTATGAGATATATATACACCCATATATATATACATACATACATATATATATATATATATATATATATGCTTCTTCCCATCTTTGCATCTCCAGCTGTACTTTTCACATTAGACAAAATTAATATCAATGTATTTTGTCATAAATCATGGCCCTGGGATTAGAAAAGACCTTCAAGTTCATCTCACGCCACCCTTTCATTTGATTTGAATCAAATTAAAAGAGCAAGTTGGATTGATTTTTTCATGGAATTGACTGTTCATTTTTGTATTATGTATATAGAGGCTTCAAGTCACTGAAATGGACAGAAATGATTTTCAATTTATGATTGTAAAACTCTATGTCAAATAGCAATGAGAAAAATTCACCACATAGAACTCAGCATTGTACACATGCCCAATTATAATCCCATCAGAGCATCCTGTGTTTTTTCAAGCATAATAGGGCATGAGGAGACCATAACAAGTACTAGAAAATATCCATTATGATGTCCTAAGGATAGTGTGTAAGTTGGGTAGGCTGTTTATAGTCCTTTGGGGGAATGATTAGTGCAGCAAACAGGCGGTATACTGTTGAAAACACAACCTATTACCACCCAGGGCTACCTTAAAATGATAGGACTCTGGAAATGCACAAAAAACCTTCTTACAGAAGAAAAAAAAAACATTAATGTTAGATTTAGTACAATGGGAACACATCAAGATAATACAAACTTTACAACTTTTCCTTTCTTTACTCAGTTATTTTGAATAGGTGCTATCTAGTCACCAAGAAGAAGGAACCCGAATGTTCACACATCAAATACAGATGTACTTTAGGTTTATTCAGAGATCTACTAATGTTCTACTAAATGCATAGTTTATGTAAATCCACAATATACTGCGCAATTTTGTAGACAAAGCAAGATTAAAATTTGGATATCAACTCAGGAAATTCTTCAAAATAGCCCACATTACCACCTTTCCCAAACTAATAAAATCAAGTTCTGCCCTGTGGGCAATTGGTCCTTTTTCCCTCCATCTATTTTCTTTCTTTCTTTTTCTTTTTGACATAAAAAATATAGGAAAGAAATTGCATTTTCTTCCCAATTGCCTACCCTTGTCAATTTTGCTACCAGCAACAATTACCTCTTCATACTATCCTGAATCAGCCTGAGGGACCACATTTCCACACCACCAAACGATAGAAGCAACTGCTCCTCCAGTCCACAGCTGAACCTAATAAAAGTGTTCATGTCAGAGCCTGCCAAGTTGCTTCCCAGGAATGCCACTTGCTCAGAATCCTTCTACTCTCACCATGGATGTGGCATTTCACTCTTTTCCCCATGCAGAACTGTGCCATCTGCTAATAGGCCAAACTACACCACATGCTAGGTGACATTTTCCTTTAAATTCATTTTTGTCTGGCATAGATAGATAGATAGATAGATGGATGAATAGATAGATAGATAGATAGATAGATAGATAGATAGATAGATAGATAGATAGATAGATGGATGGATGGATAGATAGATAGATAGATAGATAGATAGATAGATAGATAGATAGATAGATAGATAGATAGATAGTCTAACATGTGTGTATGTGTCCAAAAAACTATTTCTTCAGGAGGTAAAAAGCAAAAAAGACTCCAAACTCAACAACAATGCCCTGATCTCCAGCTCCTTGCTATTTATTATACCCTGCCTCTGCATTTGAGCAGTAGGTGAGTAATTTATGGGCAAGCATTGGTAGAAATAAGTTTGTAGTTATGTAATAAAAAGCTCTGAGCTCTGCTACTCTAATAAACTGAGAAGTAACTATGGAGCTGAATAAAAAAAAGAAAGGAAGGAAGAAAAAAGGAATGAGTCATTAAATCAATAACACTGAGGTCCGATGGAGCTGTGCTGAAGTCAATAATATCATAAAGTTTTATACTGACTCGAGCACAGGAACGTGTTGTTATCTGTGGTGAATGATGACAAAAAAAAAATTTAGATCTGATGCTTTTGAAAGAATGGGGTAAAGATGTTTATGCTTTGGGGAGGCTTTAAGACCGTGGGTCCTTTGTAAAGAGGGGGACAGTTTTTTTTTCACATATCATAGATGGGAATTGTCTTACACTGAATCAGTGAAAATTCAATGAAATTCAGGGCATCCATTAAAACAGGCATGGGTTGACCCTAATCTCTAATTTGGATACAAAATACTTATGTAAAGAAACAAACTTTTTGTTGGGCCTTTTATAGACTTCTCTCTAGGGTGAAAGACACTCTAGGATCAGAAATATTTTTCCTCTCTTGAGTATATGTATATGTATATGTATATATGCATATACATCTAAATGTATATACATATATGTATGTATGTATATATTATACCTTTCCTCTCATCATAATGTTAGTGTTTCTTTTTCTTTTTCATTTTTTTACCGGTCATTTCTCCAACTAGATTATAAACTCAAGAAGGGTCAAATCAGAATATGGAAAACATGACTATACAATAGTCCATACCTAGGTAAGAATAAATCTTTGTTTCAATACTATAAGTAGTGCTGCTGATAGTGATAGTGTGGTAGTGGTAGTAGTGATGCTGATAGTAGCAGGAGAAATAATAGTTGTATTAATGGTTATTGTAGTGTTGGTGGTAATAGTAGTGGTCATAGTGATAGTGATGGTGGTAGTAATAATGTCTTTAACTGGAATCATAGGTTGATGTTTTGGCTTGCTCATGAATTAAACTTAAGTGAGGCAGAATTATTATGCACAAAATTATCAGCTTCACTCTCTCTTCTAGTCATTAACTTTCAATAATAAAACAAAAGTTAGGATGACTGGTGATAACTCAGGATGCAATGGATAACCTGTCAATACTGATGTCAATGTTGATGTCAATATCTATGTGGGTTTTAAATATAGATTTATTAGATTATATATGTAATAAGAAATGTATGATATGTACACAGGTTATATTATGTTTATATATCATTTCAAGTTTGTTACTAATTTAACAAATCTAATGCATATATCTCACCTGAAAGAAAAAAACAAAACAAAACAAAACCTACAAAGAGACTCTGAGTGCTTCACAGTGCCTACATCATTCCCCTTCATGGCTACTGGAACAAATAGTTTTCATCCCTCCATTTAACCAAGGAAAGTCTTCACATTCTTTGGGTAGATATCCCTTTTACTCACTGATGATGTCAAGCCTATTATTACTCTCATTCTGGTTTAGTCCATCTGCCAAGACAGTTTTAACAAGGTGTGGCTGTTGTCCAAGCTATGCTTTCTTAGAGTAGTAACAATGGTGTTGGTAGTAGTAGTAGTAGTAGTAGTAGTAGTAGTAGTAGTAGTAGTAGTAGTAGTAGTAGTAGTAGTTGTAGTAGTAGTGGTGGTGGTGGTGGTGATGGTATCATAGGAAGAGGAGGAGGAGGGTTAGGGGTAGTAATAATAGGGCAAATAGTAAGAGGAGGAATGGTTGTGGTAGTAGTAGGAGGAGAAAGAAGAGAAAGGAAAGAAAGAGGAAAAGAAAGAGGAACTAAACCCACATGCATTTATTTTCAGTATCTGCCTAATGCTTACAAACTATCAATGTGTCCCCTGTTCTGAAAAGTTCCTTCCTCTTTCTACTTCTGGTAACTATGGTCCATATCTCTTCTTTTTTTTTTATAAAGTGACTGTATTTATATATTTGCTTTAACATCACCTATATAATTTATCAATGTATCTCTCTCAACACACCTTCCCAGGAAGCCATCTCTAAAAATGTTTTTAAAGAGGGAGAAAGGGAGAGAATTCTAGAAAACTAACACATTCTTCAAAATCTGATGTTGCACACAAAATCCCAAACCCATAATTCCCTTCATTTAAAATATTTTAATTTATTATTATTCTTAGGATTCTTTTTGAATTTTGAGTTGCCAATTCTCTCCTCCCTCCCACACTCACCACACCCACTGAGAAAACAAACAATATATCAATTATATATGTGAAATCATGCAAAACTTATTTCCATATTAACCATATTTCAAAAGATCTATGACAAATAAAGTGAGAAAATTATACTTCAAATTGCAGATAGAGTTTATCAGTTCTCTCTCTGTAGATGGATAGCACATTACATTGCTCTTATTGTGTACAATGATATACAATTTCTTCTCACTTCACTTTGCATCCGTTCAAATAGGTCAGTTCATTTTTTGTCTGAAATCAATCCCCTCCTCATTTCTTATAGAATAATAGTACTCTGCCACAATCATATGCAACCCCTTGTTCAGCCATTCCCCAATTGATGAGCATCCCCTCCAGTTCATGGTAGCGATGGTGATGGTGATTAAGGTGGTGGTGGTGGTAGTAGTAGTAATAGTAGTTGTAGTAGTAGTAGTAGTAGTAGTAGTAGTAGTAGTAGTAGTAGTAGTGGTAGTAGTAGTAGTAGTAGTAGTACAAGTAGTGGGGATGGTGGTAGTAATAATAGGAGGAGGAGTAGTTGCAGTAATAATGAAAATAATAGAGTACTATCAGCAGCAAGCAGCAGCTATAACAATAGCAGTAGTAATAGGAGTAGTTACAATAGATGTAATAGTAATAATCTGATACATATATAAGTAAATGATGCAAAATTATGATTTTAATGATAAATTACAAATTAGAGACTCAGTTACTACAGAAAAAAATTGTATACTTGAGAGTTACTACCTAACTGACAGAGCAGGAAGCATACTGGATTAGGAATCAGAGGATCAGAGGATCAAATATATATATATATATATATATATATATATATATATATATATAGAGAGAGAGAGAGAGAGAGAGAGAGAGAGAGAGAGAGGTAACTTGCTCCAATATCTCAAAGATCAGTTGTTTCTTCAGTATAGGACAGTAATGGCAAACCTCTGGCATGGCTGCCAAAGATGGCACATTCACTGCTGCTAATTTCCCTCTCTCCAACCCACCTAAAGACATTTTATTCACATTACTTTTGTGAACCTTGAATTTAGCTCTCCCCTGATTGTAACTATGAAGGTACTTAGCTCTTCCTTGATTGTGAAGACTGAATTGTAATCTTCTATTTGTTGATTTAATCCCCAGAAATGTAAGCACAGTACTTGAAGTTGAATGGGAAGATCTGCCCATGTTAGATCTGATCACACGGTGTAAATCTCCCATTTAATCATGAGGTGGGAGTTCTGTGACCTACATGTGCAATAGTGGGTAAGGAATTAGAATCAACTAATTGCCTTCTGGGCAGTCCTAGAGCAGAGCGTCTGCTGTGATTGGTAGACCATGGAAGGAATTCAGGAATGGAAGAACTCTGACTCAGAGTTGGACTGGAGAACAGACACTTGAGGAGGGACTGGATAAGAACTCCGCCCTGGAGGAGCTTATACAGGAGACCTCATAGTGATTTCCTTTTAGATGGTCATCATTGGTGGGTGAAAGACTGACTTAGTGACCCCGCCTTTCTGGAGGTGTAAAGCCTCCAGAAAAGGCCCATCCTCTTGATAGTCTCTTCCACTGGCTGGGGCTTAGAATTTCTAACTGGTATCAGAGGAAGCCAGAGATCTATCCCTCTCTCTCCCCTTTTCTCTCTTCCGTAATATCTTCCCTCTATTGTAAATAAACTACCATAAATTCCATTTACTTTAGTAATTCATTTTGGGATTTAGAAATTAAATCCCTGGAGACTGCATATATAAATATTCAGAGTCCAACCACAAATTAAATTTAACATCTTCCCCCTTCTACCCAGTAGCCCAATGAGAGTTCTTCCTCCCTCCCTTGTGTGGGAAAAGGGGGGTGGGACACACACACACATACACACACACATATACACACACATACACACACACATATATATTTATAATAAAAAATGCAATGAGGAGGCAGGAAACAATTGGCAAATGACACAACACTTTTTAAATAATATATGTTAGAGACCTCAGTTACTTCAAAAGGGGAATTTATATCCTTGAGAGTTAGTTAACATGATAGAGTTGAAAGAATACTGCATTAGGAACCAAGGAATCTAAATTCTCATTCATATACATTCATGTATATATACATGTACTGGGCAAGTAATTTAACCTTATTTGCCTCAATTTCCTTATCTGTAAAATGAGTAAAAAATAGAGAAAGAAATTGCAAGCCACTCCAGTATCTTTGCTAAAAAATTCCCCAAATGGTGTTACTAAGAGTTGAACACAAGTAAAATTTCCTGAATACCAATAACAGATTATTGTTGCCTTAATTGTTTGTCAGGAATCTACTAATTGATCTGAAACCAATGAATACAGTAACATAATATAGTAGGAAAACATTGGGGTGGATCTCCAGGACAAACAACAACAACAACAACTAGGATCACTCAATATCCCTTAGCAAGTGATTGGAACTTCAGGATAATGAACAAAGATATGTCTGGAACAGAGTCATTTACTATATAAGAAAAGAGTCAACAAAAAATGATGAAATGCAAGTGGATATTTCAATTCAAGCATGTATGGAAAGCCAGTGGAATTTTGCAGTGACTAGCAAGCTGTGAGCTATAATTACTTTTCTGCCAATGCCAAATAACAGCTCTGAAGATATAAAGTAGAGCTGGTTTCAATGATGGAGGTAAAAGTGAACTGTTTGGAGAGATATCTGTCTACCTTACAATAACTTATTCAAGATGTGGTTCAACATGTTGATTCTTAGCTGGTATAACATATTGTTTACTGTTGTAACAAATAAAAAGGGTGGTATGCCCAGAGGCATAATCATTTATTAATAAAATGAGAGAGAGAGAGAGAGAGAGAGAGAGAGAGAGAGAGAGAGAGAGAGAGAGAGAGAGAGAGAGAGAGAGAGAGAGAGATCAGAACAAATAGAACTGATTCTTCATTTGGCTGGCCAAGGCCCTGTCTCTATTCCAGCAAGGAAGCTCACCATAGATCAACAGTGGGAGTCAAAAAAGAGCCCTAGCACACTCCCCTCCCTTAAAAGTCTCTCCCAGTCCACTTGCTTTCACATGTTATGTTGATATAGCAAAATGCTTCTGGATTTCCCCCCTTCATTAAGGACTCCCATGGGACACTAGCTCTGTGTCATTGTCACCAACCTTAATTGCTGACTCTCATGCTGACCCCAGGGGATGCCAAGGCTTTTAAACTGTCTTTGTGGTCAAGGTCCCCTAAATAGCTTCCTTCACACACTGTTGTTGCTGCTGTTATTGTTATAAGAGAGAGCATACAGTGAGGTGGGGTGGATATTTGAAAAAATATATAGTTATATAAATAAAAATGAAGACATAAATAAAACAGAACATGGTGTCTGAGAATGTGATTTAAATTGAGGGAACATGTATGAACCTAAAGCGGGATGGCAAAAAAATGATCTTTACCTGGGTATATATTAATCTATCAAAATCTCTTTAAACTGAAAATTGAACAGGAGGGAGAAATCTGCCATTTTGAATGTTTTTCTCTCTGTTTCCAGATCTCTCTCATACAGTTTATAAAAGTGAACATCCAATCATGCCATTCTCTGCTCAATTATTTCCAATAACTTTCTGCTGTCTCTAGGAGCAAATATAAAATTCTCTCATTTGTATTCAAAATATTTAAAAACTTAGCCCTTTCCTATCATCTCTATAATATTTATTTTGAAAGAAGATGGGGAGTTTGGAAAAACAGGGGATAAGGTAGGTTTGTAGCATGGTATGGAGGAGTTGAGGGGAGAGAGGGAATATTGCTTGGTGATGCAAAGGAGAGAGATGGCCCTGCTGAGAGGAAGCATCAGGGGTCCAATATGGTGTTTGTAAAGGGTGAATATTATGGTTGAGACTGAAAAAAAATCTACATTTAAATGGTACATTCAAAATAATTCAATCAACCTTCAGTTCAATCAACCACACCCTAAGGTTCATTCTTGATCTCTATGTAATATAGGTTTTCTGGCATCTTTCTGCAATAGTTCATTCTCTGGATTTAGGAGTTAGAAAGGTTCTTCCTTGAGGATCTTTCTTGAACAAAAAAAAAATTTCAAAATCTTGGATTTTTATTAAAATGCAGTCCCCCCTGAAGTGGGTGTTAAAAAAAAAAAACATCCAGTCCAACTCAGGATGAATTGCTGAGTTATGGGGGTGTATGAGTCAGTTATTAAAAGAATTCAAAAACAATAAAAACAAAACTAACAAAAAACAAAACAAAAAATATATAAAGTGAAAAAATATGGAAGAAAGTTAAACTTTTAGGAAAAAGGGAAGAAAGAAAAAAAATTCAAAATCAGAATCAAAACACCAAAATCTATGTATATAAAATATTGAGTAAACAAGAATAAATTCATAATGGGCCCTTGTACAGGTCCAATTTAAAGTAATTTCTATCCCACAAGTCTGTAGGAGAGAATGCATTAATATTTCACTTGCACATTTGCAGCCAAGAATACAGGAAGTTGCCATACTATAAGAAGGAAAGAAACTAGAATTCAGTTTTGATAGGGAAGTGTCATTCCCTGGTCTGATTTTTAATCATTCTCAGGGATATAGGGAGCCAGCATGATAGTCAAATTTTGGTACTTGTATGAGTACTTCATAAAAAGTGTAAATACAAGGAAGTCCTACAACAACGTATGTCAAGCATCACAACCTCGAGTCCACATTAGTATTTCCTGTGTGCTGTTTTTGGCACTATTCAGGTTAAGTCTGTGCTCCTTGTTTTTATCTCATTTCCTGGAATCAGACACAAACATTAATCATAGTCCCATAACATTTTATCAATAAATGGCAGGTTCCCATAGTTTAAAGCGTTGGGGTAGGTATTGATATTATAGCAAGTATATATATATATATATATGTATATATATATATATACATATATATATATGTATGTAAAACTTATATTACTGCAGAGAGAGAACAAACATTTAATTGTATGTACCTTTAGTACAAGAGATGAGGAAAAGGGGAAAAATCAAATATTCTAATCAAAAGAAAAGCAATAATAAAAAATAAGGGAAAAAGAAGAAAAAATCAGGAATTCACTGTGTTCTTGAAAAACAGCATCCACTTTTCAATGGATTATTATCTTCAATGCATGTGATAGGATACAGTCAATCAGTCTCAACAGAAGATGCTCTCTTTATATGTGAGCAATGAATCCAAGAGTCCTTCCCTCCAATCTTTAAAGATGTTGGAGTAGTTAACAATATTTGGAATGGTCCTTCACAGGAAGGCTGAGTTGCTCCAGTACGCTGGAAATTCTTAATATATACCTTGTCTCCTGGGTTCAGGTTTTGAAGTGAAAAGTCCAATGTTCCAGCTTGTATTACAGCTCCGGATTCATGGAGTTCATGCAGTTTGTGCTGTAATTCATGTATATAGGAAGCAATGGTAGTATCTCCCCATAATAGTGATATATATGCCGGGGAGAAAGGCTTAGTGTAAATAGGTGGATGTCCAAAAAGCATCTCAAATGGTGAGATGTGTAGGTCTCCTCTAGGCCTGCTTTTAAGATAAAATAGGGCCAGAGGGAGAATTTCAGGCCATTTTAAATGGGTCTCAGTGCATAATTTGACTATCATAGTTTTAAGTTCTTTATTCATCCTTTCAACTTGGCCTGAGCTCTGGAGATGATGTGGAACATGGAATTTGGGAGTTATCCCCAAGCAAGAATATATTTGATTTAAGACAGAATCAGTAAAATGGCTTCCTCTATCTGAATCAATACATGCTGGCAGGCCAAAGCTAGGAATAATTTCTTTTAAAAGCACCTTAGCAACAAAAGCTGCTGTGGCTCGGGCTGTAGGAAATGCTTCTGGCCATCTGGTCAGTTGGTCTACTATGACCAAACAAAATTTGTATTGTCCAGCCTTTGGCATTGTTATGAAATCTATCTGTAGGTGCTCAAAAGGAGTGTAAGCCAGAGGATGCCAACCAAAAGCTTTGACACTAAAGACATGTTGGTTGTATGCCTGGCAGATAGAGCAGGCTGAACAAACTTTAGAGGCTATGGTAGTTATACCGGGGGCTATCCATACTCTATTAACAGAGTTCACGATGCCCTGGGTATCAAATTGACCATTTCTATGAACAGATTGGCAAATTTGGTGATAGAAACTTCTAGGGAGCAGGAGTTTCCCTTCAGAAGACACCCATACTCCATTAATCTGTTTTGCTTTAAATTTTCATTTCCATTTTTCCACTTCCTTTTCATTATAGGAAAGTGATAAATTTAAATCATCAGTGGTTGTTAATGTTAAAATTAATCCAGGTCCTTTTATGGCTGCTAGCTTTGCAGCTGCATCTGCTCAGTCATTTCCCCTAGAGACAGGGTCAGTGCCACCTCTATGGGCAGAGCAATGAACTACAGCTAGGGCTTTAGGCAGTTTGAGAGCAGAAAGAACTTCATTAATAATTTCTGCATTAGCTACAGATTTTCCAGGTGAGGTTAAAAATCCTCTCTGGAGCCATAGCATCCCAACTGAGTGACAAATGCCAAAAACATATGTAGAATCCACATAAATTGTTGCCTTTTTTCCCTTGGCAATTATACAAACATGTTTCAGAGCTATGAGTTCTGCCCCTTGAGCACTAATGTTATAGGGTAGTGAAGCTGACCACTCAGTGGCAAATTCTGTGACTACAGCAGTTCCAGTGTAATGTATGCCATCCCTCATAAAAGAAGAACCATCAGTAAATAAAATCAGATCTGAGTTGTTTAAGGGAGTGCCCAAGAGATCATCTCAAGGCTTTTCTGCCATGGACACAGTGTTTCACAACTATGTAATGGTTCTCCTGAAGTTGGTAAATCTGGAAACAAGGTGGAAGGGTTAAGAGTTGAACAGCGCTTCAAGGTAATGTTTTAATTGTTTAACAAGGTTATTTCATACCTTGTAATTCGCTGATCAGAAAATGCCTGTGTTCTATGTCTTAGCAACAATGTTTTTACCTCATGTGGGCACATAATTGTTAGGGGCATCCCAATATTAGATCAACAGTTTTTGTCACTATTGAGGCTGTACTGTAGCAGCTACTCCTCTAAGGCATGGTGGTGCTCCTGATGCTACTGGGTCCAGTTGGGCAGAATAATAAGCAATTGGGTGCTGAGATGGCCCCAAAGTCTGAGTTAAAACATCTGAAGCTACCCCTCTTCTCTCATGTACATACAAAGCAAATAGCTTGTTGTAATCCGGGATGCCTAGAGCTGGGGAAGACAGGATAGCCTTTTTTAGATCTGAGATAGCTGACAGGTGTTATGGCTCAAATTTTAGGGGCTCAGGGACAGAATCCCTTGTTAGTGCTATAAGGGGTTTAGTAATTTCCCCATAGCAAGAAATCCATTGTCTACAAAACCCTGTTCTTAAAACTGCTCTCAACTGTTTCTTAATGGTAGGAGTGCTTAAATTTTGAATATTCTCAATTTGTTTGGGAGAAATAAAGCAGGCACCTGCAGTCAGGATGAACCCCAAATATTCTACTTTAGGGAGGCACCACTGAAACTTATCCTTCAAGATATTATGCCCTCTTTTGTGCAATTCCAAAAGGTGTTTACTATCTTCCTGACATGCTTCTCATCTGTTGAAGCCAATAGTAGATCATCTATGTATTTTATTAATTTGCTGTTTTTAAATTTTCTATTATCTGTATCTTGGCTCAAAATTTGTGCAAACAAGCTCAGGCTATCTATGAAACCTTGTGGCCAATGACTCCAGGAGTATGGACAGCCCTGCCAGCTGAAAGCAAAAATATGTCTAGAGTTCTTATGTTTGGGTATGGAAAAGAAGGCTGAGCACAAGTCTACTACTGTAAAGTATGTAGCTGTGCTAGGAATAGAAGAAATAATCATATGTATGTTGGAAACTATGGAGTGTCTATTTATAACGTGATTGTTCACAGCTGTCAAATACTATACAAATCTATAGAGGTGCTTGCCATAGGGCCCTCTTTTTTGGTTTTTTAATGGGTAGGATGGATGTGTTGTATTCAGATTTACAAGGGATTATTATTCACTGTGCAATTAATAGGTTAATTACTGGGGTAATTTCCTCAATTGCCTGTTTTGAGAGGGGATACTGAGGAATGGAAGAAGGTGGGTTAGATTTAGTTTTTATCTTCACAGGAACAGCCAACTTAAGTAATCCTACATCGGAGGAAGATGTGGCCCAAAGAGACTCCTGTATATCTTCAGGTATTGCAAAGGTGGGATGCTGTGAATTTTAAAAGTCTCCATCTTGGTCTAGCACCCAAAAATTGTGCACACCCACACTACACGGGCATGCGCTCGTCAATGACAAATCAGAAATAACTAACTGCCCACCTGGGCTGTCCTAAGCCAAGCTAGAGCCAACCATTGGATTTGTGAGACACAGGAAGTGAGGTAGGGAACTGCCTCTGAGATTCGCGGAACTTCCTGTGGGGAGAGCTAGAGGGGGTTGGTGTTAGGAGCTTGGACAGAGAGGACGCCCGCAGACAGCTTTCCTTCAGATCGGTCACGTGAGTTAAGGACTGGTTCTTTCCACCTGGGCCTTTAGGCCTAAACTCCCTCTGCCTTGGTCAGAGGTTGAGTAGCCTCTTTCCCTTTTCTCTTCTCTCCTTCTCTCCCTAACCTTTTCCTTACTCCCAGTGTGATTAAACCTCCATAAACCTCATTCTGACTTGAGTGTTTCATTTTAGGAATTTCATAAGTAAATTCCTTGGCGGCCATTGTTAAATATTATATAAATCTTGTAGCCACATTTGTAACCATTACTATATTATAACCTTCTCCCAGTAGCCTTAAATTTCCCCATTACAGTTTTGGCTAACCACTACGGGAAAAAAGAACCTTATCAGTCTTCTGATCTCCTTACTATCACCTGGGAGAAATCCCACCCCGGCTACCCCCTCTGGCTCTTGGCCCTGCCTTAGTGCTTGGAAGGTTTCTAGAACCTCAATAAATTTCCTGAATTTTCTTGCCCTTTCACCCCACTTATTGCTCACTCCCTCAGTCCTGTTACCAAATACCTTGGCTTAAAGACACAGCTGCCAGAACAGGTGAGTATAAAATACTTTTTTTCTCTTTTCCCTTTACCCCTTAAGTTAAATTGGGGTCAACAGGATTTTTTTTTTCCTTCTCCTCTTTGTCTCTCATTTCCGTCTCCTTTTACTTTAAGGAGGTGGCTCAGTAGATTATAAGGCAGGCCAGACTTAGCTAATCAACTGATCAACAACGAGGAACCTCAGGAGAGGAAGCTCTTAGGAGCTCCTAGCCCGCAAAAAACAGCTGAATACAGCTAGGGAGCTAACTTAAAACCCATTTTTTTTTCTGTTTCCTGGCCTTTCTAGTCTTAAAAATTTAAGTGGGCTTTGCTCAAGGAAGATAGCACATGGTCCTAGCGGCTTTAGCCTGAGGGCCAAAGAAGATTGCTGGGACCCACCCACATACACTTTGTAAAGAAGGAGAATTTACAATACAATAGGCCCTTAGCCTGTATAGGGTTGTAGACTCAGAGCCACCTACTGTAAAAAGAAAAAGCCTGTGGAAAGTTTGCTGCTTTGCCCTGCTCCCCACTTGCTTTGTGAAATTACAAAATATACATATAAAAATGAGTACTATATCCTTTGACAATTATAAGACAGCTGAAGAAGTAGGGGCATTGAGGAATGAAGGATACCTCCAAATTTTTATATTAATAGGTACTGTCATTTTTGTACTCCTCAATACTATATTTAGAGATGAAAAAATAAAAAAAATTGAGGATAAAATAAAACAAAATGAGGAGAAAATAAAACAAAATGAGGAGGAAATAAAGCAAAATGAGGATAAAATAGAAAATATTGAGGATAAAATAGAAAATGTTGAGGATAAAATAGAAAAAATTGAGGATACAATAGAAAAAATTGAGGATAAAATAGGAAATATTGAGAATAAAATAGAAAAAATTGAGGATAAAATAGGAAATATTGAGAATAAAATAGGAAATATTGAGGATAAAATGGGAAATATGGAAGATAAAATAGGAAAAATTGAGGATAAAATGCAAGCCCAATTAGAAGATCTAAAAAGTTTCTTACAGGATCAATTGACAAACAACCACTCTACCAGAAACAGACCTGTTTCTGAACCTTTGAATGAGGAAATTTCCTTCCCTGAAATAGAGATGGAAAGCACCTTTCCTATAGCCCAGTTAACAGACTGCTTCTCTCGTGCAGTGCAAATCTTGTCTGAATTTAATCCCCAAAACCCTTCCCCTGCAATCCCAGCTTCTCATGTTCCTTCTCCTACAGAAAACCAAATTCCAATGCAAGAGAAATCTTGTCCTCCTAGAGAAACCTGTTCTTGTCAAACTGACCCACAGGTGCAAAATTCAACTAGAGGCCTGTTTCCTCTAAGAGAAGTACCTGAAATAGGACGAAATGGGGATGTGGTGACTTTAAGACATAGGATACCGTTTACTCCCCAAGAAATAAATGAATTTACACGAAATATTCCCACATATGAACAAGATCCTTTTCTAGTAACAAAAAAGATGGGAGACATATTTTTTCAGTATAATCCGTCTTACAAGGACGTTGAGAGCTTACTCCAGGCTTTTTTAAGTGAACGTGAAAAAAATAAAATAATTGCTCATGTCAACAAAACCCGGGGGCGTAATGCAGCACATTGGCCATCTCAGGATCCCGAATGGGACTATAACAATCCTGAGGATTATCTACAACTATACCGTTGTAGAGAGGCCATCCTCACGTCCATGAAGGAATGTGCGGACAGTAGAGATAAGTGGATGGAACTGGAAAAAATTAAGCAAAAGGAAAACGAAACACCCTCCAGATTTATGGACAGAATTATCGAGTTTGGGGACAGATACTTAGATTGGGACTTAACTAAAGAGAGTAGTATAAGACAAGTTAGAAGAATCTTTGTAAACAATTCTTGCAAAGCAATTAAAAATTATTTCAAAACACAATGCCCAAGATGGTCAGATATGGACCTTGAAGAATTGCGAAAAACAGCTATATATGTTTTAAAGGGAAACGAAGAAAAGGAGAAAGAAAATGATGATGACATGGAGGAAATGAAAAAAAAATGAGATATTTAATAGATAGGATAACTAAATTAGAAAGTGGGCAGGGTAATGAACCAACGACAATTGCCCCTCTCCAGAAATCCAATTATCAATCCATTACTTGCCACTTCTGTGAGAAGAAGGGCCACAAAATGATGGAATGTAGAATCTTTCTTAAGATGATTGGAAGAAATACACAGTCTAATAATAGCTTTAGAAATAATAACTATAATGAATATAGAAATAAGAACTTTAGAAACCAGAATTATAGAAATAGGAATTGGGAAATCAATGACAATGCTCAAATTGAAGAAAATTTTAATGATAATACTCAACAATATATGAGAAATGGCGCTCGTCCAAAAATTACTCGAGGTACTAATGACTCTCAGAGAGGTGCCCTTCAGGGGGGTGCCCAAGGAATATCCCAAACACAATGATGGTGCCCGGGGGGGGCTAGGGCACAGGAATCAGAGGATACAACCTTTGATTTCCCGGACCCTGATGTCCTACTACTCGTTGTCCCTATCCACTGCCCTCCCCATACTAATGAACCCCATGTTACTTTAAAGGTGGGTAACACCTATTATGATTGTCTATTAGACACCGGAGCTTCCTGGTCTGTATTGAAGAGAAAACCTGATTTACAATGTTATTCTATTGGCTCAGAGAATGTAATGGGAGTATCAGGAATAACCCAAAGAGTTAAAAGACTTCCTCCTAGAATGGTGTCTGTAGGACCCCTAGAGGTACAACACTCTTTCCTTTTGATGCCTGACTCCCCTTTAAATTTGCTGGGGAGGGACCTTCTATGCAAACTCAGAGCCACAATAACCTGCTCCCCAGATGGCTCATTATCATTAGAAGTACCAGAGGAATCTTTAAAATTACTCCCTGTACTTCTCTCGGAAAACCAGGACGCAAAAGAGCCTTCCATTTTTGAAATACCTAAAGATATACCTGAGTCTCTTTGGGCCACATCTTCTTCTGATGTAGGCTTGCTTAAATCTGCTGTTCCTGTGCAGATAAAAACTAAATCTAGCCCACCTCCTTCTATCCCTCAGTATCCTCTCTCAAAGGAGGCAATTGAGGGTATTACACCAGTTATTAACTCATTAATAGAACAGGGAATAATAATCCCTTGCAAATCTGAATACAACACGCCCATCCTACCAATTAAAAAACCAAAAAAAGGGCCCGATGGCAAGCACATCTATAGATTTATACAGGATCTAAGGGCAGTAAATAATCACGTTATAAAGAGACACTCCGTAGTTTCTAACATACATACTATTATTTCATCTATTCCTAGCACAGCTACATACTTTAAAGTAGTAGACTTGTGTTCAGCCTTTTTTTCCATACCAATACATGAAAACTCCAGACATATTTTTGCTTTCACCTGGAAGGGCTCACAATATACTTGGTGTCGGCTGCCACAGGGTTATGTCGAAAGTCCGAGCTTATTTGAGCAAATTTTGAGCCAAGACACAGACAATATAACATTTAAAAATAGCAAATTAATCAAATATGTAGATGATCTACTCTTGGCTTCAACAGATGCAAAAACATGTCAAGAAGATAGCAAACACCTTCTTTTGGAATTGCACAAAAGAGGTCATAAGATCTCGAAGGATAAAGTTCAGTGGTGTCTCCCCAAAGTAGAATATTTGGGGTTCATTCTGACAGCTGGTGCCCGCTCTATTTCTCCCAAGCGAATTGAGAATATTCAAAAATTGAGTGCTCCTACCACTAAAAAACAGTTAAGAGCAATTCTGGGAGCAACAGGGTTTTGCAGACAATGGATTCCTTGTTATGGGGAAATTACTAAACCTCTTATAGCACTAACAAGGGATGTAGTCCCTGAACCCCTCAAATTAGAGCCTGAACACCTGTCAGCTCTATCAGAGCTAAAAAAGGCTATCTTATCTGCCCCTGCTCTAGGCATCCCAAATTATAACAAGCCATTTACTTTATATGTACATAAGCGAAGAGGAGTAGCCTCAGGCGTTTTAACTCAGACTTTGGGACCTTCTCAGCGCCTAATTGCCTATTATTCTGCCCAACTAGACCCAGTAGCAGCAGGAGCACCACCATGCCTTAGAGGAGTAGCTGCTACAGCCTTACTAGTAACAAAAACCGTTGATTTAGTATTGGGATGTCCATTAACAATAATGTGCCCACATGAGATTGAAGCATTATTGGTAAAACATAGAATACAGGCATTCTCGGATCAGAGAATTACAAGGTATGAAATAACCTTATTAAATAGTGAAAATATTACCTTGAAACGCTGTTCAACTCTTAACCCTGCCACCTTGCTTCCAGATTTACCTACTTCAGGAGAACCACTACATAACTGTGAAACATTAGTGTCCATGGCAGAAAAGCCTCGAGATAATCTCTTGGACACTCCCTTAGACAATGCAGATCTGATTTTATTTACCGATGGTTCCTCTTTTATGAGGGATGGCATACATTACACTGGAGCTGCCGTAGTCTCAGAATTTGCCACTGAATGGTCAGCTTCACTACCTTCTAACATTAGCGCTCAAGGAGCAGAGCTCATAGCTCTGAAACATGCCTGTATAATTGCCAAGGATAAAAAGGCAACCATTTATACAGATTCTAGATATGCTTTTGGCATTTGTCACTCAGTCGGGATGCTATGGCTCCAGAGAGGATTTTTAACCTCAGCTGGAAAATCCATAGCTAATACAGAAATTATTAATGAAGTTCTTTCTGCTCTCAAACTGCCTAAAGCCCTAGCTGTAGTTCATTGCTCTGCCCATACAGGTGGCTCAGACCCTGTCTCTAGAGGAAATGACCAAGCAGATGCCGCTGCAAAACTAGCAGCCATAGAAGGACCTGGATTAATTTTAACATTAACAACCACTGATAATTTAAATTTATCACTCTCCTATAATGAAAAGGAAGTGGAAAAATGGAAACAAAAATTTAAAGCAAAACAAATTAATGGAGTATGGGTGTCATCTGAAGGAAAACCCCTGCTCCCTAGAAGTTTCTATAACCAAATTTGCCAATCTATTCATAAAAATGGTCATTTTGGTACCCAGGGCATCGTGGACTCTGTTAAGAGAGTATGGATAGCCCCTGGTATAACTACCATAGCCTCTAAAGTGTGTTCATCCTGCCCTACCTGCCAGGCATATAACCAACATGCCTTTCGTGGTAAAGCCTTTGGTGGACGTCCTCTGGCTTACACACCTTTTGAGCACCTGCAGATAGATTTTATAACGATGCCAAAGGCTGGACAATACAAATTTTGTTTGGTCATAGTAGACCAACTGACCAGATGGCCAGAAGCATTTCCTACAGCCTGAGCCACAGCAGCTTTTGTTGCTAAGGTGCTTTTAAAAGAAATTATTCCTCGCTTTGGCCTACCAGCACGTATTGATTCCGATAGGGGGAGTCATTTTACTGATTCTGTTCTAAACCAGATATATTCTTGCTTGGGGATAACTCCAAAATTCCATGTTCCATATCATCCCCAGAGTTCAGGCCAAGTTGAGAGGATGAACAAAGAACTTAAAACTATGATTGGAAAATTATGCACTGAAACCCATTTAAAATGGCCTGAAATTCTCCCTTTGGCCCTATTTTATCTTAGAAGCAGGCCTAGAGGAGACTTACATATTTCACCATTTGAGATGCTTTTTGGACATCCGCCTATACAGGCTAAGCCTTTCTCCCCGGCTTATACATCGTTATTAGGGGGAGATACTACTATTGCTTCCTATATACAGGAATTACAGCACAAACTGCGTGAGCTACATGAATCCGGAGCTGCAGTACAAGCTGGACCACTAGACTTCTCACTTCACGACCTGAACCCAGGAGACAACGTGTATATTAAGAATTTCAAGCGTACTGGAGCAACTGAACCTTCATGGGAAGGACCATTCCAAATATTGTTAACTACTCCAACATCTATAAAGGTTGGAGAAAAGGACTCTTGGATTCACTGTTCTCATGTAAAGAGAGCATCTTCTGTTGAGACTGATTGACTCTATCCTATACATGCATTGGAGATAACTATACATTGACAAGTGGAACTGTTTTTATTCTGCTTTTGACACATTGAATTCCTAAATTTAATTTTTTTCCTTTTTTCCTTTTTTTCTCTTTTCCTTATTTTATTATTATTATTTTTACATTATTTTATTTTTTACCTTTTTCTCATTTCTATGTACTTAAGGTACATATGATCAATATTAATTTTTATTCTACAATATTAGTTTAAATATATATATATACTTGTTGTTATTATTAATACGCACCCAAACAGCTTTAGACTATGGGAACCTGCCATTTATTGATAATTGTTGTGGGACTATGATTAATGTTTGTGTCTGATTCTAGATATGAGATCAAACAAGGAGCACAGAGATAACCTGGATAATGCCAAAAGAGCTCACAGGTCTAAAAATCAAAAGACCAATCCAGGTAGGATTAATACATTTCTAAGCCAATACTAAGGACTTGAACCTAGTGTGAGACTCGGGGTTGCGACACTTGACAGACGTTAAGATGTAGGCCTTCCCTGTATCCACACTCTTCGTGAAAATACCTACAGACAAGTACCTAAGGTTGGCTACCATCCCGGCTCCATCCATCCCTGAGAACGAAGGTAAAAATCAGACAAGGGGATAACACTTCCCTAGATATAAAATAAAAATCTGGTCCTCTTTTTTCTCTCCTATAGTATGGCAACTTCCTGTAGCCTGGGCTGCAAATGGGGAAGTAAAATATACTGCATTCTGTCCTACAGACTTGTGGGATTAGAAATTACTTAACTGGACCCTAATACAGAGGCCTGTGGGAAAAAAAAAATTTTTTTATTCTTGCTTTCTCAAATTTTGTATACATAGATTTTTTGATTTGATACTGAATTTGAATTCTTCTTTAATATAAATATGCATATATAAAGGGTTTATAATTTTTCCCTTAATTTTTTCCCTTTTTCCTCTTTTGATTTTGATTTTTGATTTTATTTTCATATTGTTTTGTTTTTCTTTTGGATTAACTCACACACCCCCACAACTAAAACTTGAATCCTCAGCTGGACTCAGTGTTTTTTCAACACTTTCTTCAGTGGGGATTGTATTTCATCAATTCCAAGATTTAAATTTTGTTCGAGAGAAATCTTCAGAGAAGAAGCTTGCTAACTAACTGAATCCAGAGAATGAACTGTTTGCAGAAATATATCTAAACCTTTTCACTACAGGAAGATCCAGAATGAACCTTGGGGTGTGGTTGATTGAACATTCTTTGAATGTACACTCTTATGCCAAAGGGGACTGCCCCCTAATAGGTTTTTTCAATGGGCCCAGCAAAACATTGGTTTGCTGTCTTTCTCTCTCCTCTATTTCCCCATATTTACAACTATTATAATTGTCCTCTTAGTGGAAAAAAAATTTGTATACACTTATAGTTAGAAATTTTTGGGGTGCAGTATGCTTATGTTTAGTGATCAATTGGGGAGACTAGTCTCCCAATCATCATCAGGGGGGATTGTGAATTTTAAAAGTCTCCATCTTGGTCTAGCACCCAAAAATTGTGCACACCCACACTACATGGGCATGCGCTCGTCAATGACAAATCAGAAATAACTAACTGCCCACCTGGGCTGTCCTAAGCCAAGCTAGAGCCAACCATTGGATTTGTGAGACACAGGAAGTGAGGTAGGGAACTGCCTCTGAGATTCGCGGAACTTCCTGTGGGGAGAGCTAGAGGGGGTTGGTGTTAGGAGCTTGGACAGAGAGGACGCCCGCAGACAGCTTTCCTTCAGATCGGTCACGTGAGTTAAGGACTGGTTCTTTCCACCTGGGCCTTTAGGCCTAAACTCCCTCTGCCTTGGTCAGAGGTTGAGTAGCCTCTTTCCCTTTTCTCTTCTCTCCTTCTCTCCCTAACCTTTTCCTTACTCCCAGTGTGATTAAACCTCCATAAACCTCATTCTGACTTGAGTGTTTCATTTTAGGAATTTCATAAGTAAATTCCTTGGCGGCCATTGTTAAATATTATATAAATCTTGTAGCCACATTTGTAACCATTACTATATTATAACCTTCTCCCAGTAGCCTTAAATTTCCCCATTACAATGCTCTTTTCCCTCCTGGATGTCTGAGAGAACAGGGAGTAATTTAAAGATTCCTCAGGTACTTCCAATGATAAAGAACCATCTGGGGAGCAAGTTATTGTGGCTCTGAGTTTGCATAGAAGAGCCATCCCTAGCAAATTTAAAGGGGAGTCAGGCATCAAAAGGAAGGAATGCTGTACCTCTAGGAGTCCTACAGACACCATTCTAGGAGGAAGTTTTTTAATTCTTTGGGGTATTCCTGACACTCCCATTACATTCTCTGAGCCAACAGAATAACAATGTAAATCAGGTGTTCTCTTTAATACAGACCAGGAAGCTCCAGTGTCTATAAGACAATCATAATAGGTGTTACCCACCTTTAAAGTAACATGGGGTTCATTAGCATGGGGGGGTAATGGATAAGGACAATGGGTAGTAGGACATCAGGGTCAGGAAAATGAAAGATTGTATCCTCTGATTCCTGTGCCCCAGCCCCCCCAGACACCTTCATTGTGTTTAGGAAATTCCTTGGGCACCCCCCTGAAGGGAACCCCCCTGAGGGGCATTAGAACCTTGAGTATTTTTTTTACAAGCACCACTTAAGTTATATTGTTGTGGAGTCATTTGATTTGAGTTATCATTTTCCCAATATTTATTCCTATAGTCATTATTCCTAAAGTTGTGGTTTCCATGGTCATAATTATAGTTATTTCTATAATTATCACTTCTGTGGTTGTTATTAAACTGAGTATTCTTTCCAATAATCTTGAGAAAAGCTCACCACTCTACCATTCTGTAGCCCTTCTTCCCACAGAAGTGGCAGGTAATGGATTGATAATTAGATTTCTGGAGAGGGGCAAGTGTCATTGGTTCATTATCATGCCCACTTTCTATTTTAGCTAGCTTATCTTTTGAACATCTCAATTCTTTCTTCATTTCCTCTAGGACATCATTATTTTCTTCCTCCTTTTCTTTGTTTCCCTTTAAAACATATATAGCTGTTTTTCACAATTCTTCAAGGTCCATCTATGGCCATCTTGGACAATGTGTTCTAAAATAATCCTTAATCACTTTGAAAGAGTTATTGACAAATATTTTTCTAACTTGTCTTAAGCTATTTTCTTTAGATAGGTCAAAATCCAGGTATCTGTCCCCAAACTTTATTATTCTATCCATGAATGTGGAGGGTGTTTCTTCCTCATTTTCCTTAATTTTTTCAATCTCCATCGATTTCTCTGTACTGTCTGCACATTCCATCATTGCTGTAAGGATGACCTCTCTACAATGGTATAGTTGTACATAATCCTCAGGGTTGTTATAGTCCCATTCAGGATCCCGAGATGGCCAATGTGCTGCATTAAGCCCCCGGGTTTTGTTGACATGAGCAATTATTTTATTTTTCTTATGTTCAGTTAAAAAAGCCTGTAACAAGTTTTCAATGTCCTTGTAAGATGGATTATACTGAAAAAATATGTCTGTCATCTTTTTTGTTACTAGAAAAGGATCTTGTTCATATGTGGGGATATTTAGTGTAAATTCATTTATTTCTTGCGGAGTAAATGGTATCTTGTGTTTTAAAATCACCATATCCCCATTCTGTCCTTTTTCAGGTACTTCTCTTAGAGGAAACAGGTCTCTAGTTGAATTTTATAACTGTGTGTCAGTTCGACTAGGATGGGTTTCTCTAGGAGGACGAGATCTCCTTTGGGCTGGAATTTAGTTTTGTGTAGGAGAAGGAACAAGAGAAACGGGGATTGCAGGGGAAGGATTTTGGGGATTAATTTCAGTCAAGAATTGCTGACCATGAGAGAGTCAGTCTGTTAGCTGAGCTATAGGGAAGGTGTTTTCCATCTCTATTTCAGGGAAGGAGATTTCCTCATTCAAAGGTTCAGAAACAGTTCTGTTTCTGGTAAAGTGGATGTTTGCCAATTGATCCTATAAGAAACATTTTAGATCTTCTAATTGGGCTTGCATTTTATTCTCAATTTTTTTTTTATTTAACCATCTCTAAACAGTATTGAGGAGTAGAAAAATGACATTACCTATTAATATAAAAAACTGGAGGTATGCTGTATTCCTCAATGTCCCTAATTCTTCAACCACCATATAAATGTCGAAGAAAGTAGTATTCATTTATAAATATAAATATAAATATATATATATATGTATATATATATATATATATTTGTAATTATTTTTCTAACAGTCTTCACAAAACATGTGGGGTGCTGGACAAAGCCAAAACTTTCTACAGGTTTTTTTTTCCCACTCCTTATTAGGCAGTTGTTCCCTAAGGGAAAGGAGATTTAGAAACAGCTCTCCCAGCTAGGACCTTAAATTAGCCCTGTTGCTAAGATTTAAAACAGCTGTATTCTATCTAATTTAAGGAGATAGGGAGAAAAGAGAGGAAAAAATAAATTCAAATTTACTTACCTTTATAGCTGATCAAAATAAGCTATATTAAAAAAATAGTCATGGTAGAAAAAGGTTTAGGAACATTAGGAAGATTGAGGGTATTTCATTACAACTGATGAGGTCAGCCAAACTGTAAAGGGTGAATATTATGGTTGAGACTGAAAAAATTTTAAATTTAAATGGGCGCCAAGGGAAATCCCAAATAATAAAATACCCAAGTCAGTGCCAAATTTTTATGGTGATTTAATTACAACAGGAGGAAGAAAATATTAGAGGGAGAGAGAGAGAAAGAGAGAGAAGGAAAGAGGGAGAGAAGGAAAGGAGTTTAATTCAGAACCACTCTGGCTCAGGCTGAACCAAAGTAGGTGTTAAGGCCTTGGAAAGCCAAGGCAGAGAAAGGGGTCAGTCCTTGTCACTCATGTGACCGGTCTGAAGAAAAACTGTCTGCAGGGCTCCTCCAAGCTCAAGCTCCAGGATTGAACTGAACTCTATCCCTCTCCACAGGAAGTCACGAGAACTCCAGAGGCTGTTCTCTAACTCACTTCCTGCATCTCACATGTGCCCATGGTGGCTCAGATTTGACTTAGGACAGCCCAGAGTTCTGTCCTTTTTTTGCACATGTCTATTGAAGGGCATTTTCTCAGATAATTAAATCTTGAGTTTGATGCAGACCTTCCTAATCTTTATAAACTAAGAAGGGAGGGGAAATTTAGTTTCCAAGACCTGATTCTGTTATTCCAGGTATCTCTCTTGTCATTGATCAGGAAATACCTAAATCAGATCTTCTGAAGAATGGTCTGATTAGGGTGGAATAGTTTGGAAATTCACATGTTGAATGACTTAACTGATGTTCAGTTCCCTCTATGCCCCAGAAAAGATAGTCCACTTATCTGACTGCAAATTTAAATAAGATAAAGTTTAATAACCAGTTTGGATTGGAGAGGTATCAGGAAAGAGAGGTGAGGGATGTCCCTAAATAAGCTTGGAGTTTTTCCTCAGCTTTATGAGCTGAGGCCAGGCCTCACAGACTGGTGGAGGGTTTCTTCCACTTCCATCTTCTGTACTAGTTTTATCAATTTCAGAATCTTAGCAGTAGACAGGAAGCAAACAAGAAAAGTTCTAATCTTCAGAGCTGGTTGGGCCTGTGTCTTCAGGCTGAAGCAAGTAGATGTTCTCCACTTCTCTTTTGAAAGGTTTACCATTTTCCATACCATCAGACAGCAGATATCATAGAATGGGGTGGACTTTTAAAGAAGCAATTCTGTCATTGTAACTCTGATTAATTACTGCTATCCCAAGACTGAAGAAGTTTCTCCATTTCAGTAGTTCTTTGGATTCAGTCTCCAGAGGGACTTATTTTTATCAGTATCATTTTGGATATTATTTCAATTTCCTCTTTGTGGTCCTGTCCCTTGGGCCTTTATTTTTTCTGATCCTTTAAAAAAGTTCCATATAGCTCAGTGAAGCTTTTAGTAGCAGGTTACCATTCCCCTTAGATGGCTTGAGTACATTTCTCAAAAAGGTGTAGAGTCCAAGAGAAACAACTATTTAGAAGATATTTACCTTTAGTGATATAAATGCTTAAACTTATCTTACAGTTTCAGTGAGTTGTACTTCATTTAGGAATCTTTAGGTAACCTGAGTCATTTTGATTTCTTGAGTGAATGGGAAGTATCTAACTTTCATTGAAAAATGAGTATCCCCTCATAGGTGCTTCTAAAGGGAATTTTTTTCTTTTTCTAATTTTTAAATTATTTTCCATGGCTATATGATTTATGTTGTCTCCCACCCCTCTTCTCTTTTGACCTCCCAGAGCTGACAAGCAATTGCACTGGGTTATACAAATGTTATCACTTGATATCTATTTTGATATTATTCATTTTTGTAATAGAGTAATCTTTTAAAACCAAACCCCAAATCATATGCCCATATAAACAAGTGAAAAATCATGCTTTTCTTCTGCACTTCTACTCCAACAGTTCTTTCTCTCCATGTATATAGTGTTCTTTCTCATAAATCTCTCAGCGTTGTCCTGGATCATTACATTGCCATTAGTACCAAAGTTGATTACATTTGATCATTCCACAATGTTTCACTTTCTGTGTACAATGCTTTCCTGGTTCTGCTCCTTTTGCTCCACATCAGTTCATGGAGGTCTTTCCAGTTTGTAAAGGTGATTTTAGGGTTGTGACTTTAGTCTAAATTAATTTTGGTCCACCAGAGGAAATCCCAAATAAAATACCCAAGTCAGTTGGAAATTTATGGTGATTTTAATTAATATAGAGGGAAGGAATTAAGAAGAGAGAGATGGATGGTATAGGATTTCTCCTGCCTGGCCTGTGCCAAGGGAAGTTCAAAGACATCTGCCACAAGGTCTCTGAAAAAATTAGAGGATTTCTAAAAGGACAATGTTTGGAAGTTAAAAGAGAAAGGAATCAGCCTAAACTCTGAGAGAGCTCAGTTAAGATGCCTCACCTGAACTAGGCTACTCAGCTTCTTCCAGTACAGTGTCATGGAAAACTCATCGTCAAACCGGTCAATAGCTACCACCACTCCAAGATGCCAAAAAGCTCAGCACGCTGTCATCCAGGGCCATCACTCCACGGAAAGTGGCTGGAGAGAGGAAGTGATGTGAAATATATAGACAGTTTTTACATCACTTTCCTGCATCTCACATGTACCAATGGTAGCTTAAGCTTGACTTAGGATAGCTTAGGGGTCTGTCAGTTGTTTTTGATTTGTCATTTGCTAGGACATGTTTGTCATAGGCCATCCTCCTAAAAACTTAATTCTTAAGCATGGGTGTAGACATTCCTGTTTTTGTTAGACTAAGTAGGGTGTAGTAATCTAAAGTTCACAATTTCATATAGAAATCTTCCATTTTATCATTCCTTACAGAAAAATAGTATTCCATCATCATCATTTCCACAGTTTGTCCAGCCACTCCCCAACCAAGGATCAACCCCTCATTTTCCAATTTTTTACCACCACAAAGAGTATAGCTGGCAGAGTCAAGATGGCAGCGTAGAGACAGTGAAAGTTCAGGCCTCTGAAAACCCATCCTTACCAATTTAAAAATCAAATGCTCCTAGGGAACTGAAAACCAAACCTAACAACAGGACAGAGCCAAGGAACCCTCCTGCTGGACTCAACTTAAATGGTATGCCCCCAAAAAGCCTGTATCCAAGAACACTCAGGTTTAAGGGGAAAGAAGAAGGAAGGTCCCAGGACCCTCCCCCTCCTAGAGCACTGAGCCTCCAGCAGTGGCTGGAACCTCTGGGATGGCAAGGGTGCTGGTCTGGAGGGAGTACCTTGCGGGCAAAACTGTGCCAGACTCAGAACTTTGAACACAGGCAGTAGGGAAGCAGTTGGACAAGAAGCACAGAGTTGGCAACCTGGTAGCAGCAGTGGAGACACTCCATATTGCTCCTGTTCTTAAGATTTGGGCCTCAGGGTACATACAGCTCTGCAAGTTCAACTCAGCTGGGCTTAATCTCATAAAGCATTCAGAGGGCAGGGGAGCTCATGCTCCAACACCCCTCCCCCACAGACTTATCTGAGAGATTTGCTGACTAAGCTTCAAGGGTAAAGACTGACAGGAAAGCCCCAAATCACAGATCCAGCACATAACGAGAGAAGTAAGACTTCAGGCATCTACAGGGCGAAAAGTAGGGACAAATACGAGCAAACAATAGAAAATGAAAAAATAAAGTACAACAAACAGCTTCTATCCAGGCAATGAACAAAGAGTGAATGTAACAGAGGAGGATCAAGGATCACCAAGCAAAAACACAGCAACTCCAGTGAATTGGACACAGGCTTTGGAAGAACTTAAAATACAATTCAAAACAAAATTAAAAGAGACTAAAGATAACTGGGAAAAGAAGTTAAAAAGCAACATAAGTCATCTGGAAACAGAAAATAGTCTTGAAAGCCAAAATTAATTAGCTTGAAAATGAGGCAAAGGAAATGAAAGATGACATCCAAAGAAAATCAGACCAGAAGGAGGATGACCAAAAATCCAAGGATGAAATCCAGTCTTTAAAAACGAGAATACAACAATTAGAAGCAAGTGAATTCACAAGGCAGCAGAAAGCTATAAAACAAAATCAAAAGAATGAAAAAAATTGAGGAAAATATGAAGCATCTCATTCACAAAACAGAGGATTTAGAAAATCATTCCAGGAGAGACAACTTAAGAATCATTGGTCTACCAGAAGACCATGACAAAAGAAAAAAGTTTGGATATCATCCTACAGGAAATATCCAAGAAAACTGCTCTGATATTCTAGAACAAGAGGGAAAAGTAGAGATTGAAAGAATCCACAGATCACCTACTGTACTTAATTCCCAACTGACAACACCCAGGAATGTTATAGTCAAATTCAAGAACCATCAGACCAAGAAAAAAATATTACAGGCTGCTAAGAAGAAATCATTCAGATATCATGGAACTACAGTGAGGATAACACAGGATTTGGCTGCATCTACACTGAAGGACCAAAGGCATGGAATATGATATTACAGAAAGCAAGGGAACTAAGTCTACAACCAAGAATCAACTACCCAGCAAAACTGACTATATTCTTACAGGGGAAAGTATGGTCAGTTGATAAAATAGAAGTATTCCAAGCATTTGTAAAGAAAAGATGAGACCTGAACAGAAAATTTGATGCCCAAGCACAGAACTTAAGAGAATCATCAAAAGGTAATTAAGAAAGAGGCAAAAACAAAAACAAAAACAAAAAAACAAAATCCCATTTTTTATAAGAGACTCATTACGCTAAAATGATATGTATCCCTATAAGAAAAGAGGACATTGATAACTCTTAAAAATTTTATTATCACATGGGTAGCTAGAAGAATTATATCTAGAGGGAACAGGGACAAACTGTATAGAATGAAATGCCAAGACATAAATATGTAAATAGATATATGTATATGTATACAACTAGAGTTAAAAAAAGAGGTTAATACTAAGAGAAATGGGAAAAGAAACAAAATGGGGTAAATTTATATGTGACAATGAAGCACATGGCAGGATGGGAGAGAATATCAATACACTGGAAGGGTAAAGAGGTTGCAGATAGGAAATATTCAACTCTTACGTGCATTGAAATTGACCCAAAGAGGGAAGAACAATCATCCATTGGGGCAGAGAATTGATTTGTGCCCTATAGAGAAGTGGAAGGGTAACAAACAGACTGGTGGGGAGGGAAGTAATACAAGGGAGTAAGAGGGTGGGGGTAGTTTAAGAAGACTGTAAAGAAAATAAGAGGGGAAAAAAAGGGAGGGGGGTAGAAAGCAAAGTAAAATAAGGATAGGAATTCGGCGGACTGATTAAAAACAAAACACTGTTGTAGAAAGGGATGCCCTTCAATTGGGGAATGGCTGAACAAATTGTGGTATATGTTGGTGATGGGATACTATTATGCTCAAAGGACTAATGAACTGGGAGAATTCCATGTGAACTGGAATGACCTCTAGGAATTGATTCAGAGTGAAAGGAACAGAACCAGGAGAAAATTGTACACAGAAACTGATACACTATGGTAAATTCAAATGTAATGGACTTCTCCATTAGTGGCAATGCAGTGATCCTGAACAACCCAGAGGGATCTATGAGAAAGGAATGGAATACTATTATGCTCAAAGGAATAATTAACTGGAGGAATTCCAGGTGAACTGGAACAACCTCCAGAATTTGATGCAGAGTGAAAGGAGCAGAACCAGGACAACATTGTACATTGTGGCACAATTGAATATAATGGACTTCTCTGCTAGCAACAATGCAATGATCTAGGACAATTCTGAGAGACTTAGGAGAAAGAACACTATCCACATTCAGAGGAAAAACTGTGGAATTAGAAAAAAAAACAACTGCTTGATTACATGGGTTGAGGGGATATGATCGGGGGTATAGACTAAATGAACATCCTAGTGCAAGCATCAACAACATGGAAATATGTTCTGATCAAGGACACATATAATACCCAGTGGAATTGTGCATTGCCTATGGGAAGGGTGGGGGGTGAGGAAAGGGAAGGAAAGAATATGATTCTTGTAACCAAGGAATAAAGTTCTAAATTGACTAAAATAAATAAATGAATAAATATTTTTTTTCAAAAAGAGCATAGCTATGAATATTTTTGTAAAACCTTAAAGGGTCAAAATTTGGTACCTCTCTTAGGAAGAGGGGATATTTTGCTTTGAGTTTGGGAACATCAAATGAGTAGTGATAAATCATGAGTCTGAATATCAAAATAGGTTCCTGGTCGGGTTACATTTTGGAGGATACCTTTTGTTGTCGCATTCAAATAATCCATCTAAGATATAGACACAATTAAATGGTGTCAGAGGCTGTGTCATCTATTCAGGGCACTGGAAAGTCCTACTGATAGTGATTATTTCATCCTTTGAAGACTTTATTAATTTTCTTTAACAATACTATTGATGTCAGTGTACTTTTTTATATTTGTATAGGGGTAGAGCCAAGATGTCAGGGCATAGTAGTAGGAACTTCTGAATCTCTTTCCAATCAATCATTACAAGTATCTCAAAATTGCACAGAAATCAAAAGCAGATGAGTAAAGGGGCTTTCCCACTAGACACAGTGTGAAAAGTAGGAAGTGAATGGTAATTCCCACACTATAAGGGGGAGAAACACTAGAAATCAAAGCAAAAGATGACCACTCCTCCCCCATACCATCAACTTTATCAGTTAGACTGAGGGCCAGACCAATCTTCAAATTTTTGGGCTCTGGCTGAAAACATCACTGACTTATACCTAAGCACTTTGCCAGGTAGGCCTTGGCAGTGAGAAGAGACTAAAAAACATGTAGCTTTTTCAGAAAAATGGCTGACAATAGTCAAGGGAGAAGGGGCTAGGAAGACAGCTTCTGGCAAAATGCATTTGCTACACAAAGAAAATCTCAGATCTAGATGCCCTCATTCAGGTTCTGACACATAAGGGATGATGGTACCAAGATAAAGCCCAGTAAATCAGAAGCTAAGAAAGCAATGACCACCAACATGCAGAAATTTTAATCCTCTAGAGGCAAAAGGAATAAGCAACAGCAAAAAAGCTCTTGATCCTGGAAAATTTCTATGGAGAAAAAGAACAAAATACAGAAGCATTAGCAGAAAGTGAGAAACAAGAAAACATTTCCAAACTTTCAAAAAAATTGAAATTGGTCACAAGATCTTGAGGAATTCAAAAGCCAACCAACAACTATAGAAGAAAAGTGGGAAGAAATATGGGGGCGGGGAAGGGCAACTGGGTGGCTCAGTGGATTCAGAGTCATGCCCAGATATGGAAGGTCCTGGGTTCAAATTTGACCTCAGACACTTCCTAGCTGTGTGACACTAGGCAAGTCTCTTAACCCCCATTTCCTAGCCCTTACTGCTCATCTACCTTAGAACTAATGCCCAGTACTGATTCTAAGATGGAAGATAAGGATTTTGGTAAAAAGTTGGGAAAAAGAAATGAAAGTAATACAAAAAGATAATAAAAGTATAAAAGCCAAAATTTTCCATATGGAAAAAGAAACACAGAAATCAAATGAAATAATGAGAGAATTGACTTGTTAGAAGCCATGAAAAGCATTGTAGACCAAATCAAAAAGGAAAATTAAAAATGATAGCTGAAAATCAGTCCTTAAAGAGTAGAATTGGGCAAGTAGAAACTTATAATCTCATGAGATAACAATAATTAATAAAGCAAAACAATGGAAAAATAGAAGGAAGTATGAAATATCTCATTGAAAAGACAAATGACCTGGAAAACAGATCCAGGAGAGACAATTTGAGAATTACTGGACTAACTGAGAGCATGGAATAAAAATTAAAAAAAATAGCCTTGACAATCAAGAAATTATCCAAGTAAATTGCCCTGATATTCTTGAACAGGAGGGCAAAATAGACTTTGAAAGAATCTATAGATCACCTCATATATGAAATACCCAAAATACAATTCCCAGGAATGTTATAACCTAATTCATGAGCTTCCAAGTCAAGGAGAAAATACTGGAAGCAGCCAGAAATAGACAATTCAGATATCAAGGAGCCCCAGTCCAGATTACACAGGATATGGAAATTTCCATATTAAAGGACCACAAGACTTGGAATGATATTCAGGCAGGCAAAAGAGTTGGGTCTACAACCAAGAATCACCTACCCATCAAAGCTGACTATATACTTTCAGGGGAAAATATGGGCATTTAATAATAGTTGTAGAAGGTTCCCTAGAAAATTTTTGAAACTTTCACAAAAACAGGTAAACATTTATATATATATATATATATATATATATATATATATATATATATATATTAGGATCTGTTAACAAATGGGAGTGGGGAGAACAAGGGTTATCAGTCTTTTGAAGAGTTCAGGAGTCCATATTGTTTCCATGATCCTTGAGAAATGAAAGGTTCTGTCATCCAAGACTTTTTTTTTTTTTATAACACAGAAATTTCTGTGAGTTCAATGAAGTTGTTTAAATCTTCTTTTGCTAACAAGTATCTTTCCTTGTAGGTGGTTCAAACAACCCCTTTCTAGATAGAATTATGAGTTTGTGGGAAGTTGAATCCAGAGACTTCCCTTTGCCCCTCTTGTCTTGCTGCTCTCAAGTAAATATTATTCTGGCTAATTGTTGTATTTTCTAAGAGTGTAAGTTGTGTTCAAAAGAACTTATGTCTTTTTAATAGATTCTTTTCATTCTCACTTAGTAAGGTTGATTTAAATTATGTTTTCTCTTCCACCAATACTTATTAGATTTTAAAAATTGAACTTGCTTAAAGCTTGGTCTATGATAAATGGCATACATTTTTGGCCAATTACATGTAATAAATTTCCACATAAGTTTTCTGAAGCTATGTGATCCAAATTGTCTTCTTTCTTCTTTCCCCCTGCTCCTAGAGCTGGCAAGCAATTCAATTTGGGTTATACATGTATTATGACACAAAGCATATTCTCATATTATTCATTTTTGTAAATGAATAATCTTATAAAACAAAAACCTTAAAACTTAACACTCAAACCAACAAAAAATCATATGCTTAAATCTGAATTCCTACTCCAATAGTTCTTTCTCTGGAGATGAATAGCATTATTTTTCACAAGTCCCTCAGAATTGTCCAGGATTATTGTATTGCTGATAGTAGCTAAATCTATCACATTTGATCCGAAAATTGTATATTTGTAAAAGTAAAGGAAGGGCAGTACAATGGATAGAGTGACAAACTTAAGATTTGGGACGATCTGGGTTAGAAACTAACCTCAGAGATTTCCCAGCTGTGTAACCCTGGGCAAATTATTGCATAGCCTTTGCCATTCTTCTCTCTTAGAACTGATTCCAAGATAGAAGGTAAGATTTAAAAAAAAAGATAAAGGAAAGGTTGAAGGGAATAATTATCCTGGAATTTTGTCAATAATATAAGAAAAAGTTATTGGAATGAAAATAATTTAAAACATGAGTAGAAGTGATCACCCCATCAAAGTACCTGATTAGAGGGAAAAGGAAATCAATCATAGATTATTGATAATATTTTGCTTTTTTAGGGTTTTCAAAGAGTTTTACATACATAATCTCATTTGATCCTCACAACCACCCTTTGAGTTAGGTGATATTATGTTCTCCATATTGTGAATAAAAAAATTAGATCAGAGAAAGATTAAGGGATTTGCCTAGCAGGACACAGAGAACATATGCTTGAGAGAGTAATAAAATTAAGGTCTTGCTGTCTTCCCATCTAGTGTTCTTTCTACTATACCTAATCTAAACCTAGATTATTTGAAAGAATTTGTACAAAGCAGAAATAGACTTCTGTAGTCTAAAATTCTGTGTGAAAAGTGATTCCAAATGAATGTGCAAAGAAATTATTCTGATGAAGGAAGAACAAAAACATTGAAACTTGAAATTTATATTTATTCTTATGAAAATTTGACCAAAAATACTAGGTAAAGGAGAATGAAGAGAAAATGGCACCAAGATATTCTAAGAATAATATTTAGAGAAGTAAAGGTTTGAATGAATCTTGAGACTGAGAATCAGCACTATAGAGAAAAAAGTGTTTTGGTTATGTTGGAAGTAGAAGATCAAATGTGGTACAATCATACTCTTGAGAGCATTTGTTGGACAGAAGAAATAGTTATTCCACTCTGGTTTTATTTTCTCTTCTAAAGAGTGATTTTCAGACTGGAAATAAAGAATACCAATGTTTAATGAGGAATTAAAACTGAAGATAAATAAGATGGTAATAAAGCACATATTTAATTTATTTTTTTCATTTAAATGAAGTTTAATTATTTAATTACTTACTTTAGAATATTTTCCCATGATTACATGATTTATGTTCTTTCCCTCCTCTCCTCACACCCCACTCCCATAGCCAACAAACAATTCCACTGGGTTTTACATGAATAATTTATCAAGACCTATTTCTGTGTTATTAATATTTGCACCAGATGATCTTTCAGAGTCTACATCCTCAATCATATGCCCACCGAACCATGTGATCAAGCAGTTGTTTTTATTCTGTGTTTCTATTCCCACAATTCTTCCCATATTTAATTTCAAATGAGTACAGGTCATAAGTTTTGCTACATTTCTATTTTGATTGGTATCCACAGAATTTAACTGTTAGGTACTAAATAAATGCCAATGAAAATTAAATGAACTTGATTGAAAAAAGTTATAATTTTCCGCTTATGAAATTTGCAAATGACCCAAACTTAGAGAAGAAATTATCATGTTTTATGACAAAAAAGAAGTAAAAATGATCTCAAGAGGTAAAAACAATGTATCAAACCTAAGGAAGAAAATATAAAGGGATAAATATAAAATCTGAGGCTATGTTCATGTTTTCCTCTCATATATCAAGAATGTTAACTATCTTATCTTACATAGTCTAAATATACTAATTTCATTTTTTCATTTATAATTTCCCATCATTATCTGATTTGTGATGTACCCCAAATGAGTTAAAAGAGCAAGGTATTCCATCATTACTAGTAATTTTCTGGCCATGTTGCTGTCCACAGGAAAAAAAGTCACTAAAGTGCTTTTAAGTCTATCACTTTAAGAGAACCCGCCCCCTCCCCCGCCCCCCATGAGCTACTCACCTATAGACCTCTTGCCCAGTCAGAGCCACCGTAGTCAAAATGGCTACCTCCCAACTCCCACACAGTCTGACAGTTAACTAAGATTCTAAAGAGTGAAACCTTAGCTGACTCAGCCAAAACTGTAATGAATATCTATTGAGGTGGTGCTTGTTGGTATAAAGGAGGCTACCAATTGTGAGCAGGTGATGTGATGAAGGGTAGAAGTCTAGGTAGAGTGACTCCTACTATGCTCACTCACTCTTCCTGAGCTACATAACAAGGGGTGTAAGGGAATATGAGGTTCCCCTGAGGTAAGTAAATGATGGAGAGTTAAAGGGAAGACTCCCCTATCAGATGATGGAAGGGGTACCCGCAAATTCCTGTTCACGAACAAGCCAGGGAGACAAACCTCCCCCTATTCTGCTAACTCTACATGGGAGGGGTCCTGACCAGCACAAGGGATGGCTATTGAGTACCTCAGAGAATAGCTCCTTCAAAGCTCCTTTGAGTAATCCTCTTTGATGATATCTGACTGTAGTTAAATAGTTTAATAGATATTGGACTTTTAAGATTGTGGGGAGTTGAATAAAGGGTAGAGAGGTCCCTATTTTTCTAAGTATCAAGAGGTCTCTGGTTCTTGTCGCTGCAAAGCAAGTCCAGAATTTCACCTCCCCTTCCCAGTATCTCTCACACTAAATATACTGGAAGGGTCAAGGAATAAGTAGAGCAGATGCAGTAGGCTGAGAGGATCTAGCTCTCTCTGTCTGAGAGTCTGAGACCCCCACAGATCCAAAGAAACCAAAAATCTCTTTATAGATGTTCTTAGAGATATCAAGATGTAGACTCGCTCTTCCAGAGAAGTCCCCTGGCTAGGCTCTTGGAAATCCTCAGTTGGCTCTTGACAAGATCTCCAGCAAGGAAAAGTGCTTTCTGCCACCTTGAGATCCCAACTCCAAAAGGCCAGAGTTCCTCTCAGAGCTGTTCTGGTCTGTTCTTTTCTCCAATGATGGTCTGCCTCCAACTGTTATTGCCTGTCAATTATATCTTTTTCCAATGTTCCATTTTCCCCTTTGCATCCTGCTCTTATATTTATAATGTATATTTTTCAAGGAGAAAAATAGTTACTCAATGATTCTTATATCAAATAAGCTGTTCTGTTGATGGCAACATTTTATTATTATAACTATTAAATTAAACAAGAAAGAAAAATTATCTTATACAATATAAATTCCATATTGGTATGTATTTAAAAATCAGAATTACAACTGATCAATTTATCTTGTCTAGGAAGAGAGTCTTAAATTATACATGGGATTAACAATACTATACTTTCTGGAAAAATCACACAAAAAGAGTTGGGTATTTAGTCTATATTAGAGTAAGAGAAAACATTCCTAAAAAGCACACACATAAGGATTTATGAACTAGCTATGCATATGTATATGCATATAAACAGATATATATTTTTCCAAAACTATGAAGTAAATAGTGTAATAATCATTCTCATTTTCATTTCATAAATGACAGAAATGTGATTTGATGTGGTTAAATGATATGCCTACAGTCACATATTAAGTTTCAAGTCTAGGAATTAAATTTACTTTTCTCAACTAAACATAAAATTTAAATAAAGGAAAATATGTTTGTGTGTTTTATTTCTTTAAAAAATACAAAGAAAGAACCTCAGACTTGAAATGAGAACCAATAAGTGACAGATATCTAAAAATGTACAAACCTGAAAATAATTTTTAAAAGGCCTTCTCCAGTTGGTTGAAAATATAGAGATCTGATTTCTTATAATCTTCAGAACCACACCCACACAGTAAGAGAAAAAACTAGAAATTGACTGGAATTAAATCCCTTACAATTCTTCTCACATAGTATTCAATACCATTTTATGAAATCTCACTAAGAACATACTTCCTCAGAATTTAGAGAGTTCAGCTAGAGTGAAGATTGCATGTAAGTGTTATGTTTTATGTAGCCTTAATGGGGTCTGAAAACTTTTTAAAAACCCCCTCCAGTGCCATGGTAGCTCCCATTCTGTGACTTCAGAATTGTTTGGTCCATTCAGCCATTGATTTTCTGGGGCTGCCTGAATAATAGTGCAACCTATGAACCCTACTTAAAACTTAATAGATATAGTGCTTTAGCCAAAAACATAGCATTGCACACATAGCTCTTGATCAGATAATGACTGTTGGTTGTGTTTCTATTATTTCTAGTTATATATCATGACTAAAAATTAAGTAAGTAACCATGTAATGTTACCACTCTCTCCAATATTTCCTATAATCTCTTAAAAACCAGATCTGATATTCATCAGTCTTCATACTTCTTAATCTCTGCTACATTTGTCACTGTTTACTATCATTTCCTCCCAGATATTCTTTTCTATGGGTCTTTTTAACACAATTTCCCCTACATTCTCCTCCTACTTGACTGACAGGGCTATATGGTTGTTCAGGGAGGAGGACTACTAGCACATCTAGTGTGAGGATTTGCTGAGCCCTTTTCAGTTCCAAATAGCTAAAGCATTTACAGTGGCCATATTCCAGTAAAAATCATCTGGGCAGCTGGTCTAAATCAGATTGAGAATGACCAACAAACCAAATTTGTCAGTGAATTAGAGAGATATTTACCTCAAGTATGTGGGGACTTCCTCTGGGGTGTATGACTGAATGAGAACAATTTGTTCCAACAGTCATAAAGGTAGCTGAAACAAGCATGGTAGGGAGCTTAGAGCTTGGTCAGATATCAAAAGAAGCAAAGGTCTTCCATAATGTACTATGTCATCACCAGTTTTCCTGAGTTTTGTCACCATCCTTAAAAAATTCTAGTTGTTCAGGGTAATTTTTTTTATTTTTTAAAAATTTTTATTTAATTAGATGATTTAGAATATTTTTCCATGGTTTCAAACTCATGTTCTTTTCCTCCCCTTCCCCCAATGTTTTCCCATATCTGATGCTCAATTCCACTGGGTTTAACATGTGTCATTGATCAAGACCCATTTCCTTATTATTAATATTTGAACTAGGGTGATCTTTTAGAGTCTACTTTCCCCATCGACCCATGTGATCAAGCAGTTGTTTTTCTTCTGTGTTTCTTTTCCCACAGTTCTTCCTCTGGATGTGGATAGTGTTCTTTCTCATACTCTCCTCCAAATAGTTCTGGATCATTGCATTGCTAGTAGTAGAGAAGTCTATTACATTTGATTTTATCACAGTGTATCAATCTCTGTGTACATTGTTCTCTTGGTTCTGTTCCTTTCACTCTACATCAGTTCCTGGAGGTCATTCCAATTCACATGGAATTCCTCCAGTTTATTATTCCTATAAGCATAATAGTATTCCATCACCAAAACATACAATAATTTGTTCAGCCATTCCCCAATTGGAGGGCATCCCCTCATTATCCAATTTTTTGCCACCACAAACATGGGCTATGAATATTCTTGTACAAGTTTTATTCCTTATTATCTCTTTGGGGTACAAACCCAGCAGTGCTATGGATGGATCAAAGGGCAGACAGTCTTTTAATGCCCTTTGGACATAGTTCAAAATTGCATTCCAGAAAGGCTGGATCAATTCACAACTCCAAAAGCAATGCATCAGTGTCCCAATTTTGCCACATCCCCTCCAACATTAATTACTTTGCTGTCATGTTAGCCAGTCTGATAGGTGTGAGGTGATATCTCAGAGTTTTTTTGATTTGCATTTCTATGATTATAAGAGATGTAGAATATTTTTTCATGTGCTGATTAATAGTTTTGATGTATTTATCTGAACATTACCTATAAACGTCCCTTACCCATTTATCAATTGGGGAATGGCTTGATTTTTTGTACAATTGATTTAGTTCCTTATAAATTTGAGTGATTAGACCTTGACCAGAGGTTTTTGTTAAAAATATTTTTCCCAATTTGTTGTTTCCCTTCTAATTTTGATTATATTTGTTTTGTTTTTACAAAACCCTTTAAATTTAATGTAATCAAAATTATTTATTTTGCATTTTGTAATTTTTTCTAACTCTTGCTTGGTCTTAAAATCTTTCCTTTCTCAAAAATCTGACACAGCATACTATTCTGTGTTCACTAATTTACTTATTGTTTCCTTCTGAGTGTTATCTTGGTGTAGGATATGAGATGTTGATCTAAACCTAATCTCTCCCATACTATTTTCCTATTTTCCTAGCAGTTTTTGTCAAATACTGGATTTTTGTTCCAAAAGCTGGGATCTTTAGGTTTATTTATCATAGACTGTGCTACCGAGGTCACTTACCCCAAGTCTATTCTACTGATGCTCCCTTCTGTCTCTTAGCCAGTACCATATGGTTTTGATGATTGCTGCTTTATGGTACAGTTTAAGATCTAGTATTGCTAGGCCATCTTCCTTCGCATTTTTTTTTTCATTTTTTCCCTTGATATTCTTGATCTTTTGTTCTTCCAAATAAACTTTATTATTGTTTTTTCTAATTCTATAAAAAGTTTTTTGGTAGTTTGATGAGTATGGCACCAAATAAGTAAATTAGTTTGGGTAGGATTGTCATTTTTATTATATTAGCTCATCCTATCCCTGAGCAATTAATGTTTTCCCAATTATTTAGATCTAGGTTTATTAGTGTGGAGTGTGTTTTGTAGTAGTGTTCATATAGTTCCTATGCTGGCAGATAGATTCCAAATTATTTTATATTGTCTATGGTGATTTTAAAAGGAATTTGTCTTTCTAACTCTTGCTGCTGGAATGAGTTGGAAGTATATAGAAATGCTGATGGTTTATGTGGGTTTATTTTGTATCTTGCAACTTTGCTAAACTTGATTATTTCCACTAGCTTTTTAATTGATTCTCTAGGATTCTTCAAGTAGACCATCATATCTGCAAAGAGAGATAGCTTGGTCTCCTCATTGCCTATTTTAATAGCTTCAATTTCTTTTTCTTCTCTAATTGCTACTGCAAGTGTTGCTAGTACAATGTTAAATAATAGAGGTGATAATGGGAATCCTTGTTTCACTCCTGATCTTATTGGGAAGGCTTCTAGTTGGTCCCCATTGCAGATGATGCTTGCTGATGGTTTTAAATATATACTGTTTATTATTTTTTAGAAAAGGCACATCTATTCTGCTTTCTAGTGTTTTCAATAGGAATGAGTGTTATATTTTGTCATAGACATTTTCTGCAATTATTGAGATAACTGTGTGATTTTTGTTAGTTTGTTTATTGATATGGTCAATTATGTGAATGGTTTTCCTAATATTGAACCATCCTTGCATTCCTGGTATAAATCCTACATGATCCTAATGAATAACCCCAATAATCACTTCCTGGAGTCATTTTGCTAGTAATCACTTCCTGGAGTCATTTTGCTAGTACCCTATTTAAGATTTTTGCATCTATGTTCATTCAGGAGATTGGTCTATAGTTTTCTTTCTCTGTTTTTGATCTACCTGGCTTTGGAATCAGTACCATATTTGTGTCATAAAAGGAATTTGGTAAAACTCCATTGTTTATTCTATCAAATAATTTGCATAGTATTGTGATTAGTTTTTTGTTGAATGTTTGATAGAATTCACTTGTGGATCCATTAAGCCCTGGGGATTTTTTTTAGGGAGTTCTTTGATGGCTTGTTCAATTTCTTTTTCTGATATGGGATTATTTAAGTATTTTATTTCTTTTGTTAATGTAGGACATTTATATTTTTGCATATATTCATACATATCACCTAGATTGGCATATTTATTGCCATGTGATTGGGCAAAATGGTTTTTAATGATTGCCTTAATTTCTCTTCAAGGTGAGGTCTCCCTTTTCATCTTGGATACTGTCAATTTGGTTTTCTTCTTTTCGTTTTTTTATTAGATTATCCGGTACTTTGTCTATTTTATTTGTTTTTTCAAAGTTCCAGCTTCTAGTCTTGTCTATTAATTCATTAGTTCTTTTACTTTCAATGTTATTAATTTCTCTTTTAATATTTTGAATCTCTAATTTAGTTTTTATATGGGAACTTTTAATTTGTTCACTTTCTAGTTTTTTGATTTGCATGCCCAATTTGTTGACCTCTGCCCTCCCTGTTTTGCTAATATATGAACTCCAGGATATAAGTTTCTCCCTAAGCATTGCTTTGGCTGCATTCCATAGATTTTGAAAGGATGTCTCATCATTGTCATTTTCTTCAATGAAAGTATTGTTTCTATGATTTTTTCTTTAACCGATTTTGGAGAATCATATTTAATTTCCAATTAATTTTTTATTTGACTCTCTATGTACCTTTACTAATTATTTTTTTTCATTGTGTTCTGAAAAGATTCCACTTATTATTTCTGCTCTTTTGCACTTTTTTGCAATGTTTTTATACCCCAGCACATGGTCAATCTTTGTGAATGTGCCATGTGCTGCTAAAAAGGTGTATTCCTTTTTGTCCCTATTTATTTTTTTCCATATAACTACTAGCTCTAATTTTTCCAAGATTTCATTCACTTCTCTTACATCTTTCTTATTCATTTTTTGGTTTGATTTATCTAGTTCTGATTGAAGGAGGTTAAGGTCTCCCACTAGTATAGTTTTTCTTATCTATTTCATCCTTGAGCTCCACTAGTTTTTCCTTTAGAAATTTGGATGCTATTCCATTTGGTGCATACATGTTGAGTACTGAAATTTCCTCATTATTTATATTGCCTTTAATCAGGATGTAATTACCTTCCCCATCTGTTTTGACTAGATCTATTTTTACTTTGGCTTTGTCAGATATCTTGATCAAGACCTACCACTGCCTTCTTTTTCTCATTTGATGCCCAGTAAATTTTGCTCCATCTGCTTACCTTTACCCTATGTGTATCGACCTTCCTCATTTGTGTTTCTTGTAGACAACATATGTTTGGATTTTGGTATCTAATCCACTCTGCTATTTGCTTGCATTTTATGTGTGAGTTCATCCCATTCACATTCAATGTTATGATTACTACCTGTGTATTCCCCAACATTTTGATTTTCTCTCCTTGCCCTCCCATTTCTACTTTCACCATTTCCTTCTACACAAGTCTTCTGTTTTTAATGAGTTCCCCTAATTCCCACCCTTATTTTTTATTTTCCTTTCTCCCTCCCTTCTTATTCCTCTCTTATTTTTCTTTTGGGTTATTTTTAAGCTACACCACACACTTTCCCCCCAACCCCTTTGTATTGCTTTTCTACCTACCCTTCCTTTCTGCCCCCTCCCTTTTTATTCCCATTTTAATTTTTTAGGTTCTATTAAATTTCCTTCCCCATTTCTTTCCCTCCCCCATTTTTATTACTAACTTCCCACACCATTCACCCCCTTAGTTTTCCTCTTTCCATTTCCCTATAGGGTAAGATCAAATTTGATACCCCTGTGGATCTAGATGCTCTTCCCTCTTGGAATAGATTCCACTTGAGAGTAAGTTTTGAGTATTACTTTTTAGCACTCTCTTCCTCTCCTTCTTTTAGTTGTGTTCTTCCCCTCCCCCTCCCATGTGCCTTTTTGTGTAATATATAATACTTTAATTTTTTTTATTCCTTTACATTTCTCTTAGGGCCATCCCCTCCCTCCACCCCTTTCTTTCTTCTTTTTTTTTTCATATATGATTTTAAACCACTTAGTACCCCTATCTCTACCTATGGTTAATTCTTCTAACTATTATAATAGTGAATACAATTTTTGACAATTATAATTTAACATTTTTCCATATAGGAATATAAACAATTTGGTCTTATTGCAATGCTTGAAGAAAAAAATCAGAACCCTCTCTTTCTTATTTACCTTTTCACGTTTCTCTCTTTTTTATTTCAGTGTCAAATTTTCTGTTAAGTTCTGGTCTTTTCTTTACAAATATTTGAAAGTCTTCTATTTGTCGAATACCCAAACTTTCCCCTGCAAGTATATAGTCAATTTTGATGGGTAGGTGATTCTTCGTTGTAGACCCAATTCTCTTGCCTTTATCAATATTGTATTCCAAGCCTTGTAGTCTTTTAGTGTGGAGGCTGCCAGATCCTGTGTAATCATGATTGGTACTCCTTGATATCTGAATTGTCTCTTTCTGGCTTCTTATAATATTTTTTCCTTAGCTTTTGTACTAGAGGAGAATCAGGAACCAAAGCTTGACAGGTCTCTGAGAGGGAGGGAACAGATAAGAGAAACACTACTTCCTCTCCCAGACAGAGCTATCTCAGAGAAAGTGACTTTGGATCTCTGTCCAGAGCTCAACAGTGAGAAGAAATCCCCTTCAATCTCTGCTTCCTATTATTTTTTCTAGATAATTATTAACTTTGATCCCCTCAGTACTATTGAAGAATGAAATGTTTAGTTCTTTAAGTTAAAAGATCTATTTATTGTTGATAAGTCTGGAATAGTAGATTATGGAAGAGGGAAACAGGAAGTCCCTATTCTGTTTTCTACCTAAAGTTTCTTCAGGGGTTGAGGCTCAGATCTAGGCACCTAAGTCCCAGAAGACCTTAGGATCTTTGTGGAGTCAGGTTGGTGTAATTTCCTGAGATAGAGATACAGCTTTGAATAAGAATCTTCAGGGTGGATAGTCTTATTCTTCCAAAAGGAAAAAAAAGCCTCTATCTACCACTTATTAGGAAAGATGGTTAATCTGGGTCTCTTCAGATCAACAAGGGTTTATAGCAGGATAAAATCAAAGAGATTGCTCTTTTCCCTCTCAGTTCAGAAGGGACAAGAAGATACTTTCCCAAATGTCCACCTGCTTTTCTTAGCTGGAGATTCTAGTCCCATCCTCCATATTAGCCAAAATTCTATTTCCTTCTTGCATGAGATTTCATTGTAAAATCCAGTCTTTGCAATATATATTGTATCCCTCTCGTCCACACTTGTAAGCTCTTGAATTTGGTACTTCATTCCTGGGGGTTGTATTTTTAGGATTTAGTGTAACAGGTGATCTATGGACTCTTTTCAATGTCTATTTTTCCCTCTTGTTGCAGAACCTCAGGACAGTTTTCTTGTATAATTTCTTGCAGTATGGTGTCAAGGTTTCTCTTTGTTTCCAGGCTTTCAGGTAGGCCTCTGATTCTCAAATTGTCTCTCCAAGATCTATTTTCAGTGTCAATCACCCTATCAATGAGATATTTTGTGTTGCCTTCTATTATGTCATTCTTTTGATTTTACTTTATTAGTTCTTGCTGTCTTGTAAGATCATTGGCTTCTACTTGTCCCATTCTAGTTTTTAGTAACTGGTTTTCACTAAGATATTTTTATTTTCCTTTTTGGTTTGATCTATCCGGCTTTTCATGGCTTGCAGCAGGTCATTTCTGGTCTTCAGTTTGCTTATTATTTCACTTGATTTCTGGGCTTCAATTTCCAAGTGGGTGATCCTGTTTTTTTAAACTGTTATTTTCTTTTTGAACTATTTCCCATTTTTCTTGCCCCATCTCTTCCATTTTTCTGACAATCTCAGATTTCAAGTCTTCAAGAACTTGTGACCAATTTCCATTTATTCCCGAAGGTTTGGGTGTATTTAATTGTTTGTCATCTTCTGTTGTCTCTTCTTTAATCTGTTTTTTTTTTCTGCAAAAATATTATCACAGGTCAAAGTTTTCTTCTTTTGTGTGTGTGTGTGTGTGTGTGTGTGTGTGTGTTTGTGGTTTTTAGGTCCTGGGAGTTAGTGGTCATTGCCTTGTTCCTTTCTGGTCAGATGTCTAAGTGAGGAATGTGGGTGATCTTTGTATTTGGCTCTAGAGAGGTTTTTGTCCTGAGGATATTTTTCCCAGTACTCAGCAGTGTCTACCTGCTCTTAATGGCAGGTCCAACCCATACAAATTTATAGATTGCCTCACAGAGGTCTGGGTGTGGAGTGTAGGCAAGTCTCTGTATTGTGTAATAATTAAAATAGTGGAAGACTTAAATTGTTGAGATAAAAGAGTGGTTGGCTTAATTTGTGACCACAGAAAATATGGTTTCAAGACAGTGTCTTGTTTTTAAATCAATTATAAGGTGGTAGCCAGGGAAAAATTCCCAATTATTAAATATACCCAAGTCAGCTGGGTTTTATAGATTTTAATTAATACAAAATTAGGAATTAATGAAAGAGAGAGAGTAAGAGAAAATAATAAGAAAAGGACTAAACCAGCTTAGGCCAGCCTTAAGAGAGAAATCAGTCAGTTTTTTATCAACTCACCACAAGATCTCTGAGACAGTTCCTGAAAGAGTCCTGAGAGAAAGAGAGAGAGAGAGAGAGAGAGAGAGAGAGAGAGAGAGAGAGAGAGAGAGAGAGAGAGAGAGAAATAGAGAGCATCCTGAGACTGAGCTTTTCGTCTCCTTTTAAAGGGAATTTTCTCCTATGTCACCTCCCCTAAGTTCTCACATCTACCAATCACAGTAGATGTTTTCCAAAGGACAGACCATTTTTAATTCACACCTAAGGCTTAAATTTTTTATTAAGTTCACACCAGAAAACCTCTGAGTAAGTTCTCACCTCTTTGCTCCTTGTAAATTCACAAGTTGCCTGACCTTTATAGGTACTTAGCACCCTTTTGTATTAGATCTAAAAATAGGCACAACTTAAGAACTTTTGCCTTACTATAAGTATGGGTTTAAGTATTTTTAATTGTTCAGCAAGGAGTTTCTTCCCCTAAAGCAGGCTTAAGTAGGGGTGGAGTAGAGGTCTCACATTCCTGATTTAAGTTCCTTCATTGTTTAAAATGGGGAATGGTCTTAACCAAATCTTATGAAGTAGGGTCTGAGAATTTTTTAAGATTCACAATCCAACCTTATGAAGTAGGGTCTGAGAATTTTTAAGGTTCACAATTGAGGTCTTGAGAGTTTTTACCCATAGGCTATTTTCAGTTCTCTGTGGCATTTTGCTTTGAGCCACTTCTCTCTGCCCAAGCTCCATGTCCTATGTCCACATTTCCTCTACCTCCTAGGGTCCCTCTCTAGTCTTTCTGCACTTACAGGCAGGTCCAGCTCCTGAGAACTGAAAGATTTTCTGGGAAGAGGTTTGGGTGTGGATTGTAGGGAAGTCTCTGTATTGAGCACTGAAGAGGTTACCCAAAATTCTGTCTTGGGAAATCTTTTCTTCTCTATATAATTGCTTTTTCTGTTGAAAATTTTATCAGCTCCCATGGATTTAATTTTCTTCTCTAAGCAGATAACTCTAGTATTGATACAAAGAGCCCTAGTCTCCTCATTATCATATCTGCATCAACTACTGTCAATTTAAAATTTTGAAATCAGTATCCCTGAAATATCTAAAATTCAACACATTCAAAATCATATTTCTTATTTTCCCACCAAAATTCAGATGTTTTTCAAACTTCTATATTTCTGTTGAAGACATTACTATATCTACTGCCTCCCAAGTTTCATGACCTCAGTATTACCTTGAATTCTTCACCTTTCTTTACACAATATAGCCAGTCAATTACCAGATCTTGTTTTAACTCCACACCTCCTTTTCTTTACTCACACAACTTCCACTTCAGTTCAAGGCCTTATCATCTTTCATTTAGACATTGCATTAGCCTCCAAAACGTTTCCTCTGACTTGTATCTTTTCACTCACTCCAACACATTCTTCACAGAGACATGCAAATGATCTTCTTTGAACATAAATATGGCCATGCCATTTGCAATCAGTACTAGTGAATTATTGCTTCTAGAAAGTCTTCTGTTTGGGTTTGAAAGTTCTTCTCAACATGTCCCCAGATATCTTTCTAACTTTATTTCATATTTCTTCCCGTATATTACACTGTGATCCAGCTAAACCGCCCTTATTTGTGTTCCTCAAACAGCTTTGCTTTATGTCCTGTTTCCATTCCATTGTCTTGTGTCCTCCTATTCCTTGAATGCTTTGCCATCTAATCTTTCCTTCCCAGAATCCCTTTCTTCTTTCAAGACTCAGCTTATGCACTAGCTTCAGCAAAAAAATAAATAAATAATTTTCCCTGATCCCACTGTTTATGTCCTAACCACCTTTTATTAATAACTATCTAATTCTTTGTTATACCCTCTCTCTCTTTCATGTCTTTGCTTCTTTTAAACTGTCAATATGCCAATATCTGTGCTTTGGTTCCCATTTCCAATTAGAATGGAGAAAGGGAAAGATCTTGTGCTATTTCTGGGGAGGAGAAGAGAAGAGAATATACTAGATGAATGGGAAGTTCAAGAGGAAGGCTTGTCTAGTCCTTGACTTAATCATGTGTCTCTAGTGTGCAACATACATTCCATAGTCACCCAGAAAACAGCTGAACAAAACATCTCAAAACACTGAAAAGAAATCACAATCATTTCCACAGATTGGGTATCTGACCTGTTAGGATGAAAAGAGCTTTCTGTGGGAATTAAGATAATTACTGCAGGAAGATTGACAGAAGCTGTTTCACTGACAAAAATGAAATCTAGCTTGGAGTTAATGAGGAATGGGACACAGAAAAATGGTGGAGGGGAAATCTCAATAGCAAGTCAGAAGGAGAGAGAAGCTATCAATTCAGATAACATGCTATCAGTTACCTGACTTATAGAGAGTTGAAAGAAAGAGGGAAGTAATTCTGATCTATCTCTCTCCTTTTTTCTGCTTTCGAATAAAAAAAAGAGAGAGGAGCTGTAGGTGAACTTTACTGTATCCTGGGAAACTGAAAGTGAACAGATGGTCATAAAAAATTCAAACTGACTAATATGGAAAAAGCAAGGAAAATTTTGTTTCGTAAAAGGGGATCAAGTTGGCTATTTGTACATAGATATGGTGAAAAGGATTCATGGAAGAAAGGTTTTAAAAAGAATAGATGGGATATGAATCTAACATATTATCTAATTAATAATAAAAAATGACTTTTATATATCATTCAGGGCTTAAAAACTATTTTTCCTCAGGATAACCCTGAGTAACACATTTTTGTACCATGTTACTGATTAGGAAACAAGCTTGAAGGGATAAATTAATTGACTATAGTCAAGTATTAAATTACTTATTTACACTTGTTAAAATATCAAATAAAATGATTCATACTATATCTCCTGATCCCAAGTCTAAAGGACAAAAATTCATGCTTTCTCATTAGATCTATATGGAACCAACAGTCTTTTAAGCCACTGACCTTCCATTTCCTTTTATTTCTTAACACCTTTATCTTTTTTTTTTAATAACACTAAAACATAAGGGCAAGGGATAAGCAATTGGGGTTAAGTTACTTGCCCAGGGTCATACAGCTAGGAATTATCTGAGGCCATATTTGGACTTAGGCCCTCCTGATTCTAGGCCTGGTATTCCATCTACTGAGACATCTAGCTGCCCCAGGACTTCTGTTTCCATACATTCAGTATTTGATTCAAAATCTTAACCTCCACATAAACCCTTGTCCTGATATTTGAGGCCCTCAGTATATATACTTAGATCTCCTGAAACACCATGATTTCACTTCTGAACCTAATATTTGTCCACACTATTTTCTGGGGTCTATATATCATATTGTGAATTTAAACTTCCTTTAAACTCCTGGACACATAGTTAGCTACTAAGACCATCCTCTTTTCTCTATCTTGGAATGCCTTGCTTCTTGGTTTCATGGCCATTCATACCTATCTAAACTCTATCCTGGCTTAGTTTTGCCATCTGATTTCATTCCTACTCATGTTCTGAGTATGCAAGTTACACAACTGTTCTAATAGTCCCACTGCAAAATGTCATTAGATTTCAACTGAAAAGTCCTGACTGAATGAATGTCTCTTTATTTTTTCCTTGATTGACTCTTTCACACTTTCCACAGTGATAGTTTAAACCTATATCTTATCTCATCATAGTTTCTACAATAACCTCTTTTGCCTTCTCAGAAGATGACTTAACTTTCTACTTTAATGAAAAGATTGGAGTTATTCACAATGACTTTTATCTTCTCAAATATTTCAAATCTCTACTTTTATACTCTATTCCCCTCTTTATTTTCCTTTTTTTACTAGTCACTGTGGAAGGGGCCACATCCTGATGAAGCCCAGGGAAAGGATTCCTTCCTTTTTTTCTTCTGGAAACTTTCCCTAAAATAATTTTCTTTAAAACACTGATTTTTTTTCCTGGCTGCCTACAATCATTCGCAGTTCACATCTAGGATTAATAATGCTTATTCAAACCTCTTACCTTCTGAAACTAGCATCCCATGTCCTCTCTCTGTCTCATGGTCAAACTCCTAGGGGAGGAAAGTTGTATATCTATTCATTGCCTCCAAATAACTAGCATTACCCTTACTTTTGATGTCTTGAATTATAGTTTCTGACCTATTACTGAAATGAAATTGCTCTCTATTTCCAATAATTTCTTAAACTGTCAAAATCAATGTCTTTGCTCAACTTTCCTCCTCAAACTGTTAAACAACACAGTGCCAAGGATAAGTCCACATATTATTACAGTAGAGACCCATGTTCTCTAAATAATCACACTTTACTTTCTGTCATTCAACCAATTCTAAACAGGCCTGACATCTAGTTCAGTCTGTACCATTTTGGTCACAGGAACATTAGATACTTTGTCAAATACTCTATCTACAGTAATACCTAGATGTATCATTCTATTAAATTTGTTAACAAATAAAATCTGATTAGCTTTTCAAGCCCTGTTCTTAGCAAAGCTAAATCAGTTGCTAGTAATCTATTAAAATATTTTTGAATAGTCAGAGATAACTGCTTCTATAAATAGTATCAACTATTTCCAAGAGTGAAAGTCAAAACCAAATCTCCACATTGTTTACAATTAGTTTAAAATTATGTAAATTATATTTGTGAGCTAACATTAATATCCTTTTCTTTTGAGTTCCCTTTGGATTTGTTTTAGTTTGATTTTTTCTCTTGATTTGCAGCTATTTTTTCAAATGTAACCAGAGTATTTGTTATTCTTATTCTCTTGTCTTTTCAACTCTTCATATATATCTCTTTTTTATATTTCCAATATTTGTGATTTATAATAACATAATATAATCCTTTACATTCAAATATTATATTCTATTCAGCCATTTCCTCCATTCATTGCATTTGTACTATTTTCAGTTATTTTGTCATTACAAAGGTTCAAGGAATAATTTCATAAATAAACATTTTTTACCCTCTCAATAATACCAATAGATCCCAAATGTAGTAATGGGATCCCTAGATCAAAGAGAATGAATAGCTTTGTAACTTTTAATGTATATTACAGTTTCCCTCACAATTTAATATTGGGTGTATTTCTCCATGTTTCTATGAGCATTTAATTTGATCAACTTCACTCTTATGTTCTCAGTTTGCAAATATTACCAGGACCACATTTAGCTAGATTGTGTCTTAGGTAGCAAACACAATATATTGCCAGGACCACCATCTTTCCAAAACCTAGGCTTTCCAGCTTAATCACACCACGTGGAATTTTTTTTTTCATATATTAAAAGCCCTCCGGAATGCAAGGTTACCTCAAAAGACAATGAATATAAAAGTAAGAGTTTTGCAGAATATTTATGATCTCTAAACAATTTTTGTCTCACCAGAAATATGTTTGAGTTATGTGTATGCATGGGTTTAAATCTACTACTCACTGGCGGGGCAGCATCAAGATGGTGGCTGAAAGACAGCAACAGCTCAGACCTCCATAAACCTTTCTTCACTGATCAAAAACACAATGCTTTGAGGGGACTGAAAACCAAATCTAACAACAAGACAGAGCTAGGGAACCCTGCTCCTGGACTGAAATGAAAAGGTATGTTCCCCCAAAAAGCTTGAACTCTAGAACATGCGGGTTTAAAGGGAAGGAAGAAGGAAGGTCCCAGGACCTCTCCCACTAATCCTGAGGGATTACCTTGCCGGCCAAGCTGTGGCAAGCTCACACTGTAGAACACAGGTGGCATAGAGGCAGGTAGAGGAGAAGCAGAGAGGAGGCAGCCCAGTTGCAGCCAAGATGCTTCATCCTGTCCCCCCCCCCCCCGTACCCCCACCATTCTGGAGGTTTTAGCCTCAGGACACATCCAGCTTTGCAGATCAACTCCTCTTCCCTGGCTCAATATCATCAATTGGGTATATAAGAAACCTTCAGAGGGCAGCAAAGCTCAAGCCCCAACACCCCTCCCCCACAGACTGATCTGAGAGACTTGCTAACTAAACCTGAGGGAAAAAGCTGCAACAAACTACAGACAACAACCTTGACAACAGGGTGGGGAGCCCAGCTGCTTTTTAGCTTCTGCTGTCAGCCGGGGAAGATCCAACTAACCTGATCAAACAGCAGAACAGAGAAGAAGCCCTGTCAGGACAGAACAGCCCAAACCCACAGATCCAGCACATAATGAAAGGAGCAAAACTACAGGCAGCTACTGGGGGAATAGAAGGGGGAAATATGAATAAACAATAGAAAAAGAACAAAAGAAATTATAATTGACAGCTTCTATCCAGACAATGAACAAAGAGCAAATGAAACAGAGGAGTATCTAAGAACACCAAGCAAAAAAACAAAGAAACTCCTGTGAATTGGACAGAGGTTTTGGAAGAACTAAAAATACAATTCAAAAAACAATTATGAGCAACTGAAGACAACTGGATAAAGAACTTAAAAAGCAAAATAAATCATCTGGAAACAGAAAACAGTGTCTTGAAAGCCAAAATTAATCAGCTTGTAAATGAGGCAAAGGAGATGAAAGATGAGGGGATGACCAAAGAGCCAGAGATGAAATTCAGTCTTTGAAAACTAAAATCCAACAACTAGAAGCAAACACATTTACAAGGCAGAAGCAAACTATAAAATCAAAAGAATCAAAAAATTGAGGAAAATGTGAAACACCTCATCCACAAAATGGAAGATTTAGAAAACAGGTCCAGGAGAGAAAACTTAAGAATCATTTGTCTAACAGAAGATCATGACAAAAGAAAAAGCCTAGACATCATTCTACAGGAAATTATCCAAAAAAAGAAAAAAAAAATCCCCATCATTCTAGAGTAAGAGGGAAAAGTGGAGATTGAAAGAATCCAGAGATCACCTTTTGTACTTAATCCCCACATGACAACAAACAGAAATGTTATAGCCAAATTTAAGAACTACCAAACCAAGGAAAAAGTATTACAAACTGCTTAGAAGAAGTCATTCATATACCATGGTAATACATATAGGATAACATAGGATCTGGCTGCATCTACACTGAAGGACTGAAAGGCATGGAATATGATATTACAGAAAGCAGGGGAACTAAGTCTACAACCATGAATCAACTTCCCAGCAAAACTGATTATATTCTTGCATGAGAAAATATGGTCATTTAATAAAAATAGAAGACTTCCAAGTATTTGTAAAGAAAAGACCAGACTTGAACAGAAAATTTGGTGCCCAAACACAGAACTCAAGAAAATCACCAAAAGGTAATTAGGAAAGGGGAAAAACACAAAAATAAAACAAAAAAAACCTTTTTAAGGGGCCCAGTAAGTTAAAATGATTTGTATCCCTACAAGAAAAGAGGATATAGTAACTCTTAAAAAATTGTTATTATTACTTGGGTAGCTAGTATACATGTATATGTATATACATAGTTACAAACTGTTGACATTTCATATATATAAAACTAGAGGTAAAAAAGAGGTTAATACTAAGAGAAATGGGAAAGAAGACAAAATGGTGTAAATTTATATGTCATAAAGAAGTGCATGGCAGGAGTGGGGGGTAACACCAATACACACAAAAGGTAAAGAGGTTGGAGACAGGAAATACTTAATTTTTACATGCATTGAAATTTACTAAAGAGGAAAGAACAATTAAATCCATTCAGGCAGAAAATTTATTCATACCCTATAGAAAAGTAGAAGGGTAACAAATGGACTGGTGGGGAGAGAAGCAATACAAGGGAGGGAGAGAGTGGAGAGGTAGTTTAAAAAGACCATAAAGAAAATAAGAGGGGAATAAGAAGGGGGGGGGGGCTAGAAAGGAAAGTAAAATAAGAGTGGGAATTTGGGGGACTGATTAAAAACAAAACACTGGTTTAGAAGGAAATAGTGAAAAAAGAAAGGGCAAGACTAGGAGTGGAAATCAAAATTTTGGTAAATAAAAAGCAGGTAATCATAACTCTGAATGTGAATGGAATAAATTCACCCATAAAACAACCAATAGCAGAGTGGATTAGAAACCAAAATCCTACCATATGTTGTTTACAAGAAATGCACATGAGGAAGGTAGACACACAAAGGGTAAAGGTAAGGAGATGGGGGAAAATCTATTGGGCATAAATTGAGAAAAAGAAGGCAGTGGTAGGTCTCGATCACGATATCTGACAAAGCCAAAGTAAAAATAGATCTAGTCAAAACAGATGGGGAAGGTAATTACATCCTGATTAAAGGCAATATAAACAATGAGGAAATTTCAGTACTCAACATGTATGCACCAAATGGAATAGCATCCAAATTTCTAAAGGAAAAACTAGTGGAGCTCAAGGATGAAATAGATAAGAAAAACTATACTAGTGGGAGACCTTAACCTCCCTCTATCAGGACTAGATAAATCAAACAAAAAAAATAAATAAGAAAGATATAAGAGAAGTGAATCAAATCTTAGAAAAATTAGAGCTAGTATATATATGGAGAAAAATAAATAGGGACAAAAAGGAATACACCTTCTTTTTAGCAGCACATGGCACATTCACAAAGATTGACCATGTGCTAGGGCATAAAAACATTGAAAAAAAGTGCAAAAAAGCAGAAATAGTAAGTGGAATCTTTTCAGAACACAATGCAAAAAAATAATAATTAGTAAGTACATGGAGAGTCAAATCAAAAATTAATTGGCAATTAAATAATATGATTCTCCAAAATCAGTTAAAGAAGAAGTCATAGTCATACTTTCATTGAAGAAAATGACAGTGATGAGGCATCCTTTCAAAATCTATGAGATGCAGCCAAAGCAGTACTTAGGGGGAAATTCATATACTTGAGTTCATATATTGACAAATTAGGAAATTGAAGGTATTAAAATAGTAAATCAGGAGACCATGCTATCACTCTTTGCAGATGATATGACGGTCTACTTAAAGAATCCTAGAGAATCAACTAAAAAGTTAGTAGAAATAATCAACAACTTTAGCAAAATTGCAGAATACAAAATAAACCCACATAAAAAATCATCAGCATTTCTATATATTTCCAATACATCTCAGCAGCAAGAATTAGAGAAATTCCATTTAAAATCACCCTAGACCATATAAAATACTTAGGAATTTATTTGCCAACACAAATACAGGAACTATATGAACACAACTACAAAACACTTTCCTCACAATTAAAACTAGATCTAAATAATTGGAAAAGAATTAATTCCTCATGAGTAGGATGAACTAACATAATAAAAATGATAATCCTACCCAAACTAATTTACTTATTTAGTGCCATACCCATTGAACTACCAAAAAACTTTTTTACTGAATTAGAAAAAAAAATAAAGTTCATTCAAAAGCACAAAAGATCAAGGATATCCAGGGAAATAATAAAAAAAATGTGAAGGAAAGGGATCTAGCAGTACCAGTTCTCAAAACACACTCTAAAGCAGTGGTCATCAAAACAATATGGTACTGCCTAAGAGACAGAAAAGTGGATCAGTGGAATAGACTCAGAGTAAATGACCACAGCAAAACAGTCTATGAAAAGCCCAAAGATCACAGGTTTGGGGACCAAAATTCACTATTTGATAAAACTGCTGGGAAAATTGGAAGACAGTATGGGAGCGATTGGGTTTGGATCAACATCTCACCCTACACCAAGATAAACTCAGAATGGGTGAATGACTTGAATATAAAGAAGGAATCTATAAGCAAATTTCATGAACACATAATAGTATACTTGTCAGATCTTTGGGAAAGGCAAGATTTTAAGACCAAGCAAGAGTTAGAAAGAATTATAAAATGCAAAATAAATAATTATGATTACATTAAATTAAAAAGGTTTTGTACAAACAAAACCAATGAAACCAAAATTAGAAGGTAAGCAACAAATTGGGAAAAATCTTCATTACAAAAACCTCTGACAAAGGTCTAATTACTTAAATTTATAAGGAGCCTAATCAATTGTACAAAAAAACAAGGCATTCTCCAATTGATAAATGGGCAAGAGGCACAAATAGAAAATTTTCAGATAAAGAAATCAAAACTATTAATAAGCACATGAAAAAGTGTTCTAAATCTCATAATCAGAGACAACTCTGAGGTACCACCTCAAATCAAATCAAAACAACTCTGAGGTACCACCTCATACCTAGTAGATTGACTAACATGACAGCAAAGGAAAGTAATGATTGTTGGAGGGGATGTGGCATAGTTGAGACATTAATGTATTGCTGGTGGAGTTCTGAACTGATCCAAACATTCTGGAGGACAATTTAGAACTATGCCCAAAGGGCACTAAAAAACCATCTGCTCTTTGATCCAGCCATAGCACTCCTGGGTTTGTACCCCAAAGAGATAATAAGGAAAAAGACTTGTACAAGAATTTTCATAGCTGTGGTCTTTGTGGTGGCAACAAATTAGAAAATGAGGGGATGCCCTCCAATTGGGGAATGGTTGAACAAATTGTAGTATATCTTGGTGATGGAATACTATTGTGCTCAAAGGAATAATGAACTGGAGAAATTTCCTGTGAACTGGAATGACCTCCAGGAACTAATGCAGAGTGAGAAGAGCAGAACCGGAAGAACATTATATACAGAGACTTATACATTGTAGTACAAGCAAATGTGATGGACTTCTCCATTAGTGTCAATGCAGTAATCCAGAACAGCTCAGAGGGATTTACAAGAAAGAATGCTATCCACATTCAGAGGAAAACTGTGGGAGTAGATACAGAGAAGAAAAACAACTGCGTGATTACATGGGTCAATGGGGATATGATTGAGGATGTAGACTCTAAATGATAACCCTAATGCAAACATCAACACTATGAAAATAGATTTTGATCAAGGACACATGTAAAAACCCAGTGGAATTGGGTGCTGGCTACTGGAAGGGGTTGGGGGAGGGGAGGGAAAGAATATGATTATTGTAACCAAGGAAAATGTTCTAAATTGACTAAATAAAATTTTCAAAAGATAAAAAAAAGATCTACTACTAACCTAATGCAGGTGTGTGTGGACTCACCAGATATCTATCATATTTATCTAAGGTTCCATTAATCTCTTTGACTTCTTTCTTATTTGTTTTTTATTAGATTTCTCTACTTCTGAGAGGGGGAAATTAAATTTCCTCATTATTATTTTATCTATTTCTACCTATTCATTTCATTTTTCCTTTAAAAATCTGGATGTCATAAACACTTGGTGCACACAGGCCCATATTAATATTTCATTATCCATAGTACCATTGCCAACATAATATACACTGTTTTTCACTTCCATTTTAGCCTTATCTCTTTCAGAGATCACAACTGCTATACTTGACTTCAATGTTTATGCTGAGGCATAGTGTATTCAACTTTCACTCTATGTGAATACTAAAATTACAAGGATCCAGGCTGCCTCACACTGTGACAGTAACCAATGTAAATCTTGAAATCTCTCAGACTTGTGAATGTTAAAAATTTCCCCATTGGGGAATTCTTAATTGGAACAAATTCCCTACTGAGAAACATTCCCCATTTTGATGTGAGAACTTGCCAGGATCAGAAATGGGAGGACCTCTACTCCAACCGTACTTAAGACTGCTTTAGGGGAGAAAACTCCTTGCTATGGGAGGACCCCTACTCTACCCGTACTTAAGACTGCTTTAAGAGAGAAAACTCCTTGCTAAACAATGAAAGTACTTGGACCCATGCTTATAATAAGGCAAGGAGTTCTTTGAGCCAGGCCTGTTTTTAGAATTGATACAATGGGATGCTAGGTATCTAAAAGTGTCGGGCAAGTTTTCTCTTGATGAGATTAGTTGACTCAGTTGTGTTTTCTCTCATTCAGACTTACTGAGGAGATTGGTCCACAGAAGCATTTTTTTTTCTGATTCAGACTTACTGAGGAGACTTGTCAACTTAGCAAGAATTTAGATGGACAGTCCTTTGGAAAGTGTCTACAGTGATTGCTAGATGTAGGGACTTAGGGGAGGTGACATGGGAGAAAAAACCCTATATAAAGAAAAAGCAGAATCTCTTCAGGGATATCCTTTTGGAGAAATCCTTTTGGAGGATCTCTGATGAGGATCACTTGGGAAGAATCTCTTGAGAGAGGCTCTGGAGAAGGGAAGCTCTTGGAGGACAATCTCTAAGGAGGTCTCCCTGGAAGGCTCTCTGGTGAAGTCAGCTGAGATGGAGCTGACCTGGTGTCACTAGAATCCTTGTTTAGGCAGACCTTGTGGTGAGTGTTAAAAAATGGACTGACTGATTCTCTCTCTTAAGACTCAGGTCTAGGCCATATTGGCTTGAGGCCCTTCATAATTATTCCTTTCCTACTCTTTCTCTCTTTCTCTAATTCCTCATTATATTATTAATTAAAAATCTCTATAAAACCGAGTTGACTTGGGTATTTGAATAATTGGGAATATTTCCCTGGTGACCACCTTATATTTGATTTAAAAACCAAGACACTGTATTGAAACAGATTTTCTGCAGTCAAATTTACTCACCCTCCCTTATATCTATCACAGTTTATATCTTCCACTATTTTAATCACTACAGTTTAAAAACTCAACCATTTTAACTCTAACACCAAGGGCTTCATTCTCCTGAGAGCGACTACAGCTGACTGGTCTGCAGTCCCTCAGCAATCATGCTCATCAGTGCACAGTCCTCTATAAAATTCTCCTCTCCTCCTGATGTAGGTCAGTATAGAGTAGCTGTCTAGTACACATTTCTCAGGATCCTAAAGACCCATTTTTGTTAGCAGAGAGCTTAATTCCTGCCCATAAGGCCTGGTGACCATAGTTTATGGTTTCCACTCTTTCAGTCCTCAGCCATGAACCAGCTCAAGTCTCTAGAGGTAAAGTTACAGCAGGCAGAGCTGCTTTCAGGGTTCTCTGATCCCAAAATCCAGTGGTGTCTTTCGGGATACAAGATCCCAGCTCAGCATACAAGGTTAAATTGCTTTCTGCCTCCATGAGATTCATTGCTGATTGTACTCTTTGTTGTGTTTCTAGACCTAATGGTTGGTGAGTCTGAAGCCAGGGAATTCAGAAACCTTCCTCCCTAGTTATCCTTGGCTGTTCAGCTTCACTCCTAATCCTGTCTCCTTTTTCTGCTTTTAGCATTGATTCTTTGGATGTTTTTGGTTCTTTGTGGGAGGTATTAGGAGAGAGAAAATTTCACAACCTATTCCACCATCTTCCCATAATGCAATCTTTTTTATTCATTTTTAAAAGTTGGATCAATTATATACCAGTCAAATATTGTACATCTTTCTCACTCTTGATTGATTTTTAAAAGCCTTTTGGCATTACCAAAATTTTACTTCTTCTGGATATGCTGTTCAACACTGTTCTATCTTGGTTCTCTGTCAATCCTGTTTTAGCATCATTTTTTATTATTTATTTGATCATCTGTCCTATTAGATTATAAGTTTCTTGAGGGCAGTGACAGTTTTGCCTTTTTTTTAAAATCACAAATACTTAGCACAGTGCCTAGTAGGTGTTAAATAAAGTTTTATTAACTGATTGATTGATCAGGTTTTCTTCCAGGCATGATCTTGATTTATTCTCTATTTTTATGCCTTAGTGATACCTTTTATGTCCATGAATTCACTTATCTCTTTGTAGATAACTTGCAAATCTATCTGTATGTCTGTCTATCTATCTATCTACTAATTAGTAGAGGGAATTTCTTTACTATAATTTTTCTTCCACTAATGAAATTTCAAGCCTGAACATAAATTTCATATTCCCTTTCACAACCTTTATATGTCATTCCAAAATCTCTGAACTTTAACCCCATATAACCAACTCTGAGCTGTGCATTTTTACAAGTATGTACATATGCATAGCATGCTAAATTTTTTCCCCCTTAAAATTTCCCCTACACCCAACATCTCCATTTTAAACCATTATCACTCTAGTTCAAGTTCACAACCCAAGAGTCATGAGAGCCTAGGGTTGGAATGATTTTAATGACCTAGCCCTTCTCTTTCTTCAATAGCTGGAGAGGGAATATTTTTTCTTCTTTTGAATAAAAGTGAAGTATCAATAGAGAAGAAAGTGCATAATTGCCATTGTTGATTGTATGTGGTGGGAGAAAACCAAAGCCAGACTAAGAGAGAGAAAAGAGAACAGAAATTTTGTGGGCAAATATCAAGATTTTGGAAAAAAATTAAACAGAAGAATTGGAAACAGGTGATTTTTATCAGAGGCATTTCAGTTATATATTATGGAAGTAACCTCGTTTTTGATGGCCATTGTGCCATTGTAATAAAGACATCTCAAATTCCTACTACTGATTGGAGACCAAACTATCCCCCCTACCCCATAGCATTGCATAATGGAAATAGAATATGTTTCAGAGTCAGGAACAATAACTGGATTCAGGAAATGCTTCTGACACATACTGGCTCTATGACTATAGACAAACCACTGAAATTCTCAGAGATTCTGTGAACTACAGAATATTTGGCAAACTGAATTGGTAGAGAGTATTTCCTCACTAATGATTTTTTCTACAGTAATTAAATCACAAGTCTGGACATCAATTGCATATTATCCCCTTCTGCACATTCTGTATTTCAATATAAATTAGTTAGCTTGATGTTTTCCAAATTCTGCCTCTCTATTTCTTTACAAGGACTGGCCCCTTGCCTAGAATTCAATCCTCTTATCTCCACCTCATAGAATCCTTAACTTCTTTTAATCCTCACTTTAAGAAACATCTTCCACTTGAAGTCATTTTTTTCAAACACTTTCCTATTCCCACCACAGTTTTCAGTGTTCTCTCCCCCTTAAAATTATCTTGCATTTTTGCAAAACTTTTTGTTGTGCAGGCATAATTTGTGGACAAGTGATGTTGGCACATGTCAGGAGGTGTGGCTCAGAGAAGCTGGTCAGGTATCTGTGCCACCATTGGTGCTTGATATTTAAATCATTCCAACTCATTAAATCAAGAATGTGTGACTGCACAGGGCCATAGCCAAATATGTAGCATGCACCTTCCAAAATCTACACTAATACTCACCAGGTTTACATTCTGTAATAAGGGATTATTTGAATGATAAATGATAACTAAAGATCAGGGCTATTAATCTTCTTCATCTCCCCCCTTCCTACCTTCCTCCTTTTACCCTCCTTTTCCTCCATTCCTCCTTCCTTCCTCCCTCCCCTTTTAATGGCTTCTTCTGTTGGTCTTTTTAAATCAACTCAGGGTGAATTTATGGTGTCTTAAATAAAATACTTTCTCTTCTCTTAGATTAAATAAGGGGTTTATTGGGGAATAAGGGAAAGATAGGGAAACAGAAGAAAAGAAGGTTTGGGGGTTTCCCTAATCCTAAAATAAGTCTTAGATTGGAGGATGGTGGAATATAGTTCAGTTTGGGAAAATGCTCTGATAGGTCTATAAGTTCAGTCACCATATCACAGCAGAGAAATCAGAGAGAGCTAGACTTTGTCCTTCTTTCCTTCTGCCTCAAAAGCCCAAACAGACTCCTCTCCTTTCTGTCTCCAAGGCAAAGAGACCTGTTTCCTTTCTGTCTCCAGTGCCAAGAGACCTGTTCCCTTTCTGCCTCAAAAGTGAAGAGACTCCAGACTCCAGTTGGTCAGATCCTCCCTCCAACCATTTCTCTTGGTCACATTCCAAAAGAATGTTCTCATTTGAATGGTCAGCAGTCCCAGCTATTCCAGCTCTGTTGCAAACCTTTCCCAATTTCTCACTTCCACAATTCAAAGTCCAAGAAAACATCCTAATTGTAAAAAATGATATATAAGAGGCATAATAAATATGGCAGAATGAGAGTAATACACATTTTTAATAATTTGTATTTTCATTTTGGTATTTTTGTTGTATAAGAGTTATTTCTAGTAATTGTGACAAGGGAATCACTTTAAAAGACTGATATATATTAATTAAGGTCGCCAAGGAATTCAGCTATGTAATTCCTAAATGAAAACTCAAGTTTGCAGTCAATCTTTTATGGAGTTTAATTACAATAGGAGTAAGAAAGGAATTAGAGATAGAGAGAGAGAAAAAGGGAGAGAAGGGAATAGGGTTTAAATACCCCTTCTGTTTAGGCTGGGCCAAAAGGCCCAAGCCCTTAGATAGCTGGGGCAAAGAAAAGAGATCAGTCCCTATCACTCACGTGACCAAAATGGAGAAACAGTCTCAGAGGCCCCCACCTTCAGCTTCCTTCCGCGCAACCTTCTCCGAGTCCACCGCAATCACCCCGACCAAACTCCTCAACCCCCTCTCAAGTCTCCAGACACTCCTATCTTTAAGGAAACCCTCCAAGTTCCTCCTCTCAGTTCTCCCATCTACCAATCACTGTTCATCAATTTCCCTGTGCCAATGGAGGCTCTAGCTTAACCCAGGACCGCCCAGAGGTTTCTGGCTTTTGCACATGTCTGTTGAAGGTCATATTTTCAAATGATTAAATCTTTGATCTAGGCTGCAGCCCTTACTCAATCCTGTTAGGACTGAATAGGGTGGAGATTTATTCCAAGTATCTCCATTGTATCAATTCTAAAATCAAATCATGATTCAAAGAAATTCCTGTTCTATGCTTAAGCATAGGTCAAAGTCCTTTCCATTGTTCAGCAAAAGGTTTCTGTCCTAAAGTAATCTGAAGAAGGGAAGAGAAGGAACCTCCTATGCCAATGGGGTTCCCATTCCAATAGACTATCAGTAAGAAATTTTCCAAGTATGAAATATCCCAATGGTGAAATTTCCAACATTTATAAGTCTAAGGAATTTTGAGGTTTACATAATGAACAATATGGAAGTAAGTTTGCTTAACATTTCCAGAAAGGAGAATGGAAGGAAGGGAGGGAGACAATTTGGATCATGTAGCTTCAGAAAATGTATGCAAAAAATTATTATGTATAGTTGGGAAAATAAAATAACTTTTAAAAGAAAAAGAAAAAAATTACAGCAATATCCATTAGATAGTTTAATCTATAGTTTCTTTATGTTTTTGTTCTTCCTGTTTTAAGCATCAAAACCATATTTTTGTCATAAAATGAATTTTTTAAAGTTCATATCTCAGTTATTTTTTCAAATAGATTATAGAATATGACAATTAATTAATCTTTAAATGTTTGATAGAATTCTCTTGTGAATCCATCTGACCTTAGGGCTTTTTTCTTAGGGAATTCATTAATAGAGAGATCAATTACTTTTTCTGAGACAGAATTGTTTAAGTATTCTATTTTCTCTTTTCTTAATCTGTACAATTTATATTTCCTTAAATAGCCATCTATTTTATTTGATTATCAGAAATACTGGCATATTGTTGAGTAAAAAAACTCCTTATAATTACTTTTTCCTCATTACTGTAATTTCCTTTTTATTTTTAATGCAAGTAATTTGGTTTTCTTTCTCATCTTGATCAAATAAACTGATGGTTTATTTTGTTGCTTTTTAAAAATAAAACCTATTCCTCATTTTATTTATTTGTTCAATGATTTTCTTACTTTAAATTTCAATAATTTATCCTTTGATTTTCAGAATTTCTAATTTGGTGCTTAATTTGTTTTGTTTAATTTATTTAATTAACTTAATTTGTTAATTAATTTTTTGTTCTTTTTCTAGTTTGTTTTAGTTGTACACCCAGTTTATTGTTATGTTGTTTATTTTATCAATGTAAGCATTTAGAAATATAAATTTTCCCTTACGTACTATTTTTGCTGAATCCCCAGAATTTTAATTTAGTTTCTCCTTGTTGTCATTATCTTTAATGAAATTATTTTTTCTGTGATTTGTTCTTTGACTCATTCTTTAAGATAAGGTTACTTATTTTCAATTAATTTTATTCTTTTTCTTCAATTCTCAGTTTATATTTTTATTTTCATAATTTTTATAATACTATGTTCTGAAAAAGATGCATTTAATATTTCTACTTTTCTGAATTTGGTTGTGAGGAATTCATGTCATACCATATTATCATTTTTTTTTGGTGAAGATGCTAAGATGTTGAAGAAAAGGTATATTCTTTTCTATTCCCATTCATTTTTCTCCAGAGGTATATATTAAGTCTAATTTTCTCAATTGCTAGTTGTCTCCTTAATTTCTTTCTTGTTTATATTTTTGTTTGATTTATATTTTTCTGGGAAGCAGTGGTTAATGTCTTTTGCTAATATAGTTTTATCATCTATTTCCTCTTGTAACTTATGTAATTATTCCTTTAGGAATTTGGATGCAGATGCTATGCCATTTGGTGCATATATGTTTAATATTGATATTGCTTCATCATTTATGGTTCATTTTATCAATATATAATTTCTTTGCTTGTCTCTTTTAATTGGATCAATTTTTACTTTTCCTTTGTCTGAGATCATAATTAGTATCCCTGTATTTTTTAGCTTTAACTGAAACATAGTAGATTTTGTTCCCCTCCTTTATGTTTACTCTGTGTATGTTTCTCCATTTTAATGGGTTTATTATAGTCATCATAATATAACATTCTAGCTTTTAATCCACACTGATAAACTTTTCTGTTTTATGAGTGAGTTAATCCCATTCACATTAATAGTTATAATGACTGCATTTTCCCTCCATCTTGTTTTCTTCCAGTTTATCCTTTTCTTTCTCTCTTTTCGAGCTTTTCTTGTTCACAAATATTTTTGCTTCTATTCACTTGCTTTTCCGAGTTCCCTATACCTTTTATCATTCTTTCCTTTTTTCTCCTTCCTCTTCTTAGACCTTTATTGGGTAACATAGATTTCTATACTTTATATAGTCTGAATGTTATTCCCACTTTGTGCCAATACTTATGAGAGTAAGGTTCAAGAATTACCCACCATTCTACCCATCTTCACTTCCATTGTATTGATTCTTATATGCCTAATCATATGAGATAATTTCCCACCAACTTTCTCTCCTTTTCTCTTTTCTCTGTGTATTCTTTTCTGATCTCTTGGTTTTTCTTTATCATTCTATCATATTCAAATTATACTTTGCTCTCAGAATATATATGATCCTTTCCATTCTCCTAATAAATTTCTTAACTTAAGTGCCTTAAGTATTCTTAGTACTTTAAGTAGCTTAGGAAATTCAAATATCATAGATATCTTAAGCTTCTTAGTTATTGCCTTCTTACTAACAATCAGTTCAACCCTATTGTTTCCCTTGATTACATTAAAGTATCCAAAGTGTCTTAATTATGTAATAATTAAAATTATGAGACTGGTAAAAGATTAATAACTTTATTAAATCAAAATAGTAGAAGTAGTAAAGAGAGGGAAAGACAGGAGAGAGATAGAGAGACACTTAGATTTCTATTCTATTGGCCATCATGATAGGCCTGTAGTTAAACTCTGAAAAAGGATCCTTCCACTCTCCATGCTCCCACCAAAGACTCAGACTGGCTCCTTATCTTATCTAATAAGGTCTTTTCTCTACTCAATAATTCTCACACATCACATCTCAGGAAACAACCATAGTTTCTTAATTTGCCTGGGCTGACCAGCAAGGACAGTGCCTGTGGAATCAGTTTCTTGATCCTTTGGTTTCTTGGTTCTTTAAATTCCTTTCTCTGAAGGCTTATCTATAACTGAATTTACTCAGTGGTTTTTGACCTCCAGGGCACTGAGAGAAGACATTAAAAAGGCAACAAAATGGAGAGAGAAATTTGCTTCCAACAAATAGCTCTTATGAGACAAATATCTTAAATACTATAGTTATCACTTTCTCATTCAAGGAATGTAATCAGTTTAACCTCACCATTTTCTTTGATTACCTTAAATATATTAAGTTTTTAGGTATTGTACAATAGAAATCTTAGTTGCCATTTTCCTAGACAGGGATATGGTTAATTTAACCTCACTGGCTCCCTGGAGTTTTTTTTTTCTTTTTGTTTGTTTGTTTCATGCTGCTCTTGAGTGTCAAATTTTATCATAGAATTTTCTTTTATTTCCTGTTTATTTTGCCACAAATGCTTTTCATTCCTCAATTTCATTAAATATCCATTTCTTTCCCTGAAGGATTATGCTTAGTTTTGGTAGGTAAGTAACTTTTGGTTATACTACTGGATCCTTTGCCTTGCAGAATATCATATCCTATTCCTCCTTGACAAAGAAGTTCTGGAACTTGGTTAAAATAGTACTGAGATGTTTATATTTCTATTTATTTATTATTATTATTTATATATATTTATATTTGGGATTTCTCTTAGTAGGTAATTAGTGAATTCTTTTTCTTTTTTACTCTTGTTTAAGAACTTTAGGGCAATTTCCCTAGATAATTTCTATCAATATGGTATCAAGGTTATTTTTCTGATCATGACTTTCAAGTGATCCAATGATTCTTATATTATCCCATCTTAATCTATTTAACAGGTTGATTGTTTTTCCAGTGAAAGAATTCAGATTTTCTTCTATTTTTTTCATTATTTTGAATTTGTTTCAATTTTTCATGTTGTTTTATATAGTTAACTTTCATTTGTTGAATTTGAATTTTATAGGAGCCATTTTCTCCTTTGAAATTTTGTATTTCCTTTATTAGAGAGTTATTTTACTGTTTGAAATATATATATTTTAAGGAGAACTGTTTCTTCATTAAATTTTTGTCCTAAACTGTTGCTTTTTTTAGCATTTTTCTTATTTTTCTTCTAATTTCCTTATTATTTATTTTATTATTATTTTTAATTGTTCAGGAGTTTAATTTTGGGCTTGCTATATTTTTACATCTCTCTTTGAGGCTTTACATGTTTTCACTTTTGTATTTCTGTGCTCTTCTGAGCTTAGTGATTTGGTCATCTCTCTTGTTGAAATATTTTTTTAGCGTTGAATTTTTTCTCTATCTTTTGCTTATTTTGGAGTTATTTTCTCCCTTGAGTTTGTCCAAATGCTGAAGGTTAGGTCTAGTCCTAGGCTGGAGGGAGTACTGTCTTGCTTTCTACTGTGCCAAAGATTAGCTCAATTGCCTTGGCACAGACTAGGCACTCTGTAGAGGATGCCTTGTTGGTCTGCTGTATAGAGGCATGCAGTTCAGCTGCGTTGAGTTGGGTTCTGCCAATCTTACCAAAGTGGGATCTTCTTGGGCTGAATTCTTCCCACTGATTCCCACACTGAGTCATGCCTGTGTGCTGATGTGGCTGAACTTTGTAGAGAGGCTTTCATCCTACTGCTGACTATTCTATATTGCATTGGATTCTGCTCTTCCTCTGCTGAGGCTGAAGTCAGCCAGCTATGCTCTTTCCCTTGCAATTTATGCAGTATCACATCTGAGTTCTGGTGAGGCTTATTCACTTCTCTCTCTTCATACCACAGTGAGATGAATCCTCCTTGCTGTCTCCACATTCTTTTGGAAGCACTGCTTCACCCCCTTTTCAGTTGTTTTGTTACTTCAGTATTCATTTTGAGATTTTTGTTCTTCTGTGGTTGTTTGGAGGAAGGTTAATGGACTTTAAGTGTTTCTTACTCTGCTATATTGGAAACCAAAAGTCAACTCCCCTAAACCCTTAGCTTCTGTTTTAGAATTGATACTAAACATTGATTCTAAGGCGAAAGAGGAGTAATGATTACTCTTCAGACTAAATGACTTGTCCAGGGTTACACAGCTAAGAAGTGTCCGAAACCAGATTTGGACCTTGAAGTTACAGTCTCCTGGCCTGGCTCTATGTACTGAGTCACCTAGCTTCCCCCAATAATTGTTTATTGATTGATTCTTCCCCTCTTTTTTGGCTTTAGCTGAGGAATAATACTGCTTTAGCATCTTACTTTTATTCTGTCTCTCCTTGTTTTAAATATGTTTCTTTAGAAAGAATATTATTGGATTTGATTTTGGAGAGTGGGGGCATATCATCCCATCCTATTTAACTTACTCCTTTCTTTCTATGTATACTCCTTCTCACTGTCAGAGTGATAATGTTGTTAAGTATCTGAAGTACCTTAAATATCTAGAATAGTGTAAGCATCTTATGTGTCCCAAATAAGATAACTTTAATATTTTAATTACCAAATTCCTATCTAGGAATGAAATTAATTTAACCTTATTGAAATCCTTAAGTTTTCACTTTTCTATTAATATTTTTATACTATTCTTGAGTGTCAAATTTGCTCACCAAATTTTCTTTTCAACTCTGGGAAATTTTTTTTTTTGGTCAGGAAACCTTGAGATTATTCTATTTTGTTAAACATCAATTTCTACCTCTGGAGGATTATGGTCAGTTTCACTTTGTTGGTGATTCTTGGCTATAGGTCCAGATCCTTTGCCTTTGAGAATATCATATTCTATGTTCTCCAGACCTATATTATAGAAGCTGCTTGGTCCTATATAATCCTGATTGTAGCTCCATGATATTAGACTTCTTTTCTTTTGACTACTTGCAGTATTTTTCCCATGACCTGGAAATTCTGGAATTTAGTAAAAATTGTCCCAGAATTTTTTATTTTAGAGTCTCTTTCAGCAGATGATTGGTGGATTCTTTCAGTTTCTATTTTCTCCTCTTGTTTGAGGATATCAGGAAAGATTTCCCTAATGATTTCCTAACATGGTGTCCAGATGTTTTTTATGATAATAGCATTCATATGTTCAGATGAATCTTAGCTTATGTCTCAAAGATCTATTTTTCAGATCATTTTCCCCAGTAAAATATTTCAGATTTTCTTCTTTTTTTTCATTCTTCTGATTTTTGTCTTACTAATTCCTGATAGAGTCATTAACCTCCATATGATGAATTCTAAATTGCAGAAAGTTATTTTCTTACTTGAGTTTTTGTTTTTCCTTTTCCATTTGACACATTATAGTCTTAAGAAAGTTGTTTTCTTTAGTATATTTTGTGCCCCCATTTCCACTTGTCCAATTGTCACTTTTAAAGATTTTTTTGTCCTGCACTGATTCCTCCCCACTCCCCACCCCCAAGCTGATGACTCCTTCTATCAATTCTCTTATTATTTGATTTTGTAAACTTCTTTTCAAGTTTTCCCAAGAGTTCTTTAGGGGCCAGACATCCTTTCACATCCTTTCATCTTGTTATCCTTTAAGGTTTTAAAGGATGTTTCCTTTTGGGCACTGTTTTCTTCTTCTAAGTTTGTATTTTGATCTTCCCTATTGTTGAAATAAACTAAGATAGAGTTTTTCCTTTTTTTTTTTTGTTCATTTTTCTAGTCCCTTCCCCTATTATCTTGCTTATCTTTATATGTTCTGTTCTGCCATTTGGATAGAGGGAGTGCTGTTCTATGCTTGCATTATATCCTTTTTTGGTCTTTAGGGCAGGTCCAGATGCCTTGATTTATACACTATGAATTTCCAGTGGGTGGACTGACTGGCTTACTATGAGGAGGCTTGAAGCTATTTTGTCTAGAAGGATTCCATTCCCTGTGCTACCAGTTTTCCTATTGTTTTATTACCTGGACTAGTATATGCTTTGCTGGTGCATTACCCCAGGTTATTTGGTGGTGCATTGTTGGCTCTCCTAAATGCTGTATTCTTTGGGATACTATTCAGTTTCATCTTACTATATATGTCTATCAGGCTTTCCTTTGTTGTGAGGTGATTTATTTTTGAGAGTGGGGAGAGTTTGGACAAGCTTAGAGCATTTTTTGCTCCACCATCTTAGATCCCAGCATGCACCCTATTTCTATTCTAATATGAGGATGTAATACATGTAGCCCCTCAACCTAATCATCATTAGGAGTCAAATACAGAGTCCATTTAAACAAAAGGCCTGAAAGTGATTTTGATATATTTTGATGAACTCAAAAGAAGAAGGAAAAGTACAAGACAAACACATTTAAGAGGGAGGAGGATGAAAAATATGAAAAAAATATTTCACATAACTGGATAGTGAAAAGAGTTTATATAAAGAAAGGGCAATAGGAAGGCTGTATAACACTTTAAAGTCATTCTCATCTTAAATGTATAAAAGAGGGTGAAAATATACACATAACCACTCAGTTAAAAATGCATCTTACTCAACAGGAAAATGGGTGGAAAGGGGTAAATGGAGAGGGGGATATAAAAGGAAAGACAGATTTATTAATAACCATTTATAATTATATATATGTATATATAATATATAAAATAAATATATATATAATAACAAAGTTATTAGTTAAAAGCAAAATAAACTCAACAAAGGTACAGGAGGAAAAGATAATGGAAATTATAATAGAACACAACAGAGCAAATCTACAGTCAGAAAATTGTTATCTGTGAATGTGAATGGGATGAACTCACTCATAAAGTAGAAGAGGATAATAAAATATAGTAAATATGCTGTTAAAGTAGAATTGGTTCTACTTTAGTTAAAGTAAAGAAAAAAGAATCAAAGGTAGCAATCTTCATCTCATTCAACACAAAAATAGACCTAATTAAAAGGAATAGTCAGGGAAACTATATTTGCTAAAAAATACCATGAACAAATAACAATCCTAATCATATTTAATCATATTTAAACTAAATGAAATAGTAGAAAAATTCTGAAAGGAAAAATTAACTCAGTTACAAGTAGAAATAAACAAACTCAAAAAATTATAGTACTATGATATGTCAGATTATCTCTTTTGGACCTAGACAAATTTAATTAAAAAATCAACAAGAAAGAAATTTCTAACTTAAATGAATATTCTTAAAAGTTAGATAAGGTCTCTAAGACCCATGGAGAATATTAGGTAGAAAGAGAAAAGAATATGACTAATTCATAAATGTACATGACACATGTGCTTTCACAAAAAGTGACTTTGTATTAGGGAATAAAAATGTCATAAAATACAAAAAAGCCAAATTCTAGAACTCCCAGGACAAAGGGAAAATATTGCAAGCAGCCAAAAGAAATAATTGAAATATCATAGAGCTGCATTCAGAATAGGAGAAATTATATCAACTTCTACAATAAAAGATCTGAGGGCCTAGAATGATATTCCAAAAGGAAAAGGACCTAGGGCTTCAATCAAGAATCACTTACCCAGCAAAACTGAGCCTAATATTTCCAAGGAAAAAAATGAATATTCAATGAAATTGAGGACTTTCAAACATTCCTGATTAAAAATAATCAGGGCAGAATTTGACTCTCAAATATGACTTAAAAGAAGCACTAAAAAGGTAGTAGGAAAAGGAAATCAAAAGACATTCCATATGCGTGAAATTCATATAAATTGTACCCCTTTTTCCTTTTGGAAAGAAGCTTTGAAACAGCTCCACCCTTTGCTTGGATGAGTATGCATACAATGGGAGGACACCATGGGCCTCATGACTCTTTGGCATCCAAGAAGATGCTTGTCTTTTGTTACCTGTGACTCCTGGCATCTGGAAGACTGGCCTCCAACCCAGACTAAGGTTAAATTTGTCCAACCAGAGAGACCCAGAAGGAGTGAAATCAACTGGGTTTTTAAGGGAGGGTTTGAGGAAACAAAGGCTCTAGGTCTAGAGATTTTCCTAGTGGGGCAATCTGAGCTCAGCCTTTGGCTAGAAACCAGGCATAGCCCTTTTGACTTTCCTGGCATAGTCTTTCTTGGCTATAAAACAGACATGAGCAACAAACTCAGATTAGCTAGGCATGGCTATATACTTTACTTTCTATCTAACTGCAACATTTACTATCTAATAAATAATTAGAAGTTAACATACAGTCTCCAGAGAATTTTAATCTTAACAAATAAGATTCAACTGTTTACATGCCTACATGGGAAGTTTATTCTTGTAACTCCTAAGAAGTTTATCATTATTATGGAAGTCAAAAGGAGTATACATAGGCAGAGGTCAAGATCATGAGTTAAATATGATTGAATGATATCTAAAACAGATTACATTGGGGCATAAGAAAGAGGACTAATTTGGGAGGAGGGGAAAGGGAAAAATAGAATGGGGAAAAGGTTTGCACATAAAAGAAGCATGAAAGAGTTTTTACAGTGGAGGGGAAGATGAGAGAGGTGGGGAAGAGAGCACATGAACCTTACTCTCATAAGAGTGTTTCAATGAAGGAAGAATATACACAATCAGTTGGGTATAGAAATATATCTTACCCTATAACAGTGATGGTGAATCTTTTAGAGATGGAGTACCAGGAACCACCCCCACAGACCAATTGCCATGCTACCTTGGCCCCCTCTAGATCAAGTGCTGCTTTTCCCTCAACCTCATCCCTTAAATTCCTCACACCCCACTCACCCTAGACTCGGGAGGGGGTAAGTTCTTCCACTGAACTGCTGGGTGGAGGGATGGATAAGGTGAATGTCCTCAGTCATGGTGGGGAGGGAAAGGGGAGCAATTCTGTCTGAGTCCCTCTGCCTTTCTTAGTAACAAACTCTGTGGGGAGAGAGGTGCATGTGCCCACAGAGAGCACTCTGTATGCCATCTTTGGCACCTATACTATAGGTTCACCATCACTGCCCAATAGGAATGTAGGAGGGGAAAGGGGAAAAAAGGAAAGAGGGCAAGTTGGGAGAGATAATGGTCAGAAACTAAGTTGAAAATATAATGGAGAATAATACACAGTAATCTTAATGATGTAAAACTTTCATTACAAGTCTCTAATTAAAAGTTTATTTCTCACATAGAAAAATAAGCCAATTATAAAAGAATATGTAATTCCTGAATTGATAAATGATCAAATGATACAAATAGACAGTTCTCAAAGTAAAGCTCTCTATAGTCATGCAAAAAATGTTCTAAATCACTATTAATTAGAGAAATGTACATTAAAACAATTGTGAGGTATCAAGCCATATCTATTAGATTGTCTATTATGTATATAGACATATATTAGATATGTCTATTATGTAAGAAATGGAAAAAATGATAAAACAGAGAGGGTGTGGGAAAATTGAGACACTAATGTACTATTAAGGGGAATTGTGAATGTTCAAATCATTCAAGAGAGCAATTTGGAGCTATGCTGAAAGGCAATGAAACAGACATATCTTTGACCCAGGAATATCATTACATTTTGTATCCCAAAGAGATAACAAAACAAAAAGGGAAGGCCCTTTATATACAGAAATATTTAAAGCAGTTCTTTTTCTGGGGGGAAAGATTAGAAAAGTAAGGGGATACCCATCAATTGGGGAATTGATAAATAAATTATAGTATATTATTGTATAAAATACTATTATGCTATAAGAAATGAAGAGCAAGAGGAGGTCGGCAAAACCTGGAAAGACTTAAACAATCTGAAAAAGAGGGAAATGAGCAGAAGCAAGAGATCTTTATACTCAGTGATAGGAATACTGTACAATTATCAATTGTCAATAACAGCTATTCTCAGCAGTACAGTGATCCAAAACAATCCCAAAGGACTCATGATTTGAAAAAAATGACAGAAGAAAAATTAATGGAGTCTGAATCCAGACTCAAGCAAACTTCTTACACTTGCTTTCTTAATTTCATGTTCAATTTTCATCCTCAAAATGATTATGTAGAAAAATGTTTTACAAGATTATAATATAAAATCTATTTGAGATTCCTTACCATCTTAATGGGGGAGGCTTGGGATGATGGCAGAGTGGAAAGGAGAGAATTTGAGACATTATTCTTTGAAAAAGTTGGAAACTTTTCACATGAAATTGAGGGGAAATAAAAATTTTTAAATGCTAATTGAGTAACTAATTTACAAGGAACATTGAATGCAGTTTCTTGCACATGGCCAATGTAAGTACTATTTTTATTTAATTTAATATTTGTTGCATGAATTTTTTTCCTTTATAATGGGATTAATGTGTTGGGAAGGAGTGAAAGTAGATTTTTGTCAATTTCTGAAAATGTAAAAAAAAAGCAGAAATATTAAATGCATCTTTTTCTAAAATGCAATAAAATTACATTAAAAAGAGACTTTTAATCAGATAAAAATTAATTGGAATTTAACTTGAACAAGTAAACAATACATTAAAGTTAAAGACAACAATGTGACAACATATCAGACCTTGCAAGAGGCAGCCAAAGAAAGATTTTGAGGGAACTGCCTATCTCCAAAATAATGCATAACTCACTTGGCACATTTGCTCAAGTCCTCTTGAATCTTCATTATGTCCACAAAGAATTAACTAACAATATGTAGAATAAATTAATTCCCCATACAATAATTAAATTAGACCACTTGGTTGTAATAGAGTGTGGCAGATTGCCAAATAGAATTAGATAGACCTGAGTTCATATTCTGTTTCAGAAACTTACTAGTTATGTGATCCTGAACAAGTCACTTTAATCAGGAATGGGAAAAACATTTTGCAGAAAGTGAGAATTAACAAAGTTTCCAAATCTTAAAGTGCTATCCAATTCCTAGTTATTATTCCTTATTAGCTTTCAAGGATTATCACATTACAGCAATATCTGAAGTGATAGATGATGGAAACATCTGATTAAGTTGAAATTTTGATTCCCTTTATCATATTTCTTTATCTTGTACTTCACTTTTTTGAAGATTCTCTTGTTCAGAACAGACTTTGCTTATTGGCTGATTACATGTGTTTTAGAAAATGATACTGGTGCTTGTCAAGTTGTAATAAATGAGATACTCTGGCTTGACTAGAGAGCTACTAGGGGAAACCTGAAGGTGCCTAATTGTAATGGAGATAGAGATACTTCTGAGAGATAGAGAGATACTACTGGAGGGAATACTCTGGGGTTGCCTATTGATAACTACTGATGGTTAATAGATCAAGATATTTCCTACCCTCCACCCTTCACCTCCCAGTTTTCCACCTATTTCCTCCTGCCTCCCTTCCCCTCCCCCTTGTTAGTCAGCCACCTTTCTATGTAACTCAAAGGTGAACTGTGAGGTTTAGAGAAGATACTTTTTCTCTCTTTCTCAAATAAGGAGGTTTATTAGGGAAGATGGGACAGGATGGAAGATGAGGTGAGAGGGATGGGGTTATCCCTAATCTATAATGAGGTTTAGGATGATTTTTAGAGATGTCAGTCCTGTCAGAGCTGTGACACAAAAGTCTTTCAGGGAGATGGGAAGACAACTGTTTAATCTTCTGTCTTTTTCCTTCACAATCAAATCTCAGAGACACCAATATCTTCTTCACCACACTTAGCCACCAACCAATAGTTAATTTCTTCTCAGCCTATCTCCAGAACCCCCTCCCCCCCAAGGGTCCTTCAGCCTAGGACAGAAGCTAACAGGGGACCAGTTCAGAGCTTCTTCCCCCTTCAGCCTGGCTTGACTCTCCAACTATCTTTCCTGGGAACATTCTCTTTGGAATGTTCTTTTTTGATTGACAGCTGAGCTCCTTTACTTTGTTTTGCATGCTTGTCTTATCTTGTAAATCCTCTCTTATGCATTCCTCTCTTTTTTTTTTCTTTAAAAACTGCACCTTGCATTTTTTAATGATACTTACCTTGTATATAACTCTATCTATCTATTCTTAATTCTGTACTATCTGAAATATACCTTTACCTTTTCTGTCTACCTAGATGCTAAGCTAAGAATGGTTATAGGAAAACGGTAAGGGATTTACATGAACATAGTTTTTTACAACAAATCATATAATAATTTTCAAATCATTCCAACAATTTCACTAACATTCAGAATATGCAATTGTCCTATTTCCTAATATCTATAAATTCAACCAAGAAAATTCCTACCACTAACAAATACTAACTTAAAATAACAAGGCAATCTAACTTCTATACTTAAGAACTTCTATGTCTCTCTCTACTTTTCTAAGACTTGAACAAATTCACTAGATTATCACTATTGTTACTCATTAGAATATATTAATAAATTATTCTAATAAAATTAATTTGTTAGCAAATTAGTATTTACATATGTACATCATTCTAGATTTTTGTGCAAACTCACACAGATAAGAAATTTCTTAGCCTGTATGAATTTTCCACAGAAATTTTAATCAGTGTGTCTTTTTGTTATGCAATTATGCATGTTGTATACTTACCCATTCCGTGAGATATCTTCCTAAAGTGTAATCCTATGTAGCATGCACATGCATATATGTGATGTTAACATGTATGAATGTATGATGCATTCTTACATATCCTTATGATAAAAAGTTCCAAAATTTCAAAGTCCTTCCATGTCCTTTTATGTTGCTTGTAGAAACTCTTTCTTCCTTTCTGGTCAGCACATCACTCTTCTGTCTCCTTTCACTTTTGATTGAAGACTTATGTTCTTCAAATCAGGATCCACTGGAATAATCAGGAACAAGGAACACACGGGAACAAACACAAACATGTGTGTATGTAATATTTTTACATGTGCATGCATGTAAGAGTGAAATTTATATTTGCGTGGAAGATGAAATCTTCATGAATGTTTGTCAGAATTTATCAGTAATTCTACATTTGTGTAAGTAAGCATTACATGTGTATATCTTCATGCAGGAGAGTAAGCTTTACATGTGTATGACTGTAAGCTTTGTATGTGTTTATCTTCATGCATGGGAGTAAGATTTGCATATGTATATCTTCATGGGTGTGTATAAGTAAGTTCTTAATTGCATTGTGCATAAGGTAAGTTTGCTTTTCTCTTAGATGTTTGAATTTTCTTTTTTCCTCAAGATTTATTATGTAGTTACTATAATTATTTCTTGGATGATTACTGTACTTATTTCTTGGAGACAGAATTTAAAGAATTATGTATTCATTTGAAATAACATTGTTTCTTTCTGTTCTGTTATTGTGAAGCTGTCATAGACTATGTATGAAAATACATAGAGGTTTTTTTTTTTTCCCTATGGCTGCTAATCTTTCAAATGCATATTTCTTTTTGTTTTACTGGCTATATTTGCTTCAGGGTTTCTTTCCTTTTGTCATTTCCACATATGCAATGCTCTCTTGTCTGTACTTTGGTGGCAAGTATTCTCATGGGCTTTCCTTTGTTTTCATAGGATTTCATTCACAAGGACTGCTTTTGATTTATTCTTGGGGTATTCATGTTGCAGTTCATGACTAGGACTTTTTTTATCAGATATCATTTGTATGTATCTTTACTGATGACATGATCATTTTGTTGTGTCTAGTGAGGTATCTGAAACTATGAAGTAACATCTTCATGGTATACCCTCTCTCTAATCCCTCCCCCAGTAGAGACTGTTTTAGGATGAAGGTTGAGAGATATGGATAAACTTTTTAAGTTCTATATAACTTGCTATTAATGTCTTTGATAACAAATTCATCCAATGTGAATCTATGCATCCATAGCATTCTAGATGTTTGTGTCTGTCCTAGTTATGAACTTGGAGTTTTATGCTACAAGGTTAGGAGTGTTCTTATTGTTGAATTACTTGTTCTTCTTTTGCTGGAATAACATATTTTCCATGCTTCCTAAGACTAATCTTCATTCTCATAAGGTTTTGTGTAGTATGTTACCCTATGGAACTCCAAGAAATCTAGGTTTCACTGTGACAGAATGAACGGTACTTGTCATGTACATGAAGTTAGAGAATAGAAGTGGAATTGTGTTACTATCTCTCCTTCTTCAGTTCTATAATATGTTTCTTGATATTCTCCTTCCCATTAAAAAACTGTTATGTGTATAAGCTTTGCAATTCACCTTCTCTGTAAAGTCATCTTCATTATCAACCCCTAATCTTGCATAAAGATCTTCTAATGGTATGCAACTTGTTCTGTGCCTAAAAAACCTCCTCATCATAGTCTTGGTAAGATTTTGTTTGCACTGGTTCCTTCTCACTTCTGTCCCACACATCCCCTTCTTCATCTACCTCTTCATAAGGCTTATAAAATTGTTAAGGCATTTGTTCTACATCATCTTCATCCACTATTATTACACCTTCTGGTATTCCTTCAGATTCAGTGTCTGAATCTGACTTACTGAATCCAATCATTATGTTCTTTGGATTTTGCTTGATGTTATATAAGCTTATGTCAGAGTTTGCTAATAACTCTGGCTTTGTATTTTGATCTAAGCCTATTTTACCAGCTTCTGTGTTTCTCAAATCAGTTTCTATTTGTTTCTCACTACTAAGCTTAAGAGTCTCATTTAGAATTTGTAAACTTGATGGTATGGGGTTAGCTTCTTTTTGCAGATCTTCTATACTGTTAATAATCATAAATCCTACTCTACCACTAGTCTGAGGTTTATGATATGAAGATAAACTTCATTCTTATTTGACTGTGTAGAAATAGGAATCCTTCCCTCTTATTTTATTATTTTCTTCTGGGAATAAGTTTGGTGCATCTGCATGTACTCCTGCATCATCAGTAGGATGTGTGCCTTCATTCTGTCCCACATTACATACATGTGTTCTTAGCTTAGCACTAGGTAGACAGAATAGCTAAGATAAGTTAAGGATTTTGTTATTTATTATATCTCCAGATTATCTTTTTCTAATACACATAATACTTCAACAGTTTGATAGCTAGAGATCTCCTGTTTCCACAGTTCCTGTGACCTCCTTCTTAAAGCAGCCTGTGCTCTAGAAGTCTAAGAATGAGTTCTCTATTAAAACTAACATGGTCTGGACCAAAAAGTCAGGCATCTGCTATTCTGACATTTAGTAGCTACATGCCAGCAGTCTTGAGGTTTGAGAAAGAGTGAATACTTCAAAGCACTGATTTCTGCCTTTTTAGAAGATTGAATTGTATCAATTGCCTTTCCTTTAGGTAATTTCATTGTCATTCAATGTAATCAAAAGAATGTTATGTCTTTCAGTCTAGAGAGAGGGGAAAAGAGTGGAGACCTCCCTTCTCAAAGCAGGATTCAGGGGAGACAGCAGATGTAATGGAGAAAAGGTTCGGGATGGTAAAGGGAACCAAATATAGGAGAGGACAGCTGATGTTTAGGGTTGGCTCAGAGAGAGGAGAGGGGGTTTAAAGATGCCCCCCCTTCTGCCTTTCCTCCTTAGCTCTGGCTGCTCTCCCAGATTTGCTCTTATCCCCTTTGTCAACCCTGCACTACTCAAAACCAAAGGGTTTCTTCTCTCCCCTTGATCTGTTCATTCACACTTGATTCACAGCTTGGAGAAAAGATAACTTCTTTAATGTCAACTCAATCAGGTTAATACAAAGGAATAACTGGCAGGAAAAAGATGGGAAAGGAAAGTGGGAAAAAGGGCGTCCCTGTCTATCTAAAACCCTTTTCCCTCCTTCCTCAAGTTTGGGGGAAACTCAGGCTTTGACAGCCTAAGCCCCCTGAGAGAAAGTCGCCCTGGGTTTGGCCCCTTGACCACAGTTCAGACCCAGGGCAACAGGAGCTGAGGTTGTCTGACAGAGATTCAAAATTTGGAATGATCAAATGATCATTTTCTCTTCAGTGAGACTTTTCAATTGGGAAATGCTTGGGGGGAAAGATTTCCAGTCACAAGCAGGAAAAGTGGGTCACCATCAGGAGAAAGTCTTATTCCACCTTCTCTCTCCAGCTTCTCTCAACTGAGAGACCAACTGCTCTACCAGCCAGAATCTTCTTGCTTCTCCTCAGAATTCCATCCTCCAGAGGCCCCTCCCCTGTCCAAGGTGATCAGTTCCACACACTCTTCAGCCTGGCACTTTTTCTCTAGTGCCAGCCTCTGTCATATCAATCTATTTGCTTCTTATTTCTTTTTTTTTGTTCTGTTTTTGCTTTAAATTTTTAATTTTAATAATAAATTTTTACATGTTTTCTGAAGTTATATAATCCAAATTGTCTCTCTCTCTCTTCTCCTCTCTGTACTCCCAGAGCTAACAAGCAATTCAATTGGAGTTATATATATATATATATATATATAAAATATCATGCAAAACACTTTTCTATATCATTCATTTTGGCAAGTGAATAATCTTATTAAATCTTATTAAATCAAATAAATAATCTTATTAAATACCCAAATAAATAAGTGATAAATCATATTATTCTATCAACATTCTTACTCCAATAGTTCTTTCTCTGGAGGTGGATAGCATGTTTTGTCCTAAATTCCTCAGAATTGTTCTGGATCATTATATTACTATTAGTAACAAAGTCTATCTCGTTTGATCATTCCACAATATTGCTGTTACTGTGTATAATGTTTTCCTGGTTTTGTTTATTTCACTCTGCATCAGTTCATATAGGTCTTTTCAGTTCTTTTTGAAATCATCCTGTTCATCATTCCTTATCGCACATTAGTATTTCATCACCATCACATAGCATGATTTGTTTAGCCACTCATGAATTGAGGGACACCCCTTTAGTTTCCAATTCTTTGCCATCACAAAGACAGCAGCTATGATTATTTTGTACAAACATGTACTTTCCCATTTTTGAAAATCTCTTTGAGATACAGACCTAGTAGCATAGTAGTGGTATCACTGGATCAAAGGGTATGCATTATTCTGTGTCCTTCATAAGATGTGAAATATGAAGAGAGAAATGGGTACCCACTAGAAAGCAGAAAGCCATGGGAATAAGAATAACATCTCTATTTCTAGATATATTTATATCACCAGTATAATGTAATCTCCTTAAGAGCAAGTACTTTCATTCTTACCTTTGTATTCAAATAAACTAACACAGTCTCTGACACACAGTTGGCCCTTAATAAACTCTTACCAATTGTTTGATAATCTATAAATCTTTCTATTATAAATCCCATATATAAAGATCATTATAGTTGTAGGACCAAATGTGAAATATGCTGAGGAAGAGTCTATCTGTAGATATATAAAACAAGTTGTGAATTCTACTTTCTGAAAGGATCCCAATTAATTTCATTATATTTTCTTCAATAGGACAATTATTTGGCTAAGTCATGGGCATACAACATAATTCAATATCAAAAATAATGGGAATGCCATAATCTCAGGTAAATATAGGCTATAAAGTTAAGCCCTTGTCTGTGTGGACATGAACCCTCTTTTAGATGACTTCAGAAGTAGATTTCAACTGGGAGAAGTGTCCTTAGCTCAAACTAGACAGGATTGTTATGGTTGTTTCCTCATCAAATCTTGGAACTTTCTAATATAGAAGATACTTGGAAAATTTGCCATAATCATTCCAAATAATATTTTCCAATGAATTTTCAGCCCTTTATATTAACTCTTACTACTATTTATTCATATAATGCTTTCTGATTTGAAAAAAAATACTTTGCAAATATTACACCCTTTAGGAATAACAATTTTTTGAGTTAGATACTATAGGTATCATTACTCCCAAGTTAAAATTATAAATTGATGGTCAGTAAGTATTTAACTATGGTCAAATAATGTCAGGGAAGGATTTGAACCCAGGTCTTCCTTGGTCAAAGTCCAGAAGTCTATCCACTATACTGAATTAACTCCCAAAAATATTTCTACTTTGGAAATGAATGTATTTTAAAAAGAAGATATTTCACAGCATGTCTAGGCATTGTGTTGACAAACCATGTGATAAATGAATAAAATTCTTTGGGTCTTGTAACTGATATAAGTGTCACAAATGATGTAGATCCTCGTTAGATGTCATAAATAAATGCATGAAGTGTGAATGCATTTCTTATTCCAGGGCCATCAAGTTTCTGTGAATTGGAGTTAGACTCTTCCCCAAGCTCCTTGCTGGGTTATGATCATTATTTCACGATTGCACGGTGGTTTACAAAATGACTCTGAATACTTCAACAATTAGTGCAGCTGCTCTTCCTTAAAAATGCTATTTCAGGCACAAGAAGGTTAAATAGGACCTACCAACCTGCAGGCCCAAATTTAAAGTGACTTCTAGAGGAGGTGGGGGAAAGAACCATTTCAGCAAGAGCTTGCAAGCAAATAAATAAATAAATAAAGCCCCCAATCCCACGCTTCATTTTTACAGAGTCCTGGAAATTATAGTAAGCTAATAAAATGAAGTTGTCATATATATACACACCACAATATTGTATAAATCATGAATAATACAACAGGCAAAAATGAGAAATGCAATGGCACCAAACCTATGTGGATATAAATAAAATATACAAGCAAAATAGCAGTCGTGTTAGTTCTATTGATAAAATGTGTAGATGGGAGGCCCTTCAGCAAATGAATGTAGTATGTTAATATTCACAATCATTATTATTATAGACTTTAAGCAGGACCACAAAAGAGGTTGTAATTAATAAATAAATAGGTAATTTATAGGCCAGGTTCTTTGAAAGGGAAAACCGTAGATATATAGTGATATAGCCAGTAGTCAATCAGTCAATCAACAAACATTTATTAAGGTCTTGAGATTGATTTTACCACTCTCTGAATACTGGAACTTTGAAATCAAGACTTGTTTTTTGTTTGTTTGTTTGTTTTCCTAGATAAATATAAGATGTTAAAATAACTTCTCCCTGTAGACAATCAGACAAGACTCAGTATCTTTCACATGATTTTTAGCTCTGCCTCCACATGAATGATTATTTAGCATGATAATTATAATGTTGTTTTATGTTTATAACTCAGCTTTTATCCTTGGTGTCATTTACTAAAAATGGGAAGCGGAAGTAACAAGCATTTAATAAGTGCTTACTATATGCAGGGAATTAGCTAAATGCTTTACTTAGTATCTTATTTGATCTCTAAATCATCAGTGGAAAGGAATCAGTGTCATCACCCCAGATGATCTATTCTCTGGTAATTGAATATTTTGGCCAATTAACACTCTAGTAGATTCATGTCCACTTTGGTTACATCTCAGAATTTGAAGATTTAGAGCTCCTCCCTTCCACCCCAACTAAAGGTAGAATGTTGAAATGAATCTAACTCTGTTATCAGAGGTAGGGAGGAAGTTATCTTGAAAACTGGAGGAACAGGGACTTTACAATGCCCCTGCACTTTATTCAGTAGTCCATCCCTCAAGAGCCATATAGCTTGGGCAGATCTTGTCTCAGTGATTTCCCTAGTGGTCAGACAATTTCAATGGCTTTTGGAGGAATCAATGCTCCTCTTATATGACCCACTTTTCACCTTCATTAATCTGTCCCAAAGTGAGGGCAGAACCAGGCTGAAGAAACTTATATGACATTTATTTGTCAGAATTAAATTTTTCAACTAGATTTTTAAAGAGGTCACAGCATTTTGTGATCAATGATTGCACAAGTAGTTTTGCTCTGAGTGAAGAGAAATGAAGTCTCACTTTTTAAACAGTATTTTCTGTATATGTGAAAAGACTCAAAAATGCATTTTTTCTTAAAGTATACTACATATCAAAGTATTTTGGGGTACTATAACATGGATTTCAGTAGTCTGGTGGTGGAAATTCAGTCTAAATATCCATAGCTATAGGCCAAACCCAATTTTTTTTGGTCATAAAATCATTATAGTGGTGTCCACATGATAAATGTGGTTCATCTTAATTAGGATGAAATTCAGAGAAAAGAGTAAATGCATGGCTCTGACAAAAGTCCCTACCCTAAATATTTTAAGGATTCTAGGGTACAGCATGTGTGCCATTTTCAGGCATCTACTCTCTAGAATAAATGTGAGGATAACTCCCAAGTAAAGAGAATAACAATGACTGAGCCTTCAAGGCATGGGGATAAATCAAATCTTCCAGCTCTAATAGATAATTTTTTTGTGTGTGTATGGATACCAAAACCCACAGTTGGTGGGTATTCATGTCCACACATGGAATTTCTGGTTGAATGTGGTTTGTTTTGTTTTGTTTTGTTTTGGTTGGAACAGGAGGAGTTGTTAGAAAAAGACAGCACAGTAAAAGTAGAAAATGATGTAGTTTAAGGATGATCTTTTTCTCCCCTTGGTTTTTTGTCCACTTCTTTTTAATTTATTCTGCTTCCCCCTTTTTATTTTGCTTAAACATGGGATCTGACATTTTGCTGATTAGTAAAGTTGGCTTTTGGATGTCTACCACAAATATGACTATCATTTTGGACTTACTGATCCTCTCATGCCTTGGTCTATGACTATCACTTGATGTACATCTGCTAAGCATCCTATATATATACACTGCTCACTTTATCAACTCTACAAGTACATTTTAATTTCCATAAGAGATATTTTGGCAATTGAAATAATTAATCATTTTCCCCACTTGTAATTGTTCATGCTAGTCTTCTGCCACGTCATCTATGAAAAGAATCTAAACTCTCCACTAAATATTGATCTATGCCATTATTTAATACTCCATAATATATATACATACTTATGCTTTTATTCATTTATATCCTGAAATATTGATCAGTCTCCTAGTTGATCAGAGTCAATTACCGATTTTAAGAGGAAGGTAACAAAGAAATGAAGTATTATGGTGTGACCTTTTCAGATACTGAGTTGACCATTTATACCTTACAACAGAGCATTGGTCATTGTATGAGAATGGCTATCTGTGGGGCCAGCTGCATGGCCAAAAAATAAGTTGGTCTTACTCTAAGAAACCTGAGGGGGAAAAACGAAATCTGAGAAGAGTCTTCATCTCATTTCTCTTGTGTTTCTCGCAACAAGGAGGGAGAACAACAGTCTCTTCTCATATACTATGAGCAATAATATTGTGAAGAAGAAACACATGACAGCATCTAGCGGGGCACATCCATTGGCAGAGTAGATTCAGGAAAAGAAGACTGTAGAAATCAAAAGCAGCCCACTCTTCTGCTAGAATTAGGATCCTGTTTAGTTGATGGTACACCCTAGCTAAGATGCTCTCCAATTCTAACATTAAGGGTCCAGTTCTTTCTGAAATTGCAAGCCAGAGATTCAGCTGAATACCAAATGGAGATCATGCTGACTAAAGCCAAGCAGTGTCAGGTGGTTCACAACATAAATCAAGATAACCCTAGGAGGTAAGAAGACTCAGATTATGTGTTAAGGGAAATATTGGTAATAGACTATCAAAGCCAAAGGAAAGATGCTCCCTTTTTTATAATGATCACTCAAAACAAAATTGAAAAGTACTATGTACTATTGTTGCAATCATGTTCTTTTTAATCAGTTGATTAATAAGCATGTAGTACATTCTTATTATCTGTACAGCACAATGTCAAAACCATGAGGAGACATAAGACAGAGACAAAATAAACTCGCTGCCCTCAAGAAGCTAGCTTACTTTCTTTTAGAAGAAACAACGTGAACATTAAACAGATATAAATTAATTATGGTCAAGTATTTCTAGTAAAAATGCTTTGCAGAGAGATATATGGCTGGTTAGTATGTATAATGTCAAAGCAAAATATCAATAAATTATGTTAATGCAACTTTAAGGGTTGGGAAGCTGGAAATAACTAGAACTATCTCACAAAATGGTAAATTTCCTGTTATTAAAACATTCATTCAGAAGCTGGGATTCCTACATGGTATAGGAATTTGGACTACTCAAACTCTTCAAAACTTGAATCAATGATGGGTTATCTTTTTTTGTTTGTTCCTTTAGGTAGGATTTAGATAAAAGAAATAAAACTGTAATCTTAAAAGCAATGGAGAGAGAGAGATATCTTGAGATTTAGAAGTCTATCAATATATTACTTGTGTCCAAAAACTGGTTACAGCATCTAGGTGTTGTGTAGAGGTCTAGATTTAGAATCAGGTAGTCCTGAGTGTGAGCACTATCTGAAACACCTCCTAGATGTATAATCTTGGGAAAATCACTTAGCTTCTGTGCCCTTTAGATTCCTCTCCTATAAAATTAAGAAAGATTAACTTGGGTAACCTAAGGTCCCTTACAACTCTAAATCTATGCTCTGATAATCTTATGTAAGGACACATAAAGTCATAGGAGTAGGTTTAACAGTTATATAATAAGAGTAAGAGATAACTAACATATAGTTTGGTGAAGCAATGCTATCTCTGAAATGTCCAGACACCTAAAGGAAGACTTTCAAACCAATAAATAGTTTCTCTAGACACAATTTAGGAGTATAAGAATCAATCAGAATGCGGTGGCACAGACAGATTGATAACCATGCAGATAGAGGAAAAACCTACAGTGATGAGATCATGGAGGCACTGGAGCAATATACCATTGAATGATGAATGGCTCACATTTCTATATTGCTTTATAGTTACGGAGCACTTTCTTATCCTTTAAATCATGTGATACTACCAACAGCCCTGTGATGCAGATAGTGTTCAGGGTATTATCCTCATTTTACAAGCCGACATGATTTGAAATGCAGAATGTTAAAAACTCCAGAACCTAAGACCAATCATTCAAATACAAGAAAATAGTCAGTGAGAACATCACAATATAAGTAGTAGAGTAGCAGTGCTAAAATGCAAATTACTCAAATTGTGTTCAAGTCCTGCTTTTAATATGGAAGTGTCAAAATGGAGAGTCAGGATCAATAGTATGAGAATGTGAAATATGACTGAATGGAGCACACAAAAAAATACAGAAAGACTTGCTTTTTTTATTCTGTAGCATTTCAAGGTTTACCAAAGGATTTCCTCAAAACAGTCCTGGAAAGTAAGTAGAGATATTAAAATCACTATCTTACAGGGAAGTAACCTGAGACTCAGAGAAGGGAATTGACAGCTAATAAATGTTAAAAGTTTTTTTTTTAAATCTCCAAATTTAACTGATCCATATTCATGAGATCATTTGTTTATTCAAATGAGGTCTGCATGAAACAAAAAAAATGAAATCTCTATCCTTGGCTAGTGCAATATAGTGATGTATAAAGAGTAACAACTCATAGGCAGAGATCTTGAGTTTGGATCTTGGCTATGCCCTTGGACCAGTCACCAACTTTCATTGGCCATTATTTCCTTAGTTATAAAAGAAGAGGATTGGATTGAATATCCTCTAATTCTCTTCTAATGCTAAACATATTACCCTATGATCCTATTCTTGTACCTCTAAAATGTACCAATTAATCAATTTCAACTGCGTCTAGGTGGTGTTGTGAATTGAATATTGGTCTCAAACACTTACTGGGCAAGTCAATTTTCTGTTTACCTCAGTTCCTGGTCTGTAAAATGAGCTAGAGAAGGAAATGGCAAACCACTCTAGTAATTTATTAGGAAAAGCACTAATAGGGTCATGGAGAATTGGACACAATTGAAAAACAATTGAACAATAATGATCATCCTATTCCTGAACCTCTAAAATGTACCAATTAATCAATTTCTACCTACTTCAACTTTACAATTTCTCTAAGGACTTAAAATGCTGATGCTTTTGAATTTTACTAATCCCTGTAAAATTAGAGGTATTTACTTTGTTTTTTCCAAAAGGGAAGAAATGGCACCTATTGATAGACATGATAGGGAGGCAGTCTTTATTTCAACATAAAAAGAAATTTCCTAAGAATTAGAAGACTCCAAGAGGAATAAACAACTTGATGTGGGAGTGCTTTGAGAGAAAATTAGAGTCTTCAAATAGAGAACAGATGACTCTCCATGGAAATTTTGAGGAGAGGAATTTCATTTCAAGCCTCTGAATCCCTGGTTCAGTGAGGTAACAGATTTTTTATGATGATATGATTATATTTTTCAACAAGTTTCCTGAAGGTAAGAAACAGATCACCAAAAATGGCAAATTAAAAATCAAATTATTATTTAAAAAATAAAAGTTGTTTTGAAACACAAATGCATAATCAGAAAAAAATATCAAAATGGTAATATCTCATCAAGTTTAATTGTTCCAATGTGATCTATAAAAGTTATCCTGTTCTGATAACAATCAAGATTCTACTTAACCCAACCAGGAAAGCCCAGATCTCAAAGTTTTTTTATATCATTATAATGTTACATTATTCTTTAAATAACTTGATGCATTCAATTGAGTATTCCCATTCTTGGTGTTATCATTTTAGAGGACTAATGCACTTGTTTTAAAGATGCTATTCTTCAGAACATTTTAGGAATCTTCCTTTTTACATTTCTACCATAAGCTGTGCTTACTATTATTTTGACTCCCATTTTAAGTGAAATTTAAGAATTAAAATGACAATATTAACAATAACAATCACAACCAGAATAAATAAATATACCATAAGGATAAGATTAAGGATATATGATTTTTTAAAATAGAGAAATAATAAAAATCACTGAATATGATGAAAATCATGCATAATAATGATTTTAGTCAACAACCTAGGCACAATTAAAACAAATTAAGACTTTTTCCAAGAATGGTGTTGCCTGGAATCATAGCAATTATTCACAGCTATTATTTTCCCTATTAGATTATGAGCTCAGTAAAGACAAAGACTTTCACCTCTACATCTTGTTTTTATGGACCCAAACATTTTTTAGCATGTTTTCATTTTAAAGTCAGGGCCCTAGAACCCTCAGTGCTTACTCAATTCCTACATATACACTGTCACACCTTCTGTCATTCTCAATCTGGGAACTCATATATGTAGGAAACATATAGTCATGTGTATTTGAATTCTGAGATCAGAATTTTGTGTTCTGAAGAGATATTCTTGTTTGAAGTCAGGAAGAAACTAAATTCCAAAATATGGTCCTTTAGATCCAAAGTAAATTTGAAACCTACCTAATCCAGTAGGTCCCAGTGAAATGTAAGGATGACCAACTATAAAATTTTAGCTACTTTTATTAAGACAGTGATCTGAGCTAATTGCAATGGATGCAAAATGAAAAATTATATTCAGGGCAGTTAGGCAGCTCAGTGGATTGAGAGCCAGACCTAAAGATGGTCAAATAGTTCTTATATGTGTAATCCTAGACAAGACACAACTCCAATTGTAACTCCTTTGAACCAATACTTAGCATTGATACCATGATGGAAGATGTTTTAGAAAAAAGAAAAATGATATTGAGAGAGAGAGAGAGAGAGAAAGAGAGAGAGAGAGAGAGAGAGAGAGAGAGAGAGAGAGAGAGAGAGAGAGAGAGAGAGAGAGAATAATGAAGTCTGAGTGCAGATCTGAGCATCCTTTTTATTTTGTTTTCCTTTTCTTGTCTTATTTTTTACTGGTATTTATTGGTGTGATATGGCTAATAGTCAAATACTTTTATAGGACTTCACATAAAGAATCAGTGTAACATAATTTGCTTTCTCATTGGAGGTAAGGGTGGAAGAGAGGGAGGGAAAGAATCTGGAATTCAAAGTTTTAAGGAATGAATGCTTAAAAAATGTTTTTACATATAATTGGAAAAATATTTAATTAAATAAATTAAAACATACTATAAAAAGAAATTATTCCATTCCTATCCTCGGAGAACTAAAAACCTTGCAAAGGCAAAGAAATATGCACAAAGGAACATGATAGCCAGTTAGTATGTAGTTAGGTGGCGGAAAGAAATCAAAATGAATATGAACAGTTCTAAGGAGCAGCCATATCTGGTTTAGGGGCTTAGGGTTGGGGTTCAGAGATGATTACACAGAAGAGTTGCCATATATAGTAAGCTAGGTGGGCATTGAAGGAAGGGCATCAGAGCTTTTTTGCAGTCAAGTATACTAGCCTATAATTTACAGACTCCATTCATTTTCCCTATCTAGAAAATCAGGACTTTAGTGCATTTCCAATCCTGAAACACCTCTTCCATTATCCAGTCTTTCAAATATCATTGACAGTGGCTCAGCAATCACATCTACCATGTGTTCAGTGCCCAAGAATGTTGCTTATCTAGGTCTATTGACTTGAATCCCTCAAGGACAATTATTTGCTTTTTTACTATCTCCTTTCTAATGTGGGATATCAACTTCCTGTTAATCATTTGACTTCTGTCCCATACATTTTAAAGATGATTCTTTCAGAAAAAAAGAAAACCAAAGAGAAAAATCCAGTCCTGACTTTTCTCTGTTGTCTTTTTTATCAACCCTTGTGTTTTAAGTAGCAGAACCTTTTCTTTGATTCCCATCTCTGCCCCAACTCTAATACAGATTTTAATAAAAAAAATATTTCCTTTCATCTAAGAATCTATGTTTTGGTTCCAAGGCAGAAGAACAGAAAGGGCTAGGCAATTCGAGTTGAGTGACTTGCCTGGGGTCCTGCACCTACGAAGCCTCTGAGAACAGATTTGTATTTAGGACCTTTCTTATCTAGGCTTGGGTCTCAAGCCACCTAATTACTTAGTGTCCCCCTCCCTATAGTTTAAAAAATAAGCATATTTTTGAATCTTTACCATTTTCTACCACTCTTGGATTATTTAGAGCTTGACTGATGCTCAAATCTTTCTTATAAGACCACATCATGATTTTATGTTCATTCCTATTATTTGTCTTTGCTTCTGTCATCTGTAAATGTTAATTTTTAAAGTTTGTTTCTTGTCTTTGCCACAACAATTTCTAGCTTTTAAAAATTAATTCATTTTAATTAATTTACTTTTTATATCCACATTTTTTCCCTTCTACCTCTGTAGAGGTACCTCAATTGAGAAAGCAGGAAAAACAGAACCCCTAATACAAATATTTAAAGTCAAGCAAAACAATTTCCTGCATAGGCCATGACCAAATATGTGTATTTGTGTATGTGTGTTTCCAACTGTACCCTAAGCCCACTACCCCTCCATCAGGAGATCGAAAGCATGTTTCATCTTGAGTCTTCTGGAATTATGGGTGGTCATTTTGTTGATCAGAGTTCCTGGGTCTTTCCTGGCTGTTTGTCTTTATTGAATTGTTATTATATACATTTTTCTCTTGGTTCTAGTCACCTCATTCTGTATCATTTCACATATGTCTTTCCATGTTCCTTTGAAACTGTCCTCTTCATTATTTCATATAATACAGGAGTATTCCATCCCCTACATATAAGATAACTTGTTTAACTATTCCACAGATAATTTTTATTCATAAGGGTTCTTTTTCTGTATCTTTGGAATTCAGAACTAATAGTCATATTGTTCTGCCAAATGATATGAACATTTTAATAGGTTTTTGGGCACAGTTTCAAATTGTTTTCCAGAATGCTTAGATAAGATTCCAATCCAAGAGTGAATTAAAATATCTATTTTCCCTTGACCCCTTAAAGATTCATCATTTCCAGCTTTTTCACCCAACTTTGCCAATCTGATAGGATTAATTGTAACAACACATTTATTTTCAAGTGCATCTATAATTATTAGTGGTTGAGACCTTTTTCACATTTTTTTGTTAACTTAGATTTCTTCTTCTGAAGACTCGACGTCTTTTGACAATTTGTCATTTGGAGAATGGCTTTTATTCTTACAAATATGAATCAGTTCAATACATAAATTAGAAATCAGACCTTAATAATTAAAATCCAATGCAAAAGTTTTCCTATTTATCTACTTCTCTGTTATGTTTAGTTGCATTGGTTTTGCTTCTGCATTTTTATAAACATGTTAAATGAAAATAGCTTATTTTACTTTCTGTAATCCTTTATCTCATCTATTTATATAGTCTTCACTTGTCCCCACACATGACAAGTAATTTCTTCCTTGCTTCCCTAATGTTTTCATATCAATACTTATTGTTTAAATCTTTGAATTTGTCTTTTTAAACTTGAATTAATTCTTTCTGACTGCTTGTAATATTTTTTCTTTAACCTTGATACTCTGAATTTTGACTATAATATTTCTGGGAATTTTCATTTTGAAACGTTTCTTTTTTAGATTGTGACCAGTGGATTCTCACTACTTCAATTTCCTCTTATAGTTGTAAGAGACAGGAACAGTTTTCTTTTATAATTTATTGAAATGTAATGTCTGTGGTGTAGCTGTGAACTGAAACAATTATTTTGGAAAGCAATTTGAAATTGTCCCCAAAAGGCCATAAAATTGTATGTGCCCTTTGAATCAGCAATATCCCTATTATATCTGTATCTAAAAAAAAATTAAAGATGGGGGAAAGGATTTCCTTCTACAAAAAGTGATCTTTTTGTGGTGACATAGAATTGGAAACTGAAGTAATGTGCATCAGTTGGGGGATGGCTATATAAGTTATGGTGTAAGATTATGATGGAATATTTTTGTTTCCACAAGAAATGACAAACAAGATCATCATAAAAATACCCAGAAAGACTTATATGAAGTGATACAAATTGAAGTGAGCAGAACTAAGAAAACATTGTACATAGAACCAACAATAATGTAGTATGATAAGTTGTGAATGACAACTATTATCCACAATTCAAAGATCCAAGACAACTCGAAGAGATTCAATGAAAAACCACACACAATAGAAGGAACTGAAGGTGAGTTAAGCAAAATATTTTTCACTTTCTTTCATGAGATTTTTTCCCCTTGTATAGGCAATATATGTCTTATTTTACATGATGAACAAAGAAATATGTATTGCATGATAGTACATATATAAGCTATGTCATATTAACTGCAATCTCAGAATGAAAAGAGACAGGGAAGGATAGAACACGGATCATAAAACATCAGAAAATGGATATTAAAATTATATCTCTGTAATTGGGAATTGTAATTAAAATTTATTTAATTACAAAATATATGCAATCTAGGTTCTTATTTTTTGTTTTGTTTTCTAGTAGTTCAATATTTTTTAAATGATCACTTGATTTGTTATTTATATCACTTATTTATGCTGTGAGGGCTCATAAATTTTATTGTATTTTGCCATATTTTTTAACATTTCATAATGTTAGATTCTACATAAATTATGATATTCAAGTTTTTTTTTCCTTTGAGTAAAATTTCATACATCTGTATTATCAATTCTCAAAATTATTCTTCCATAATTCTCATTTTGTTTTTTTCCTCTAGTACTCTCATTTTGTTTTAAAAATATATATTAAGTTTAAAAACAAACAAACAAAAAACCCAACAGCTATTCCTTCATCTCATCCAGGAGTTCAATTTGGACTCATTTGAATTGTGTTTTTTTAAATGTTTTACTTGCATTCATTTTCAAGTCATTCTCTTCTCTTGCATTTATGTCTTTGACTTTTGTCAGGATAATAGCCCTTCCTGGAAAAATTATTTTTATTTGTTCCTTCTTCCACCCTATTTCTTGACTTTTAATTTTGTCATAGATGGTCTCTATGTGCATCTAAGGGGAATATCTGAACTTGTTTTTGTCTTCAAGAATTTTTCCACTGCTTATTGGGGTAAAATGAGCTGTGTTATTCTACATTTTCAGAGATGGCCCAGCCTGAAGACCCACAAACTTTCATTGCTCCTAAAATGGCCTGATCCAGGAAAAATTCTGATCATTGTCTTCTAAACTAAACTCAAGTTCCTTACCTGGGTTTAGGTTTAAACAATACTCTTTATGGGCTTATGGCTTTAGATTTAAATGGTTATTAAATCTGAGACTGAATTCCTTTCTTGAGGTCAAAGCCTCATAGTTGCTGCTTGATTATGAACTTGTTACTAGCTCAGTACACAACCTAGTCCAAAAATGGACCTCTTGTTGCTTATGTAAGGTCTCAATCCTCTTTCAGTTTCTGGACACTATAATGTTCCCCAAGGTCTACTTCTATCCCCACACACACCCAATCTCCACAAATCTCTCTACATGTCTCTTTGGGTTAATCTGGGCTGGATAAAATAGGTTACTGTGGTTTTTTTCTTAAATTTCCTCATCAGAAATTTTCCAAATCTTTGTGGGGGAGTTGTGTTGGAGGAGCAGAGCTATACTTCTTTTTACTGATCCATAATCTTGTCTCTCTACCTTCAATAATCCATATCAGTCTCTTTAGATAATACCCTACTTTCCTCTTCATTTAATTTGTTTTATTTATGAAATATTCCAATTCCTCCTGGATCAACTTCTTTAAAATATTAGTCCTATACTTTTTTCTGAAACTTATGAAAACTGAACTCCCCAATTTAAAGGTACATTTCAGAATATGATCCTTTACAATAAAGTATAAGGTAGAGGAGTAACTTCTTCCTATAATACTCACTATTTTGATGAAATAATGCCCTTTTCATTTTGAGAATGAAATCTAGAATATGATTTTCCTTTTTTAATTCATCTTTTAAAGAATGAAATCATCATTAAGAAAGTAAAACAATAGGTATTTTGTTTTCATCAGGGAAAAGTGAAGACTCTAGCAAGAATTCAAATAAATGAAGTCATACACCACTAGAGTATATTATTAACTGTGCATAGCTTGGGACCTGTCTTCTACTCTCTCTAGGTTGTCTGAATTATATCACACTAATGATCACTTTTGTACTGTCTGCATAGATTTTTCATCTAAATGTATTCCATTTTACTGTAATCACTCTAGTTTTTTTATTTTTATGTATCTTTAAAAACTGAATTTTTTAATTAAGAAAATTTAATTTTCTCTACCTGCCACTTTTCTCTCATGAAAAAAATATAAAAATAGAAACAAAATGTGACAAATGTGCATATTAAAGTAAACTAATTTTTTCATTGACCATTTGCAAAACAAAACAAAATAAAAACTGGCCTTAATTTGTACACTGAGTCAATCACCACTCTCCTACTAAGTGGGCAACATGTTTCAATATAGATCTTTTAGAATCTTATTTGTTTATTATTTTGAGTAACTTCTTTTTAATTTTTCAGTTATCTTTACACTTTTGTAATTTGTAAATAGTGTAATTTATGTTTACTTCACTCTGCATTAGTTCATAGAAGTATTCCCCATGTTTCTCTTAAACAGTACCTTGATAATTTCTTACATTATTCAAATACATAAATAAACCGTGATTTAGTCAGACATCAAGTAATATACTCTCCCTTAGTTTCAAGGTCTTTACATTCACAAAAAATAAAAATTTTGGATATATGTGTCTTTTCTCTCTTTCTGTGATTTCTTTGGGGCATATACCTATTAATGGTATTGCTGGGTAAAAAAAAGATACAGAATATATTAACATTAGGGATATAGTTCCAAATTACTTTCCAGAATGGCAACACCAATTCATACTTCCAGCTATAGTGCATTTTTGTACTTATCTTTCCACAATACAATTACAACATTGTTATTCTTTTGTGTTCACATTTTCAAATTATTGGACATGAAATGAAAAGTCAGATTTACTTTAATTGGAACTTTTCTAATTATTAATGAAGCATAGAATTTTATATGGTTATTGATACCTTCTATTTCTTACTCTGAGAACTATTTATATGCTCTGTCAACTGGAGAATGGCTTTAAGTCATAAATTTGAATTAATATCTGAATGATTTTGAAAATGAGATTTTTTTCTCAGAGAAAATTGTTGCAGAGAAGTTTTTGCCTAGTTGTCAGTTCCCCAACAAATTTTAGCTGCAATAGTTTTGTTTATGCAAAGTATTTTATTTTTTTAAAATAACATTAAAAACAATAATAATAAAGTTCATTGTATATTGTTATAGAGTTCTGTATAGTAGTCCCACCCTTATCTAGAGAGAATACTTTCCAAGACTCCCAGGAGATGCCTGCAATGGCAGATAGTACCTAACCCTATAGAGATAGGATTCACTTTAATTTTTAATACCTGTGTCAATTTTATTGTATATTCCTGTGTTCTCTCTCCTCGTTTCTGATCCTCAGTTTGACATTCTGTGGCTTCCTGCCACCAAACAAACAAACAAAAAACCCTAAACTAAAAAAAAGCTACTGCAAATGAAATCAGAACTGACTCTTGCTTTCCAGGATTGCTGGCTACCATTGGCCAGGCCCCAGCACATAAAGAGACCTTTTCCCTAATCTACCTGCCTAGAATACAGGTAATTGAACCAGGGAAAAGGGGAGGCTTCTTGACATTTATATGTATAAATAGATATAGACATAGACATAGACATATATACAAGATGTCCCAAAAGCCTCAGTGCAGTTTCCTTAACTTAAATTTAAATATGTATGTATGGAGAGAGAAAGAAATTTTTAACAAATGTCTTTGAATGTTTTATGATTCAGATTCTTTCCCTCCTTCCCTAGCTTCCTTATGTGATAAATATTCTGTTATAGTTTAAAACAATACTTTCATGCAATATATGTTTCCATTGTTCCCTTGCCATGACACAAGACATAATATCACACACAGAGTAAAAACTCAAGAGAAAATAAAGTGAAAGATGGTATGTTTCAATCTGCAGATTCCAACTGTTTCTTCTTTGGCTATAGATATTATTTTTTTAATCTTGAATCACTTGGGATTATTTTGTAATCCTGTTTTGCTCATAATAGTTCAGAACTTCAGAGTTCTGATCATCATAAAATAAAAATATTACTGTAAACACTGTTCTCTTGGTTCTGCTCACTTCATTGGTATTGGTTCATATAATTCTTTCTAGTCTTAAATGAACTCATCTTACTTGTCATTTCTTATGTCATACATACAAAGTATTTTCAATTTTACTTGTCTAAAATGGTCTATTTGATGTTCTGTGATCCTATCTAATCTTTGTTTCATTAATAGCTATTAAATTTTATATAGATATGAATGATTATATTTTTTCTTGCTTCTCTAATTTGTTTATACCACTATTCCTAAGTCATATGAAGTTTCGATAATATTCTTGGTTTATAATATCAAGGATGGTTCTATAAATAATTTCTACCATGCTGATTTCACATTTTCCTAATCTTTTGACTTAATTAATACTCAGTACTACTCTACCCTATCTTTAACTTATCCTATTCTTTTCCCATAATGTATAATAACCTTTCAAAGACATATTCCACTCATAGGTTCTATAAAACCAAGTCTTGATAACATTCTGTAGTTTAGACCTCTAGGTCATCTTGCCTTATTCACCATATATTTCCATATAGACTTATGAGGCCATGTTTTTATTACTACTTTCTTAGATTTTATTTGCTGTGAACTTCTATACCTCTATTAATTTTTCCTATATTTTATTTTATCAAATCTCTATGGTATCTAGTGTAGTAAGTGATAATTCACACGTTTCTTCTATTCAGCCTTTCTTTTCCATTTAGAACTAAAAATTTATATTTGTAAGACTTCAGGTCAAAAAAATGTCACTTTTGTTAAATACAATTTATCCCAGATCAAGAATCCATCATTCCTATATTTTTAGCAATGGCTTAGAAATACAAATCCCATTCTCAATATTATCATTTTTAATTGGAAATTTTCCTTGGGAAAATACCAGGAAGAATTTCTACAAGCAAAGATATGGGGGGAAACATTTTTAGGTATTGGAGAAAGACTCTAGAGATATTTGGAGGCTAAAACTTCAGTAGAATTTTATGTTTATTAGACCTTCCCTTACTTTGTTCCTTTCCTATGAATCTCTTCATATTTCTTTTCATAGTCATTATCTCAAATGAATTCATTAGACTAATTTCTTTCTCATTATGAAATGTATGTTCTTTAGGTTTCTTAGTTATTTAAGAAGTGCATGTCTAATAGTTGTCTTTGTCTATCTCTTTGCTCATTTCCATTTCCTTTATTCCATAACTAAGATTCAGTTAAGATCCATTTTTTTAAACCCTTACCTTCCATCTTGGAGTCAACACTGTGTATTGGCTCCAAGGCAGAAGAGTGGTAAGGGCTAGGCAATGGGGGTCAAGTGACTTGCCCAGGGTCACATAGCTGGGAAGATCCATTTTTGAATGTCTCAGTGTTTACATGCCTACTTCTCACACAGTGATATTATTTTAAAGACAGTGAAATCAAATTAATCACCAATGACTATTTTTATGGTATGTCTTTCCTGAATTGACCACATTTATCCTGTTATCTAACATCATTTCTTTTCTTTCTTAATTAAATAGCATTCCTTTTTTCTATCTGATACCCAACTGAAAAAAAGAAAAACAAAAGCAACAACCTTATAATAAATACACAGTGAAGCAAAATAAATCCCTTTTTCTCACTATCAATGAATGTATATATCATCCAATACCTTCAGGTTATTTCTTCTCTATTAGGAGGCAAATGGCAAAGTTTTTCTAACCATTGGTATTCTCAAATCATGCTTGGTCTCTATATTACTTAAATTTTCAACTCTTCCAAAATTATTTTCACTTTACAATATTATCATTGTAAAATATATATAATTCTGCTCACTTAACTTTGCATATGTTCATATATGTCTCATCAGGTTTAAGTTTCTCTAAAGTCAATTTTTTCAACATGGTTATAGCACAAAAGTATTCCATGACATTTGTATACCACAATTTGTTGAATAATTCTCCATTTGATGGTCATCCTGTTAATTTCCACCTCTTTACATCAACAAAAACAGTTGTCCTACTTATTTTTTCTACATATGTCTCCTCTTCCTCTTTATTTTTTCTTTTTTTGAGTTATTCATTTACTTTTCTTTAGATCTTCATTGATTTTATTGGTTTATCTATGCTTTCTTAGTTCTGGTTACAGAGTAATGTCTTTTCTTGAGGGTAATGTTGACCACAAAGTGGGAAGACCCCAGTTTAATAATTGCAACATAAATTATTCAATAAGCTTCAGGACAATTTATCTTGTCCACAGGGCAATGATTATTCCTGGTTACTACACTTCTTCATTCTTTGCTCTGAGTGTTAACAGAGATCTGGTTAGCTAAGACTACTGGCAATCTTCAGACTACTATTTCCCAGGAAACTGCCCTTCATGGAGGTTCTTCAAACAAACACATCCCTCAGAGAGTCACATAGGATTTGCCCTATGAAGAATAGAACCTAAGAGAGCCCAGGGTTCTCATGGCATAATAACTGAGAATATCAGAAATTATTCCCATACTTCATGATAGCTGCACTGCTCTTCTCTCTTTTTCTCTTAAATGACATTTTGCAGATTTCATAGTCACCAACAGACTTATACTATTAAAGCACAAAATAAATGCATGTTGATTAATCACCATTCCTGCTTGAATAGATTTCGAGACTGACTTTTATTAGAATCAGAAGATTTTTACTCCTCCCTTCCTTACCTGTCTTGTCTAAAAGTCCACCACCTCTACCTTCAGACATGTTTGTCTCTTTTTTCAACTAGGTCAACATGCTTAGACTATGAATTATTTTGATTTATACTTTTTAAATTTTTGTTTTCCTGATTTTCCCAGTTCCACACATATTCACTAGATTTGGATTCTCCAGGATCCTTGTTGTCAGTCACAGGGTATGGTCATTAATCATTTACCCTTTATTCCATTTCAAAGGCAAGCTGATATTAGGAGTTGATTGAATTTTCTCCATTATCCTCTCATCTTTCCCTAACATGAAAAAGAAATGATCATGAAAAGAAGTAGTATTCAGTCATCCAACAAACCATTATTAAAGAACTGTGCTAAAGGATATAAAAATATAGAAAATAAGTATAAGTTCTTGAGAAGCTCATGCCTTAATGGAAAGACAACTTGTAAACAACTATATATGAATAAAATATAAACAGGATAAAGTGTGGCTAATCAAAAGACAGAAAGCACTCAAATTAAGGAACATTGGAAAAGTCTTTTTGCAGGAGTCAGGATTCTAGCTCATAGACAAAATGAAATGCTAGCAACAATGAAATAATATGAAATAGTATTAAAATCTGTTAAGGACATTTGTTTTAGAGTCCATTTATAATTAGGATGCCAGTTGCTAGCAGGTTTTCCCTAAGAGCCTTAAGAAGAGCTCTAGGAGGCCCTTGAAAGAGGACATCACACTTTATAGTTAGTTGAAGTAAATGAGAATGCAGTAATGAAAGCTAAATTTAATTTTATCCAATTATGGATAATAGAAAAACTCATTTTCACAGAATACAGGACTTCTTGTCTCTCCCCCATCCAACACATAAACACATTGCTATATGAATTGTTCATTGCTTTTCTTAGGGAAATAATATACTAAATCAGTGTAAATTAAAGGTCAGTGCCTCCATGCCATCAGTTATAACATCAGCCCCATTATAAGACCCATTTACTTTATTTCTTCTTCTTCTTTGGGCATATCAATAATCATTGGAACATAATTCATGAATCTGTAAATACTAATAAAAATTTAAAATAGTAGATCAAAAAACTTAGTCTCTCTGATCCATAAAATATAACATCTTATTCTGAATTTCCTTATTTGTAAAATGTGTATTACTGAATCACATTATTGGATACTTGGAAGAGATCACAGCAGTCTTTTAGTACAACTCATGAAAAGTATCCTCACTGTAACATTTCACAAATGGTAATTCAGATTTTGCTTAAAGACTTCCAAGACATAACTCCATGACCTGTTTAAGCAGACCATTTCATTTTGGATATCTGTAATTATTAAGAGGTATTTTTTTCTTGATATTGCAAAAATTCATCATTTTGCTTCTTCCATTCATTGGTCTTGTTTGTGTTTCCTAGGATCAAACAGAACTAAACTAATTGCTCTTCCAAATAACAACCTTTCAGATTCTTTTTTATTTTAGAGATTCAAAGATGATTAATCATGACTTTTATTACAACTATAAAAATATCATGTGGGTCTGGCCTCTATAAGAAATAATCTAGTTTCCTGATTTATTGATGGAAATGTATTTGCTGTTGAATGGGATAACCTATATGTGTTCACAGTTTATCCATTTAGGCACTACATTATTGCCTCATAAAACAATATGATGGTACAGTTCCCACTAAATACAGTAGAAAGCAAACAACAATCCATCTCAACTTCACACATTCAAAAATTGAAATTCCACTAAAAGTTGATTACTCAGTATTATTCAATTTCTGTTAAAAAGCCAATCCTTTCCTCCCTACCTATAGTGGTGATCAATCTTTTTTTTTTATTTGATCATTTCCAAACATTATTCATTGGAGACAAAGATCATTTTCTTTTGCTCCCCCCCCACCTCTCCCATAGCTGACATACAAGTCTGCAGGGTATCACATGTGTTCTTGATTCGAACCCATTTCCATGTTATTGGTATTTGCATTAGAGTGTTCATTTAGAGTCTCTCCTCAGACATGTCCCCTCAACACTTGTAGTCATAGCAGTTGCTTTTTCTCAGTGTTTTTACTCCCACAGTTTGTCCTTTGCTTGTGGATAGTGTTTTTCTCCTAGATCCCTGCAGATAGTTCAGGGACACTGCATTGCCACTAATGGAGAAGTCCATTACGTTCGATTGTACCACAGTGTATCAGTCTCTGTGCACAATGTTCTCCTGGTTCTGCTCCTTTCGCTCTGCATCACTTCCTGAAGGTTGTTCCAGTCTCCATGGAATTCCTCCACTTTATTATTCCTTTTAGCACAATAGTATGCCATCACCAACATGTACCACAATTTGTTCAGCCATTCCCCAATTGATGGACATCACCTCGTTTTCCAATTTTTGGCCACCACAAAGAGCGCAGCTATGAATATTCTTATACAAGCCTTTTGCAAACCCAGCAGTGCTATGGCTGGATCAAAGGATAGACATTCTTTTATCGCCCTTTGGGCATAGTTCCAAATTGCCCTCCAGAATGGTTGGATCAATTCAGAACTGCGCCAAAAATGAATTAATATCCCTACTTTGTCACATCCCCTCCAGCATTCACTACTTTCCTCTGCTGTCATGTTAGCCAATCTGCTAGATGTGAGGTGATACCTCAGAGTTGTTTTGATTTGCATCTCTCTGATTATAAGAGATTTAGAACACCTTTTCATGTGCTTATTAATAGTTTTGATTTCTTTATCTGAAAACTGCCTATTCATGTCCCTTGCTCATTTATCAATTGGAGAATGGCTTGATTTTTTCTACAATTGATTTAGCTCTTTGTAAATTTGAGCAATTAAACCTTTGCCACAGGTTTTTATGAAGATTGTTTCCCAGTTTGTTGCTTCCCTTCTGATTTTAGTGACATTGGTTTTGTTTGTACAGAAGCTTTTTAATTTGATGTAGTCGAAATTATTTATTTTACATTTTGTGACTCTTTCTATGTCTTGCTTGGTTTTAAAGTCTTTCCCTTCCCAAATGTCTGACATGTATACTATTCTGTGTTTGCCTAATTTACTTATAGTTTCCTTCTTTTTTTTTAAAATATATTTTATTTGATCATTTCCAAGCATTATTCGTTAAAGATCATTTTCTTTTCCTCCCCCCCCACCCCCCATAGCCAACGCGTAAGTCCACCGGGCATTAGATGTTTTCTTGATTTGAACCCATTGCTTTGTTGATAGTATTTGCACTAGAGTGTTCATTTAGAGTCTGTCCTCTGTCATGTCCCCTCAACCTCTGTATTCAGGCAGTTGCTTTTCCTCGGTGTTTCCACTCCCATAGTTTATCCTTTGCTTATGAATGGTGTTTTTTTCTCCTGGATCCCTGCAAGTTGTTCAGGGACATTACACCGCCACTAATGGAGAAGTCCATTACGTTCGATTATACCACAGTGTATTAGTCTCTGTGTACAATGTTCTCCTGGTTCTGCTCCTCTCGCTCTGCATCACTTCCTGGAGGTTGTTCCAGTCTCCATGGAACTTCTCCACTTTATTATTCCTTTTAGCACAATAGTACTCCATCACCAACATATACCACAGTTTGTTCAGCCATTCCCCAATTGATGGGCATCCCCTCGTTTTTCAGTTTTGGGCCACCACAAAGAGCGCAGCTATGAATATTTTTGTACAAGTCTTTTTGTCCATTATCTCTTTGGGGTACAGACCCAGCAGTGCTATGGCTGGGTCAAAGGGTAGATATTCTTTTGTCGCCCTTTGGGCATAGCTCCAAATTGCCCTCCAGAATGGTTGGATCAATTCACAACTCCACCAGCAATGAATCAATGTCCCTACTTTGCCACATCCCCCAGTTTCCTTCTTTATGTTCAAGTCATTCACCCATTTTAAATTTATCTTGGTGTAGGGTGTGAGATGTTGATCCAAACCTAATCACTCCCACACTGTCTTCCAATTTTCCCAGCAGATTTTATGAAAGAGTGGATTTTTGTCCCAAAAGCTGGGATCTTTGGGTTTATCGTATACTGTCTTGCTGAGGTCACTTGCCCCAAGTCTATTCCACTGTTCCTCCTTTCTGTCTCTTAGCCAGTACCAAATTGTTTTGAAGACTGCTGCTTTGTAATATAGTTTGAGATCTGGGACTGCAAGGCCCCCTTCCTTTGTATTTTTTTTAAATTATTTCCCTGGAAATCCTTGATCCTTTGTTCTTCCAAATGAACTTTGTTATGTTTTTTTCTAAATCAGTAAAGAAAATTTTTGGAAGTTCAATGGGTATGGCACTAAATAGATAAATAAGTTTGGATAGGATGTTCATTTTTATTATATTGGCTCATCCTACCCATGAGCAGTTAATGTTTTTCCAATTGCTCAAGTCTAGTTTTAGTTGTGTGGAGAGTGTTTTGTAGTTGTGTTCATATAGTTCCTGTGTTTGTCTCGGGAGATAGATTCCTAGGTATTTTATTTTGTCTAAGGTGATTTTGAATGGGATTTCTCTTTCTAGTTTTTGCTGCTGAGCTGTGTTGGAAATATATATGAATGCTGATGACTTATGCGGGGTTATTTTGTATCCTGCAACTTTGCTAAAGTTTGGTTGAATCTCTAGGATTCTTTAAGTAGACCATCATGTCATCTGCAAAGAGCGATAACTTGGTCTACTCCTTGCCTATTTTGATGCCTTCAATTCCTTTATCTTCTCTAATTGTTACTGCTAGTGTTTCTAGTACAATGTCAAATAGTAGAGGTGATAATGGGCATCCTTGTTTCACTCCTGATCTTATTGGGAATGCATCTAGTTTATCCCCATTGCAGATGATATTAGCTGATGGTTTTAGATATATACTGTTTATTATTTTTAGGAATGACCCCTCTATTCCTATGCTTTCTAGTGTTTTTTTTTAAAAATATATTTTATTTGATCATTTCCAAGCATTATTCATTAAAGACATAGATCGTTTTCTTTTCCTCCCCCCCACCCCCCATAGCCTACGCGTAAGTCCACTGGGCATTAGATGTTTTCTTGATTTGAACCCATTGCTTTGTTGATAGTATTTGCATTAGAGTGTTCATTTAAAGTCTATCCTCTGTCATGTCCCCTCAACCTCTGTATTCAGGCAGTTGCTTTTTCTCGGTGTTTCCACTCCCATAGTTTATCCTTTGCTTATGAATGGTGTTTTTTTTTTCTCCTGGATCCCTGAAAGTTGTTCAGGGACATTACACCGCCACTAATGGAGAAGTCCATTACGTTCGATGATACCACAGTGTATTAGTCTCTGTGTACAATGTTCTCCTGGTTCTGCTCCTCTCGCTCTGCATCACTTCCTGGAGGTTGTTCCAGTCTCCATGGAACTTCTCCACTTTATTATTCCTTTGAGCACAATAGTATTCCATCACCAACATATACCACAGTTTGTTCAGCCATTCCCCAATTGATGGGCATCCCCTCGTTTTCCAGTTTTGGGCCACCACAAAGAGCGCAGCTATGAATATTTTTGTACAAGTCTTTTTGTCCATTATCTCTTTGGGGTACAGACCCAGCAGTGCTATGGCTGGGTCAAAGGGTAGATATTCTTTTGTCGCCCTTTGGGCATAGTTCCAAATTGCCCTCCAGAATGGTTGGATCAGTTCACAACTCCACCAGCAATGAATTAATGTCCCTACTTTGCCACATCCCCTCCAGCATTCATTACTTTCCTTTGCTGTTATGTTAGCCAATCTGCTAGGTGTGAGGTGATACCTCAGAGTTGTTTTGATTTGCATCTCTCTGATTATAAGAGATGTAGAACACTTCTTCATGTGCTTGTTAATAGTTTTGATTTCTTTATCTGAGAACTGCCTATCCATTTCCCTTGCCCATTTATCAATTGGAGAATGGCTTGATTTTTTGTACAATTGATTTAGCTCATTATAAATATGAGTAATTAAACCTTTGTCAGAGGTTTCTATGAAGATTTTTTCCCAATTTGTTGTTTCCCTTCTGATTTTAGTTATATTGGTTTTGTTTGTACAAAAGCTTTTTAGTTTGATGTAGTCAAAATTATTTATTTTACATTTTGTGATTCTTTCTATATCTTGCTTGGTTTTAAAGCCTTTCCCCTCCCAAAGGTCTGACATGTATACTATTCTGTGTTTACCCAATTTACTTATGGTTTCCTTCTTTATGTTTAAGTCACTCACCCATTTTGAATTTATCTTGGTGTAGGGTGTGAGGTGTTGATCTATTCCTAGTCTCTCCCACACTGTCTTCCAATTTTCCCAGCAGTTTTTATCGAATAGTGGATTTTTGTCCCAAAAGCTGGGATCTTTGGGTTTATCGTATACTGTCTTGCTGAGGTCGTTTTCCCCCAGTCTATTCCACTGATCTTCCTTTCTGTTTCTTAGCCAGTACCAAATTGTTTTGATGACTGCTGCTTTGTAATATAGTTTGAGGTCTGGGACTGCAAGGCCTCCATCATATGTGTTTTTTTTCATTATTTCCCTGGATATCCTTGATCTTTTGTTCTTCCAAATGAACTTTGTTATGGTTTTTTCTAAATCAGTGAAGAAGTATTTTGGTAGTTCAATGGGTATGGCACTAAATAGATAAATAAGTTTGGGTAGGATGGTCATTTTTATTATATTGGCTCGTCCTATCCATGAGCAGTTAATGTTTTTCCAATTGTTCAAGTCTAGTTTTAGTTGTGTGGCGAGTGTTTTGTAGTTGTGTTCATATAGTTCCTGTGTTTGTCTTGGGAGATAGATTCCTAGGTATTTTATTTTGTCTAAGGTGATTTTGAATGGGATTTCTCTTTCTAGTTCTTGCTGCTGAGCTGTGTTGGAGATATATAGAAAAGCTGATGATTTATGTGGGTTTATTTTGTATCCTGCAACTTTGCTAAAGTTGTTGATTATTTCAATTAGCTTTTTGGTTGAATCTCTAGGATTCTTTAAGTAGACCATCATGTCATCCGCAAAGAGTGATAACTTGGTCTCCTCCTTGCCTATTCTGATACCTTCAATTTCTTTATCTTCTCTAATTGCTACTGCTAGTGTTTCTAGTACAATGTCAAATAGTAGAGGTGATAATGGGCATCCTTGTTTCACTCCTGATCTTATTGGGAATGCATCTAGTTTATCCCCATTGCAGATGATATTAGCTGTTGGTTTTAGATATATACTGTTTATTATTTTTAGGAATGACCCTTCTATTCCTATGCTTTCTAGTGTTTTTAATAGGAATGGGTGTTGTATTTTATCAAAGGCTTTTTCTGCATCTATTGAGATAATCATGTGGTTCTTGCTAGTTTGCTTGTTGATGTGGTCAATTATGTGGATGGTTTTCCTAATGTTGAACCAGCCCTGCATCCCTGGTATGAATCCTACTTGATCATGGTGAATGATCCTTCTGATCACTTGCTGGAGTCTTTTTGCTAGTATCCTATTTAAAATTTTTGCATCTATATTCATTAGGGAGATTGGTCTATAGTTTTCTTTCTCTGTTTTTGACCTGCCTGGTTTTGGAATCAGTACCATGTTTGTGTCGTAAAAGGAGTTTGGTAAAACTCCCTCTTTGCTTATTATGTCAAATAGTTTGTATAGTATTGGGGTTAACTGTTCTCTGAATGTTTGATAGAATTCACAGGTGAATCCATCAGGCCCTGGGGATTTTTTCTTAGGAAGTTCTTTGATGGCTTGATGGATTTCAATTTCTGATATGGGATTATTTAAGAATTCTATTTCCTCTTCTGTTAGTCTAGGCAGTTTGTATTTTTGTATATATTCATCCATTTCTCCTAAATTGGTGTATTTATTGCCATATAATTGGGCAAAGTAATTTCTAATGATTGCCTTAATTTCCTCCTCATTGGAGGTGCTGTCCCCCTTTTCATCTTTAATGCTGTGAATTTGCTTTTCTTCCTTCCTTTTTTTAATTAGATTAACCAGTACTTTGTCTATTTTGTTTGTTTTTTCAAAGTACCAGCTTCTTGTCTTATTTATTAAATCAATAGTTCTATCACTTTCGATTTTATTAATTTCTCCCTTAATTTTTAGGATTTCTAATTTGTTTTTCTGCTGGGGGTTTTTAATTTGATCGCTTTCGAGTTTTTTCAATTGCATTTCCAATTGATTGATCTCTGCTCTCCCTTGTTTGTTAATATGAGCTTTCAGGGATATGAATTTGCCTCTGATTACCGCTTTGGCTGCATCCCAAAAGGTTTGAAAGGATGTTTCGCCATTGTCATTTTCCTTGATGAAATTATTAATTGTTTCTATGATTTCTTCTTTAGCTAAACGGTTTTGGAGTATCATATTGTTTAATTTCCAATTGGTTTTAGATTTGGTTTTCCATGTACCATTACTAATCATTATTTTTATTGCCTTGTGATCTGAGAAGGCTGCATTCATTATTTCTGCTTTTTTGCATTTGTGTGCTATGTTTCTGTGACCTAATGTATGGTCAATTTTTGTGAATGTGCCATGTGGTGCTGAGAAGAAGGTGTATTCCTTTTTATCCCTATTTATTTTTCTCCATATGTCTATTAATTCTAATTTTTCTAAGATTTCATTCACTTCTTTTACCTCTTTCTTATTTATTTTTTGATTCGATTTATCTAAATTTGATAATGGTTGGTTTAAGTCTCCCACTAGTATGGTTTTATTGTCTATTTCTTCCTTCAATTCTCCTAGTTTCTCCATTAGAAATTTGGGTGCTATATTATTTGGTGCATACATGTTGATTAATGATATTTCCTCATTGTCTAGAGTCCCTTTTAACAAAATATAATTACCTTCCCTATCCCTTTTGATCAGGTCTATTTTTGCATTGGCTTTATCAGATATCATGATTACCACTCCTGCCTTCTTTCTATCAGTTGAGGCCCAGAAGGTCTTACTCCATCCTTTAATTCTGACCTTGTGGGTGTCTACCCGCCTCATGTGTGTTTCTTGAAGACAACATATGGTAGGGTTTTGGATTCTAATCCATTCTGCTATTCGTCTACGTTTTATGGGTAAGTTCATCCCATTCACGTTCAAAGTTATGATTGTCATTTGTGGACTCCCTGGCATTTTGATTGCCTTCCCTAATTCTAACCTTTTCTTCTTCGGCTCTACCTTTTAGTCCAGTGATTTACTTTGAATCAGTCCCCCTTGTCCCCTCCCTTGATGTTTCCCTTTTTAGTCCCTCCCTTTTTGTTCCCTCCCCCTCCCCCCTCTCTTTCCCTCCCTTTTTGTTCTCCCTCTCCCCCTCCCCCCCTTGGTTTTCCCTTCTCCTTACCCTTGTTGGGTAAGATAGAATTCAAGATCCCAATGGATCTGGATGTTTTTCCCTCTCAGAGTTGATTTCCCTGAGATTGAGGTTTAAGTAACCCCCCCCCCCTCTCTTCCTCTCCTTCTTATAGGAGTTTTCTTCCCCTCCCCTTCCCATGTGAATCTTTGTGTGAGAACCATTATTCTATTTGGTCTTTCTTTACCCCCTATTTATACATTACATTTTCCCCACATATTAGTATACATAGGTTGATATAAATGTAGTCCTTATAGAAGAGAGTTTGAGTAAAAGAAGATAACATTTTTCCCCTTTCCTTAATATTTACCTTTTCAGGTATTCCTTGCTCTTTGATTTTCGGTATCAAACTTTCCACAGAGCTCTGGTCTTTTCTTTGCAAAAAGTTGGAAGTCTTCTATTTTGTTGAATGCCCATACTTTCCCTTGGAAGTATATAGTCAGTTTTGCTGGGTAGCTGATTCTTGGTTGGAGACCCAGCTCTCTTGCCTTTCTGAAGATCATGTTCCATGCCTTACGATCATTCAGCGTAGAACTTGCAAGGTCTTGTGTGACCCTGATTGGCATTCCTTTATATCTAAATTGTCTTTTTCTGGCTTCCTGTAGGATTTTTTCTTTTGTTTGATAGCTTTGGAATTTGGCAATTACATTCCTGGGAGTTGTCTTTTGGGGGTTTAGTGTAGAAGGTGTTCTGTGAGCTCTGTCAGTGGCTGTATTGCCCCCTTGTTCTAGAATCTCTGGGCAATTTTCTTTGATTATATCTTGTATCACCATGTCCAGTTTGGTGTTTATTTCTGGCTTTTCTGGGAGTCCAATTATTCTTAAATTTTCTCTTCTCCCCCTGTTTTCCAGATCTATCACCTTGTCGGTGAGATATTTTATGTTCTCTTCTAATTTCTTGGTGTTTTGGCTTTGCTTTATTAGTTCTTGCTTTAAAGCCTGGTTTTCTTTTACAGTTTGGTCAAACTGGTTTTGTAGATGCGTGAATTTCTTTTGCATCATTTCCCACTTTTCCTCCCAGAGGGCTTCCATCTTTTTGGTCCTTTCTGATTCAAATTCTTCATGGGTTTGTGGAGAGTTTCTATTTCCTTTGGAAGATTTTGGAGAATTTTCTTGTATATCTTCTTCTATCTGCTCTGTATTTTGTATTTTGGCTCCATAGAATGTGTCCAGAGTCGCCCCTTTCTTCTTATTTTTCTTGGTATTTTGGGGCTTCTGTGCTTCTGTGGAGTTTGTCATCTCTGAACGTGGAGGATTGGCTTTTCTTGTCTTTGTCTGGTGATCAGAGGCTTTAGTCCTGGGCAGATGGTTCTATGACTTTCCCTGGGTTAAACTGAATATGCCTCACTGGAACTGGAATGGAAGGGTCGGACCACGAGGCCACACTCTCCCCCTGGCTCGATTTCCGGAAGTTGCCTTCAGAATCCCTGGCCGTGAGGCTGTTTTGTCGGCCTGCGGGGGGATGGGCTGCCGCTTCCCCAAGCTCCGAGAGCACAGACTTTCACTGAGACTTGGATAGCAGGATCCAGCCCGTGAGGCTGTCTTGCCCGCCCTGAGGGTTGCTGTTGTTTTGACCAGCTCTCTGCAGCGGAGGCCCCAGGCAGTAACTTTCACCCGGACCGACCGGCTCTCTGCAGCGGAAGCCCCAGGCAGTAACTTTCACCCGGACTGGGACTTGGGTAGAAGACCCTGAGGGTTGTTGTTCCTCAGACCCTGCTCTCTGAGCCCGGCGCGGCTGCCGCTTCCGGGAGCCTTGGACTCTGCGCTCCTACCCCTGAGGTCCGAGGGATCTCGGGTTCTGGCTTTTAAGGGGAGCCGTACCTTTTGAACCGGGTCCAGGTCCAGGAGGAGGGTTCCCAGGGTCTGTGCTGTTGATCGTTTTGAATTTCGGCGCCTTAGGAGCTTCTAGTTTGAGATCGGTCGGGAAGGGTTTTCCGGAGATCTGAACTTCAGCTTTCTCTAAGCCGCCATCTTAACCGGAAGTCTCTCTCTAGTGTTTTTAATAGGAATGAGTGTTGTATTTTATCAAAGGCTTTTTCTGTGTCTAATGAGATAATGATGTGGTTCTTGTTGGTTTACTTGTTGATGTGGTCAATTATGTGGATGTTTTTTCTAATATTGAACCAGTCCTGCATCCCTGGTATAAATCCTACTTGATCATGGTGGATGACCCTTCTGATCACTTGCTGGAATCTTTTTGCTAGTATCCTATTTAAGATTTTTGCATCTATATTCATTAGAGAGATTGGTCTATAATTTTCTTTCTCTGTTTTTGACCTGCCTGATTTTGGAATCAGTACCATATTTGTGTCATAAAAGGAGTTTGGTAGAACTCCCTCTTTGAATATTATGTCAAATAGTTTGTATAGTATTGGGATTAACTGTTCTCTGAATGTTTGATAGAATTCACTTGTGAATCCATCTGGCCCTGGGGATTTTTTCTTAGGGAGTTCTTTGATGACCTGTTGGATTTCCTTTTCTTTTTTTTTTTAAACATTATTTTATTTGGTCGTTTTCATACATTATTCACTGGAAACAAAGATTGTTTTCTTTTCCTCCCTCCCCCCCCCCCCGCCTTTCCCTCTCCCATAGCTGACGCATGATTCCACTGGTTATCACATGTGTTCTTGACTCGAACCCATTTCCCTGTTGTTGGAATTTGCATTATAGTGTTCATTTAGAGTCTCTCCTCAGTCTTATCTCCTCCAACCCTGTAGTCAAGCAGTTGCTTTTCATCGGTGTTTTTACTCCCACAGTTTATCCTCTGCTTGTGGGTAGTATTTTTTTTTAGATCCCTGCAGATTGTTCAGGGAAATTGCATTGATACTAATGGAGAAGTCCATCACCTTCGATTGTACCACAATGTATCAGTCTCTGTGTATAATGTTTTCCTGGTTCTGCTCCTTTCGCTCTGCATCACTTCCTGGAGGTTGTTCCAGTCTCCATGGAACTCCTCCATTTTATTATTCCTTTTAGCACAATAGTATTCCATCACCAACATATACCACAATTTGTTCAGCCATTCCCCAATTGAAGGGCATCCCCTCATTTTCCAATTTTTGGCCACCACAAAGAGCGCAGCTATGAATATTCTTGTACAAGTCTTTTTGTCCATTATCTCTTTGGGGTACAAGCCCAGCAGTGCTATGGCTGGATCAAAGGGCAGACAGTCTTTATCGCCCTTTGGACATAGTTTCAAATTGCCCTCCAGAATGGTTGGATCAGTTCACAACTCCACCAGCAATGAATTAATGTCCCCACTTTGCCACATCTCCTCCAGCATTCATTACTTTGCATAGCTGTCATGTTAGCCAATCTGCTAGGTGTGAGGTGATACCTCAGAGTTGTTTTGATTTGCATCTCTCTGATTATAAGAGATGTAGAGCACTTTTTCATGTGCTTATTAATAGTTTTGATTTCTTTGGCTGAGAATTGCCTGTTCATGTCCCTTGCCCATTTGTCAATTGGAGAATGGCTTGATTTTTTGTACAATTGATTTAGTTCTTTATAAATTTGAGTAATTAAACCTTTGTCAGAGGTTTTTATGAAGATTGTTTCCCAATTTGTTGCTACCCTTCTGATTTTGGTTACATTGGTTTTGTTTGTACAAAAACTTTTTAATTTGATGTAATCCAGATTATTTATTTTGCATTTGTAACTCTTTCTAATTCTTGCTTGGTTTTGAAGTATTTCACTTCCCAAAGGTCTGACATGTATACTATTCTGTGTTCGCCTAATTTTCTTATAGTTTCCTTCTTTATGTTCAAGTCATTCATCCATTTTGAATTTATCTTGGTGTAGGGTGTGAGGTGTTGATCTAAGCCTAATCTTTCCCACACTGTCCTCCAATTTTCCCAGCAGTTCTTATGAAATAGTGGATTTTTGTCCCAAAAGCTAGGATCTTTGGGTTTGTCATATACTGTCTTGCTGAGGTTGCTTGCCCCCAGTCTATTCCACTGATCCTCCTTTCTGTCTCTTAGCCAGTACCAAATTGTTTTGATGACCGCTGCTTTGTAATATAGTCTGAGATCTGGGACTGCAAGACCCCCTTCCTTTGTATTTTTTTTCATTATTTCCCTGGATATCCTTGATCTTTTGTTCTTCCAAATGAACTTTGTTATGTTTTTTTTCTAAATCAGTAAAAAAAATTTTTGGAAGTTCCATGGGTATGGCACTAAATAGATAGATGAGTTTGGGTAGGATGGTCATTTTTATTGTATTTGCTCATCATACCCAAGAGCAGTTAATGTTCTTCCAATTGTTCAAGTCTAGTTTTAGTTGTGTGGAGAGTGTTTTGTAGTTGTGTTCATATAGATCCTGTGTTTGTCTCGGGAGATAGATTCCTAAGTATTTTATTTTGTCTTGGGTAATTTTGAATGGGATTTCTCTTTCTAGTTCTTGCTGCTGAGCTGTGTTGGAATTATATAGAAATGCTGATGACTTATGTGGGTTTATTTTGTATCCTGCAACTTTGCTAAAGTTGTTGATTATTTCGATTAGCTTTTTGGTTGAATCTCTAGAATTCTTTAAGTAGACCATCATGCCATCTGCAAAGAGCGATAATTTGGTCTCCTCCTTGCCTATTTTGATGCCTTCAATTTCTTTTTCTTCTCTAATTGCTACTGCTAGTGTTTCTAATACAATGTCAAATAATAGAGGTGATAATGGGCAGCCTTGTTTCACTCCTGATCTTAATGGGAATGGATTTATTTTATCCCCATTGCAGATGATATTAGTTGATGGTTTTAGATATATACTGTTTATTATTTTTAGGAATGACCCCTCTATTCCTATGCTTTCTAGTGTTTTTAGTAGGAATGGGTGTTGTATTTTATCAAAGGCTTTTTCTGCATCTATTGAGATAATCATGTGGTTCTTGTTGGTTTGCTTGTTGATGTGGTCAATTATGTGGATAGTTTTACTAATGTTGAACCAGCCCTGCATCCCTGGTATAAATCCTACTTGATCATGGTGGATGACCCTTCTGATCACTTGCTGGAGTCTTTTTGCTAGTATCCTATTTAAGATTTTTGCATCTATATTCATTAGGGAGATTGGTCTATAATTTTCTTTCTCTGTTTTTGACCTGCCTGGTTTTGGAATCAGTACCATGCTTGTGTCATAAAAGGAGTTTCGTAGAACTCCCTCTTTGCTTATTATGTCAAATAGTTTGTATAGTATTGGGATTAACTGTTCTCTGAATGTTTGATAGAATTCGCTGGTGAATCCATCAGGCCCTGGGGATTTTTTCTTAGGAAGTTCTGTGATGGCCTGTTGGATTTCTTTTTCTGATATGGGATTATTTAAGAAAACTATTTCTTCTTCTGTTAGTCTAGGCAATTTATATTTTTGTAAATATTCATCCATATCACCTAGGTTGGTATATTTATTGCCATATAGTTGGGCAAAGTAGTTTTTAATGATTGCCTTAATTTCCTCTTCATTGGAGGTGAGATCCCCCTTTTCATCCTTGATGCTATTAATTTGCCTTTCTTCTTTCCTTTTTTTAATTAAATTAACCAGTACTTTGTCTATTTTGTCTGTTTTTTCAAAGTACCAGCTTCTAGTCTTGTTTATTAGCTTAATAGTTCTGTCACTTTCTATTTTATTAATTTCTCCCTTAATTTTTAGGATCTCTAGTATGGTTTTCTTCTGGGGGTTTTTAATTTGTTCATTCTCAAGTTTTTTGATTTGCATTTCCAATTCCTTGATCTCTGTCCTCCCTAATTTGTTATTATATGCACTCAGGGATATGAATTTTCCTCTAAGTACTGCCTTGGCTGCATCCCATAAGGTTTGAAAGGATGTTTCGCCGTTGTCATTTTCTTCAACGAAATCGTTAATTGTTTCTATGATTTCTTCTCTAACTATCCGATTTTGGAGTATCATGTTATTTAATTTCCAATTAATTTTTGATTTGGGTCTCCATGTACCCTTGCCGATCAAAATTTTAATTACCTTGTGATCTGAAAAGGCTGCAGTTAATATTTCTGCTTTTCTGCATTTGAGTGCCATGTTTCTATGACCTAGTGTATGATCTATTTTTGTGAATGTGCCATGTGGTGCTGAAAAGAAGGTGTATTCTTTTTTGTCCCTATTTATTTTTCTCCATATGTCTATTAACTCTAATTTTTCTAAGATTTCATTCACCTCTTTTACCTCTTTCTTGTTTATTTTTTGGTTTGATTTATCTAAATTTGATAGTGGTTGGTTCAAGTCTCCCACTAATATGGTTTTACTGTCTATTTTCTCCTTCAATTCTCCTAGTTTCTCTATTAAAAATTTGGATGCTATACCATTTGGTGCATACATGTTGATTAGTGATATTTCCTCATTGTCTATACTTCCTTTTAGCAGAATATATTTACCTTCCCTATCCCTTTTGATCCGGTCTATTTGTACTTTGGCTTTGTCAGATATCATGATTGCAACTCCTGCCTTCTTTCTATCGGTTGAGGCCCAAAAGGTCTTACTCCAACCTTTAATTCTAACCTTGTGAGTGTCAACCCGCCTCATGTGTGTTTCTTGAAGACAACATATGGTAGGGTTTTGGGTTCTAATCCAATCTGCTATTTGTCTACGTTTTATGGGTGAGTTCATCCCATTCACATTCAAAGTTATGATTGTTATTTGTGGATTCGCTGGCATTTTGATATCTTCCCCTTGTTCTGACCTTTCTTCTTTAGCTTTCTTCTTTTGAACTAGTGATTTACTTTAGGTCAGTCCCCATAGTCCCCTCCCTTGAGATGCTTCCCTTTCTGGCCCCTCCCTTTTTATGCTCCCTTCCCGTCCCCCCTCTCCTTCCCTCCCTTTTTGTACCCCCTCCCCCCTCCCCCTCCTTGATTTTTCTTTCTTTCTTGCCCTAATGGATAAGATAGAATTCAGGATCCCACTGGATCTAGATGTTCTTCCCTCTCAGATTTGATTTCACTGAGAGTAAGGTTTAAGTAATTCCACTTCACGCTCTCTTCCTCTCCTTCTCATATGAGAGTTCTTCCCCTCCCCTTCCCATGTGTATCTTTATATGGGAAAGATTATTCTATTTATTTCCCCCCTATTTCTTGAAGTTAATCTTAGTATTATCGTGGTTCCCCCCTCCCTTTTCCTTTCTTTGCCCCAAATTTCCCCAAATCTTCTTAATGCCCCAATCTTTCCCTATGCATGTTTCTTCTAACTACTCTTATGATGATACAATTTATGGGAGTTACACAAAACATTTTCCCCACATATTAATATATATAATTTGATGTAAATGTAGTCCTTATAGAAGAGAGTTTGACTTAAAGAGAAAGATAAGATTTATCTCCTTTTCCCTTTCTTTCATATTTACCTTTTCATGTTTCTCTTGCTTTCTGTGCTTGGATATCAAACTTTCCACAGAGCTCTGGTCTTTTCTTAGCAAATGCTTGGAAATCTTCTATTTTGTTGAATGCCCATACCTTCCCCTGAAAGTATATAGTCAGTTTTGCTGGGTAGTTGATTCTTGGTTGGAGACCCAGCTCTCTTGCCTTTCTAAATATCGTGTTCCATGCTTTGCGGTCTCTTAGTGTGTTAACCGCTAAGTCGTGTGTGATCCTTATGGGAGTCCCCTTATATCTGAAGCTCTTCTTCTTGGCTTCTTGTAGGATTTTCTCCTTTACTTGGAAGCTCTTGAATTTGGCAATTACATTCCTAGGTGTTGTCTTTTGGGGATTTAGTATAGAAGGTGTTCTATGAATCCTTTCTATTTCTATTTTGCCCCCTTGTTCCAGAACGTGGGGGCAATTTTCTTTTATAATCTCCTGTAGAATAATATCTAGTTTGTTGTTTACCTCTGGTTTTTCTGGGAGACCGATAATTTGGAGATTTTCTCGTCTCCCTCTGTTCTCCAGGTCTGTGACCTTCTCAGTGAGATATTTTATGTTTTCTTCTAATTCATTAATTATTTTGGTTTGCTTTATTGATTCTTGCTGTTTTATCATCTCACTTTCTTCGAGGTGCTTAATTCTGATCGTTAGGGACTGGTTTTGCTTTTCAGCCTTGTCTGCCCTTCTATTGGATGCTTCGAGTTCTTTTTCCAATTGAGCATTCTTATCTGTCAGACAGCTGATCTCTTTCTCCCATTTTTCTTTCCAGGTTTCCATCTTTTGGATAAGTTCCAGTTTGAGATCTTCCAGAGCTTGTTGATAGTTTCCATTTTGGGAGGCGTGTTCTGAATTTTTTTGGAATTCCTCCTCATTCTCCTCTTTTCCTTGGGTACTTCCACCATAAAAGTTTTCAATAGTCACTTTTTTCCCTTTCTTCCTGGAGGCTTGATTTTGGGCCATGTGAACCATCCCTTTGGTGGTTTTATTCCCCTTTCCTTTTTGGTCTGGGATAAGGGATCTGGGTGGTTTTTCTGTGAATTTAGGTTGCTTCAGACTAGTTCTTCCCAGCCTCTGAGGTTTCTTAGAGTGCTGGGTCCCTGATCACAGCCACACTGCCCAGGTGTTCAGCTCCGCCCAGATAATCAGCGTGTGATCCGCCCCTGGTGCTCAGCGCAGCCCGCCCCAAGTACAGCTCCGCGCTGGATTCTCCAGTGAAACCACCCTGAGACGCCTTATCCTGGCAGTCCCCAGATCCCAAGGACCCTGGAGTGCCCCCCCAGACAGAGACGCTCCCCACTCACTCGCTGTCCTGGTGAGCGCTCAGGTAGCTCACTCTGGTTTAGTGGGGGAGGTGGGGTGGGGGAAGGGCGGCTCAGTTCACTTTTCTGTGCAAGCTTTTCCTTCTTATTTTAGTGTGGAAATGTTCAAGCCCCACGTACCTTTGCCTCTGTGGGGTACTGGGGAGTCCTTCTGTTCCTCCAAAGGTGATTTTATGCTCCTTTGATGTAGTCTATTTCGTTCGGTGCCCGGGAGAGGAAGCGTGTGGCGTCTAGATTGCAGCCATGATTACCCGGAAGTCTCTGGATTTCCTTTTCTAATATGGGATTATTTAAGAATTCTGTTTCTTCTTCTGTTAGTCTAGGCAGTTTGTATTTTTGTATATATTCGTCCATATCACCTATATTGGTATATTTATTGCCATATAATTGGGCAAAGTAATTTTTAACGATTGCCTTAATTTCCTCTTCATTGGAGGTGATGCCCCCCTTTTCATCTTTGATGCTTTTAATTTGCTTTTCTTCTTTCCTTTTTTAATTAGATTGACCAGTACTTTGTCTATTTTGTTTGATATTTTTCAAAGTACCAGCTTCTAGTCTTATTTATTAGTTTAATAGTTCTATCACTTTCTATTTTATTAATTTCTCCCTTAATTTTTAGGATCTCTACTTTGGTTTTCTTCTGGGGGGTTTTAATTTGTTTGCTTTCAATTTTTTTTATTTGCATTTCCAATTCGTTGATCTCTGCCCTCCCTAGTTTGTTAATATATGCACTCAGGGAAATTAATTTACCTCTGATTACTGCTTTTGGTGCATCCCAAATGGTTTGAAAGAATGTCTCACCATTGTCATTTTCCTCAATGAAATCATTAATTGTTTCTATTTTGTTCTCTAACCGATTTTGGAGTATCATATTATTTAATTTTCAATTAATTTTTGATTTGGTTTTCCTTATACCCTTACTGATCATTATTTTTATTGCCTTGTGATCTGAAAAGGCTGCATTCATTATTTCTGCTTTTCTGCATTTGTATGCCATGTTTCTGTGACCTAGTGTATGGTCAATCTTTGTGAATGTGTCATGTGGTGCTGAGAAGAAGGTGTATTCCTTTTTATCCCTATTTATTTTTCTCCATATGTCTATTAACTCTAATTTTTCTAAGATTTCATTCACTTCTTTCACCTCTTTCTTATTTATTTTTTTATTTGATTTATCTAAATTTGATAGTGGTTGGTTCAGATCTCCCACTAATATGGTTTTACTGTCTATTTCTTCCTTCAATTCTCCTAGTTTCTCCATTAGAAATTTGGGTGCTATACTATTTGGTACATACATGTTGATTAGTGATATTTCCTTGTTATCTAAAGTCCCTTTTAACAAAATATAATTAACTTCCCTATCCCTTTTGATCAGGTCTATTTGTGCTTTGTCTTTGTCAGATATCATGATTGCAACTGCTGTCTTCTTTCTCTCAGTTGAGGCCCAGAAGGTCTTACTCCATCCTTTAATTCTGACCTTGTGGGTGTCTACCCGCCTCATGTGTGTTTCTTGAAGACAATATATGGTAGGGTTTTAGATTATAATCCATTCTGCTATTTGTCTACATTTTATGGGTGAGTTTGTCCCATTCATGTTCAAAGTTATGATTGTCACTTGTGTACTCCCTGGCATTTTGATATCCTCCCCTAATTCTGACCTTTCTTCTTTAGTTATAACCTTTTAGTCCAGTGATTTACTTTAAATCAGTCCCTCTAGAATCCTCCCTTGATATGTTTCCCTTTCTAACCCCTCCCTTTTTGTTTCCTCCCCCTCCCCCTCTCCTTCCCTCCTTTTTTGTGTTCCCTTCACCCCTTTCCCCCTTGGTTTTCCCTTCTCTCTACCCTTGTTGGATAAGATAGAATTCAAGATTCTAATGGATCTGGATGCTCTTCCCTCTCAGAATTGATTTCACTGAGAGTAAGGTTTAAGTAAAAACTCTCTTCCTCTCCTTCTTATAGGAAAATTCTTCCCCTCCCCTTCCCATGTGTATCTTTGTGTGAGAAAGATTATGCTATTTAGTTTTTGTTCTCTCTCACCCCCTATTTCTTGGAGTATATCTTAGTACCATCAATGATTCCCTCCTCCCTTTTCCTTTCTATCCTCCCCTTTATCCATATCATCTTGATGCCTCAAAAGTTCCCTATGCGTGATTCTTCTTACTACTCTAATGATGCATATAATTTTTGAGAGTTGCACATTACATTTTCCCCACATATTAATATATATAAATTGATATAAACGTAGTCCTTATAGAAGAGAGTTTGAATAAAAGAAAAAGATAACATTTTTCTCCTTTTCCCTTTACTTCATATTTACCTTTTCAGGTATTCCATGCTCTTTGTTTTTCAATATCAAACTTTCCACAGAGCCTTGGTCTTTTCTTTGCAAAAACTTGGAAATCTTCTATTTTGTTGAATGCCCATACTTTGCCCTGGGAGTATATAGTCAGTTTTGATGGATAGCTGATTCTTGGTTGAAGGCCCAGCTCTCTTGCCTTTCTGAAAATCATGTTCCATGCCTTACAGTCATTCAGAGTGGAAATTTCAAGGTCTTGTGTGACCCTGATTGGCATTCCTTTATATCTAAATTGTCTTTTTCTGGTTTCTTGTAAGATATTTTTCTTTTGCTTGAAAGCTTTGGAATTTGGCAATTACATTCCTGGGAGTTGTCTTTTGGGGATTTAGTGTACAGGGTGTTCTGTGAACTCTATCAATGCCTGTATTGCCACCTTGTTCTAGAATTTCTGGGCAGTTTTCTTTGATGATATCTTGTATTATAATGTCGAGATTTCTATTTATTTCTGGCTTTTCTGGTAGGCCAATTATTCTCAGATTGTCTCTCCTTCCTCTATTTTCCAAGTCTATCACCTTGTCAGTGAGATATTTTATGTTCTCTTCTAATTGATTGGTCTTTTGGCTTTGGTTTATTAAATCTTGCTCTTTTGCAAGATGATTGTCTTCCAGTTGCCTGATTCTGGCCTTTAAAGTCTGTTAGTTTGGTCAAACTGTTTTTGTAGT